>NC_081183.1:73884006-74582140 GCF_029867415.1 Vicia villosa
ACAGGAATACCCAAAAGATCGGCGTATTCTTCCAAGGTTGGTACCAACTGATAGTCTGGAAAGGTAAAACACCGGTAGACGGGATCATAAAACTGAACCAGAGTTTTGAGAAGTCCTTCATCAACATGAGTGTTCAAGATAGGCAAAAGCTTTCCATGGCTTTTCCTAAAATCAGAAGGATTTTGTACAGAAGATGCTAACTCTTTCAGCCTTTCCACATTAGGCATTTTGAAATCATACTTTTTGGTATGCCTTTTTACCCACTCCATAACTTAATCCTATAATGTTTGCAAAGAAAATTCTCTAATTTTTTTTGGAAAAATCATGTTTTTATGGAAAAAGATGGGTTTTTTAATGAATGTATGAATGCATGGATGCGTGGATGCCACATATTCAAACATGGTAAAGCAAACATGGTACTACAAACATGGTAATTCAAACATAGTACACATAGGTTCAAAGGTCCAGCGTCACGAGCATGAGGTCAGAGAACCAAACATGGGATAGTACTAGGGTTTATCACCTGCAAAACATGTTCTACTGATACGTCAGAGTCTACATTTTTCTTTCGGATATTACCGGCTTGCACAACTGAACTTGTGAGCTAGAAATATTCTCAAGAAAAACTCGTCTGAGTGTGGTTCTCCGCATGACAACTATCCAAGTCTTCACCTGGATCGTTTCTGCACCACGTCCTAATAAGGCCAGGATGGGTTGGGGTTCTACAGCCAACTCAGCTTCTACAGTTCAATGAAAGCAATAATGTCTTCGCAACTGAACTTGCTAAACATATACAACAAACAAGGAACCTCCACTGAGCGGAAGGATTCTCATGCTGACTTTTTAAGGACTGAACTCCTTGTATGCCATACATGACTATACCCTCCACCTAATTCTTATGTGTACTTAATCCGGGTTAGGATTTGTCCATAATGTATCACTTGTAACAGAACCACACAAGTAACAGAACCAAGGAACCACACATGTAACAAAAATAAAATAAAAACAAAATAAATAGAAATAACCCTTTCTTTGGAAACAACAAAAAGATTCTCCCCGGTGAAGTCGCCATTTTTCTGTCGCGGGCGAAAAATCGTTTTTGTGTTCCTCTTTTTTGTGGATGAGACACCTGATGCCTTCTTTGGGCTCGAGTGCTCATAAAAATGATTTTTCTTTTGTACCGACCAAACTTTTTATTATTTCCAAAGGAGGAAAAGGAAAAAAGCTGCAATAACCTAAAAGTGGGGGGAGTGATCTTTGGGAAAGAGGGTTGGTTATACGAAGGGAAGGTATTAGCACCCAACGTATCTATAGTACTCTATAGGTTTCTTTGTTATGTTTTATTCCATTCTTGTTGTGGTGGAGGTTCTTGTGAAATAGGTGGGACCTAAGGTGTTTGTTTGATTATGCTCGCAAAGATCATCGCGATCCTCTGCATACATATCCCTTAGAGGGAATCAGAGCATCTGTAGCTCGGGGTCTACGGGTGCTAAGGTTTGAATGGTTTTTTTTGTTTTGTTTTGCTCGCCAAGGATCGACCTTGTGCCTACGTATTCTCAAAGGGATGTTGAGAAAGTCAGAGCAATCGTAGTTCCCACTTATGCTAGTGGAAGCAAAGAAAAATAGACAAATGTCGTCTAAATGCTAGATGTATCTAATCTATATCATCACATACATCTGTTTGATTTTGTTTAAAAATCTTTTCATTATAAGCCCGGGGCCATGCCACTTAGGGTGCTTAGAATGATAAAGATGTTTTTGTTTAACCAGCCTTGTGGCAAAAACTTTCAATGAAGTCAGCCTTGTGACAAAAAGTTTTAATTAATCAGCCAGCCTCGTGGCAAAAGTTTCAATGAAGTCAGCCTTGTGACAAGAACTTTGATTAATCATCCAGTACGGTGGTAAAACAGTTTGATTGATTAGCCAGCCTTGTGGCAAAAAGAAATTTGATTGATTAGCCAGCCTTGTGGCAAAAAAGTTTGATTGATTGATTGTTTGTGATGATATATAAGAGATACTCCTAGTATAGAGATGAAAAATGTCTAATCTCCTAGGGTATTTGTTTTGGATATTGGGGATGCTTATAAGAAGCCCGTGGGTCCTTGTACGAAGCCCAAGAGGAGGCTATCCGAGGGTCCTTGCATTGTAAGCCCAAGAGGAGGCTATGGGAGGGACAATCCAGGGTCCTTGCATTGTAAGCCCAAGAGGGGGCTATGGGAGGGTCACTCGTTTGTACAAAGCCCAAGGGGAGGCATGGTATAGTTGGTTTGAGCTCTTAGAGCGATTTCACCGAGAAACCATACTCTATGTCCTAACCTAAACTAGTGGAGATTCTTTGCACGAAGCCCAATAGGAGGCTATGGGGAACCTAGTGTTGTACTAAGTTGAACAAGCATATAACATAATCACAAATGTGAACAAGTACAAACAAATATGCACAAGTACATGAACAATTATATGAACAATTATACATATATGACAGAGTGTGTGTATATAATGGAGTTTATGAAGGAAATATACCTGTAAGCATGATCCATTTGTATACACAGGGCTCGGGACTCACACTCGGGGAGAGGTCCATTTGAGTCTATGTAAACAGGTATTCACAAAAGGGCTTGGGACTTATACCTACATGGAGGCCCGTGGTATATTTTTGGGAAGATTTAAAGAAACCTTCATTTTTGGTTTGTTATTAAAGTTAAAACAAATAGATTGAGCTATGTACAAAAGGCGTACAATGAAATACCTAATTTCATGTACTAGAGTGGGTATGTACAAAGGGGCTTGGGACTTATACCTACGTGGAGGCCCGTGTTTTATTTACAAAACATGGTCGACGCGTTGTTTGAAAAAACGGTTTGAAGATTTGTTTTGAAAGAGTTTTCTGTACAAAGAAAAACTGTATAAAGAAAAGGAAAGGGACTTATACTCTCTAATATTCGAGAGGCCCATGTTTTATTTTCATAAAACATGGTGGATGGTTTAAAAAAGAGTTGAAAGATTTGTTTGTTAAAAAAAACTGTTTGGAAGTTTATTTGGAAAAAGTTTTCTGTTAAAACAAAAACTGTACAAAGAAAGACGAAAGGGACTTATACTCTCTAATATTCGAGAGGCCCCACATCGTTTTGAAAATCAATTGATCAATTAAAAAGATTTAATCAATAGTTTCCTTTGAAAATCAAAAAGAAATGGTTTACCGTTTTTGAAAAGAATCGTGATCGCTCGTTTTTAAAACGATTTGAATTTTGAAAGAAATCAATTTAATCGAGATAAACAAGAAGATTGTCTTCAAATAACATTTAGATGATTAGGGTTTGCTTCAAAAAATATTTACAAGTGATTAAATTTGAAAATCAAATGAAAAATAATATTTAAAAGTATTAAAATTACTTAAAAACAAGTCATTTTAAAACCAATTAAAAATGTATCAAATAAATATTTTTTAATGATTTTTTTTGATATTCTTAAAATATATATATTAAATAAAGAGTGTAAAAAAAATGAAGGGAAAATAAATTAATTTGATTGGTTAATTAATGGGTTAAAGTTGTAAAGAAAATAGAGAAAAATAGTGTCAAAAAATTGGTTTTGTCTTCCAAAGGGCTTGAACCCACGCCCTTGTGCTTACTACTCAAAACATGAACCAAGCGAGCTGCGCGTGCAGCTTGTTATTCATACGCTTCCAAGGAATTATATTTTAAAACAAATATTTGAAATTTCCAAACCAAAAAACGCGCCAAGAACACAACCCTAACTGAATTTTGAATTTCTTCAAATCTGTGTTGTTTTGATCAGGTAAAGGGTCTATTCCACTTGGTTTTTCATGACGAACATGATGGTGGTCTTTAATTTCATTTATTTTCACTCTAAGGGGGTCAATTTTCGCATGAACATGAAGAACCCTAAAACTGAAATTCAATGTGAAATCGTGTATGTGCAAGTTATGATGCAATTGATTGAGGGTTAATGATCCTCATAGGTGCAGAAACAAGATGGCATGTTCATTTTTCATTTATGATGCATGTATGATGGAGTTTGAAGTTCATGAGCACTTACCTCAAAAACGGCCAAACTGGAAATTGAAATCGTGCCTGGAGGTGTTACAGATGCTTTGTATCAATCTGGATAGCTTCAATGGACCTTATGTGATGTGTTTGAATGCCTGGAATGAACTGGAACCCTCTTGATCACCTTGTGGTACCCGAACTGCAGTTTAGCTCAAGTGAGGATCAAGCTAGTTGATTTTGATGTTTCAGATCATGTATGATGGTTGGAACAGTTCATGTGAAGTATATGGAGTGTGTTTAGATGATTAACTTGGACAGATATGGCCTGGTATGAGAATTGATATGTTAAGGCTCATTTTATGCAAATATGGTGGTTGAAGAGTGATTCTGAGATTTAGGGTGATTTGGGGTGTATGGATGGATCAAACACATCCCATATGATGTTTGTGGTTTGTGGGAAGCATCACTTTGGTCAGAACTTGCAAGAGATGGAGGTTGAGTTTTCTACCTCACTTTGAAACACATGACTTGTAATTCAAGAAAGAAGAGAGAAAACCTATAATTGTGAGGTTTTGGTGTGAATTGAAGAGTGGAAATGACCTCTATTTATAGGCCAAGAGTTCTGAACTCAGACCTTTGCAAGTTGCTTCAAAGTTTGATGATTTGGCTTAAGGGATAGAAAGGAATCTTTTACATTAATGCAAAATGGTTAAAGTGACCAAACCATGGTTAAAACTCTAAGCTTCTTATCTCTTTCCATTCTGATCTCAAATCAGAAAAATATCATTCAATCATTGCTTCTATGCATCATTACTTGGATCATTTGGCAAATTGGTTCATAACTTTGCAAAAATGGCTTGAAATTTCAAGTGAAAAGTTCACTAATGGCAAAATTCAAAACCATAGCTACACTCCATATTTTTTCATGCTCTTGGACATTTTAGAAAGCTCATGTTGCATACTTCAAAACCCTAGTTGAAAGTTTCTTCAAACTCTTTAAGGAAATGGGTGAAAAAGATCCATGAACTTTGAGAAAAATGAGATTTCAAGTGAAGTTTTCAAAAAGTACCAACTTTGAAGCACCATATCTCTTAAATGGTTGATCTTATGGAAAAAATTTATATGTGTCAAAGTTGTTTATTGGATCAAAATCTACAACTTTCATGTTGGAAGTTTTTTTCAGTTTGTAGGTGAAATTTTGAGAAAATCCCTTTCAATGTTTGGAAAAAACCATGAAAAACACTTAGAAAAATTTTCTAAGTATGAAAGTCAAACTTTGACTTTTTGATTCTTGATTGATTTTCTTGATTTTTCTTGATCAAATGACTTCTCATATCATATATTGATGATTTAAAACTTCAAAAGTCATGGTTGACCAAAATTCCCCAAAAGTCAATGGTGATCTTGTACAATTGACTTTTTCAGACGAATCGCGTTTCTGGAGATTTCAAATGAAACAGGCTATCCTCATCAAATGAATGGTATGAATGGATCACATTGAAGCATTAGAGGATATTGAGCCATGGTTTGAGTTGTGACACCATGTCCTGATTAAAAAGTCAGTTGTTCAGTGAATTAGGTCAAAAAACCCTAATTGTCGACCTGATGAAATTGATGACTGTAGGTATTGAATTGAGATGCAATTTCCATGGGATATTGTCATAGGGATTATTTGAGGATGATTGAAACCTTTGATTGACTTCCTGGGGGTTTTTATGGTTTCCCAAATGTGATCCCTGATTTCAGTCCCTGATAGTTCAAAACCCTGATCTGAGGATTTGTCTGATCAATCTTTGTGTAGGAGATATTATGAGCCAATGGATTAGGTCAAAATGATGCACTTGAGGTCTTGATATCATGTCCCAAGCCATTAGGTCAAATTCTGAGCAAAAGTCAAGAGTATGCTATCTTCAGGCAAAACCCTAATTCAGTCGATTCAGAGCTGTTGAGTTTGTTGAAGTGAATCTCTGAGGACCAAATGTTGATTGTTGATGAAGATGATTCCTTTGAGATGAAGGGAAGACAAAACCCTAATTGATTGTTACTTGTACTGATGAGTGATTTCCTGATTAAATCTTGCTGAGTCACAAGTAACAAATACAAGCTATGCAGTTTGTTAGAGATGCAAATGATGCATATGCAGATGATATGAGGTGGTATCTTAGGTCAAAAATTGGGGTATGACACCCCAGTATCATGAACTTTGGAACCGTGCCCTGATTGGCCAGTTTTGGAAGTAGCTTCGATTGTGCTTTGGTGAATGCCCCTGATTACTCAACACTTTGAGAGATTATTCGAATCTTGACCTGATTGCCTCAGATTGATTGAAAACTTACTCAATAAAGTATTCAATTGCTTTTGTGCCTCTGAGGGTGATCAGACTTTGAAATATTGCTGCCTCTGCTCAACGGAGTTCTGAAGACAACTTGTCCTTCGGGAGGAATAAAACTTTTTCATCTGAAGTTCATGATGGAAACTTTCCTGGTGTTAAGCACTTGTTCATATGCAAAGAATGTTTATTATGAGAAATATAATTCTAATGCAAAGATTATGTTTGTCTCGAAGTTAAAAGAAACCTTTTGAAAGGATGTCGTAACATCGAGTTTTTATGAAAGAAAGAAAAGATGGTGTGATACCAACTCAAGCGTTTAGCGGATCTCCTAGGAGTCAGTTTACCGTATTCTCGTGTATAGTCTGCTTTCAAATTAACGATGCTTCAATTAGGACTTTTAAGGGTTGTAACATGGTCAGGTTCACGGTTTGAGAAAAAAGGATTTTTAGGCTCAAATTATTTATCGGTGCCCACCCCCTTCATGATGTTCCCTAGTCCTAAGTTCAGTTAACTTGACACGAGCATTCATCTTTCAAGAGGAACTTGAGATGGTTGAGGAATTGATGAGGTATCTGGACACGGCAGTCACTTTACCTTTCGTTTTTTGGTGTTTTACCACACGACTTTGTTCTTTTGATGAGAATTCTTATTTTGTAATCCTTGTTTTGCTTTCGCTTTGCTTTTCTTCTTTTTTGTTTCCCTAAGTTTTTCCTGGACAAATTCTTTTGATTTTTGATATGGAAGTCCAGCGGGATGCCCTAACTTTTGCCTAAGTCACATGTTTTCAACTTGTTGACTTAGCGGGCTTTTCTTCTTTTTTTCTTTTCTTTTTTATTCATTCTTTTCTTTTGAACAAGTCGTGTGATCCTGAATTTTTGATTTGTTGGAATTGACTGTGGCTTCCTGAGTCCTTGGTTGATGAAGAATTACCATTGTGGTATTGTCATCTTTTTACCTCCTGATGTGAGGGATAAACCACAACGGCTTTGATGTTGGTCTTGACCTCATGACGTAAGGGATAAATTTGATGTCTCGACCTCCTGAGGTGAGGGATAATCGTTGTGGATTTGACTTTCCTCAATCTGTTGAAGGATAACCATTGTTGTATCCTTAGATGTGTGCTCCTGATGAGTTCCGAATGCTCGACCAGGTTAGCTGAACACTATCCGCCCCTGGGTTGAATATGAGGGTTTTTCTGAATAGAAAAGAAACTCCTACTTCGAAGGCTCAGAGGGGTTAACGAAGGTTTCACTCCCTTATATCTCCATTGTTTGGGAATTTGAAACAATGCCTGTACATCATCAACAAGGTTCTACTCAAAAGCATACCATTTGAGGTTCTTGGTATTAAGTTCATCATCCTCCCTTTGGAGTTTTCATGCTTAACAAGAGTTGAGTATCACAAAAAGCATAGAAAAACATATATAAGAGCAAAAGCGAATGGATTTTTTCAAGACAAACATATCCAATGCATTATGATTATAGTTCAAAAACAAACAAGTTTTACCTGCAAACAGTATTGCCCAAAACAAGAAAGCTTAAACATGAACATGCACGATGATTTAAGAATTGCCAATGTTGAGGAGATCCTCTCCGTATGGACTTATTGCTTCAAAAGATCCGCTGAGTTGGAGGAGAACTTCAATTCTGGCCTTTAAGTGCAAATGTGATAGCCTTTGTGTCAATCAGGTCTGAAACCTTGTCTTTGAATGACTTACAGTCTTCAATCAGGTAACCAAGTGCCCTATAGTGGTAAACACCAAGTATTATGTCGGAACACTTAAGATCACTTCTTGGAAGAAGATTTCGGAAAAGTCATACAGAAGTTGAAAGTGTCCAGCTTTTAGGGATTTGAGTCATGCCAGTGGTGCACAAACTCAAGATACAAGGCGTCTTGCTTATCCCTCGGTCGGGAGCCCCAACTATAGCTGCTGAAACAGAAAACACCATCATGGGTGGAGGAAACTTGTAATACTGTCGGTGAACAACAATAACCTCTACCACTTGGCCATCAAAGTCCTGACTTGAAACATACAACGGTTGGTGGGAATGAAGCCTCTGGCAGTATAAGTTGCAAGTGATTCTCATGAACTACTCCTCGGGGAAGAACAAAAATTCTACTTGCAGCAGATGAAATGGGATTCACCAGTAGAAACCATTATGAGTACACTCAAACATCTCTGCATCGAGCAAGTTCTGGACTTTTTGTACTTCAACACCTTGTAAGGCTTGACATTATGATCAGGTGCCTCGGAATGGAAAACACTGAGTATTGTCATCGAAATCAGGAGAGCTATCTATGGTGAGAAGCACCCAAAGCAAGAATCTTAACCAACTGAAATTCCCACAAGCAAGGAAGTAACTCAAATACAAGGCATTACGATTCTCATCAGCTTGTTTCTCTTACTCTTTCCGTCTCTGTTGACAAGCAAAAGTTGCTGAAAAGGAAACTCAAGGATGAGGAGGTGACTCGGAATATGAAGCAGAACCTTGAGAATGAGAGGTGCCTCCGCAGAACACTTGATTATTGCTTGGAAGAAGATTCTGGCAAAGTCACACGGAATTTGTAATGCTTTAGGGATTCGAGCAATGCAAATGGTGCGATGCTCAAGATAGACAATGTCTTGCTTATCCCTCGTGCGAGAGCCCTAAGCAACTTCAAAGACTTGTAGATCTTGACATCACGACCAGGTGCCCCAAAATAGAACTCACACCTAGTGTCATCATATTCAAGATGAAAGTCTATAGACATCCACGCAGTACGGAGCTTAACCAGTTGCAAATAAAGCAAGTTTGGAAGCAAGTGAGCGTAAGACAAGTCTTCAAAAAGAAAACCCAACTGAGCTTTCCTCTTGGTCACTCCACAAAGTTATTCCATGACTAATCTCTGAACAAACAATAAGAAGAAGTCGAGTCTGTGAGTCTGGAGAGAATACCAAGTCTGAATAAGAAATCCTCAATCCTGAACACCTGTTATGAATGAAATGTATGAGATGCATGATATGAATGCAATGCCATGTTCATTCGATTTCCAAGGAATCCTCATGTTGTGATTTTTTTTAGCGAGTAAGAGATGAAAGAGCTCGGCGCGAGGCTTAAAGATGCGATTCCTTGGAAATGAAAGGAACATGTATGCTAGTTTTTTTTTTGTACATCATTTTTTGGAAAGTAAATATGCAATGATGCAAAGTGGTGGGACTTTTAATGTCTCCCACCGGACAAGTTTGGATTTCCTCAAAGTTACACGACTCAGGTTCAAAGGTTCGGCACCAATTTGGAACTCCCAGTAGATCACGGGACCCAATCAATAGAATCAGAACCATAGTAACCCACTCGAACAAGAACCAAAGTAACCCTTGAACAAGAACCACAGTAACCCACGAACGAGGATAGCGGTAACCCACGAACGAGAACAGCGGTAACCCACGAACGAGAACCAAAGTCACCATCAATGTACCTGTTAAGCAATGATTGATTCTTGCCCCACTTACGGGTAAATCTAGGCCAGGGTAGGTCGAAAAGCCAACAGAGGATCGAATGTAGGCGCTATCATATGATATTGCCTCATTCCACCAAGCTCTGCCCATGGATACGTGATCAGATCAATCAGGCATACGCCTTCTGTCCGTCATGGCCACTCTAGTCCTAGTTCCTAAGGTATCACTTATGACCTGTGTATTGGGTCTTTTACCTCTTGAAACACCCACGCACGGATAAAAATCCAGACAGTCCAGAATATGATGCAGAAAAGTAAGAGCGCACATAAAATGCAATGCAAACAGGTAAATATGCAAAGCAGTAAAAACAACCAAAGATAAACACACAAGAGTCCGGACCCGCAATAGGTCGAGACGTCCCCAACAGAGTCGCCAGCTATCGCTACCGCGAAAATCAACAGAGTCGCCACTAACATATTTATCCTGAAAAGGAAGGGAATGCCAGTAAACCACAAAAACAAAACAACGGTCTCACAACCAGAGAAAAGGGGAAAGGGAGTCGGTTACGCGAGGGGAAGGTGTTCGCACCACACGCGCCCATCGTACTCGATGGTATCCACGCCTGTGTCTAAAACTATGGGTGTGTAAGCAAACTGCGCTAAATCTGAACTAAAATGCATGCCAAATGTAGGGAAAAGAAAGAGTTATACTCGCACGAGCCCTACCCCGCTGCCTACATATCCGTTTTGTGGAATCATAGGTACCGTAGCTCGGCTAACTAGTTTCTGTTTGTTTTGTGTTTTTTAGGTGAACGAGTTACATTCACACTCCGCTGCTCGACCTTTGGAGACTTATGCTGGGAATGGAGCAGAAATAACAAGCTCTTAAGAAAAGAAAATCAAAGAGTGTGGTTTGTGTTTTAAAGAATGCATGAGAAAAACCTAAGCTAAGGGGGAAAGCTTGCTACCTAATGTTATCATACAAAGGGTACAAGTCTAAACTAAGCTAGCAACCTATGGGAAAGAATAGAAAGCAAACAATAATATCTCACAAACGAGCTCCGCTCGTAAAGCAAACAAAACCAACAGCACTGGCCGAATGGTAGAAAAGCGGTCCCGCCATAGCCAAGGGGAGCGGATCACCCAAGTCAACCAAGCATTAGACCTCGCGAAAATGATCGGGCCATAGACAAGAGGAGCGGATCCCTCTCAGCAACCAAGCCGTCACAGATCTGAAAGGAAAACGATGCATGCGTACACCGAGCATCAACTTCGAGCGACGCGAGCTATAGGAAATGCGGGGGTCCGGCTGCATGAACCCTTTTGACATACTTGATAACAAGATCTTGTGCAGGTTCAGAAGCGAGCCACGCGTAGCGTGCGCATACTGAACAGACTCGATGAGACTAGGCGGGGGTTGATTACTAACCCTTTCCGCATGCCTTCTATGAGGACTTAACGGAGTGCCATATAGGACTTATTACACCATGACTCCCTGCCACAAAGCACAAATATAAACACACCAACAAAAACAGAGCATCTTTCGAGGACTTGGCCAGATGAATTTCTAGCTCCTACTTCTCCTGTTAAAGGATGATGCGAGAAAGCGATAAAAGGGACAAGGAGACAATACCAAACAGATAGCAAATCCGCAATGAGCTAGCAAGCGTAAGCAGAGAAGTCCGAAATACTTCGCGTAAGCCATCATCAAGCAAAGCGAGTCAGAAAGCATCGTCGTGAAAATAAATCACGAGCGACATGTGGTACACGTCGAGCATAACCACACGAGCAACCTGTAAGAGAAACAATCCAGACAATACAAGAGTATACATCTCAATGAATGACAGATCAGGTGACTGGCATCGGAAATAGGTTCGTGTCCCACAAATAAAGTGGAACACGACGCAAATCAATCGCACCGGAAGAGAATTCGTGTCCCACAAATAAAGTGGAACACAAAGTAAGTCGAATCGCAATCGAAGGCTCTCTCAAAGTACCTCGCACATCTCAACAACCAAATCAGTAATAACAAGGAAGCATGCACCGACCATAGAAAATACTAGCAATTAAATTCTAATTAAATCCTAAACAAAAATCTAACAAGATTAAATTATTTTTTTTATGACATTTCAACTAAAACTAGAATAGAACTATGTAAGAAAAAATTAAAGTTTAACAAGCAAAAGATTACATATTTTTTATTATCTCTTTTTATCAATGCGAGAAATCTAAACAAACATAATATTTTTCATGGCATTTTATCAAAGAATTAGAACTAAACTACTTAACAAAACAAATAAATTCTAACAAGCAAAATATTACATTTTTTTATGTTATTTTTATCATGTCAAAAATCTATCAAAGATCAATGTTTTTCATAGATTTTATTATGCTAAAAATAATGGAAAGCAAACTAGTTAAAAAAACTAAATCTAAAACATCAAAATCATGCATACAGGGGGTGAACTACTGGAAATATGGTGTGCTATGGAGTAAGGGCGCCAAGCCCAAGCTTTTGACCCAATGAATGTTTATTGTTTCAATTTTCAGCCAAAAAATCGGTGGCAATGGGCTCATGAGGGGGGTGTGCGCAGGGATTTTCGTCCAAGGCCCAAGGGATATGATCTAGATCCCTTTGTTTAAATTTTTTTATCATTTTTCTCAATTAACAATAAAATCTAACTAAACTCTGTTAACCAAATTAATCTCAGATTAAATCCTATGTTAACTATTATATTAACGATTAATCCAAATATTCACACACATCACTATCAATTAATGCTCATATTAAGACAACTAACCTACAGTTTATGCCATAACACTATTTCAATTGAAAAGAGGAATGGAATTAGGTTTACGTGATAATGTTGGAGTCTTAGCTCTCCTTCCTCACCACGATTCAACGGCGCCGTTCTCCTTCTCCGGTGAAGACACTCTTCGCGCCTCCGTGAGCGACGATGTCACCTCAACTCTCGTTCATATCGTCTCAAATCAACATCGCACATCATATGACAGTTCTTCCTCGGTCGGAGTTGCTCCGACGATTCTTCGGGACAGTCATTGAACATTAACAAACTGGTGAAACTCATGTAAGTCCTGATGCTCATTCACATCTTCAATTCATCATCCTGTGAACCTTCTCCCTCTTCTTTCCATATTCGACTGTGTTTCGCTTCTCATCTGTTGTTGTTGCTCGTTAACGTCTTGTAGCATTTTTGGTGCGTGAACATGGATTGAAGGTGAACGATGAATGAAGAAGATGAATAGTAATTATGCTGCGTTGACAAGATATTGCAATTATCGGAGGGAGATGAAGATCTTAAGATTCAGAGACCTTTCGATTGAAGAAAAGTATGTAGATGTTTCGGTTTTCTTGTAGGATTTATGGAAGGTGAAGATTGAAGAAGATTCAATGATGGAGATTCAACATTGACTATTGGAGCTTCAAGAAACGGTTACAGTAAATTCTTGCGATTCAAAATGTGATGCTGTATGATGATTTTTCCTTATCTTTGATCGAGAGTGAGTTTGTGAGAGATTGGAGGATCATTTGTCTGGGTTTTAGGTTAAATTCAATGGAGAATTAATAGAATTCGGGAAGAAGATGAATGAAGGTTTTCTTCTGGTCCTTGGTTCAGAGCGTGAAGATTGGTTATGAGGAAGAGAGTTTGTTACATTTTCGGTTATCCATTCTGTTACTCTCTTCTCTATGAATTCTCCTTTTTTTTTCTCCCCCTCTGAATCGGTTCCTTTTTACTGTTATAAGTTCCTTCCTTATTGTGATATTTTTTCTGGTTTTATGGAACAAGTGCAGGGCTGCGGTTCGGTCTGGTGCAGGGTTGAAAAGCGGCTGGTCTGAACCATTATTTGGATCTTGGAAATGCAGGGTGAGGTTTTGCGCAAAAGGGATGGTCTTGAAGAATTGAAGAACACGTGAAAGGGCATTTAGATCTTTTGATGGTTTTTGACTTTGGTCCCTGTCATACCCCAAAATTTGCCCATCTCATTTCACCTTTCAAATGCTCAAAGATCTCCAATTGCTCAAAGTCACCTATCTCCTAAACAAGTGCCTCTGAACTAGGGTTTTGCTTTTCTCAAAGGAAAGTTAGGTTCTGATATCTCCAATGGACCTCATAACCTCTCATATTCTTCAAAGGATCCTCATGCCAATTTTCAAACTCTGATTCAAAAGATTTCTCACCCAATGACCCAAACGATCAATAGTCAACTAGTTGACCTAAAAGTCAAACTATGGTCAAACCACAGTCAAAACTTATGATTTTTTGTCAACATCTTCATTATGAAGTATAATTCATCATTTGATCAAGGATTGATCATGATCCATCAAGAAAAGCTCCAAAATCATCAAAACCTAAGTTTCTAAATTAGGGTTTTTAAGGAGAAAGTCAACCCAACTTTGACAAGCCATAACTTTCACATGGGACATCAATAAATTTCCATCCAAAGCTCAATTTGAAGGAAATTGAATTATCTACAACTTTGACTCTCACAAGCCAAGTCCAAAAATGCTTCATTTGAGAGATATGAGCTAATACACTACAGGTCCTTCTAAAAGATCGCCAAAAGACATTTTTTTCTCAAAGCTCATAACTTGAACATGGTAGACTCAATAGAGATGAAACAAAAATGAGCTTTTAGAGGACTCTTTAAGATTTCTAAAAATTCCTAGAAAATGTTCATACCACAAAAATTGTGGGGGATATGAGGCTCAGAAGTTGGTCAATTTTCAAGAAAAATGCAAAAACCTAATTGCATAATTTTGTGTTTTTGGACTAATGGGCCTAAAACATGGGTCCCAAACGTGTCCATAGGATTTATGAACATCCTTAAACTAATTAATTTATTTTTATAATATTTATTTTGTTTATTTGGATTTTAATTCATTTAAATACAAATAAATCATTATAAAATATGGAAAAATTAGTTTTAATGAACGATTTGATTTTTAATCAATTCTAAGCAATCAAGAGGGCCAAATGTGATACAAATTTCGTGACAAGAGGGTTGGGAAAGATTGGATCAAAATTGATACAAATATAGCAAGAATTTATACAATATTTTCAATCAAATATCAAGCTTGGAAATCATTTGATTCCTTCCATCCTTATAACCCTAATTTAGTCCCATATATATAGAGAAGGAATTCAGAAGGTGAGGGGACAAAAATTAGAAAAAAGAAATAGGGTTTCAAGTTCCAAAACTTCTCAAACCTAGGGCACGGTCTAAATAAGGTTTCCAGCAAGTTTCAAAGCGAACTAACCATCCCATTCTCTTTTTGAGGTATACAAGGGTAAGGTTGAATCAATAGATACGTTGTACTAAGCCTAAAACGCACATGTCATGTTCATCTTTATCATGCATGTGTAATTTTCGTAGCTTACATTCTGCCGCGTTTTACCCTAATCTAATTGCATGTTTGAGTTTCTTGTGTGATTTAGAGAAGATCTATACCGTTGGAACAAAGTTATGGCGCACATAACGAAATTCACCATTGGTAGGGAAAGATGAAGTTCCTCATCAGTTTCGTGTTTATAGGTGTTTCCAAGCCAAACAAATATCACCATCATGTTCGCAAGGCCGTGTTTAACTGATCTGGGCAGATTGCTTTATTGTTCATGTCGTCTTTTGCGTGTTTCAAAGTGCAGGTTTCATGGAGGCTGGATGCAAGGGAAATTCGCAGGTAAAAGCATGGTTAAATCCGCAGCAATTTCCGCAGGAAGTTTGTAGAAGACAATGAACAGTAGCATTGGATATTGAATTCGCATGCGTGGCACGGTCGTGGACCATCATTGGCTGGTTCAGAAAAAGGATTTTGTCTCTCTCTCTCTCTTTTTCTCGTATTACGCGTCAGATGCCCATTGGTCATTCAAAAGGTCAAACACTCGCTCTCTCCTTCCCATTGGTCCTCGCTTGCTCATAAGGGGCCCAGGTCCTGCACATATTTGACTTTTCTTATTTTCGTTTTATTATATATATATATATATATATATATATATATATATATATCATATTTTATTATGATACAATTAACAAGAATGTAAAAGCGGCTGGTTGGTGTGCTATTCACATGAATGATCTTCAAGACCTGGGTTCGATCCCAGGCTTGTACGAAGGTTTTTTTTCTTTGCAATTATCTGCAGGTTCAGTGTTACGCCTCCCACGCAGACCACTATGCACCCTCATCCATCACCGTCAGATTAATGATTGAATAAGATCCAACGTAAAAGAGGAGAGGGGCGCACCATAGACCCTCTCAAACGCACAACACCAGATCCCAGCTAAGTTTTATTTCTATTTTTTTCTATATTTTTATTTTTAATATTTTCTTTACTACTTTTCTTTTTGCTTTTACTATAACTTTTTATATTTTATTTATTTAGTTTTAATAGATTAGTTTTTTTAATTTCATACTCATTTACTTAATCGGAAATTCGACTCTTCTCATAAACATTAAAAATAATGATTTTTAACAATAACAAATTATTATGTTTATATATGCTTTCAGCTAATTAAGTAGATAATTATTTTAGGTTAATTTTTATGCCTTTAAACCCTGAAATCATCATGATCACTAATCATTGTTGTTGGTAGGTGTTATTCGTTAACGCATTTTTAGCCTTATAAACTCTGTAGGTCACAATAAGTTTTCTTTTTAGGATTTGTAGATCTTTTATCAATTAGTATTTAGATAAACTAATACACTAACCTTTCTTCTCTTCTTTATGCCCAAATTTTCAGGGTTAATCAAAGATATTCCGACTACGCGCCATGACAACTGAAAAGCTAAGTTTTGATCCTTCTTTCTTTTATTATTATTTAAATTATTTTACCTTTTATTTTAATTTTTACCTAGAGGTTAAATTGAGGTTTATTTTCAATGCCAAGGAATTCCCTATACACTCACTCCCTATTATTTTTCTGTTTAATTCTCAGATGTTCAGAGTCAACGTTCGAGGAAGATCAAGGCATTCGAAGATATGCCTTTATTTTTTCTGTTACCCTATAAGGGTTTTCGCCCTTTAATTTCCCCCATCCCCGCAGGTGTTTATTGTAATAGCGTAGGAAATTTGATTTCTGCCTTTATTTTATTTTAATTGCGTGGTTAGTAATTTAGGGAGTGATAACCATGAATTGAACGTAGATCACCTAATTACAAGATAAATGTCATCGAAGTTAACCACATGATTGTTGCACCCACATACCTTTAGGATAATCCCTCTCGTTGCCATGTTGCCTTATTTATTTGTTGCCTGTTGCCTCTAATTATACTAAATAGTCAAGTCCCCCGATTCTGAGGATACCTAAAGCAATGTTGCCTTTAGAGTTATTGAAACTCCCTCGAAGCTGCCTCGGTAAAAATATGATGATTGTCCCAATTGCTAAGGTATCCTCGCATGATGCCTAAAAAATTAATGACTATTATATCCTTCCCTTAGACTACCTGCCCTCGTTATGGAAAGGGACAGTCTTATGGCGAATGGTTACTCGATGACCCTTTCAACATCCAATTGAAAGACTTCCTGCCCTCTTATGGTATGGATAGACCCTTTCGCCCGAAAAGCTAAAAGAACGATTTTCAAACTTAGGGTAGTTGCTACTAATTGCTTGCTCTAAATTCAAAACTCTTTTCAAATCAAATTCAAAAAAGACTACACTTATTTACAAGCTAAATTTCTTCTTCGAAATCTTTTCTTATTCAAAATCTTTTCAAACAAATTCAAACAAACAAGTGAGCTAAGCAATTAAGAGCCCATGGAAAACCATGGATGCGAAGGGTGCCTTACACCTTCCCTTTGTATAACTTACCCCCTGAACTCAAAGTATTTTTAAAAGGTCTTTTTCTGTTCTTTTAGCCTTTCCTAAAATTGGATACAATAAAAGTCGGTGGCGACTCTTGCTATCTGCAACATTTTCAATAAAGTCAGTTCACCGTATTACAGTCCCAGTGAAAGTTCTTGTAGCATATGGAGATATTTGAATATTTTGTGTAATGGACATTGACTTGATTAATCAACTTAAGTATGTTGAATTCAAATAAACTTCTCTTTTTGCCTTTCCAATGGTTCTTTATTTCCTTCCCATTTAATGATTTACGGCTCAAACAATAAGAATCAAATACTTGCATTCCAGTTCCATATCTCTTGGTTTTGATATTTGTCTTAACATCTTGTACCAATTACTTGCAACCCAAGTGAACCAAATGAATAAATGAGGGAATCATAACATGAAAAACTAGAATCATAGTCCATCGTCTGATGATTAGTAAAAAAACCTTCATGATGACTTATGTGCTAAGAAATTCCACCCAACATTCAAACTTTTATAATATTAAGCCATCAATCTTCAAGTCAACTTTAATGAACATCCTACCCAAACTTTCATCAAGTAACTTGTATTACAAGTCATAAGCATTGAGACGAAGGACATGCTTTGAACCACAGAAGAACTCTTTTACTATTTTTATTCAATTTTTGAACGACGAAATAAACGTCGTGGATAACTTATCGCACAAATAAAGAGGGCAAATTTTGGGGTGCAACACTCATCAAAGCTCTGAAACATCTCCAAAGTTGAATTTGATCCATAACATAGAGGTAAATTTTTGGAACTTGCACTTAGTCATTACGATAGTCATTTGCATGAAACTTGATACCATTCTATTTAGAAACATGTATGGATTAATTGCCCTGAAGTTTTAGGGCTTCATTTTTTGTTGTGAAAATTTAATTATGAAAATAAATTTTAGGGTTCATCACTGATTTCCAGAAAATCAAATGTTTGAGCGTGAATAA
Organism: Vicia villosa; assembly: GCF_029867415.1. Taxonomy (NCBI): domain Eukaryota; kingdom Viridiplantae; phylum Streptophyta; class Magnoliopsida; order Fabales; family Fabaceae; genus Vicia; species Vicia villosa. Next base: position 73,902,594 of record NC_081183.1, read on the forward strand.
ATGTTTAATAATTATACGAATGAATTTTTGACTAAATGCTGATCATGTTAATGTTTTACTTTGTTGAAATTGATCAAAGTTTGAGAAAATTTGAATTTATGCCATTGTTGTTCTTGTTGCTGATGAAGTGGGAAAATTTGTATTTGAAAACTTAGTTTGTTTTAAGTTTCATGCAAGTCATTCCTATAATGTCTACATCATTCTAGTGCAATTGCTAAAGTGTGTGTTATGTGTGTGACCCTTAGGTCTGGGTTCGAATCCTCCTCGCCCCAGACCTTTTACTCTTTTATTTTTTCACATTTTACACAATTATTTCATGTTGTATTGAACTTAATGGGCCCAATGACAAATGCGTGCGCATGGTCCAGTGGCTAAGTTTTGTGTTACAAGCAAGAAGGCGTGGGTTCAACACCCACTAAGGCCAAAAGCTTAATTTTTAACACTTGTTTGTTTTTAACTTTTATTCAATCTTTGAAAAATAACTAAAAATAGGAAAATTGATCTTTTTAATTTGTTCTTTTTTTTGTTATTTATTTATGTTGTCTATTTTTATATTATGATTAAAAAATCCAAAAATATTTTTTATTTTACCATTAAAAAATAAATCAAAAAAATCATTTTCTTTTATATGTTCTCTTCAAATAAATTGTGAATATTTTTGTGAATTTCATTCTAGGGTTAGGACCATGTCTCCTTGACTATACCATGTATCCTTAGACTAATTCTCTTTTGGAATTTGGTATTTAAATCATTAAAAAAAATCAATTAGGTTTAGGTGTGATTTCAAAACCATAAGTTTCAAAAGCTTAATTCAAAAAATATCTTGATCTTTGTTCATCCATGATAAATGTGATTTGTTTACCTTGATAATTATCTTTTTGGAAACAATAAAGTGCGGTAGCAACTCGGGTTAAAATGAATGAGCTAAGTCTTTCCCATGGCTTTAGTCTCACAAATTTCACAGCTACACCCTGCAACTGTAAACTAAAGTCATCAAGATATCCAAAAACCATTCAAACCAAACAGAACATTAGCATACACTAATATATGTTAAAAGGTTCATGAGCCAAATCATGAAAATTTTGTGTTTCTCCTTTTAAAGGAAAACTTTTATATTTGCAATGTTATTAGTTAATGATATTTTTTTACCAAAATACTTATAATTTTTTATGTTTTATTTTAATTAGTAAAAAAAGTACCATAGTGGATATATCAATTATTTTTACTTATAAAGGTTAATCTTGAAAATTACTAACAAATAATAGTTTACAAATTAAAAAGTATTATAATTAGTTGAATAGCAAGACAGTGGTATAATTAGTATCCATAATCTTATATTTAGAAAGTGAGAGTAAAATGGTAATGTTAAAGTCAAAGACAAGTATAGTAATCCTATTATCTATATGAGATGCAAAATGATTGTTATTAATAAACACAAGAATGAACCAAAGAAATAAAAAAGGAAAGAGACATATTTAGACAATAGTTTGTTTGCCTTGTTCATGGTAATGAACCATCGACATTCAAGTATATATAGTGTTCCACCTTACTTTGAAATAACATAATCATTCAAGAGAAGTAAAAGTATATAATAATAACCAAAGAAGATATGATGAAGAACATGAGAATTGGCATACTTATTTTATTCCTATATTTTCTAGCAGACTTTGTTGCAGCTCAATCTGGAGTCTTTGAAATATCTAAATTTGGTGGAAAACCAAATGCAGATATTACCCAGGTAATAATTATTCTTGTTGAATTGGCAATGAGAAAACAATTAGTTTCTAATAATTATTCTTGTTGAATTTACAATGAGAAAATAATTAGTTTCTAATAATGTTTCTTGTTGATTTGAAAATGAGAAAATAATTAACTTCTAATAAATTTTCCTTTCATAAGGCCTTCACGACTGCATGGAATGAAGCCTGTGCATCAACAACTTCTGCAAAAATTGTCATTCCAGCTGGTACATATAAGATGGGTTTATTAGAAGTTAAAGGTCCTTGTAAGGCTCCTGTAGAAGTTCAAGTGGATGGCACAATTCAAGCACCTGGGAACAATGCTGATCTTAAAGGAGCTGAACAATGGATCCGATTTGATGATATAGACTCCCTTACAATATCAGGGAAAGGAGTTTTTGATGGTCAAGGTGCAGCTGCATGGAAAGGTGCTTCAGTTGCATGGAAAGATAAATCTCATGGAAAAGGTTCCAATAAACGTGCAATTGTAAGTATTAATAACCCAAATAGTTATATTCAATAATTAAAAATATTACTCATAATTAAGTTTTTAGGTTGAATTCAAACAAAAAAGCATTATAATTAAGTTTTTTGGTTGAATTCCAACAAAAAAGAATTATAATTATGTTTTTTGGTTGAATTCCAACAGAGTTTGTATTTTGCTTACTGCAACAACACCATGGTCACTGGTGTTACATCTAAGGATAGCAAGTATTTTCATTTTATGGTTTTGGGGTGTAACAACATTACATTTGATGCCGTCAAAATTATAGCCCCTGATGAAAGTCCAAATACTGATGGAATCCACATGGGAAGATCAAATGGTGTTACAATTACTAATACCAATATTGGAACTGGAGATGATTGTGTATCATTGGGTGATGGAAGCCAAAATGTAAGGGTCGAAAATGTGAATTGTGGACCAGGACATGGTATAAGTGTTGGAAGCCTTGGAAAGTATCCAAATGAAGAGAATGTAGCAGGTTTTATAGTTAAGAATTGTACTCTCACAGAAACTGAAAATGGTGTGAGGATTAAGACTTGGCCTGATACACCGGGAAAAATTACTGTTACTGATATGCATTTTGAAGATATTATCATGAATAATGTCATGAACCCTGTCATTGTTGACCAAGAGTATTGTCCATGGAATCAATGTTCCAAAAAGGTAATAATCACTCGCATCTTTATTTGCTTAGTATTACGCTTTAATGTATATAACTAACATTTTCTATGATTTAGAATCCATCACAAATAAAGCTAAGCAAAGTTACATTCAAGAACATTAAGGGCACATCTGGAACATCAGAAGGAGTGATTATTATTTGTAGTAGTGGTGTACCATGTGATGGCGTGGAGTTAAATAATGTTGATCTCACATTCAATGGAGCACCTGCAGTAGCTAAATGTTCTAATGTCAAACCCATAGTTACAGGAAAAGCTCCTATTTGTGGAGCTTCTAGTTCAGCTTCAGCATCAGCTTCAGCTTCAGCATCACCTTCAGCTTCACCGGCTTCAGAGTCAGCTTCGCCTTCAGCTTCTCCAGCGTCAGATTCAGCAACTTCATCTCCTAAAAAGTCATCTCCTAAAGAAGAAAAAGGACAAAAAGAACAAAAAGAACAAGAAGAACAAAAAGGAGAAAAGGAAGACGACAATTAGACAAACCATCCCCTTAATGTGAGGATGTAGTAGTATAGTCCTATAGGAATACACATGTGTATTAAAACTATTTTCATGTATATTTATTCTTTCTCATTAAAAATAAAGTTCACATAGTTTGTGTAATCAGCGAGTTAAAATACATTGTTCAATATACTTGAGATTTATATTTTCGATTGTTTCATGAAAAGATGTGAAATGTACTAGGTTGTACAGTGCTTAAATGAATAGAAATGTTAGGTGAACCCTAAAATGTAATAGGATTGACTAGATACTTTAACCATAACTAATCACTAAAGTAAAATAACATCATGCCAATGAAAACTCTTATCCAAAAAGATAAATTTCTAAAGGGATAGAAAGGATGAAAGAAACAAAATACTCTATAACTTAATAGCACCTAGGGGAATAGAGGGAAAAAGGATCGCAAAGTCATAGAGCATTCTGTAATACTTTGGAAAATATTCAAGGCGTGCATGAAGTATGATATAGGTATTGTGTGACTTAGGATTTTGTAAATACACATAGAAACTCACATAGTGGTCCAAAATTCTCGCACTTTAATTGAAAAAATTACTTGGAAATTCTATCAAGATTGTTCATAACCAATTTAGGTGAATTAGTTTACTAGTTCAAAATAGCACAAATGGAGAAAAAATTATGATAATAAATTGCAATCTATAATGTTACTGGTGTATTAGTTCACTATTTCAACATGGCATGAATAGAAAAATCATTATAATTTTGGACGATCTATATGAACATAAGAAAAAGGTTAGTCTGAACATAACTACAATTGAAAGACACTACTCCGGTCCTAAACATTTTTTTCTCATGAAGCCACCCAATTTCATAAATATTATGGATGTAACCAAAGTTGACTGCAATTGCAGTGTGATTTTAAAATCTCACTGTTAACCCACATTTTGTGAGTTAATACATGTCCTTATAGTATTTAGTTTAGTTTTATTTTATGTTTATTTGTTTATTTTACCTGCATTTGTATTGTTGTAGTCAAATTAGTATGGAGTACATTAGGTGCTCTCATTTGTTAGTTTAATTTATGTTTTGTGTGTAAAAGTTAGCCATGCTCAAGCTGAGACAATACTGAACTAGTCTGCCGATGAGTTATGTGTTAAGGAAACTTAATCCAGAAAGAAACAATACTTTCAAGCTACACGCTAATGAAGAGAGAGTGGAAAGAGGTACTAATTGTATGGAAAGGCTCGGTGGGTGCTGAAATTGAGAGTGGTAATGATTCAATTTCAAGAATGAAAAAGGTGGAGCTAAAAGACAAAATATGATAGAAAGGTGCACATCTTGTCGGGTCTCCCACTGCTGTCTGTTGGTACAGATATTCCATCTTTGTATGCTGAAGATGTTGAGAATTTGTGGGCTGGATACAAATTCTTGAATTTAGGCCCATGATCGAGGCAGCCTAAGAAACCCTAATTCTTGGCCTATATAAAGAGCTGGAAGCAACATTGGAACGGGTTCATAAATTATTCCAAGTTTATAATACACAAGTTCTTGAGCGTGTGTGCAAAAGTGTGAACAAGTCTTCTCTCCTCCTCCTAGTCTGTGCTCGCTGATGTTTATTAGCGTGAATGGAGTTTCCTTTTAAAGACTTAATCGTCTCAAGTTTTACTCCAAGTTCCTCTTAGGTTGATATCTTTTATTCATTTGATTGTCTTAAGACGTTTCCTTTTAGAACCATGTTCATTGGTTGTACTCAACTCACTATGAGATAAACTTCTTTTAGTTGATCTATGTGATATTAATATTAAAAGTGTGTTTATGTTAGATGATTGTGTGTTTAGTACTTGCTTTATCATGCGTTTAAAATTCCAACACTTATTTCTTTGATTGACCACCTTAGAGATAGGTAATAGCTTGTTGTTATGAGAGATCTAACAACAAATGTATTTCATGCATAAAAATGGTTGAAAGAGTAGGATAGATATATTCACTTGACCTAGTTTGCTTAGACATAAGAAACTGCAACCATTAAGAAATATCAGAACACTTAATAAACGTGTATTAGGGTTACAAGTGGAGCTTAGAGATTTATTTTCCTTTCCCTTTTATGCGTGCTTATGAATGATGTAGAAATACTCCACCAGATCCTTCTAACCATGTCTGTCACGACACCACACATCATTAACACACAAACACACTAAAGATATTAGTAGATCATAAGATCAAATATATTTCTCTTGATACTTCTACACACATTTTTTTACTTTATTTTGCTTTACTTTTATATGAAAGATGGATTAAAACCATCACCCATTATTATTTCTTTACTTATGCTTAAAGTGAAAGAATAAATTTGATACAGATGTCATATCTAAGCAGTAACATTCCTTGTGGGTACGATACTCTTTCTTTTATCACTTGCTATGATAAAGAACATGTATACTTTCAAGTGAAACCTTTAAGAATTATACGAACACTCACCTTTTGCAGTATTAGAATCTTAAAGTTCAATTTACTTCTTAAATGTTTTTCAAATGCCTCCCTATAATAATACACAGTACAACAACGCATCACAACACCCGCAATGACTACAATCGCAACTCCTGCAACCGCAACCACCATTTAAAACCAGGATTAAAACCCTTAAAAATTTATTATTTTCACCTTTTTTTAATAAGCCAGAGAAGTTGAATTAGAGATGAACACAAATGCTGCTCAACCATATTAAAAAGGAAACTAGGAAAATATATCAACCTATAGTTACCTCACTAGGGAAATTACTTGAACGCTACACATCTACCTGGATCAATAACCCAATCCTCCCATTTAGAAGAGGTTGAGCATTAGAATTTGACGTGATACCACTCTTAAGTTATAAATTTGATATATTGAACTATTTCCTATTTACTGAAAAATTCCTCCTTTTAAAAGAATGACATTCCTGCCATTCCCTAGAATCCAACACATTAGATCCCAAAACACACATGAAATGTTGTCAACAAATCTAACTTTCAATAGTGAATAGAACTTTTCCATGTGCATGGTTATTGATCCTGCTACTTCAATATTAACAATACCTAACCATGTTGAAACACCCTGCCAACCACCATGACTTTTAATGCATCTCTAAAACAGATGCAAAATGTCTTCTTCGGTATCAAAGAAGAATGGCCAGACAAGGTTGTGGTTGCCTTCATTAATTTTTCATTTTGCAAGTTTATATTTGATTTGCAACTAATTTAGAAATGCTCTCCAGCAAAACACTTTAATGTTACTTGTAATTTTTGATATCCAAATTATATCCAGATCTAACAAATATTTCTCATCTAGACTAACCTCTTATTTTTCTAACTCTGAAATAACTTAATAAGAATTCTTGATAGAAAAACCTTCCCTACCTTACTTCAAAAAAAGGGAATCCTCTTTATCAACTTCAAACTGGATGGACCTTAGGATACCCTAAAAGTTTGAAAATTTGATCTTTTGAGCTTGGTCCAAATTGACAAATAAACACTAATAAACCAAATATCGACATACCATATGCACGGGGGATGAGAACTATGTAGAAACTATCAAAGTGTGCTTCTTAAAACATTTTAACCTATAAAAAAACAAAATCATTATTCAAGTTATGACTAAAAGGATTCAAATAAATTATGACTCAAAGGATTCAAATGCGTCAAACTACAGGCTATATAGAATTAGATAATTCGCCATTATTCGTATTATTCACATTTCTTATGCAAGGTTGAAACAATCAAAAGACCAAAAAAAAAAGTAATACAATATGATACAATGATACTAGTAGATAGATTAAAAAACTAAGCGCAGTAGAAAAACTTAGGAAAGTAAGGTTATGCATTATCGCCATGTCATAAATAATATATACTCAAATGCCACTAGAAAGGATTTTATGTTGAATGAATATATTTAGAACGAGTTTCAATCAGTTGGGTTTTCAACAACAAAAGACTAGAAATGGCTCTTTAATTTATCCATTGTAGTTGCAATACTCTTCAACAAACAGTATAAATAAAACCTTACCAAACTCTCCCTGTTTCTGTTTCTAAACTTTGTAATGATAATCAAGTCCAGAGTCCAAACTACAAAACATGATGCAAATAAACAAGTATAATAGCAGCATAGTTAATCGTAGGGAAATTTATTTACCCACCTCCCTATTTTCTTGGTCACCTCGGGTGAAAAATCCAAAATACCCTCACTTCGGAAATGCATTTCCGAAAACTTTTTTTTTTCAAAATTTGTCTTATTTCGGAAATGCATTTTCGAAAACACCCATTTTTTGAGTTTTCAGAGATGCATTTCCGAAAACACCTTTTTTTTTGGAGGGGTGTCTTCGGAGATGCATATCCGAAATATTCCAAGACCAAATTGGTCTTGGAATGATTCGGATATACACTTCCGAAAGTATTCAATAATTATTAAAAAATTAAAATCAAGGTGAATCAATACAATTAATAGGTATAAAATCAAGGTGAATCAATAAAATCAAGGTGAATCAAAATTTCCTAAACAATTTTAAAGTTAAAAATTATTTTACTAATTTATATAAATCAAAAACATTTTAATTCCATAAGTAAATTTTGAATTATATAGAATTAAATATAAAATTTATTCATTAAATAAAATTAAGACAAATTTTTTTTTTTAATTTTTTTAAACTAAGTAAAAATTATAACTCATTTTTAATTATGAATCAGAATAGAAATATATAAATATATAATAATAATTATTAATTTTGTAAGTGAAATATATAAATATATAATATATAAATATATAATATATAAATATATAATAATTAATATATAAATATATAATAATTATTATAAAATAAAACACTCATTTTTTAAATTTTTATAATTATTATATAAAAATATAAATATATTTAAAATTAATATATAATAATTATTATATAAATATATAATAATTTTTATAAATATATAATAATTATTATATAAATATATAAATATATAAATTAAAACACTCATTTTTTTAATTTTTTTTTGTAAATACATAATAATTATTATAAATATATAAATATATAAATAAAAAATTATAACTCATTTTGTAAGTGAAATTATTTTAGTTTTTTTAATTAAAATTATTTTAAATTTTAAAATATGAATCAGAATAGAAATATATAATTATTATTATTCATAACTCATAAATTATATCAAAATATATAATTATTATTATTCATTACTCATAAATTATATCAAATTTATGATATATGAATTAATTAATATCCTAAAATTAATTTTTGGAATTTTTAGATTTTTTTTTTGTTTTTTCGGAGATGCATCTCCGAATTAATCAAAATCCCAATTTTTGGAATTTTTTCGGAAATGCACTTCCGCTGAAAAAACTTAAATATTTCGGAAATGCATTTCCGAAGCGGGAGTAAAGTGGGGTTTTCGCTGGGAGTGACCCCTATAAAGAGGTGGGTAAAGAAATTTTCTAACAATAGCTAATAGCTATACAAAGTGAAAATTACATGTATTTTGCTGAGTATTGTAACTAAATTCAATGGAAGTCGAGGGCTCAGAATAGTCAAGATTAATCTTTACGATCCAAACATGAAGTCGAGGGCTCGTTGTGCCTCATCACTTAGAGACAGACCCAAACCAATTAGAGTTTGAGGTAATCCCTAGTAAACCCTTTTGAGATACCTGCATATTTTTAAAAAAAAAATGTTATTTAGTTAGCAACAACTTTAATAAGTTCACACTAAAAAAAGAAGCACGATCTACCACCATCAAGCAATTCTGCACGGTTTTGTTATTTCGGAAATGCACTTCCGAAAACACAAAAAAAAGGTGTTTTCGGAGATGCATTTTCGAAAACACTCATTTTTTGAGTTTTCAGAGATGCATTTCCGAAAACACCTTTTTTTTTGGGAGGGGTGTCTTCGGAGATGCATATCCGAAATATTCCAAGACCAAATTGATCTTGGAATGATTCGGATATACACTTCCGAAAGTATTCAATAATTATTAAAAAATTAAAATCAAGGTGAATCAATACAATTAATAGGTATAAAATCAAGGTGAATCAATAAAATCAAGGTGAATCAATAAAATCAAGGTAAATCAAAATTTCCTAAACAATTTTAAAGTTAAAAATTATTTTACTAATTTATATAAATCAAAAACATTTTAATTCCATAAGTAAATTTTGAATTATATAGAATTAAATATAAAATTTATTCATTAAATAAAATTAAGACAAAATTTTTTTTTTAATTTTTTTAAACTAAGTAAAAATTATAACTCATTTTTAATTATGAATCAGAATAGAAATATATAAATATATAATAATTATTAATTTTGTAAGTGAAATATATAAATATATAATATATAAATATATAATAATTAATATATAAATATATAATAATTATTATAAAATAAAACACTCATTTTTTAAATTTTTATAATTATTATATAAATATATAAATATATAAATATATTTAAAATTAATATATATTAATTATTATATAAATATATAATAATTTTTATAAATATATAATAATTATTATATAAATATATAAATATATAAATTAAAACACTCATTTTTTTAATTTTTTTTGTAAATACATAATAATTATTATATATATATATATATATATATATATATATATATATATATAAATATAAATAAAAAATTATAACTCATTTTGTAAGTGAAATTATTTTAGTTTTTTTAATTAAAATTATTTTAAATTTTAAAATATGAATCAGAATAGAAATATATAATTATTATTATTCATAACTCATAAATTATATCAAAATATATAATTATTATTATTCATTACTCATAAATTATATCAAATTTATGATATATGAATTAATTAATATCCTAAAATTAATTTTTGGGATTTTTAGATTTTTTTTTTGTTTTTTCGGAGATGCATCTCCGAATTAATCAAAATCTCAATTTTTGGAATTTTTTCGGAAATGCACTTCCGAAGTCTGAAAAAACTTAGAAAAAAAAATATTTCGGAAATGCATTTCCGAAGCAGGGGTAAAGTGGGGTTTTCGCTGGGAGTGACCCCTATAAAGAGGTGGGTAAAGAAATTTTCTAACAATAGCTAATAGCTATACAAAGTGAAAATTACATGTATTTTGCTGAGTATTGTAACTAAATTCAATGGAAGTCGAGGGCTCAGAATAGTCAAGATTAATCTTTACCATCCAAACATGAAGTCGAGGGCTCGTTGTGCCTCATCACTTAGAGACAGACCCAAACCAATTAGAGTTTGAGGTAATCCCTAGTAAACCCTTTTGAGATACCTGCATATTTTTTTAAAAAAAAAGTTATTTAGTTAGCAACAACTTTAATAAGTTCACACTAAAAAAGAAGCACGATCTACCACCATCAAGCAATTCTGCACGGTTTTGTAATACTTGACGCTTCTATTAGAGATGTTCAAGTCTCGTGTATTTTAAGACTTGAAGGATCACCGCAGATTTCGAAAAAATATTTTTCTAATTTAAAAACAATTCAATAATACAAAGGACAAGGTACTTATATGGTTATGTTCCCAAATCACCTTCTATGAGATTCATTTTCAACCAATCTAAACATAGCCTAGGTACAAACCTTCCATTTGCATAGCCAATCGTACTCACCCATCTTGGCTCATTCAAAGTAATTCAATGTAGAGGAAAAGAAGTGGAAGAAAAAGAGACAGATAATTTGTCTCTTGAGCTCACTCTCACTTGAATTGAAGCTTCATGATATCATAACCATAATAACATTATTTTCCTCTTCATTTATTATTGGATGTGTGTAATACAGTGGGAGAACTGACTTTTTTTATTTCGCAAACAAGTGTTGCGGTTAGCAAGAGTCGTCACCGACTTTTATTTTATCCAATTGAAAAGAAAAAAAGAACAGGAAAGACATTTTTTGAAAAAGATTGAGTTTAGAGGGTAGGTTATACAAAGGGAAGGTTTAAGCACACTTTGTATCCATGGTTATCCATGGGATCTTAATTGCTTAACTCACTTGTTTGTTTGAATTATTTGAAAAGTGTCACGTGTGTTTAGAAAAAACAGTTTGTAGAGAACCTGACTTTGTAATGATTCATCATTTGAATATATACTAAGTACTTGTCTTGAAAAGAGGTTTTTTAGAAAAACAAGGTGTGAAAAGTTTTTTGTTTGAATTTGTTGTGAGCAAGTGATCGAAAAATTAGCAAGTGTACTATTTTTCATCAATGTAGTTTTAAAAAGAGGTTTATACCCAGTGTCGAACTCGCGGACTGCGTAGGAAATATAAGTTTCACAATTATTCAATTGAACAAAATATCATGGGATTTGTTTGTTTGTAGAGAAATTATATTAATTATAACTAATAAAAGCAAAAGTAAAATAATGGTTCTTGACAATATGAGAAAGCATGCTAGGTTAGGTGTTTAAATTGCCGCGCAATGAACTTTATTCCCCAATTTATGAAATATAGTTATAATGAACTACTACCGAATCTCAAGAGTTGTTTTCCTTAATTCCTTAACGGAAAACCTTTGGTGTTTATCTTTAATCCTAATTCCTTAGCTATTAACGATAACAACAAGTGCTATAATAATGAAATCAAGAATTAAAAGGTTACTACGGTTAAATCCTCATTCCTAAGCAATTTTTACCAAAGTATTATTGTGCAAAATGCGTTGAGTGGTTTGTCCGACCTAAACCTCAACCGTAAATCCGAAAACTATTTGTCCGATAGAAAAGGCATTAAAAACTTTGCACAATGAAGATAAACTCATTAAAACTTGAATAACATAAATTGATAGAAAATTAGTTCATAACAATGGCAATTCAGGGACACCCCCTAACATTGGGGGGTTTAGATACTCATAGTAATATTCAAAGAATTATAAAGAAAGATGATGAACATTACAAAAATTAGGGAAGACTTTGATCTTCAATTGCTATTGCCGTTGAAAATCTCCGTTCTCCGAAACCCTTGATAGCTTCTCTTCTTCACCGTAAAATTCTTCAATATGATCCAAGATCATCCAAAAAACTCTCAAACTAGAACTAAGTAGTGTTAGGTTACATTCCATTCATGTAAAAAGTCGAAAACGTCCTTAATGAGACTTGAATTAATGAAACAGCAAAAAAAAATTTTCTGGCCGCAACAGTTGACGCGGGCGTGTCACACGAAGCTGGCGCCCGCGTCAGCCTCTGTTTTCTCTTAAAAATGCTCTTTTTCCATGTAACAGATGACACAGCCGTGTCATATGACGCTGGCGCCCGTGTCAGCTCCCAACAGCATTTTTTTCTTTTTCCAGCTGACGTGGCCGTGTCCTATGACGCTGGCGCCCGCGTCAGCATCTTTCCTTGCAATTTTGGCTTTGTTTTCTTCTGTTCTCGTCCCCTTTTTCGACGATTCTTCCTTACACCTGAAATAACCAATAACTACCAACAAAGTGATCAAAAGCAACTATTCTACTAAAAGTTACCGCTAACAATTAGATTAACAAAACATGAAAGAATTACTTAAAACAAAGAACAAACCATTCACAGTGTTACTGAAATGACCGATTTTTACCAAATAAATTGCGGAGTATAAGTGAAATTGGTGACCGATCAGCAAGCACTTAAGATTTACCTACCCTAAGTTTGTAAGGTTTATCTTGTTCTTTTCCTTTCGTTAAGGGAAAGAGACTACCCACACCATTAGTTAGTGGGAAGTCCTTTCATTGGATGTATTCGGGACATCAAAGGGTCATCTAATAGTCATATGGGCTATCCATACCATAAAGAGGGTAGGAAGTCCTATGCATGGGATGTGAATAGTCATAAAGGCAACAAGTAAGGACACCTTTGCATTCAAAGGGACTATCGCCATTTAATCGAGGGACAAGATCATTTATATTATAGGCAGCATCGAAGGGACCATGATCTTTAAATTGGAGGGATTATGATGATTTAAATTAGAGGCAACATTTTCTAAGGCATCCCTACACTCGGGGGACTTGACTATTATTCGTCGAAATGCATGAGAGGATTACCCTACAGGTGTATGTGTGAAAAAAAGTGGTTGATTTATTTAATTCTGAAAATTAGGGTTATTCTAGTTTGATTTTATCTTGCCATACAATCCTAGTTAGCATACATCTAAGCAGTTATCAGCAATTTATAATGTGCGGAAAGTAAGTGCGGAAAAGAAAATCTACACTATTACAAGGCTTCGGGGAGGGGGATTACAATACCAAAACAGGGGATGCAAAAAATAAATATGCAGGAAAAATAAAATTCCTAATTACTATTACATCACAAAGAAAATTGGCAACCTATACACCTTCTAGAATTTAAATGAATAAAAATTAAACACACATGCAACAATCATAAAGTATGTTATGAGAAGAGTGGATCGCGAATTGAAATTTAAGGTTTGAAAATAGGTGAAAATAAACCTAAGTCTAAACTGTTATTACTAAAATAATTGTAGACCTAAATTACTTAATTAATTATTCGTTAAAACCTAATTAATTAAATCGGTTAAAAAATCTAATGGGTTAAAAAACCTAATTAACTAGATTAATTGTTTTTATTAAGAAACCTATTTAATTAAATCGGTTTAAATAAGTTTAAAAAACCTAAAGGTTAAAACCTAGACGAATGTTAATGGACGCCACCTACCTATAACACACTTTTAGGGTTTTTTTTGTAAAGCTAAACCTAATTAAATTAAGTAAACTAAGTATAAAAAAACTATTCTAAAAAAACCTAATCCAAATATGAATAACCTTATTTGGCCAAAAGCCAAAAAGTTTTTGGTCAAAAAAGCAATTAGGGTACCCCTTAAGGTCAAGGGGTAAAGCTCCATCCACTTAGCCAATCGATAGGAAACCTGTTGATAAACCAGTGCAATATTTCGGTTAAGAAAACAAATGGAAAAATAGAAAAGTGATTAAAATAAAATCAAAAAATATAAAAACCTGATTATAAATCAAATAAAATAAGATCACGAACCTACAAATTTTTTGATAATTTTTTGAAAATATGAAAATAGAAATTAAATCAAATAAAATAGAAAAAAGAGGAATTTGCTAATGAGGGTCGAAATCCTTTGGAACTATATTCTAAGGGAGTATTGTTCCACGATTTTTTTCTAAACTTTTGGAAAAAAAACTCGGAGCAAATCAACACAGTAGTTTCAGAATTCGGCTGATAGGCTAGAAAATTTATCACCGTGTTGAGGAAGGAGAATTAGGAGAGGATGGCATCGTGGATCCGTTTTGCTTCTTAAAAAAAATTCTTCTTGTTCCTTTTGATCTTTCAACCTACAAAACAAAAATAAGGGTTACAAATTTGTTAGTGAAAGAAAATAAGGGTTAATTCTTAGTCCCTTGTGAATGTGGAAGTGAGACCTATTTATAATAATGAATTAGGTTAGAAGAAAAATAATTATAGTAAAACTATGGACAAAATCAAAGCCCAGAAATCAATTGTTAGAACATGAAATGTTCTGATCAATATTTCTAGTTTTGATGATAACATTATATATGAATTTTGTATAAGACAATGTGGTACTCTAATTATTCACATTTTCCTTGTTAGGAAAAGTCTAAAAGAGTATGCACTAAATCATCATTCAGAAGCTCTAACCCTGAAGATCTGGATGGCTTCATCAGAACATGGTCTAGAAGACATCGGAAGATGGTCTTGAGGAAATCAGAACCTGATCTAGAAGGCATCAGAAGATGGCAGTCAGAAGCAATGCTCTGAAAGTCTGATGGTATCACTTGTTGCTGTTTGTGGTTTCGCTACTGCAAGTTGTTTGACTAGAGCGGTCAACTCATCAAGTCTGGTTTCTAAAGCTCTGTTCGAGGAACCTTGAATTTGATGTACACCCTTGGTCTGGACAGAATTGGTTCGAGTGGTGAACTGCTGGGAGTTTAAGGACATATTTTCAATGAGGGCTCTGGCAGCAGCTGGAGTTTTGTCAACAAGTGCTCCACCACTAGCAGCATCAAGAATGTTTCTATCCATAGGTAACAACCCCTCATAAAAGTACTGAATGAGAAGTTGCTCGGTAATCTGATGTTGAGGGCAGCTTGAAACCAACTTCTTGAACCTATCCCAGTATTCAGCCAATGACTCGTTGTCTTGTCTAATGCCACAAATCTCTTTTCGGATTGAAGCAGCTCTAGAGGCAGGAAAGTATCGCTCCAAGAACACTCTCTTCAGAGCATTCCAGCTTGTGATTGAATTCGGTTCAAGATCATATATCCAGTCCTTAGCTGCACCCTACAAAGAAAAAGGAAAAGCACGAAGTTTGATATGATCTTCAGTGATCCCTTCAGGCTTCAATGGTGTAGAGCACACCACCTAGAATTCCTTCAAATGTTTGTGTGGATCTTCACCTGCAAGACCATTAAACTTTGGCAACAAGTGTATTAAACCCGATTTTAATTCAAAAGGAACAGCAACAGCATCATATTCAATACACAAGCCATTATAATTAACATCAGGGGCTGCAAGTTGCCTTAGAGTTCTATTTTCAGCCATTTCAAAAGCAAGTTCAGAATCAGAATCAAACAAATTATGCAAATAATCAGACTCAGAATCAGACTCAGCTATGGTCGGTGAAGGTGAACTATTGCTAGCCTGGCCTGCTCTACGAAGTGTGTGCAAGGTTCTCTCTACCTCAGGATCAAAAGCAACAAGTTCAGGACAGGAAGACCTAGTAGCCAGGACTAGTGCACAGCAAACGCAGCAACAATCGTGAAAATGCCAACTATGTCCCTAAAACAAACACAATGAAGCAAATCGATTAAAAATAATTCAAAAAAATAAACTGACACCGAAAATAATCTAATGACGTGAAAACAGAATTTTGGTATTTTTTTCGGAATTTTTCGACTCTATGAAAACAGAAAATAAATCATTAAAAATAGTAAAAAGGCTTTTTTCGCGATTTGAAAAATTTGTCACATAACTACTCTGTAGTAAGTGACTTTTGATCAGGGATTTTTTTCACACCTAACTGTCGGGACAGATTTTCTCTACGGTGAAATTTTCCCAAAAACCGATTTTTTCGACTCTAGAGGCGTTATGGCCGAAACCGCGAGGAACCTATGGCCAAAACGCATAAACACTACACCTAAGACTCTAATATCAGTTAATATTCACAAGAATCCCCGGCAACGGCGCCAATTTGATCCGCTGTCGCGCGCAGATCAAAACGAGTTAATTTTAAAACGTAGTACAGCGACAATGGCTCGAGTCGTATCGCAAGGATTCTTGATTTTTATTAACTATAAGCTAAATCGATTAAGGGGGGGTTGGTTTGGTCGAAAAAAAATGATTATCAAAAGTGATTATGAAAATAAGCTGTTTTGAAAAAGTGATTATGGAAGTAAGCCAATCTACTGAATCAGTTCCTACTATCATCGATTATCATAATTTTAATTCCCTAAGCGGATTGTCTATTCCTATTTGGATACAAACTCAATGGCAAGCGCGGTGAGGTTCGTGAGATGTATGATCCTATTGTCCGAATTAAGCAAACGGGATAAATTTCATGGATTAAGCAAACATGATTGATCAGGCACAAAAACGAATTAAGCAAACGATTCGTGTCTAGGTTAGGATCATACAATCAACCAAATTTAATCAATATATTTCATGTAATTGGATTAAGCAAACAAGAACACAAAATGTCATCGAAAAGGAATTAAACTAGAATTAACATTATAATAATCTCAAGTATTGGAACCTGAATTACAGTAGATTGACTCGAAAGGATTAGTTCGCCATGGATTCGTACAAGCTTTCAAAATTCGTGAAAAAATGATGATGAACAGTATTTTCGTGGCTGCCTAACCTAAGGAACAATAGCCAACCCGTTTCACAAACGAACTGGGTCAAAAACAAAACCCAGGCCCATTACTAATTGACCCGAAACTTAAAATATAAAGTGCTGCAGCTTTAAACGCAAAACTGGGAATTATCGGCTCCGAATCTGACTTCGACTCCAACATGAAAGTCGTAGCTCTCTCTCTTAGCTTTCCGGCGATTATTAGAACGCCTCAATCGGACTCCTGGAACTCCAGATATGAACGTTTCCGTGCAGACTATTATTGCTGAAAAATTAATACGAAAAACAAATAAGTGCAAAAATAAAATAAAATATAAAAACATATTAAAACATAAAAATAAATAAAACAAACCGAAGAAATGCTTGAGTACAAACATGGAAGAACGTGCATAAAAATGCACTGATCATTTTATCACAAAAATATTTACAAGAAATCAGGTTTTGAAAATCAAGAGAAAACTATATTTGAAGTATTTTAAAATACTTAAAAATATGTTATTTTAAACCTAAAAAAATATATATCAAATAAATAATATTTTTGTGTTTTTTTGGGTTATTCATAAAATAGATATATTAAATGATAAGTGTGTGAAAAATGAAGTGAAAATGATTTAATTTGATAGGTGAATTAATTGGTTGAATTTGTGAATAAAATTAAAGAAAATAGTGATAAAAAAATGTTTTGGTCTCACCATGGTTTGAACCCACGCCCTTGCAATCAACTACTCAAAACAACACCACTGGGCCAACGCACGCTTGGTGTCAAAGGAGTGACTCCATTGCAATTCATATGTTATCCAAGTGTATAGAAGCAAAAAAAAGAAATAAAATCAAAAGGTCTGGGGCGAGGGGGATTCGAACCCCAGACCTTGGGCACGCGCAACACACAAACACTCTTTACCACTGGGCTATAACGATTTATTCGTTTATGAAACAAACACCATTCAAAATAAAATAAACTTTAGCCCTGAATTTGAATTTTTGCGCGCCACCACCATTGTCATCTTCAACCTCAAGTTCTTATATTTTTGAAATTCTGAACTCTCTCAATTCTCAACCATTTGCAAAGGTGTAAAGATCAAACTTGCTCTAAATTCACTCACGATTCCAGATATATAACTAACATAAATTTATATTAACTATATCTACTGAATTAAACAAAATACGTGAAGAACCCAAAAAATCAAAAATAAAATTAAATGATGATGCTGAGGAATAAATGCATGAGAGTAGAGGGCTTTTGATCCTCTAAGGACACTGAATGAACTGGTATCGAGCTTTATAAGAAAGAGTACTTGAATAAGTGAGTTGGGGTTTGAAAAAATACCTCTGAAAATGGAGGTCATGAGGATGATGGAGAACACTTGGGCTTGTATGAATGATCCTAAAAGCTTCCTTGGAACTCAGTGATGCTAACTGGATACTTATTGCTCCTTGAATGCTCTAGAATTGTTCTAATTGACACCTTCTATTTGAGCTTCAAGTGAACATGGAGGTTGGTGATTCTGTGATTACAGATGTGCTGCAGGCATCTGGATAGCTTCACTATCCCCTAAGGAACGTGCCTGGATGCTTTGGCTAGCTGGACACCTTATGAATTGCTCTATGGACCTCCAACTGCACATGCTCCAAAATGAAAGCAACAATGGTGTTCTCCCACCTACAGAAGTGATCCATATGTTTGGATCAACTCCAATGAACCTTTTTGAGATGTTAGAATGCTTACTTCTCAAACAAGAGCTCTGGTTTGAAGAAAACGATTCTTCTTGCCAAAGAACTTTGAAAAACCATAAGCATGAGAGAGAGGAGGAGAAAGCAAGGAATTGAGTCGCTTTGGTGTGTTTGAATACTGAGGTATTAACTTGTATTTATAGGCAAAATGTTCAGAGCAATTGGAGATAGTAAGCTTGCTTAATGAGTGAGTTTTGGTTTCTTGGCCATGAAGAAATTCAAAGAATCTCCAAGATGCAATGATGGTGTTTTCGAGCTAGCTCCCCATCCATTGATCTCTTCTGATCATAGGGGACAAATATGATGCAGAGTGGCTTCCAATTTGCTTAGGAAAAGATTCCTTGATGATTCACCAATTGGCCATAAATTCTCAAAATGCAATCATTACATAATCACATGTTTTGGTTTTGGAATATTCTCTTAAAATATTTGTGTAATGATGAAAACGATCCTCTCTTATCCTTGCAATGTTTCTAAGGTTTAGAGGTACCAATTAGTGTAAGAACTTGCACAAAATTGCCAATTTCAAACTTATGCATGACCTATAATTTCACTTCAAATGCCTAACTTTGATCAATCATATCTCTTAGCTCAAGATGAATTTGGAGAAGGTTGAGCACAATTTGGAAAGCCCTTAACATGTAACTCAATTCATTAGTTTGGTGTTTGCCCAAAATCCTTAGGGAAATTAGTGAAAAAGTCCCATAAAGTTTGAAGAAAACTAGGGTTTCTTTGCTAGTTTTGTGAAGGCAGCAACTTTGAAGCTCCATATCTCATCAATGGTTGATTTCTAGCCAAAAAATCATATGTGACAAAGTTGTTCATTGGATCAAAATCTACAACTTTTATATGGTGGAAGTTTTTTTCAGCTTGTACTTGATATTTTGAGATATTCTCTTCCAAAGTTTTTGAAAAGTCAATCTTTGACTTTTTGATTCTTGATTGATTTTCTTGATTTTCTTTGGTCAAATGACTTCAATAATCATATATTGATGATATTGATCCTTAAAAGTCATGTCTTGACCCAAAACCCTAAAAGTCAAAGGTTATCTTGTATAGTTGACTTTTTCCAGATGAAGTGAAATTTTGGACTTTTGTGATGAATCAAGTTCTTCTTCTTAAATGAATGATATGAATGGATTATATTGAGGTAATAGAAGTCATTGATTCATGTTTTGAGTTTTAGATCCATGTCCTAATTAAAAAGTCAACTATCTTGGTGAATTAGGTTAAAAACCTTAATTGTCGACCAGATGAAATTGATGACTGTAGACCTTGAATTGAAGTGTAATGTCTTATGGATGTTGTCATATGAGCTAATTGAATATGATTGAAGCCTTTGGGTGATGCCCTGGGGCTTTCTAGGGTTTCCCAAATGTGATCCCTGATTTTAGTCCTTGATGGGCTTAAAACCCTAGACTGGTGAACTAAGCAAACGTGAGTCTAGGTGATGGGTGTCTAATCAATCATAGGTGAATAGAATGAAGTTTTTGAGTCCTATGTTTGTGTTGGAGACCATCCCTTTTATTGATTGATCCTTTGCCTGAGCTCTTTTGTTTCTGAAGACCCTCGATTAAGCTCTAGATGAACAATTGACTATTCTGAGTATCTGTTTGGATTCTGATGAAAAGCCTGAAAGTATGACATCTCAGGGGGGGTCAAAATTAGGGTATGACAATTAGAAAACACCAATGAGTATGGATCGAAGTGTTGAACATGCCTTGCATAGCTTTGCCCTAGCTATTTAGGGAATTTGAAGAGATTCGCCTCGCGAGGACTTTATGAGATGTGTATTATGGATGACATGCCCCTAGTAATCATAGACTTAGGACAATTCCCCATGTCAATTGGGAAGTAGCTTCAGACCCACTTGTATGCATGTCCCTGATTGTTTGGCATTCTTGAGAGATTCTCGAAATCTTGACCTGATTGCTCCAGATCGACAGGATAAACTGTGTCGTGCCCCTTGTATACATAAGAGACATTCCCTTTGAAGTGGTTTTGTCTGTCGAGATAACTTTCAATCATTAGTTGTACCATGTGTAAATTCTTCCTAATGCTAACATTCGAAATTATGTAGCAAAATATGTTTAATAATGAATTCATGAGATGCAGTGTGTATGTCTGTCTTGATTTTTGTTGTTGAAAGCATCAAAACATAAGATGTAAAAAGCGTGATGTTTATAAAATGTGATGTTTGTAAAAGGAGATATCAACTCACCTTTTATGGCAAACCTTAAGGAGTCAGCATACCTTTTTGGTGACAGTATGCTTTCGAACTAACCATGCTTCAGTTAGGACTTTCAAGGGTTGTATCGTGGCTTGGTTCACGGTTTAAGAAACAAAGGGTAAAGGCTCAAATTTTATTTGTACCCTTCCCAATCTTCGTGATGTTCTTCGATCCTATGCTAAGTTAATTCTGCATTTAAGCGTTAGCAAAGCTTGAAGTTGTAACATTGATATTTGATGATGATTAAAGTATCAGAAGTTTAATTTGGACAGACAGTCATCCTTTTTTGTAATACTTTATTTTCGTCGAGGATTTGAGGTGACCTCTTTTGAAATGTTTTATTTAGTCGAGGATTTTTAGCGACCTCCTTTTTGACTTTGTTATCCCTAACTTTTGCCTCAACTGTTTATTTTGAGATTATAGTCATCGGGATGTTTCAATTTTATATAAGTCTCCTTCATAGGTTTTGACTTAATAGCTTTTTACTTTTGATAGATGTTGAATGCCTGACTTAATGATTTTGGGAACCCATCATTATTTGTATAAAAGCGTACTAGCATGATTGAGTTAACTGAGTAACTACCCTGCCCCAGGTTATGATCAAAGGTTTTAAATTGTTCAAGAAAGAAAACTCCTACTCCTTAGGCTCAAAGGGGTTGGCGAGGGATTAACATCCTTATATCTCCACTGTTTAGGAGTTGAAACAATGTCGGTACATCGTCAGCATAGTCTGTTCAAAAGCATACTGTATGAAGTTGTGGTATCGTTTTCGTCATCCTCCCTCAAAAGGCTTACAACTTAGCAGGAGTTGAATAAACACAAAACATATGCAAAGTAAATACACAATTTAAAACGAGTGATAGCGAAATAAATTATTCAAGACAAACATATGCAATACACTAATGATTGCATATGCAAAACAGATAATGTCTATCATAAGTCAAATGTTTAAACAAACAGGAAAGAAATTGCAAATGAAAGTAAATCTAATGATCTAAGAGTCCATCTTTCTAGCCATCCACAACATTAGAAATCTTGTTGTGATTAGGCATGGGAGCAGTGATCACATTAGGAGTTGCAGGAGGGTCGAACTCAATTTCCCCTGCGTCGATCATATCTTGGATCTTATTCTTCACGACCAACTGTAATACGGTGAACTGACTTTATTTGAAATGTGCGGATAGCAAGAGTCGCCACTGACTTTTATTTTATCCAATTGGAAAGGCTAAAAGAACAGGAAAATACCTTTAAAAAAAGATTTTGAGTTCGGGGGGTAAGTTATACAAAGGGAAGGTGTGAGGCACCCTTTGCATCCATGGTTATCCATGGGCTCTTAATTGCTTAGCTCACTTTGTTTGAATTGTTTGAAAAGATTTGAAAAGATTTTGAATAAGAAAAGATTTCGAAGAAGAACTTTAGCTTGTAAATAAGCGTAGTCTTTTTGAAAATATTCTTTGAAAAGAAGTGGGAAAAGATTTTGAAATTATGAATTTGAATTCGAATAGAGCAAGCAATCAGGAGCACCTACCCTAAGTGTTGAAAATCGTTCTTTTAGCTTTTCGGGCGAAAGGGTCTATCCATACCATAAGAAGGCAGGAAGTCTTTCAATTGAAGGTTTAAGGGTCATCAAGATATCGTTCTCCATAAGACTGTCCCTTGCCATAAAGAGGGCAGGTAGTCTAAGGGAAGGATATAATAGTCATCTTTAGGCATCATGCGAGGATACCTTAGCAATAGGGACAATCATCTTTTATTGATGCAGCATCGAGGGAGTTTCAATAACTTTGAAGGCAACATTGCTTTAGGTATCCTCGGAATCGAGGGACTTGACTATTTTTAGGCAACAAAATTAATAAGGCAACCAGGCAACAATATAAGGCAACAGGCAGCATAAAAAGGGTTACCCTAAAGGTGTGTGTGTGGCACAATTATGTGTTTAATTCAGATACTGTTATCTTGTAATTAGTGATCTAATTCAGTTCAAGGCTTGCATTCCCTAAGATTACTAACCACAGCAGAAGAAATAAAGGCAGAATGAAAATCCTACGCTATTACAATAAACACCTGCGGGGATGGGGGAAATTAAAAGGCAGAAGAAAAAAACCCTTATAGGGTAACAGAAAAATAAAAGATCTTAGAACGCCTTGATCTTCCTCGAACCCTTGATTGACTCCGATCATCTGAGAATTAACAGGAAATAATGGGGGTGAGTGTAGGAGATATTCATTAACAGATGAAGTAAACCCTATTTTGGGCAAAGGTGGAATAAAATTAAAATAAGATTTAAACCAAAAAGAATTAGAAACTTAGCTTTTTTAATTTGGCATGGCGCGCGACTGAAGAATCCTGATTGATCCTGAAAATTAGGCACGCAGAAGAGAGAAAAAAAGTTTTGAAGCGAGGGTAAACCCTGATTTTTAGGGAATGAGGTTTTAGGAGAAAAGACACTAATTTGATGGATGACATCTACCTAACAGTGATTAGTGTTCATGATGAAATCAAGATTTAAGGCATAAAATAATTTTAATTAGTTCAAAACCTTAAATTGTTACCCTAAAATATTATTAGCAAAAAAACAATTATGTTTAATATTTAAAAAAAAAATCAGATTTTCGATTAAATATTAATGATTAAAATTTTATTATAAAAATTAATTTATTGAAATAAAAATATAAAATAAAGAGTTATAATAAGAAAAGAAAGGAAAAGAACCTAAATAAAATTGTTTGTAATTAAAAATAAAATAATAAAAATTAAAAATACTTAGCTGGGATCGTGTGTTGTAGAACTGAGGGTCCATGGGATGCACCTTCAGCTTGCTGTGCGTTGGATATGGTACTAGGGAGATCGTACGGTTCATGTGTGGGATGCATCGTAGTCCCCCCTGGGCAAGCTGCGCTGGATCAGTGAGTTGCTACATATAAATTGTGAAGAAAATAAAAACGCCCTGGGGGAGATTCGAACAAACATCCTAATAGTCAGCAGCAAGCTCTCAGTACCAAACAACCATATTTAATTCGCTGTTAGTAGTATACACAACAAACATGATATAACAAAACGAATACAAGTGATAAATTAAAAAATAAAACGAGTCAAACTGGGTCCCACATATTTATGATTAACCAATAGAAGTTGGAGAGAGATCATGCACCGTTGACCAGCCACTCATGATGCCTCATCGTGCCACGCTAGAAGTAAAAAAAAACAAAAGAAGAACGGCCGCCGGAACAGGGACGTCCGGTTGCCTTCTCCGATTGCTCCGGCCACCTACCCTGCGAAATAAAGCCATAGCGAAGCCCCTGGATACCCTTGTCCACTAATTCGACCCTTCTGAGTCCGAATCTGGTGTTATTTTTGGTTGAAACGTATTGCACAGGTAAAACTGAGCGCTTACCTTGGACATGCCCTAGCAATGGTGTTTGGGGATTTCGACGTGAAAGCTTGCAAACGACGACCCAGACCTGTCCTAATGCATCTCAGGAAGCCATTAGCATATGTAGTTTGAATCGAAACAGGCTATATAGTAAAATACGATCAGCAAAAGAAAAACAAGGAAAGTGAATTCACGTATGTGTGATTCTGCGTGTATTAACCATGGAATCGATTTCATACCTACTCAATCTTACCTCAGGAATCTGAATATACGTTTGAAACGGAGTGAGAGTGGCTGCAATGTACATTCGATGATGCAAGTCTTACTTGAATATTTTTGCAATTAAAACCCTAATTGCTTGGCCCAGAATTCGTCCCCTAAAACGCATGACCTGTTGTATATATATAGTACAAGCCAATAGGTCAAATTTTTTTGAAAGAATCAAGTGTTTGTATATTTTCAAAGATTTGAAAAGAATTTTGATTTTTCTTTGCATGGAAACCTTCTATTTTTGTATCTATTCTTTCTCAATCAAAGGCCCACGAATTTTATTGTATTTTCATGTGAATATTTGCTTAAGATTGATTGGCAAAATAAGGTCATGCATATCTTTCATATTTCTCATTATTTATTTGATTTAAATTGAATTTTAAAAGAGTAAAATTCAAAATAAAATAGATAATTAATGATAAAAAAAAGATATTATTCAAGTGGGTCGTGGATAGGCTTAGGATCGAGTATCAAGACCAAAAGCTAGGCCCATGGACCCAAAAGATCAAAATTCTCCATTTTGCATTTTGTGCATTTTCTCAATATTGATCAACTTGTGAAAGCCGTAACTCCTTCAATATTCGTCATATGAAGATGTTCTAGGACTTTTTGGAAAGCCCAAGATGTCCTCTAAAACCTCCTTTTGGTTTCAACGCAATCGAGCTTACCATGTTCAAGTTATGAGCTTTGAGAAAAAATGACTTTTTACGATCCTTTAGAAGGACTTGTAATGTTTTAGCTTATATATCTCAAATGGTGCATTTCTAGCCTTGGCATGTGAGAGACAAAGTTGTAGAGAATTCGATTTCCTTCAAAATGAGCTGTGGATGGGAAATTTCTGATGTACCATGTGAAAGTTATGGCTGGTCAAAGTTCAGTTGACTTTCTCCTATGAAACCCTAATTTAGAAACTTTAGGTTTTGTTGACTTCTGATATTTTCTTGATGAATCATGATCAACCATTGATCAAATGATGAATGATACTTCAAAATTAGAATGTTGACAAAAATCAGAAGTTTTGACTGTACTTTGACCACTGTTGACTTTTAGGTCAAATGGGTCGACTGTTGACTTCCTGAGCAATCGAGTGACCAACCTTTTGAATTAGAGCCTGAAACTTGTCATGGAGGTAGTGTGAGGTATCATAGACCATATGAGGTGTCTTGGAGTCTTTTGATTCATTGATTTTTCTCAGAACAACAAAACCCTAGTTTCTTGCCTTTGGTTAGGAGGGATGTCTTTGAGCTTTGTGCCTTGACTTTGAGTTTGAACGAGAGAAATAGTATGGGAAAATTTTTGGGTATGACACCAACAATTCTCTGTGTCATGTCCAGGACTATTAGAATGATATGCGCACCTCGAATTGGGTTTGTAGCTAGGAGCAGAGGTGTTAGGATTCTTAGGAGGATCCCTCAGGGTAACCAAGTTTTCCTTTAGCAGATGTTGTAAGGCTTGAGCAGAGGTGTCTTGTTTATTTTGACGACCTTGTTGAGGCGCCGGTGTGGAGATCAGAATTGCCCCAATAGATTGGTCATGGTTTCTCCTTTTCTGCCCATACACAACATTGGACTCTGACTTCCCACTGAAATGCTTCTTTGTAGCACCTGAGGATGTAGCCACTTGAATCTTACCACTTCGGATGCCACTCTCGACACGCTCCCCAGTCAGTATAAGTTCAGTGAATCCAGATGATGAACTTCCCAGCAAATGATTATAGAAAGGACCGGTCAGTGTACTCATGAACATATCTACCAACTCTCGGTCAGCTAAGGGAGGTTGAACTCTTCCAGCCAGATCCCTCCATTTCTGAGCGTACTCTTTAAAACTTTCCTTCGGACCCATAGACATACTTTGTAGTTGCATGCGAATCGGCGCGAGGTCAGCATTGTATTGGTATTGCTTATAAAAAGCAGTTGCCAAGTCTTTCCATGTCTGAATGTTGGTACCCTCTAGTTGATAGTACCGCTCGAGTTGGGTTTCGGATAAGTTCTCTTGGAAAAAGTGGATCCATAGCATCTTGTCAGTAGTATGAGGCTGAATCTTCCTTACATAAGACTTTAAGTGCAGTTTCAAACAAGAGACCCCATCGTATTTAGCAAAGGTGGGAGTCTTGAACTTCAGAGGGATGACAACTCCGGAGATGTGTCCTAGTTCCTTTAAATCTAAACCAGGTACCTTTTGATTTTCCATGGCTTTCATACGTTCTTCCAGCAACTTGTATTTGTCATCAGGATGTTCATCCTCGTGGTAATAGTCCTCTTCTTCTTTGGAGGGCTTGGCCGAATCATGGTTACTTTTTGCATCAATTTTGATACTAGCATCATCATCTGTTCTTCACTGTCACTGTCTTCAGAGACTTCGGCTTCCTTGAGTTGCAAAATCGGTCTAAGCTTTTTCCCCAGAGTCTTCTTGCACTTCTTCTCCTTCTTCTTGGTAAGGATAGTTTTTAGCTGTTCTTGCCCCTTAAACAAATTCACAATTAAGGCTTGGAACTCGGCATTTTGAGCTTGGAGATCCTTAACTGATCGTTCGAGATTCATGATGCTGAAATAAACAGCGAGGAAGGATGAGAAACCCATCATAGAAAACCTGTTATGCGATGTTATGAATGAAAATGCAATGTTTTCAAGGATCTTTAGAAATTTTGTTAGCGACGTTAGAAAATGATTAGGTCACGTCTTTGTTTGAAGAACATTGGCTTTCGTCTTTAAGCGTCCTACTTTGAGAATCAAGCTCACCATATCGAGTGGGTTATCGCCTCTGATTTGGAATACCTCTGAATTTGAAAGTATATAGCTAGAGGAAAATAAATCCTCTTGCCCATTAATAGGTATAGTGTCCATGAATTGGAAGGCTCATGGCTAGAGGAAAATAAATCCTCTTGCCCCTAGATAAGAGTTCAGTCCTTGATAAGAGCACCTAAAATTGCGCGCCCTAAATACCTAAGATCCTTGAAAGGGTTAGTTAACATGTTATGTTATGATGTTATGATTTCATGATGTTATGCGAATGTAATGCATCGAGCAAAGCATAAGATAGTAAGGACGAGTTAGTCCCACAAGAAAAACCTGCAAGAAAACCAAAAGGTTAGTAGCAAGCACAGACAAGTCACACAAGTGTCCTTAGGTTTAGATGTTTGCATGAAGTTCGTAGGTAAGCACCCTTCCCACTGAAGTTAAGTTGGTTCAACCTGTCCTATATAAAGATCGAGTTCTAGGGAGCTCATATCATTGACCTTTCTCGAAGGCACTTATTTCAGTTCAGTAATCGAATCACCGACCGAAAATGTCCTGAAAGTCCAATCCATATGAGTGTAGCTTCGAGTATCAACCAACTTCAGTCGGAACCAAGGCCGGCCATCTCGCTACTTTCTAATAGGCCAAAGTCAAGTTCAACTAGGGTTCTAGGGGCAAATTAGTGCTTAATGACACCACGCAGCAGCCAAGTGTTTCCTCAAGTCGGATCCCATGGATCACAAGGACAAACCAATGTGTCACACTAACGATGGCCACCATATCAACCACATCAGTATACGCTGTGCAGTCTCCTTAGTCTCATGCCATTTACCTAAGGTACTCAGATCCGGGATAGGATCTTTCACACAAGTAAACCCAAACAGGCCCACAAATATAAAGCAAACAAATCAAACAATTTTAAAGTGAATCCTAAACTTTAAGGTAACTGCTCTTTTTAATCAAAAGCGTCCCCAGATCGCAAGTTCTTTAATACGGTGAACTGATTTTAAAGAAATGTCGCGGTAAGCAAGAGTCGCCACTGTCTTTTATTTTATCCAATTTAATAGAAAGGCTAAAAGAACAGGAAAAACCTTTTAAAAGAAATTTTGAGTTCGAGGGGTAATTTATACAAAGGGAAGGTGTAAGGCACCCTTTGTATCCATGGTTATCCATGGGCTCTTAATTGCTTAGCTCACTTTGTTTTCAAAATGTTTGAATTGTTTGAAAAGCGAGGTGTGAATAGAAAACATTTCGAAGAAGAACTTTAGCTTGTAAATAAGTGTAGTCTTTTTGAATTTGATTTTAAAAAGAGTGGGAAAAAGATTTTGAATTTAGAGCAAGCAATTAGTAGCAACTACCCTAAGTTAGGAAAAATTTTCTTTTAGCTTTTCGGTTGGAAAAGGCTATCCATACCATAAGAGGGTAGGAAGTCCTTTCATTGGATGTTAAGGGTCATTGAAAAAAGTATCGTTTGCCATAAAACTGTCCCTTATATATAGAGGGTAGGTAGTCTTTAGAGAATGATAGAATAGTCATTAATCTTTTTAGGCATCATGCGAGGTTACCTTAGCAATTGGGACAATCATCTTTTACCGAGGCAAGTTTGAGGGACTAGATGATTTTCAATCTCTTTAGGCAACCTTGCTTTAGGTATCCTCGGAATCGAGGGACTTGACTATTATTTAGTATAATTAGAGGCAACAGAATCATAAGGCCACAAGGCAACCAGAGGGATTACCCTAAAGGTGTGTGGGTGCGCAATCATGTGGTTCAGTTCAGATATTTATCTTATAATTAGTGAGCTAAATTCATTAGCAGACTTGCACTCCCTAGGATTACTAACCACAACAGAAAAATAAAGCAGTTTAAAATGTCCTACGCTATTACAATAAGCACCTGCGGGGACGGGGGAAATAAAGGCAGAAAATAAACCTAATCTATTACAATAAAACCCTTATAGGGTAACAGAAAATTATAGGCAGAAAATAAGAGAGAACAATAATTAATCAAAAATCTTGAATGTCTTGATCTTCTCGATCCCTTGATCAATCCTTAAAATTAAGAGGAAAACAAATAAGGGTGATTGTATGAGAGATTCATTGACAATTTGAGACAAACCCTATCTTTAGGAAAAAAGGCAAAATAAAATAAAATAATGTTTAAACAAGAAAAGAACTAGAACTTATCTTTTCGATCTGGTATGGCGCATGGCGGAGGATCTTGAGATAACCCTGAAAATTAGGTACAAAGAAGAGAAACGTTAGTGCATTAAAGATCTCAACAATCATAATGTAACATATCAAAAATTAAAATTGTAACAATTTAGGCAAGCAAATGAACAGGCGAAACCCCAAATGGGGAGCAAGTTAATCAGGGTTAATGGGGAACACCTACCAGTGAACCTAAGGCTATCAGGGTTTATAAATGAATCGAGGTTAACAAACCTAAAAATTAATTATTGGTTTTCAACGTAATTAATTAAATCGACAAAAGTATATTTTCGATTAAATTACCTAACCCTAATTAAATAATTAAACATCTTTATTAACAACTAAATTAATCTAATTTAAGTTAATTATTAAATATATAAAGAAAAATAATAGAAAAACTTAATTTTACTTAAGTAGAAAAAATTTTTTTTATTAAGTAAAAAGGATTTTAAAAGAAAAAAGAAAAGAATATGGGTGAAAAATAAATAAAATAGTAATAAATAAATAGTTGAAATTGAATTAAATAAAAAAATAAAAAAAATAAAAAGGAACTTAGCGTTTAATCTAGTGTGGTTTTCCTCTGAGAGTGTATGATGTGCCTTGCATTTCCTGGGCGTCTGATATGCTGTTGCTGGATCTGGTGGTTGAGAAACGATGGTGATTGAAAGTCGTACGGTGGCTTGCGTGTGCTGGCTGCATAGGATCTGGAGACTTATTAATTCATAAAAATAATGGGGGGGAGCTGGGAATCGAACCTGGCCCCCGAAGGTTATCAGTCATACGCCCATACCAATTATACTGCATTCTATTAGTCATCAATATAACTCATTAAATATAATATAAAAGAAAATGTATGCATGAATGGGTTAGTCAAACCAAACTCAGAGTTGAGCCCACATAGTCTTGGATGGTCCTATCACGAGTGGAGAGGGAATGCCATAAATTTGACTCGCTAATAGCATGAATCCCAAATGGCCACGCAGCAAGTCAAATGGTCAGCTTTCCTGTTCATCATCCTCAACCTATTACTTGCGGATTTAGTAGAAGGCCTTGCTAAGGATTTTCCCGCGATAAATCCTTCAATTTCTGCAAACAACGAAAACTTATTAAAACAACGTTAGCTAAACAACAAGAGTGCCCGAATCCACTAATTTGGCCTCCACAAATTCAATGGTTGCATTATTTTGGTCGACAACCCCTGCAAGTACGATTACGAACGACATGCTTCTTGGTGCCCTAGCCATGGCTTCACGTGAGATCTCCCCCAAAACTTCAAACTAATGGTTCATTCCTGTTCAAATCCTCCCCAGGAGCTTGTACATGTGGTTATATTTCATTCAAACACACTAAAATGTGAGATACAAAATTCAAGAGTGCTTGTAAGTATGGTAAACATGGCAAGCGGATTTCTAAGTGAATTCAAGTATGGTTAGTGATCCAAACCTTCCCTCGATTACCTTGGTAGATGAATGAGACGACTGAGATTCATTGAAGATGGCTGAGAACATTGATACCATTTTTTTGTTTCTTGAAGTTTTGCTTTGCCACAACCCTAGCTCTTCCTCCCCTTTTTTCCGTCCTCCCCTTATTCTGATCTTGTGGAGTGTATTTATATGAGAGAATTAAGTCATGAATGGGCTTGGTCCTTTAGTTTATTTCATAAGTGAAAATTTGATACAAAATGTTATTTTACTTTCTAATTTTGGACAAACTCTCTCCATAACCATGCAAACGAGACTTGGACTCTATTATATGGGTATTTGGGCCACTAGATGATTAAAAGTGGATCTATACAATTTATCTTCATTATATTTATGATTTTACTCAATTTATTTAGCTTTTTAATGAATAAAAATCCAAATAAATTAACTAAAGGTCATAAAAATATGAAGACAAAATAGTAGGTCCCTTTTTAAGTCACAAACATGTTTAGGGTCCAAAACCTAGGCCCATTAATCCATAAGCACAAAATTATGCAGTTAGGGTTTGGTGTCTTTCTTGAATTTTGACCAACTTCTAAACCTCGTATCTCCTTCAATTTTTATCATATGACATCGTTCTAGTACTTTTTGGAAAGCCCAAGATGTGATCTATATGCCACGTTGGTACATATTTTTCATTTGGAGATTTTATCTTGGAAGTATTGCTCCTGACAAAAAACAGGTTTTTGCGAGCTTCTAGAAGGACCTGTAATGTTTTGGCTCATATCTCTTATGCTGAAGCATTTTTGGATCTTAGGGCCAACATCAAAGTTGTAGAGAATCAAATTTCCTTGAGAATGAGCTTTGGTTGAGGAATTAATGAGAAAGTATGAAAGAGATATGATCAGTCAAAGTTGAGTTGACTTTTGCCTAAGAACCCTAATTTAGAAACTTGTCCTTTTGATGATTTCAGAGCTTTTCTTGATGAATATTGATCAACCTTTGATCAAATGATGAATGTGACTTCAAAATAAGGATTTTGACCAAAAATGAGGAACTTTGATTGTATTTTGACCATAGTTGACTTTTAGGTCAAACTAGTCGATTATTGATCATTTGGGCCATTGACTGAGCAATCCTTTGAATCAGGGCTTGACATTTGGCATGAGTATGCTTTGAACCATATGAGAAGCCATAGAGCTCACTTGAGGCGTCAGAAGTTATTTTTCCTTGACTAAATTAGAAACACTGATTTTGGATCTTATTGCTTAGGAGGGAGTAAGTATGCTCAGTTCATATATTGGCTTGAGCAACTGAGAGTCAGATGAGTCAAAATATCTTGCAATATGATGGGAAAATTTTGGGGTATGACAGCTGCCCCTGTTCAAACTTCTTAAACCTGAAGATGGCAGGTGTGCCTGTCGGAATCTGAAGGTAGAAAAGGATTCAACACTAGAATACCCAGAAATTTGCACTATCGGGGATGGACTTAGAAGATGCCATCTGGCTGTTGGGAGTATGAAGTGGGCTTAAAGATGCCACCTGACTTGATAGGTTTGAAAGTCAGAATGAGTTGTGCATTAGACTGTATCTGAAGGATATACTTAGGATGAGTTGTACGTTAGACTGAATCCACTGTATTGATAAGTGTCAAAGTAAGCCGTACGTTAGGCTATACTTTTAGGATGAGTCATACGCTAGACTGGGTCCAGTTTGCATTGTTAAGTGTCTGGAAAAGCCATACGTTAGACTAAAGGATGGGTCGTACGTTAGACTGGATCCAATGTGTTGATCATTGTTTAGAATACACTGTACGTCAGGTTGCATCCTAGGATGAGTCGTACGTTAGACTTAATCCTTTGTATTGATAAGTGTTTGTTGGAGGTTTATCATACCAGCACTGTTCGTAGTGACAGAATTAGATCTAAGTCTCTTGATTATCTCTGAACTATTCATGGAGAATACCCGAAACTAAGTATCAGAACTAAATCATTGTCTTGATTATCTTTGAACTATATATGGAGAATACCCGGAACTAAGTATCACAATTAAATCTCTGTCTTGATTATCTCTGAACTATATCTAGAGAATACCCAGAACTAAGTATCAGAATTAAATCTCGGTCTTGATTATCTCTGAACTATCTCTAGAGAATACCCGGAACTAAGTATCAGAATTAAATCTCTGTCTTGATTATCTCTGAACTATCTCTGGAGAATACCCAAAACTAAGTATCAAAATTAACTCTTGGTCTTAATTATCTCTGAACTATCTCTGGAGAATACCCGAATCTAAGTATCAGAATTAAATCTCGGTCTTAATTATCTCTGAACTATCTCTGGAGAATACCCAGAACTAAGTATCAAAATTAAATCTTGGTCTTGATTATCTCTGATCTATCTTTGGAAGATATCCAAAATTAAGTATCATATCTAAATCTCTGTCTTGAATGAGTGTCAGAATTAAATCGTTGACTTGATTATCTCTGCACTATATCTAGGAGATAATTTTCATTTGATTTGTAGGAATAGACTGAAAAAGCAACATTAGTTTTATGCAGTGTCGTGATGCATGTATTGTAATGTTTATTTTTGAAATGAATGAGATTGTATGCATATGCCATGAGGCGTATATATGTTATGTTTGTGCCATGAGGCGTATGATGTATGAATGCAAAATGTTTGTTAATAATGATAAAAGATTGTAGCAGCGTCTGGCAGGCAAAATAAATCCTTGACTGCTGTGGGGGATACAGAACCCGAGGATACTTAGCTAGGGATTTTTGGCTTCTGCTTGGGGATGAGATCCATTTGAATGATTGATCTTGATGTACCCTGACTGGGGATAAGAGAGATGAATAACTTTGTTTGGAGAAGAGAAAAGAGTCGGGGAATCGGCAGTGTCGAAGATGTAAAACTCCGTTTAGGAACTAAGTCTCTGTGGGACGAGAACATTTGAAGGTATCTTCTTAATGATTACTCTGTGGGGATATGATCCTGTGAAACCGGCTTTGTGGGACGACATGGATGTCTAGAACGTGCCCCCAGTATTATAGTAACTATCATTCCTGGATTTGTATTGATTAGAAAACACCAATAAGTATGGATCGAAGTGTTGAACATGCCTTGCATAACTTGGCCCCAGCTATTTAGGGAAATTGAAGAGATTCGCCTCGCGAGGACTTTATGAGACGTGTATTATGGATGACATGCCCCTAGTAATCATAGACTTAGGACAATACCCCATGTCAGTTGGGAAGTAGCTTTAGACCCACTTGTATGCATGCCCCTGATTGTTTGGCATTCTTGAGAGATTCTCGGAATCTTGACCTGATTGCTCCAGATCGAGTGGATAAACTGTGTCATGCCCCTTGTATACATAAGAGATATTGTTTCTGAAGTGGTTTTGTCTGTCGGGATAACTTTCATTCATTAGTTGTACCATGTGTAAATTCTTCCTGATGCTAACATTCGAAATTATGTAGCAAAATATGTTTAATAATGAATTCATGAGATGCAGTGCGTATGTCTGTCTTGATTTTTTTGTTGAAAGCATTAAAACATAAGATGTAAAAAGTGTGATGTTTATAAAACGTGATGTTTGTAAAAGGAGATATCAACTCAGTTTTTATGGCAAACCTTAAGGAGTCAGGATACCTTTTTGGTGACACTATGCTTTCGAACTAACCATGCTTCAGCTAGGACTTTCAAGGGGTGTATCGTGGCTTGGTTAACGGTTTAAGAAACAAAGGGTAAAGGCTCAAAGTTTATTTGTACCCTTCCCAATCTTCGTGATGTTCTTCGATCCTATGCTCAGTTAATTCTGCGTTTAAGCCTTAGCAAAGCTTGAAGTTGTAACATTGATATTTGATGATGGTTAAAGTATCAGAAGTTTAATTTGGACAGGCAGTCATCCTTTTTTGTAATACTTTATTTTCGTCGAGGATTTGAGGTGACCTCTTTTGAAATGTTTTATTTAGTCGAGGATTTTTAGCGACCTCCTTTTTGACTTTGTTATCCCTAACTTTTGCCTCAACTGTTTATTTTGAGATTACAGTCATCGGGATGTTTCAATTTTATATAGGTCTCCTTCATAGGTTTTGACTTAATAGCTTTTTTCTTTTGATAGATGTTGACTTCCTGACTTAATGATTTCGGGAACCCATCATTATTTGTATAAAAGCGTACTAGCATGACTGAGTTAACTGAGTAACTACCCTGCCACAGGTTATGATCAAAGGTTTTAAATTGCTCAAGAAAGAAAACTCCTACTCCTTAGGCTCAAAGGGGTTGACGAGGGATTAACATCCTTATATTTCCACTGTTTAGGAATTGAAACAATGCCTATACACCGTCAGCATAGTCTGTTCAAAAGCATACTGTATGAAGTTGCGGTATCGTTTTCGTCATCCTCCCTTAAAAGGCTTACAACTTAGCAGGAGTTGAATAAACACAAAACATATGCAAAGTAATTTAAAACGAGTGATAGAGAAATAATTTATTCAAGACAAACATATGCAATGCACTGATGATGATTATTAAAACAGATAATGTCTATCATAAGTCGAATGTTTAAACAAACAGGAAAGAAATTGCAAATGAAAGTAAATCTAATGATCTAAAAGTCCATCTTTCTAGCCATCCACAACATTAGCAATCTTGTTGTGATTAGGCATGGGAGCAGTGATCACATTAGGAGTTGCAGGAGGGTCGAACTCAATTTTGCTTGCGTCGATCATATCTTGGATCTTATTCTTCAACGGCCAACAATTCTCTGTGTCATTTCTAGGACTATTAGAATGATATGCGCACCTCGCATTGGGTTTGTAGCCAGGAGCAGAGGTGTTAGGATTCTTAGGAGGATCCCTCAGGGTAACCAAATTTGCCTTTAGCAGATGTTGTAAGGCTTGAGCTAGCGACATATTGATCTTTGTGAATTGACGCCTGGGTGTGTCTTGTTTATCTTGACGACCTTGTTGAGGCGCCGGTGTGGAGATCAGAACTGCTCTATTAGAGTGGTCATGGTTTCTCCTTTTCTACCCATACATAGCATTGGACGTTGACTTCCCATTGAAATGGTTCTCTATAGCACCTGAGGATGTAGCCACTTGAATCTTACCACTTCGGATGCCACTCTCGACACGTTCCCCAGTCATTATAAGTTAAGTAAATCCAATTGATGAACTTCCCAGCAAATGACTATAGAAAGGACAAGTCAGTGTACTCATGAACATATCTACCAACTCTCGGTCAGCTAAAGGAGGTTGAACTTTGCCAGTCAGATCCCTCCATTTCTGAGCGTACTCTTTAAAACTTTCGTTCAGACCCATAGACATGCTTTGTAGTTGCATGCGAGTCGGCGCGAGGTCAGCATTGTATTGGTATTGCTTATAGAAAGCAGTTGCCAAGTCTTCCCATGTGTGAATGTTGGTACCTTCTAGTTGATAGTACCACTCGAGTTGGGTTCCAGATAAGCTCTCTTGGAAAAAGTGGATCCATAGCATCTTGTCAGCAGTATGAGGCTGAATCTTCCTTACATAAGACTTTAAGTGAAGTTTCGGACAAGAGACCCCATCGTATTTAGCAAAGGTGGGAGTCTTGAACTTCGGAGGGATGACAACTCCAGAGATGAGTCCTAGTTCCTTTAAATCTAGACCAGGTACCTTCTGAATTTCCATGGCTTTCATACGTTCTTCCAGCAACTTGTATTTGTCATCAGGATGTTCATCCTCGTGGTAATAGTCCTCTTCTTCTTTGGAGGGCTTGGCAGAATCATGGTTACTTTTTGCATCAGTTTTGATACTAGCATCATCATCTTGTTCTTCACCGTCAATGTCTTCAGAGACTTCGACTTCCTTGAGTTGCAAGATCGGTCTAAGCTTTTTCCCCAGAGTTTTCTTGCCCTTCTTCTCTTTCTTCTTGGTAAGGATAGTTTTTAGCTCTTCTTGCCCCTTGGACAAATTCAGAATCAAGGCCTGGAACTCAGCATTTTGAGCTTGGAGATCCTTAACTGATCGTTCGAGATTCATGATGCTGAAATAAACAGCGAGGAAGGATGAGAAACCCATCATAGAAAACCTGTTATACGATGTTATGAATGCAAATGCAATGTTTTCAAGGATCTTTAGGAATTTAGTTAGCGACGTTAGAAAATGATTAGGTCACGTCTTTGTTTGAAGAACATTGGCTTTCTTCTTTAAGCGTCCTTCTTTGAGAATCAAGCTCGCCAAATCGAGTGGGCCATCGCCTCTGATTCAGGATACCTCTGAATTTGAAAGTATATAGCTAGAGGAAAATAAATCCTCTTGCCCCTTGATAGGTATAGTGTCCCTGAATTGGAAGGCACATGGCTAGAGGAAAATAAATCCTCTTGCCCCTAGATAAGAGTTCAGTCCTTCATAAGAGCACCTGAAATTGCGCACCCTAAATCCCTAAGATTCTTGATATGGTTAGATAACATGTTATGTTATGATGTTATGATGTCATGATGTTATACGAATGCAATGCATCAGGAAAAGCGTAAGATAGTAAGGACGAGTGAGTCCCACAAGAAAAACCTGCAAGAAAACAAAAGGGTTAGTAGCAAACATAGACAAGTCACTCAAGTGTCCTTAGGTTTAGAGGCTTGCATGAAGTTCGTAGGTAAGCACCCTTCCCACTGAAGTTAAGTTGGTTCAACCTGTCCTATATAAAGACCGGGTTCTAGGAAGCTCATATCATTGACCTTTCTAGAAGGCACTTATTTTAGTTCAGTAATCGATTCACCGACCGAAAATGTCCTGAAAGTCCAGTCCATATGGGTGTAGCTTCGAGTATCAACCAACTTCAGTCGGAACCAAGGCCAGCCATCTCGCTACTTTCTAATAGGCCAAAGTCAAGTTTAACTAGGGTTCTAGGGGCAAATTAGTCTTAATGACACCACGCAGCAGCCAAGTGTTTCCTCTAGTCGGATCCCAAGGATCACAAGGACAAACCAATGTGTCACACTAACGATGACCACCATATCAACCACATCAGTATACGCTGTGCAGTCTCCTTGGTCTCATGCCATTTACCTAAGGTACTCAGATCCGGGATAGGATCTTTCACAAAAGTAAACCCAAACAGGCCCACAAATATAAAGCAAACAAATCAAACAATTTTAAAGTGAATCCTAAACTTTAAGGTAACCCCTCTTTTTAATCGAAAGCGTCCCCAGCAGAGTCTCCAGTTCTGTAATACGGTGAATTGATATTAAAGAAATGTCGCGGTAAGCAAGAGTCGCCACCGTCTTTTATTTTATCCAATTTAATAGAAAGGCTAAAAGAACAAGAAAAACCTTTAAAAAGAAATTTTGAGTTCCCGGGGTAATTTATACAAAGGGAAGGTGTAAGGCACCCTTTGTATCCATGGTTATTCATGGGCTCTTAATTTCTTAGCTCACTTTGTTTTCAAAATGTTTGAATTGTTTGAAAAGTGGGGTGTGAATAGAAAACATTTCGAAGAAGAACTTTAGCTTGTAAATAAGCGTAGTCTTTTTGAATTTGATTTTGAAAAGAGTGGGAAAAAGATTTTGAATTTAGAGCAAGCAATTAGTAGCAACTACCCTAAGTTACGAAAATTGTTCTTTTAGCTTTTCGGTTCGAAAAGGCTATCCATACCATAAGAGGGTAGGAAGTACTTTCATTGTATGTTAAGGGTCATCGAAAAAGTATCGTTCGCCATAAAACTGTCCCTACCATATAGAGGGTAGGTAGTCTTTAGGGAAGGATAGAATAGTCATTAATCTTTTTAGGCATCATGCGAGGATACCTTAGCAATTGGGACAATCATCTTTTACCGAGGCAACTTCGAGGGACTAGATGATTTTCAATCTCTTTAGGCAACCTTGCTTTAGGTATCCTTATAATCGAGGGACTTGACTATTATTTAGTATAATTAGAGGCAATAGAATCATAAGGCAACAAGGCAACCATAGGGATTACCCTAAAGGTGTGAGGATGCGTAATCATATGGTCCAGTTCAGATATTTATCTTATAATTAGTGAGCTAAATTCATTAGCAGGCTTGCACTCCCTATGATTACTAAAGTAGAAAAATAAAGCAGTTTAAAATGTCCTACGCTATTACAATAAACACCTGCGGGGACGGGGGAATAAAGGCGGAAAATAAACCTAATCTATTACAATAAGACCCATATAGGGTAACAGAAAAATAAAGGCAGAAAATAAGAGAGAACAATACTTAATCAAAAATCTTGAATGTCTTGATCTTCTCGATCCCTTGATCAATCCTAAAAATTAAGAGGAAAACAAATAAGGGTGAGTGTATGAGAGATTCATTGACTATTTGAGACAAACCCTATCTTTAGGCAAAAAGGAGAAATAAAATAAAGTAATGTTTAAACAAGAAAAGGATTAGAAGTTAGCTTTTCGATCTGGTATGGCGCGTGGCGGAGGATCTTGAGATAACCCTGAAAATTAGGCACAAAGAAGAGAAACGTTAGTGCATTAAAGATCTTAACAATCATAATGTAACATATCAAAAATTAAAATTGTAACAATTTAGGCAAGCAAATGAACAGGCGAAACCCCAAATGGGGAGCAAGTTAATCAGGGTTAATGGGCAACACCTACCAGTGAACCTAAGGCTATCAGGGTTTATAAATGAATCGAGGTTAACAAACCTAAAAATTAATTATTGGTTTTCAACCTAATTAATTAAATTGACAAAAGTATATTTTCGATTAAATTACCCAACCCTAATTAAATAATTAAACATCTTTATTAACAACTAAATTAATCTAATTTAAGTTAATTATTAAATATATAAATAAAAATAATAAAAAAAACTTAATTTTACTTAAGTAGAAAAAAAAATATTTTTATTATTAAGTAAAAAGGATTTTAAAAGAAAAAGAAAAGAATTTGGGTGAAAAATAAATAAAATAGTAGTAAATAAATAGTTGAAATTGAATTAAATAAAAAAATAAAAAAAATAAAAAGGAACTTAGCGTTTAATCTGGTGTGGTTGTCCTCTGAGAGTGTACGATGTGCCTTGCATTTCCTGGGCGTCTGATCTGCTGTTGCTGGATCTGGTGGTTGAGAAACGATGGTGATTAAAAGTTGTACGGTGGCTTGCGTGTGCTGGCTGCATAGGATTTGGAGACTTATTAATTCATAAAAATAATGGGGGGAGCTGGGAATCGAACCTAGCCCCCCCAAGGTTATCAGTCATACGCCCTTACAAATTACACTGCATTCTATTAGTCATCAATATAACTCATTAAATATAATATAAAAGAAAATGTATACATGAATGGGTTAGTCAAACCAAACTCAGAGCTGGGCCCACATAGTCTTGGATGGTCCTATCACGAGTTGAGAGACAACGCCATAAATTTGACTCGCCAATAGCATGAATCCCAAGTGGCCACATAGCAAGTCAAATGGTCAGCTTTCCTGTTCATCATCCTCAACCTATTACTTGCGGATTTAGTTGCAGGCCTTGCTACGGATTATCCTGCGATAAATCCTTCGATTTCTGCAAACAACAAAAACTCATTGAAACAACGTTAGCCAAACAACAAGAGTGCCCAGATCCACTAATTTGGCCTCCAAAAATTCAATGGTGGCATTATTTTGGTTGAACAACCCCTGCAAGTACGATTACGAACGACATGCTTCTTGGTGCCCTAGCCATGGCTTCACGTGATATCTCCACCAAAACTTCAAACTAATGGTTCAATCCTGTTCAAATCCTCCCCAGGAGCTTGTACATGTGGTTATAATTCATTCAAACACACTAAAACGTGAGATACAAAATTCAAGAATGCTTGTAAGTGTGGTAAACATGGCAAACGAGACTTGGACTCTATTATATGGGTATTTGGGCTATTAGATGATTAAAAGTTGATCCATACAATTTATCTTCATTATTTTTATTATTTTACTCAATTTATTTAGCTTTTTAATGAATAAAAGTCCAAATAAATTAACTAAAGGTCATAAAAATATGAAGACAAAATAGTAGGTCCCTTTTTAAGTAAAAAAAATTTTTAGGGTCCAAAACCTAGGCCATTAATCCATAATCACAAAATTATGCAGTTAGGGTTTGGTCTCTTTCTTGAATTTTGACCAACTTCTGAGCCTCGTAACTCCTTCAATTTTTATCATATGACAACGTTCTAGTACTTTTTGGAAAGCCCAAGATGTCCTCTACATGCCACTTTGGAACATATTTTTCATTTGGATATTTTCTCTTGATGGTATTGCTCCTGACAAAAAGCAGGTTTTTGCGAGCTTCTAGAAGGACCTGTAATGTTTTGGCTCATATCTCTTATCCTGAAGCAGTTCTGGATCTTGGGCCCAACATTAAAGTTGTAGAGAATCAAATTTCCTTGAGAATGATCTTTGGGTGAGGAATTAATGAGAAATTATGAAAGAGATATGATCGGTCAAAGTTGAGTTGACTTTATCCTAGGAACCCTAATTTAGAAACTTGTCCTTTTGATGATTTCTGAGCTTTTCTTGATGAATCTTGATCAACCTTTGATCATATGATGAATGTGACTTCAAAATAAGGATGTTGACCAAAAATCAGGAACTTTGACTGTATTTTGACCACAGTTGACTTTTAGGTCAAACTAGTCGATTATTGATCATTTGGGCCATTGACTGAGCAATCCTTTGAATCAGGGCTTGACATTTGGCATGAGTATGCTTTGAACCATATGATAAGCCATGGAGCTCACTTGATGCGTCAGAAGTTGATTTTCCTTGACTAAATCAGAAACCCTAATTTTGGATCTTGTTGCTTAGGAGGGAGTAAGTGTGCTCAGTTCATATATTGTCTTGAGCAATTGAGAGTCAGATGCGTCAAAATATCATGGA
Organism: Vicia villosa; assembly: GCF_029867415.1. Taxonomy (NCBI): domain Eukaryota; kingdom Viridiplantae; phylum Streptophyta; class Magnoliopsida; order Fabales; family Fabaceae; genus Vicia; species Vicia villosa. The sequence continues at coordinate 73,944,665 of NC_081183.1, forward strand.
ATATGATGGGAAAATTTTGGGGTATGACAGGTATATAGGCCTAAGAAGCGATATCTTATCGAACTCACTTTTAAAACCTTCTTTTCCCTTCTCCCCACTCTTTTTAAACAAAACCTAAAAAGACAAATGCATTTTCATAATAACAATAACAATAATAATAGTATATTCAAAGATGTTCCTATGGAGTACCATAGATGTGGGGGGGTGCTTAAAACCTTCCCCTTGCATAATAAATGCATCGTACTCAAATCTCTGATAATTTTATTAGTTTTGATTCTAAAAACTTTTGTGCGTTTTATTCGCTCTTTCTCCCATTTCCTTTGGAAACTATAAAGCGCGGTAACGAATCTATTTAAATCATATGAGCTAAGTCAATTCAATGGCTTTAATCTCATAAATTTCACTGCTACAGTTGTTAGTTTGAAATTTTCGTACTTGAGAAATTTAGAAAAGGGGGAGATTGTTAGTTTCCAAAACTATGAAAATAGAGTCCTATTTATATATTGGAATTAGGTCAAGAGTTAAATGAAATTAATATATTTTTGGCATGGTTTTGAAGATTGAAAATTGATTGAGATTTGATTCACGTCTTTGTGAGCAAGATTATGAATTTTGATGGTTTTGTGACTGAGTGGAAGATTTGATTTGAAAATGATTTGATTTGAAAAGATTTTATTTATTTTTTTACGATTTTTGACTTATTTTGCATAAAATAATGATTTTAATGAAAAAATAATATTTTAAAAAAGGTGAACACTCTGGTACCCTTGAGTTTAGTTGGGTACTGGTACCCTCGTCCAATCAAGTAGTAGAATTCAATGTCACATCACTTATTTATTTAAGTTTATTTTTAAATAAATTAAAATTAAAATACAATTTGCAATAAAGGTACAGGTACCCAACTTAAACTCATGGGTACCAAAGAATTTACCTTTAAAAAATACGAAAATTGAAATTAAAACAATAAAAAATACAATTTTGTGATTTTATAAATGAAAAATTAAAAATAAAGTTAGAAACAAAATAAAAGGGAAAAAATGTCAAAAGTTGAAAAAGTGAAATTTGAACACGTGACCTTATACTTGCAAGCCTTACTCTCAAATCCCTACCAACACGGCTATGTCACTTATTTGAAATAAAAAGTCAATTGAAGGTGTATGAAGCATAGGCAAATATTTTGCTATTTACAAAATATAAATAATTTAGGAATAATCTATTATATTTTAAAATAGGCTTTAAATCGAATAATTATAAAATTCAAGATGTCATTATAAATGACCCCAAGATATTTAAAAAATCCTATTTTAAAATAATTTTGAATATTTGAAGATGGTGGAAAAATTAATCAAAGGAGAGAAATTAAACTATTTATCAAAATATTAATATAATTATTATTTCTCTCTCTTAATCCAATGGTTAGCATTGAATCCTCTTATCTCTTATTGAAAAACCCTTCTACCTGATACATTCGATATATATATATATATATATATATATATATATATATATATATATATATATATATATATATATATATATATATATATATATATATATATATATATATATATATATATATATGAGGAGGGAGAAAAATTAATACTCATTAATTTTAACAATTAGATTGAGGAGAATCAGTTGTTATGATAAGGAGTAAGTCTTGATAACTTACTCTTGGAGTCAATATATATATATATATATATATATATATATATATATATATATATATATATATATATATATGGGATCAAGTTACATCCATCCCATGATTCTAATTAATAATTAAAATTAAATTTTAAATACTATTTTGTATTAGTTATTTCCAACAATATGAGTATATATTCGTTTCCATGCAATCCAAGTATTTCTCGAACTCACCTTTGAAACCGGACAAAAGCTTATCATTAAAATTTTAAAATCAAAGATCTGAATCCAAACCAAATTTCAGCGGAGTTGAAAAGGGTGGAACAACTGCTAAATAGGGAGCAATGCTGGGGGGATAGTGTTGAAGATATTAACAGGTACAAGGCCTTGGAAAAACAAAGGAGCAGGCTACAAAGGGTGGAAGAGGTTATGTGGAGGCAAAGGAGTAGAGCGCTGTGGCTTAGCGATGGGGATCGAAACACAAAATTTTTTCACGAAAAATTAAAGCAGCGTAGGAAGACGAACCATATTGCTAAGCTTAAGGACGAGGGAGGGGTTTGGTGGCGTGGCAAAGAGCAATGTGAAAGGATCCTAAATCAACACTTCAAAGATATATTCTCTACATCACAACCTAATCTCCAAGACATAGAAGATGTGGTACAAGTGGTGAGAGGCAAGCTATCTTGTGAGCAGAAATTATGGTGTAATACTCCCTTTACAGGCGAAGAGGTTGAAGAGGCATTGGCCCAAATGCATCCGCTAAAGTCCCCTGGGCCTGACGGCCTACCAGCATTATTCTACCAGAGATATTGGTACATTGTTGGCCAGGATGTCAAAGTATGTGTACTTGGAGCGCTGAACAATCACCACAACGTGGAGGCATTTAATATTACTTTCATAGTGTTGATACCTAAGTTCAAAAATCCTAGAAGCCCCAAGAAATTTAGACCGATAAGCCTCTGCAATGCGGTGATGAAACTAATAACAAAAACAATTGCTAATAGGCTGAAATAGATTTTGCCATACGTTATTGATGAAGAGAAAAATGCATTCGTGAAAGGAAGATTGATCACGGAAAATGCGCTTATAGCAATGGAATGCTTTCACTTGATGAAAAAGAAAACAGAAGGAAAGAAGGGTACAATGGCTCTTAAATTAGATATGTCAAAGGCGTATGACAGAATTGAATGGTGTTTTCTTGAGAAGGTACTCCGGGTGATGGGATTTCCAGAGTCAATGATCCTGCTGATTGGAAAATGTGTGTCCACGGTTTCATACCAGATTTTGCTCAATGGCCAACCAGGCAGCAGTTTTACACCTGAGAGAGGGCTCCGACAAGGAGACCCCCTCTTCCCTTATCTATTTATTTTGTGTGCTGACATTCTTTCAGGTTTAATCAAAAAGGAGGCGAAGGAGAAAAGAATCCACGGGATTAAGGTTGCACGCAGCGCTCCAGTTCTCACCCACCTTTTCTTTGCTGATGACTGTCTGATGTTTGCTAGAGCAAATCCGTCGGAGGCTGATTGTGTGATGCGAGTTCTTGACAAATATCAAAGAGCGTCAGGGCAATTAGTGAACCTAGACAAATCTGAGACAACCTTTAGTCGAAACGTGCGCGAAGAGGTGAAAGATACTATCCATAATAGGATGAGGATAAAGACTGTTCCGTCTCATGTGAAATATCTAGGACTCCCTATTGTCTTCGGCAGCTCCAAAAAAGAGGTTTTTGCTGCAGTCATTGAACGGGTGTGGAAGAAAGTTAAGGGGTGGAAGGAGAACTTCATGTCATGAGCAGGGAGAGAAGTTCTCATTAAAGCTGTTGCTCAGGCCATCCCTTCTTACGTAATGAGTTGTTTCAAACTTTCTGAGCATTGTTGCAAGGAGATAGACTCCATTTTGGCGAAGTTTTGATGGGGTGCAAAAAACGGAGAAAGGAAGATACACTGGATGCGGTGGGAAAGGCTGGCTGTATCAAAGTTCCAGGGAGGTATGGGGTTTAGAGGTTTCAGTGACTTCAACACTAGCATTTTAGGGAAGCAATTCTGGCGCCTTCTTACTGATGCGAATTCTCTTGTGAGTTAAGTGTTTAAAAGCCGGGGGTACTATCCAAGGAGCTCCATTCTTGAGGCCAAGACAGGATACTCACCAAGTTTTACTTGGAGAAGTATTCTAAGTGCAGGAGAAGTGGTGAAGAGAGGCTACCGATGGAGAATAGGAAATGGTGAAAGCATTAGAGTTGGGAAAGATAATTGGGTGGAAGGATCTCACTCCATGTGCATACAGCACCCTGTGCGAAACATCGACCTGAATGATAAGATGAATACTCTCATTGATCATGATTTGCATTGCTGGAACAGAGAGCTCATCATGAATTGCTTCGAATCCGAAGATGCCAAAGCTATCTTAAGCATCCCAATCTCTGGAAGACAGGTTTCTGATAAGATTATTTGGCACCATGAAAAAGACGGAGAGTATTTGGTAAAGAGCACGTACAAGATTCTGAGCAAGGTGAAATCTAGCCAAAGTCCCGGCCCGTCTTCTGATCTTCATAATGCAGTGTGGAAGAAATTTTGGCAGGCGCCAATTCAAAATAGAGTTAAGGAATTTCTGTTGAGGGCGTCAAAGGATATCATTCCAACAAAGACTAGTCTCAGAAAGAAAGGTATGTGTGTAGACTCCTGCTGCCCCCTATGTCTTTCTGAAAATGAAGACATTACTCATCTTTTGATCCATTGCCAGTTTGCTATACAAGTATGGTTCGCTTCTATCCTTGGATGTCGTATCCCAGCGGGCTCTAAGGTAATTGACTAGATTGAAACGTGTTTCCAAGCAAAGGATGTCTTTGGCACCTAACTTTTTTATTATCTAATGTGGAAAACATGGGATGCTCGAAACAAACTGGAGTTCAAACAGGTTCGTAAACCTCCACCGAAAGTTGCTGCTGATGCCCTAAATGATCTGCTGGAGTTTAATGTCGCTAGTGCATCGCAAGCCAAGTTTCAAAAGCTGCAAGTTTATTCCCAGCCACCCTCTGTCCAGAATTCTTTGGCTTCGATCCATATTGATGCAGGTTACTTCGAGAACAACGTTGTTGCTTTTGGTTGCGTCATCCGGAATTCTAGCAATGACATTATCCTCTCAACTTGCAACAGGGAGTTTGGTAGCAGGAAGCCCGCGTTGGCAGAACTGCTAGCCATTTGATGGGGCCTTCGGTTAGCAAAGAACATAATGCAGGAGAACATTATTGTTTGCTCTGATGCTCTCTATATTGTGGATTGTATTAACAATGTTCAAGTGTCGGGATTGTACGACAACATTGTAGTAGATTGTAGAATGTTAGTAGAATCTTTTATTTCAGCTTCTGTTGTCTTTATTAGTAGGAACCTGAATGGGGATGCCCATTTCATAGTAGGCTGTGGTAGAAGATTAGGTTCAAGAACTTGGTTGGGAAGCATCCCATATCACCTCTGTTTCGATTGTAATCTGGGCGCTCGTTTGCCTCTTGCTTAATGGATTACTTTCACGTCAAAAAAAAAATTTAAAATCAAACAATTATAAGCAAAAACAAGCGAGAAAAAACAGTAGCAAACAAGCTTGTAAGTTATCTTATTAAGCACTAGATATGATCATTCTCTCAAATACTCTTATGTAATTACTCCTAAAATCTCGATATGATCCTCTCACTTTTCCAAACAAGCTCCCTAGTGCTACGAAGATTACTAGTTAAATAACATATATGGTGAGATAATATTAAATACTATTAATACCAAATTTACTAGTTATAACATGATGCTAGTTCGTACCGTGATAACCCTGAGAGATGAAAATTGATTAGTATTAATAGACATAAAAATTAACCAAACAATTAAAGAAGGTTAAAGAAAACATATTTAGACAATAGTTTGTTGCTTTGTTTATGGTCACGAAGCTTCGCCGTTTAAGTATAAATATTGTTCCATCTTACTTTTGAAACAACACATTCGTTCAAGGGAAATAAAAGTATATAATAAAACTAGCCAAATAAGATATGAAGAATTTCAGGATTGCTGTAATTGTTTCATTCCTATTTCTAGCTGATTATAGTGCAGCTCAACCTGGAGTTCTTCCTATATCGAAATTTGGCGGTACACCAAATTCAGATATTACTCAGGTAGTAATTATTTCATCTTTTAAATAAAACTCAGATTATAAAACTTGAAGAATTTGTATGATTATTATTTTTTAATTGATTGTGGTTTTTTCTTTTCATAAGGCTTTCATAAAAGCTTGGGCTCAAGCATGTGCATCTCCAACTCCAACGAAAATTTTGATTTCAGCCGGTATATACAAGCTTACTGGAATAGATGTTAGAGGTCCTTGTAAGGCTCCAATTGGAGTTCAAGTAGAAGGAACAATTCAAGCACCTTCAGACATAAATCTAGTCCAAAAAGGGTCTGACCAATGGGTCAGGTTTCAATATATAAACTCTTTAACATTATCAGGAAAAGGAGTTTTTGATGGTCAAGGTGCACTTGTTTGGAAAAAAGGTGGAGCTGCTTGGAGCAAAGGTTCAAGTACTTCCACCAAAATCTCAATGGTAAATATATTAATCTACTTCATCATCATTTCAAAAACAAATAATTGTACCTTCACTTGACAAACATTTATAAAATTTCAACAGAATTTGGGTTTTAATTTTGTCAACAACTCGATCATCCGCGACATTACTTCTAAGGATAGCAAATTTTTCCATATTAATGTATTAGGGTGCAACAATATCACATTTGATGGTGTGACAATTACTGCCCCTGCTATGAGTCCTAACACAGATGGAATCCACTTGGGAAGATCAACTGATGTTAAAATTTTGAATACCAACATTGCTACTGGAGATGATTGTGTCTCATTGGGTGACGGTAGTAGAAAAGTAATTGTCCAAAATGTGAATTGTGGACCTGGTCATGGTATAAGTGTTGGAAGCCTTGGAAAGTATACGACTGAAGATCATGTAGAAGGTCTTTTAGTTAAGAATTGTACTCTTAAAGAAACCGATAATGGTGTTAGGATCAAGACTTGGCCATCTTCACCAGGAACAATTACTATCACTGATATGCATTTTGAAGATATTACCATGATTAATGTCTTAAACCCTGTCATCATTGACCAAGAGTATTGTCCATGGAACCAATGCTCCAAACAGGTAATCACAAGAAAAAGTTAGATATTTATTTGTTAATCACAAGAAAAACTTTTTTCACGTTGATTATTCATATTAATTAAAATTAAATTAAAAGGACTAAATATTTTTTCACTTCTCGTATGGTTTTCAATGATTCAGACTCCATCAAAAATAAAGATAAGCAAGGTTTCATTCAAGAATATTCATGGAACTTCAAAAACCCCAGAAGGAGTGATTCTTGTTTGCAGCAGCGGTGTACCATGCGATGGCGTGGAGCTGAATAATATTGATCTCACATTCAATGGAGCACCAGCAAAAGCTAAATGTTCCAATGTCAAACCTATAGTCATAGGAAAAGCCCCTGCTTGTCAAGCTTAAAATGATCTTTGATAAGCCTCAATGTGCGCATGATCTTTCTTAATTTGTTTAATTTTTTCCTTGAAGAGTAAATTAACCATCCCCATAATGTGAGGATGTTTATCAATAGAAGCTAAGTCCCTTAGGAAGAAGTAAATTGATATGTGTATTTGAAACATTTACATGTATATGATACTCTTTTAGTAAGTATTATAAATATTAAATTTATCTTAATTATATAGACGGTTGAGAATATAATACAATTCAAGTCAGTGCACCATGTCAAAAGGTTAAATCTAGTTTTATAGTGTTTGGTTTTCAAACAGAATTATAATTTAACCTGTTGGCAAGTTGCACTTGTTATTTTTTGTGTAAATTTTGAGACAGTAGCTAAATGCAACCAATTAACATAATATGTCAATCAGTTATATACGAGAGTTTTTCAAGTCTTCTATGTTTGATAATTGGAACCTCACCTCATGTAATTGTATATATATTCATTGGGTATTTCATTATTGAATGAATGCTCATATTTTCACCCTCAATAACTCTCTCTCTCTCTCTCCACACTCAATTATTCATCATCTTTGTGGTTCCAAGTTTTAACTTTGGACATCAAGAGCCTAGTTATATCCATGAAACACCTAGTGTGCAAAAAGGACCCATGGCTCCAATGAATTAAAGAATCCCTACAAATTTACCTACCCTTGATGTGAAGATTTACGAAAAGTGGTGCAAACAAATAAAGGTGTTGTATTCATATCAAAATATTCTTGAAGTGATCAAGAATGGGGTAACTAACTTGTAGAAGGTGCAAGAGATGCACAACAGTCTAAGCATAAGAAAGAGAAGACAAAAAATGACAAGGCGTTGTTTTTTATCCATTAATTTTTAGATGCATATAATTTCGATAAATTTGGTGATTGCGAATCATCGAAGAAAACGTGGGAAATCTTGGAGAAGGCTTATGCAGGAGCTGACAAGGCTAAGGTTATGAGGTTACAATCTCACTAAAGATAGCTTAAGTTGATTCAAATGGAGGAGAATGAGACCATCAATGGTTTTACACTGAGAATTACTCAGTTGGTGTACCAAGTAAATGCCTATGGAGAAACAAACATGGAGCAATATGTTGTCACAAAAATCTTGTCTTGGACAAAATATTATGCCAATGTGGAAGTTGCGATTGATGGATCGAATGATTTGCGTCGATGAGAAAAAGGAATTGAAAATATATCTTGAAGCACATGAGAAGAGAAATGAGGAAATGCGTGTTGATAAGGCAAAGTCAAAGATCTCTTTGCATGCCCGTTTTAATGAAAGAGACAAGAATGCGAAGGGACAGTATACCATGAACAAAGGTAGAGAGAAATTTCATAATTTTGATGGAAGAGAATCTCAAAGTTACAAATATTCAACATTCCAGATGGGTGAAAATAGTGAAATAGGGTTTTTGCATCAAACCACTCTAGAGGTGGAAATGTAAGAGATAGAGGAAGAATAAGGATGATTGACAAGCATAGCGTGTAATGCTATAATTGTCAAATTCCTTGCCATTTTGCAAGAGAGTGCAATGCCAACAATAAAGAACTTCAAGAAGATGAAACTAAAATTGTAAGATATTTGTTTGATGAGGAGAACCATGTCTTGGTCATTATCACAAAAGAAGAAAGCATTAATAACATGCTACAAGACAAAAGCAACAGTTTGAAGTACATTGCAAAACCAGTGCGTAACCAGTTACCTATATGATAGGAAAGAAGTAGTGCAGTGCAATAATCATAGGTATTTGAACTCCGGATGTTTAATGCATATGAGGATAAGGAAAGATTTGCTTTTAAACAAATAAACGTGCCACAAGAACAAGGTTAAGCTTGCAGATGATACCACTCTAGTGGCGTAAGGAATCAGTGATGTATTGATTGAGAAAATTAATGGTAGACATTCTTTGATAAAGGATAAGTTATATATTTTCAGAATCAAGAGTAATCTTCTAAGTTTTGGCCAATTACTTGAGAAGGATTTCAAGATTCATATGGAGAATAAGACGTTATGGGTTTTGGACACAAATGGATTTTTGGTCCTAAAAGCTCATATGGCTCCCAATATAAATTTCAAGATTAAGTTGAAGGTTATGTAGCATATATGTCTTTCTATATAGGCTGGTCAAGATGGATGAATATGACACTATAGGATTCAATATCTTAATTTTTGAGATCTCAATATTTCACTTGTAGTATAAATGTCAAGACTGATGTCCCAACACCAACACAATGTCAAGATAGATGTTATGACATCATCTAATGACAAAAAGCACTTGCTAAAACCGGAGATCATGCAGAAGTTAAATTGTAGAAAAATAAATAACACAATCAATTTTTAACCCAATTCAGTGCAGCATCACCTACCTCGAGGGCTACCAATCCAGGAAGGAAATTCACTATGATAGTTTTAGTTCAAAGTCTAAACAATCCCAGTTTACAACTTCTCGCCTAATCACTACCTTGTGAAACTGTTACCTAGAACCCTCTAGATATGAGACCCCCTTCTCACTGCCTACAAATCACCTCAATAATAAAAATAGTCACAAACTAGTGACAATAATAGAAGATTACACTTCCAATAAACAATACTTAATTTTGCTTAAAAGCTTCAACTAATAATAATACTCAACTCTTTTCTTAAAAGCTCATGAGTGAGAACAACCAGTCTACCTCAATGTATCAAAAGATACAAGCGTGACTTACAAAAAACACAAAGAAATTGAAGTACTATGAAAACCCAAAATCCTTATTTTGCACCCCATAGTTTGTTGTTGTGAATGCTTTCTCTTTTAGGCATAGCAAGTCCTTATTAATAGACTCTTGCAGTATCCGCTTGGACTCTTAAATCAAATCCAATCTTCTAGTTTTCAATCTGCTGCAAGATCTTCGCAAAAAATAGGAACAAATCTTCAAAGTTTCCTAAAAAATATCCAAGATCCTTTTTATAAAAACAAATCAAATATGCACTGTTGTTAAAATATCCTAGATTGGTTCCGCCTTTATGAGTATTATAATCCTCCAGAATCTCATAATTTTCCATCAAATCTTCAAGGATTAAAACCAGTTATACTGTCATGATGTTCTACTATAACATGTCATAACATGTGTCATAACATTTGTCAAAAATAGTAACAATAGACTCTGTTGTAGCAGTTCGTCAATATGTCATGACATCTTGCTCAACATAAGTTAAGAACCATGTTTTAGCAAAATTTATACCAATCATAAAACCATGGATCAAACAATCTCCTCCATTGGAAAATTTTGGCTAAAACAATCAAAGCACAATAAGTCTTGAAAATAGGAATAAAACCTCAACATAAGTTACACGAGAACATGTAAACTTTGTACAAACTACAAACATATAAATAAATAAGACCCACACTACAGTTACACAGAGAGAAATCTTCTTCAAAGCTCTCTAGAAGTAAAATGTTCAAACATGTGGTCTTACACCACATCAACTAAGCTCTAAGTTCTTGTACAATCAGATAGGTACATTACTCCCTCTGACATACAAAACCATTTCTCCCCCTAAAGGGGAAAAACCAAATCACCAGAAAATGTAAACCATGAACTACCCAAGTTCATACGTCAGAGGCACGTGAAGAAGAAGATAAATAAGCCTCACATCAGGATTCTCCACATCAGGCAAGATGCCAAAAAAATAGGTAAGATATCATGCACACAAATCCCCTAGCAGTAACAGAACCACCAACACCAAGCATGTCAGACTATCATGCTCCCCATATATAGTTGCATACATCAAGAAACCACAATAACTACGCTCCCCTTAGCAGTAGCAGAATCCTATCAGAAAGTTAACCAACATGTCAAGACATGTGTCTTAACATAAGGACAAACACAATACACTAACACTTTACTCCCCATTTTTAGCCAAAAATTGACCCAAAAAATAGAGGAAATGTAAACATAAATAGAAGCACGCACATTGCACACAAGCAATAAACACATATGGAAGCACATAATTCGAATGGAAACACATAAACTGATCATCTTTAGGTGGTCTTCCACCTCTTGCCGTTGTGAATGATCCTTCTTTCCTCCTTGTTGTTTTCCTTCAGAGATCTTTTGTTCAATCATTTAATAATAGCAAATTTTTTAGGCTTCTTAAGCCTGAGAGAACAGAGGAAAGATGCAGTAACAGTTGCATTCCTCCATATCTGTAATTGTTATAACTCCTTAATAGTGCAAGTTTTAATGCCGCTGCTTATGTTCGGAATCTTATTTGTTTTAAACATAACAATAATTTGTTCCTTATTGTCCATTTTCTACAAAGTAACAACCTTCCATTCAACAAAATTCTTGATTAGTTGACTATAACTTTCAAGATTCTTGTTCTAGCCATGTTGAATGAGATATCTGATAGAACTCAGATTTCCACCACATAATGGCATGATATTCTACTTGATATCATATTGCGACACCATGGAAATCTAGATTTAATTATTTAATCTATTATTTAGTTATTTTTGTGTGATTATATGATTGGTATGAATTACCTGAGAGTATATGTGATGCTTATGTTCATGCATGTGGGGTAGTATGAATTAAGGTGTTAGTTAGAATCATATAATTAATAAGAGTTTCTAATTAGAATTATTATTTAATTAAATAAATATTATAAGGATGAGATAAATAATTAGGAGAATTGAATGAGGGTGTAATAGGGGAATCATATTAGGGGTCCTAAGGTTAACTAAGTAAAATAAGGAAGAGAGAATGAAATGTTAATTCTATGAAATTGTTAAAATTGGGAAAAACGTGAAAGAGGGAGATAGGGCACGAAGAATAGAAAAGGAGAGTTAAGGAAATAAGAGTTATCGTACTTCTTATAATTATTACAAGGGCTAGATAACTGTAGGTTGGGTTTGTGTTTGGGATTTTTGTGATAAATTTGATGTTATGATGAAATCATGATAGTTGATGCTTTGAATGTGTTGTTAATATGAATAATATTGTTAGTATTTGGCAATACGATGAGTAGTAATATGAACTAGAGTCAGTTCCACCATTTTATGATTTTGAAAGTGTAGGGTTTGATGATAATTCTTGAGATTATGATGAGTATGTGTATTGTGATGTTTGTGATGGATAATACATGTTAGAAATGAGTTTCTATGCCTAAAATCACTATTGTGATTTGTGCTGGAAAATTTCCCAGTGGTGTTTGCATGATGATTGGTCCAGATACGGCCTCAATCCCATATTGTAGATTAGGTGCAATACTATTAAGTGCTCTGGTTCCAAGCAGGAACCGATCCTATTGGTGGGGATCATCGGATAATGATGACTGAGTCATGAGTGAAGTTTTGGTACCACGTGCATGAGTCAATGAAGCTGTAATGCATCCCTTGTAACATTGCATTATAGTTGACTTCGTGATGTTTTGACTATCTGCGAATAATTCAGACTTTGATGATGAATGTGATTGAATTACATGATGAAGCTGTGAGTAGTTGATGATGTGCAGGTGTGAATAAATATGTGAAACACACACACACACACACACATACACACACACACACACACACACACACACATATATATATATATATATATATATATGTTGTGTGTGTATCAGTATAAGGGTGATTATTGATAATTGTTGTACAACTACTGTAGTTATTCCTTATGTCTTTTATAATGATTATGAATTACTCACCACGCCTGTTTGAATGTTACCTCCATACGGGTAACATGCAGGTAATCAGGAATAGACGTAGGAGCTTGAGGATAACTCTATGGAGTCTGTTAGTGTGATCTTTTAAATAAAGAGAGTTTTGCTCTGATACGTAACATCGGGGTTCGGGTTGCTTGATTGGGTTATTATTGTTATTTCATTTGCTTTGAGATTTGAACTACCTGAAGGATAGAAAAAAACTTAGAAAGGGGGGGGGGGTTGAATAAGTGTAGCTTTAAAACTTGTAAGATAAAAACAATTTGCACAATGATTTTTATCCTGGTTCGTTGTTAACTAAACTACTCCAGTTCACCCCCTTGGAGTGATTTACCTCACCTGAGGATTTAATCCACTAATCACACAAGATTACAATGGTTTTCCACTTAGATAACTTCTAAGTCTTCTAGAGTATACTGATCACAACCTGATCACTCTAGGAACAAACTGCTTAGATACCCTCTAAGACTTTCTAGAGTATTCTAATCACAACCTGATCACTCTAGTTCTTACAATTTAATGTAAACAAATTCTTTTAAGAGTTACAATGCTTCTTAATAAGCTATTATCACAACTGTGATTTTTCTCTTAAGTTTAAGCTTAATCTCACTAAGATATTACAACAGCAATGTAGTGAGGTTGAAGATTAAGTTTGAGAGCTTTTGAATTTGACAGCGTTTCTGTAAGTTTGCGCAAGTGTTATTTTTTCAGCTTCTCATCAGAACTTCTATTTATAGGCGTTTGAGAAGATGACCGTTGGGAGCATTTAATGCGTTGCATGATCCGTACAGCATTGCATTTAATGTTTTACTCTTTTGTCAACTACCTCGAGCCTTACTTTCGCTGTGTCTACTGAAGTTGCCTTTAATAGCTTCTAACGTTCCTTTTGTCAATCAGCGTAGCCTGCCATCTTGTACTTGCTTTTGATCTAATGTTTGTGTAAACAGCGTTTGAAAATCATCAGAGTCAAACAGCTTGGTGCAGAGCATCTTCTTTTCTTCTGACCTTGAAGTGCTTCTTAGCGTGATACCATGAGAACATCAATGCTTCTGCTTCGGATCTCAAGTTCTTCTGATGCTTCCATAGACCATGTTCTGATTCTGCTTGACCATCTTCTGATGTCTTGCCAGACCATGTTCTGATGTTGCATGCTGAACCTTCCGAGTCAATGCTTCTTGCGCTGATTTTGTGCATACTCTTTATATGATTCCTGAAATGGAAATTGCATAATATTGGAGTACCACATTATCTCATACAAAATTCATATACATTATTATCATCAAAACTAAGAATATTGATCAGATCAAATCTTGTTCTAACACTACCTATTACGATATTGAGATGTTTTGAATCATTAATTCCACTGTGAGAAAATGAATCAAATTTTTATCTTTAAAGAAGCATCTTTTTTGAATATTTGAGAACCCGTATTATGGGGAAGGACGTTTTATTATGAATTTTTTGTGAAGTTGTTGCCTTGCAGGCTATTGCTCAGGCTGTACAGAATCGGCCTAGTGCTTGAGGGACTGATGAATCTTGTAGCTTGGGTATGTTCTAGAGGGAGAATCCGCCTACTTTTAGAGGTTGGTATGGTCCAGGCAGAGCACAGGCTTGGCTCAATGAGATTGAGAGGATTTCTCGAGTGATGGTTGATTTGCAGAGTATAAGGTACAATATGTTACTCATATGCTGGCTGGAGAAGTTGACGATTGGTGGCTCGACACCCATCAGAGATTAGAGGTTGTAAGTGAGGTGATTACTTAGGTTGTGTTCAGTAGGGAGTTCCTGAGGAAGCATTTTCAAGAGAATGTCCTGGGAAAGAAAGAAGTGGAGTTCCTTGCATTGAAACAAGGTAATTGTTACCGAGTATGCTGCCAAGTTCGTGGAGCTTGTGAAGTTTTAACCACACTATAGTGCAGAGATGATTGAGTTTTCTAAGTGTATCAAGTTTGAGAATGGGTTACGTCTGGAAATCAAACGGCCAATTGGATATCAACTGATCTATAGGTTTCTAGATTTTGTGAACAACTGTCGAACTTATGAAGAAGATATCAATTCTCAATCATCTCATTACACGAGTTTGAATGAGAAGAGGGGAAAACCACATCATGACCATAGGAAGCCTTATGATGCTCCAACTGAGAAAGAGAAACAAAAGGTTTCCGATTGGAAGAAGACAAGTGGGGGAGGGACTCCCACTCTTGTTAAATGTTATAGGTATGGTGAATAAGGTAAATGTTCCAATGAATGTGAGAATAAGGTGCTAAGATGTTACAAATGTGGTAAAACCGATCATCGTGCATCGGAATGCAAGGACGATGGTCTTACTTGTTTTAATTATGGTGAACAGGCTCATAATAGTACCCAGTTCCTGAAGCCAAAGAAGGATGCTATATCTGCTAGGACCAACACTCGAGTGTTTGCTTTGAGCAGGACAGAAGAATCTATGAAGGACAACTTGATTCAAGGTACTTGTTTTATTAACAATTGGAATTGATTGCTATTATTGATATTGTTGCTACTCATTCGTTTATTTCGCTTGATTGTGCTACTATGTTGGGATTGAAATTGTCTTCTATGGATGGTAGTATGGTAATAGATACTCCTACTTGTGGTTTTGTTACTATTACCTTTGTTTATTCGGGATGTCCTTTGACTATCTTTGACAAGAGTTTTGTGATGGATATGGCGTGTTTACTCCTAATCAAATTGATGTGATCCTTGGAGTAAACTGGTTGGAATTCAACTATGTTCATATCAGCTGTTATAACAAGACTTTAAGGTTTCCCTAGTTTGGTGATAATGGAAAACTCATGTTGCTTAGTGATAAATAAGTGAGTGAGTTCCTAAGAGACGAGGACATGATGTATGCAATGTTTGTGTTGTTACAAAGTGACTGTGAAGATACAAGTGTTGATCTTCCAGTTTTCTGTGAATTCTTGAGGAATTTCTAGATGATATAAGTGATTTGCTTCTAGAACGTGAAGTAGAGTTTTCTACCGAGTTGGTGCCATATACGAGTCCAGTATCGATGGCTCCTTATGGGATGCTAGCTTCCAAACTAAATGAATGGAAGAAACAATAGGGAGAATTGCTTGAGTAGAAGTTTGTTCGGCTGAGTGTTTCTCCATAGGGTGCACTTGTGTTGCTAGTTAAAAAGAAAGACAGAAGTATAAGATTGTGTGGGGTCTACAAGCAATTGAATAAAGTGGCCATTAAGAGTAGGTACCCACTCCCCAGGATTGATGATTTGATGGATCAGCTGGCAGGTGTTCGTGTTTTTAGAAAGATTGATTTAAGGTCAGGTTACCATCAGATTCATGGTAAATCGGACCAATCATAGGATCCAGATGAACATTATATCTCCATGTATAACTTGCACCCTGCATTGGAAGAGCACAATATAAATTGAGACTAAAATTGGACAAAATAACAACTGTGTACAAATGAATTCTCAATCACAATGGCTTGGAATTAAACCTTGAGGAATTTTACAGAACCACCTGTATACACAAATAGAAATAACCCAATGCCTTTTATTAAACTCCAAGGACTTCCAGACAAGAATAACATATAAGATAATCACAAAGTCCAGAGGTTCCCGAAGAGCAAGGCTCCTAAAACTAAGTCCATAAGATCCATAACTCAAAAATGCGAAGGGATAGTAACCATAGTCCACCAGATCCTTAAGTCTTTTATGGTTCAATTTTGATTATTAATGTTTTAATAATAAAATGAAAGGTACAAATGGACAAGGGAAGAAAAGTGCATAAACATAAACATAGGTCCGAATGGGCAAAAGGAAAGTACATAAACATAAACGTGATTATAAATAAGAAGTGGTAAAGTAAAGCATAAAGCATAATATAAAGCAATAATAAAGGGAAAAAATGATAGTTGGAAGTTATAAGTTAATTGTTAAAAGTTAGCAGTTAGCATGAATGATCAACAATGATTATCCAATGAACTGAGGTCAAGGTTGATGAAAATTTTCAGAGTTTTTGAACAAATTGTTAAATATTTAACCATCCTTGTGCTTGTAAACATAGGTTTAGACCATGAATGGTCATTCTGTGATACGGGACAAAGAAGAAGAAGGAAATATGTGGTTTAGAATTAGAACCATAATATCTACATGATTTCCTTTTGATTTTTATGGAATTTCATCTTGATGATTCATCAGAGAATCGATAGAATCAAAACATCTACACAATTAAGTCAATCAAGACTTACACTCACTAATCAAAGAAAGAGAGATGAAAGAAAACTTGAACTATCATTAATATCATTCATCTAATATTAAGGATTTGGTTATTAATGAAGGTAAGTCAAGATATCACAAAATCTTCACAAAGTCATAATTGAATCACAAGGAAACAAAAACTTTAAAGAAAACATATAAAAAGAAATTTAAAATAGTCAAAATGTAAGAAATTATTGATAAAATACTCAAGGAGTGTGCAAACACCAATTAATAAT
The DNA here is from genome assembly GCF_029867415.1 of Vicia villosa. Taxonomy (NCBI): domain Eukaryota; kingdom Viridiplantae; phylum Streptophyta; class Magnoliopsida; order Fabales; family Fabaceae; genus Vicia; species Vicia villosa. The sequence continues at coordinate 73,962,048 of NC_081183.1, forward strand.
CTCACAAGACCATAATAAAATCTAAGAAACTATATATGATTTTAGAAAAAGGTTTCATAATTTCTTACAAACTCAAAACTAATGAAAGATTACCAAAAATGATTAATTAATTGGAAATTTGTGATGAAATACATAAATGGCATCATAACATCAAACAAAAATTCCAAAAATTAACCATATGTCAAACACCAGTCAACAAGTGTTGAATTTTTTTTTCATATTTTTTAAAGGTCAGAAAACAATTTTAAATTAGTTAAAACAAAGTTAACAAAGCAAAAATCAAGAAAAATATCAAACCTCAAAATAAAATTCCACAAAAATATTCCTCAAAATAATCAAAGACTTTTTAAGAATTTTTTGGTAATTTTTAAATGTGATTTGATATTTTAAAATGAAATAAAAAGAAAAAAGGATTAATAAAATAAAATAAAATAAAAATATCAGATCTTGTGCACTAAGACGCATCATAAGGTGATGAGCTCATCCATTCACACCTTTAGATCTTTTTATTAAATGACGGGGACGAAATCAATGGTCATCAGCATAGGGCATCATGGACCTCAGTCAAATAAACGCATCATGAATTAAAAGTGTTGATTCAATGAATTATGTGATTGGCATTTATGTTTGGCTAAAATATAGTAGCAACAATTTATAATAGGATGTATAGAACTTGCAAACATAAACAAGTACAAAACAGGTACAACAGCAAGATGTTCTATGGAATGTCACGACATATGTTGTCACATCATGTCCTATGGGATGTCATATGCAGAAACAAGTGACATTGCGCCTGCTGAGCTAGAATTGAAGATTTAATATGCATTAAACAGATGCAGAATATTCTATGGGATATTATGCAATCCTATGTGGCGCAGGTTTAAAGGTCAAGAGAATCAATTCAGAATATTGAAGATTATGCAGTTTCTAATTATGGAGATAATTTAGGAAACTTATGATTAAAGACTTTTCTTTTAGCCGATGTTTTCTGCTAATTTGTAACAGCAAATAAGGTTGTGATTGAAGGCCCAAGTCCAGTTGGGAATAGGTTAAAAAGACGAAGCTGTGTAACCTAGTTTAGTAGGCAATCCAATTTTAAGAAAGATGTAATCATTAGGGTTAGTCGTGTAAGTGAACCATCCGGATTGTGGGATGGTCACTGATCTGTGCCTCGAAGCCTATAGGTAAGAGGTTTATTTTAATCACTCAGATGATGTGAAGCAATGAGTGCAGTATTGTTCTTGGAGGAAGCTTGGAAGTAACTCTAAGTTATGTTTGTTTGTGTGATTAGAATGTTGGCGAAGGGCTGTTGATGTAGTGGTTGAGTTGTCAACTGCTAGACATCATTGCGATGATTGGGAGTGAGAGTGGTTTCTCATATCTAGGGAGGACCTAGCTAGAAGGGTCATTGGGTAGTGATTAAGTACGTAGATCATCAACGGGTGTGTTGGTTGTAGGGTCTACAAATTGATACTACTAATAGTGGACTTCATCCCTAGCTTGGTAGCCCTTAGAGTAGGTTGGTTGAACCGAACTGAGTGAATAATTCTGAGTGTTATTTACTTTATGCACTGGTTTATTAATCTGGTATAGGATGTTATACAATCCAACAAGATATCAGGAAATATTTCGAAAGCAGGTGTTGTGTGAAAGCCACACAGATCAGAAAATGTGTGTGATAAATGTGTTGTTCCTATGTATATATGGTTCTAGTATTCTTTTGATAGTTAAGCATACTAGTGTGGAACTAAAATTGAGGATCAAATTCACCTACCATTGTACTGTTTATAACATACCATATGTCATGACATTGCATATGACATCCAGGTTCTGTCATGCCAGAATTTCAATTGGTATCAGAGCAGGCATCCTATCTGTTTGTGGATGAGATCCATGGGAGATACTTTCTGGTTGTGTACAAGGTATAAGATTGTCTGAACAAGGAATGTTCATATTGTATGGTCCCTAGAAGTGAAAGATGGACCTATGTGTGGAAAACTAGACCAACCTGTCAAAAGAAAGAAGATGCTGAAACAAGAAAGTTAATTTCAAAATTTTCATAAAGAAGTGAAGATTCTAGATTGAAATTGTTTAGCCTCAACACAGAGATGACAGTTATTAAAACCTTCATGCGGGAGTGAAGAAATTGATAAGGTAATCCTTGTGTTTATGTGTTTATATCTGGTCAGGATATTGGTTGGGTCTAGTCTATTACTTGGAGAAGAAGCAAGCGTGTTGTAGGGTTGACATACTTTCAATCCTTGGGTGTCATGCTTACTGTTGAATCAGGTAGTAAGCAATGTGTAAGTTCTATTGAAGAGTGGATATTTTCTGCTGCATAGCCCCTGATACAATCCCTGTGGTGAAGGAAGAATTTTAGGGTTATTCAACAGAATATTTTGAAGATTATTACAGCTATAGTAAAAGTGTCAAAGATACTTGAGATCTCTCTCAAGTCCACTCAAAAAGGCATGGATATTAGAGCTGATGGGAATCAACTGATCAATGATTCTCATATTTATCTGCAAAGTGTTTTCTTTGAAGATGTTTAAGGATGAAGTGTTCCTAAAAGATGGAATAGTTGTCCTACTAAATGTTCGGACATTAGTACTCATATACATCTACCAGTTGAAGAGCATATGTTCTCGTGCTAAACTAATGTAGTGTGAGTACATATGTTTGGAACCTACTCATGATCTTGAAGAGGAGAAATCTGCTTTGTATTGGTTGATCACGACATGATCAACACAATTTTATGCTCCAAATGTCAGTGTATTTATGACCTAAGCTTATGGTAGTATTGAAGTTGAGCTCATTGCAAGTAAAAGGATTCATAAAGGTACTCTCTACATTCCCCTTATAAGAAATCAAGATGAGCTTATAACTGGTATATCCTTCTGATCAAAGGAACCATGTACGTGGAAATGTATTAATGACCATAGAGTAATCTATAGAACCGAATATTGTGTCTCAACCACAGTAAAATATGGTCTTGGAGGTTGACTGCCCCAAAGTTATTATCCAGAAAGGGTAGTGTTAATAAGAATCAAGGAAGTCAGATTGCTCAGAAGAATCTGACTACTTCAGTGTCATGCCATAAGTGAATCTGTTCCAAAAAATTAGATGAGGGAATCTCCTCTATAAGTACAGACTGTGGCATCCATCATCTCAAGATCAGAATGAAAGTCTGAAGAAAAGTTTATTGAGATGTGGCCTATGTTGTTCCTTGATATGGCTGGATGTAAAGTTGCTACTCACTATGCTTTGTTATTCTCACCCCAAGTGTTATGAATAAGATGTTAGAGATGTTAGTCCAGAACCAAAAAAAAGGGTGATGTCATTTTGAATGTTAAATCATCATACCCTTGTCTTTAGTTGTTTGAAAGTATTTTATTGCCAAGAGGAAAGAATATAAGTGTGAAGAGGTAATCAGTCAGAATGATCTAGTGTGAAATGTCAATTCTTACTGACTAACTGATAGGTACTTTGACAGGAGACTTAGTACTTATTAGATGTGTAGCTTGAATTCAAGATTCATATATTCTGTCGGGAGATGAGTATCTGTATGAAGCATTCATGGACTAGTGTGAACTGAGCATCAATATTAAAGCTCAGTGTTATCTTGACAAGTGTTGGCAGTGTGGTAATATTGTCTGGTGATTCTAGCAAGAAGAAGTATGTGATGTATAGAAGATAATGTTCTATGTAAAGAAGTGACATCACAACTATTGAATACACCAGAAAGATAAGGTTCATAATTATTTGGTGAACACAAGTTTATGGCTATACACAAGAAGTTTCTTCTATTACAAGTTACAGAATGTGGCAATCTGAATCTTGTGTAGCAAGCAAACTAAGGATTTCTAATTTTGAAAATGTGGAAAATTCCAAATAAAGAATACTTTAAGGACCAACATAAAAGATGTCCTTATTTTGCATATCTCAGGGGGAGCATAGGGTGTGGAGATCAGCAAGGACAATGTAATTATGCTTTTAATCATATGAAAAGTCTTTCAAAGACTAATATTTTCAAGCCAAAAGAACAATGTCAAACAAGAAGTCCGGACATAACTCAAGACATGTTTTATCCATGGAAACCAGTAGGGATTGTTATTATTATTCCCATCTAAAACATGTATTGATTGTGTGTATCACTTGCTCTAACTTAGTGAATGTTTCAACCAATGCACAAATTCACATGATGTAGTTCTTATTAAAGTAACATCTCTAAGAGTCTAGGTATGTTATTTAAATTGCTCAGGTTTCTAAAGTCTTTCTTTTCTTGTTATCTTTATTTTCCCTTAAGTCTTGTTTGAGTCCTTCTTGTCCTTCTTTCGGATATGGGAATGTTTAGAGTCTATAGGCTATGTTTGCCATCTTATGACAAAAATAGGGAATAAGGGTAGTGTTCAGACATTGTTAAGTCTGAGGTACTTCTTTCCAATTGTATTTGCAAAGAAATTGAATAAGTCTAAGTTAGTCTGTATTTCTGTTTAAAGTCTTGGTTAGAGTCATGAACACTAATTGTCTTGTGTTTTGAGTCATCTAATAGTCTAGATATGGCTGTCTATTCATGTTGCCTATGATCTATTGCTGGAAGAGTAATGATCTTTGTGGTGCCTTAAGTAGTCCTAGCGTATGCAGAGTAGTTGTATTGATATCAAAAAACATGTTGGGGCATTTGACTACTATGTGTGGGTGATTGTTCCTAAGGTTGTTGTGCTATTTTAGCTGTGTGAAGCTAGCTTGTTCTGATGGGTTTCTCAGGAAGTTGTGAAGGGAATCTGTGATTGGTTCAAAAATGAGTGTGCTCAGCTGGTTATTTGAATAGAGAGTGAGCTCTTCAAGACATGAAGATGCATCTTATGTTTTCCATTCATCAACGCAAGTTTTCCTTGAGGAAGCACAAGATATCTCAGAGAGGGAGAGTTGCTTCTAGATTTAAGACAAGTCTCTACATGAGTGATCTCTTGGTCAAAGATTAGCATCGTGTACATCATGCTTGAGTCTTTCTCTTATGTCTGAATCATCAGAACAATGCCTTTAAAGGGAGGATGTATTTATCAGTAATTAGAACTGATGATAGTAGCTAAAGGATACTTGAGGAGATACATGTGAATTTTACTGTGTGATGAAGTAGTTTTAGAACAGCAGGATTACTATGAAAATGACAAGAGGGGTAATAATGCAATTGGGAAGTCATTAATTCGGCTGATAGGATGGTTTTTTCAAAGTTAGTTGAAGAGGCTTGGTATGTGTGTATGAGTAGTAAAAAGGTGGCAATGTCTGACACGGTGTTATAACATGTTTAAAGACATAGTATCTGCTGAGCCAAACAACGAATTTTTCTTTGATACTATCTATACACATCAATGGACAGTGTAAAGCGAAATTACTGACTATGCATGCGTTGATTTTAAAAGATAATTCATTCCAGATGAATCAGTCAAAAACCGCTTTGGAAAGAGTAATTGCTTTTAGGAATGTTTCCAAATAAGGCGTTTGACCATAGACCAAGGCCAAGACTATCATTAACTCCTATGCTTTCAAATGGATATATAAAGGAGTCATTCCTCTTCTACAGTCACAACAGAATCGTGTATCAACTTCCACAGCCAGTTTGTCTTTCCTATGTGTTCAAGTTTGTTGTGTCTTGGTTTGGTACTGTGATGAGTTTCTATGCCAAGTTTTGGCCAGAAAAGAAGAAACAATGGCTGGGGATGTTATTCTTTTCTGTCATGAGTGTCACACGCTCGCGAAAATGATTAGAGTCGCCACCAATATATTTATCCCAAAGAGGGAAAGGAATATCAGAAAACCTGAAATAAAGAAAGGATAAGAAAAGGTTTTGCGACCAATGATCGGGTAAGAAGTTGGTTACGCAAGGGGAAGGTATTAGCACCCCTCACGTCTATGGTACTCCATAGGATCCACTTATGTTTGTTCTATTCTAAGGGTGTATAAATCTATAGCTTAATTCTAAGGAATGCATGCAAAAGAAAGAAAATAAAATACGGGGGAAAAAAGGTTTATAAATAGTTGTGCTCACTTAGGCCCCGCGACCTAATGCCTACGTATCCTTTTGAGGAATCAGAGCGCCGTAGTTCGACTCAATAATTTTTGTTATTTTTTTTGTGTTTTTTAGTGGACGGAGTTACATTCGCAATCTAGCGTCAGGATAGCAGCTCGTTTAGTGGAGTCTTATGCGTTACCAATATGCGATTGAAAGAAAGCAACATGTCCGATTAAGGGAAAGAATGCCTTGAAGGCGAGAGAGAGAGAGAGAGAGAGAGAGAGAGAGAGAGAGAGAGAGAGAGAGAGAGAGAGAGAATAGATGATTGGTTTGTGTTTTTTAGGTGTAATTCCATGATGAGCAAAACCAAATACAAGGTTTTGCACCACGTCATTACTTTGTTTAGGTCTGAGCCTTTATTTGATGTTTTGGATGTTTTTGATTGGTGATTTTTAAGGGGAATTAATCTGCGAGTTGAATCACGTGAAAATGTATAATGGTAGAGAAACAGATTAGGGAATGAATCCCACTCATTTCTCTCCCATTATATAGTGATCAAGAAACAGATTAGAGAAGGAATCCCACTCATTTCTCCCCCACTATTAGTAAAGTGTGATCCGCCTCTTCCTTTGTTAAATGTTTTAATGTTTAAAAGAAAAAGGAAAAGAAAAAGAGCCTAGAATGAATAACTAGCCTAATGTTATGATGGAAATTTCTAGATCCTAATGTTATCATGGTTTCTACCTAAGCATGAAATATCAAGCAAAAAATATAGTACGAAAATGAAATAAAATACTACTATTTTTATGTTGATTTTTATGAGAGGAATTGGATTACAAATCAAGTAAAAGTCTAAAACAAATAGCCTAAAACTAATATTTTTTGTGATTATTTTTCTATGTCAAAAATTAGTATCAAAGCCTAAAAATGATAGTGGAAAAATTAGTATTTTATCACCTAAAAGAAATTTGTAAAAAAAACTAAGTAAACCTAAATTCATTAATTAAACAAAACGTGAACAGGGTTGCAAACTGAATACAGTGGTGCACATAGCTTAGGCGTTGGGCCCAGCAGTGGTTTTTTTGTATAGTTTTGATCAACACAAAAAGGATGGATACGGGCCTTCGGGGTGTAGGAAGCAATTGGCCCAAGAGCATTTTTGTTACATATTGATTTAGCAGAAAAAACATGTCATGGGCAACAGGGGTGTAGAAATGAACTCGGTGAACATGGCCCAACATTGATTGTTTTGATCCAATTCATTATTATTCAATAAAAAATAAAAAAACAATTAATTAAAATATGCAAATAATTGAAAGGGGAACGAAGGGAATTAGGGTTACCATAATCTATAATGTTTCTTCTTCATACATGATCTCCCATTCATATTTTGCTATTAAACTTCAAAGATGGGCTCAAGATGATAAAAATTGATCAAGTTATGATCATTTGTATTGTTACACAATTCCTTACACTTTCAAAGGAGACTTGTAAGTCTTCTCACTTTTGATGTCTTTATTCACCAAATTTCCCCCTGACTTGTGAAGATAAGTTGTTTATGATTTAAAGGAGAGTATTTTGCAAATAGAAGCACTAAAAAATGTTGAAAAGGGAGGATGTTATTCCATTTTGATCATAGAATCAAGAACTTCTCCATTTAGGGCTATGTTCTTGTATCAAATTTGAATCCTTTGAACTTTTCTTGCATGATAAAGCATGAGGAGGTATATAATACCTTGAAATGATGTTATCTTCAAGCATACTTGATTGTGAAGCTCATAACTTGAGAAAACTGCTTGAAGAAGGCATGGAAATAAACACATGAACTTATGAAGTTTCCTTGATGAATCAAGCTACACAGTCTTAAGATAAACTTGTCAAAATGAAGTGTATATATGCTTAGAACATGACACTTGATGATAAGGATATCTCTCTTGAATTTAATCCATTTAGCTTCCATGAATTCCTAGTTGAGTGACGTTCGATCCTCAAAACCCTAGCTTTTAGGAGAGGTGTGGATACAATTGATTCAATCACCTATTTTACACAAAGTTTTGAAAGACAAAAGATATATTTTTTTTATATTGCTTAGTATAACAAAGAAATATCCACAAGCTAAACAAACATGGGTTCTTAGTGATTGCCTAAAGAAAAGGTGAGCACAACACCAAAGATAAAGCCTCAAGATTGTGATCTTAAATAATGATTACAGAAGTACAAATGATTAGGAGAATCTTAGGCTATGTTTGGGAGTTTGGAGGGGAGGGGAGGGGAAGGTTTCCAAAAATGAAATTTTAAAAAAATATAGGAAAATATTTGACATTTTTTGAAAAAATGATTTTGTTTAGAATGATAAAAGAGTCATTATCATTACTTAATTTTTAATTTTCACAATACTATAACAACCTAAAAGATATTTGGAAAATTTATTTAAACCCTTCAAAACCCTCCAAAATCCTCCTTCAATACAATTGTTGAGTTCCCCCATTTTATGGGGTTTTTGGTGTTATTAATAAACTCAAACCCTCCAAAACCCTCCAACCCAAAATCCTTTTAACTTTTTCACCCAATTCTTCCTATTTTCCAAAGCCCTCCCCTCCCTTCCCCTCCAAACTCCCAAACATAACCTTAGAGTAAAAATTTTGAATATGAAAGATGCCCCTATTTAAATTTCTTCTATCCGGAGATACGAGGATTGAAATCTTTGTTTCGACAGGATTGAAGAGGCTCAATGTAAAATACACAATTTTTGAACCTAAGATGCTATGCAATGCTAATGAATGCATCATGCATGATTATGGAACAGAAGAACACAACACCACCGGGGAGGGAAGAAAGGATTCCACTAGGGAAAACAAAAACTTCAGTTGGGAAGGAAATTCCAAGGGGTGAAACACCTTTAAAAAGGTCGAGGATAAACATCACCGAACCATAATCAACGACAAAAGCTACCAACTTTTACTGTGAGTAAAGCCAAAAAGAATGCATCGACTTTTACTGAAGATGGTCTACCAACTATTACTAAAGGTAGGAAGACAAAAGAAAACACTGACGTTTACTTAAAGTGAAATGTCTTCGTTTGAACATCAACTTTTTACTAGAAGATGTATCAACAAAAGGCTTCTCTGAACAACAGCTTTTACTCAAGATGCACGAATAACATTACCTGGATACCGACTTTTACTGAAGGTACAAGAATTTTCATCTAAACATCAACTTTTTACAAGAAGATATAGACACAAAAGGTACACTGACTTTTACTGAAGGCGAGGTACCGACTTTTACTAAGGATAGGAAAATATCTAAACATCAAATTTTTACTAGAAGATGTAGATACAAAAGCATACACAAATTTTTACTGAAGGTGAGCTACTGACTTTTATTGAAGGTAGGAAAAGATCTAAACATCGACTTTTCACGAGAAGATGTAGATAGAAAAGGATAGACCAATTTTTACCGAAGCTGAATGAAAAAATAAGAATATAGCAACAAACCTTGTCGTACGAAATTAGGGGTGCAAACATTAGTACACGATCTCATCACGGATTATCCGGTGACCAAAACTCAATCAAAGAACAAGTGGAAAGAAACTTTCAATAAGGACTAGATCAGACGAGGGTACACGAAACAAGATTTTTCTATTCACAAATAAGTCGAACAGAAGTACTAAATCACAAATCACCCACAAGGAACAAACTTCAGTGGGGAGTTAAAGAAAGTGGACGCTTTTCTATCTAGAGGTTCTCTAAATGAAAGAGGACTTTGGTGAGAGTAAACTTTTTGTTGTCACATAAATCCAACTATGAGAAGCTTTTTGTGAAAATCCATTTCTGCTGAGACGCGTATGATACGCGTTTGGAATTGTGTGATACACGTATGGGTGTGGCTGTACGCGTATGACTGTGCTGTGTGCATGATTTTACGTTTTGTGATTTTCTGAAAGTTTAATGATGTATAACGTTTAAACCGTATGTCCGTTTTTAGTGCCGTTTCGAGTATGATGAACCGTATGAGATAACCTATGTGTTTAAATGATGAAATGAGGTGTAGCTTTTAATTGATTTTGAATCCTGAGTTTATTGCTTGATGAATGATGTGTTGTACATATATGTGATGAGATGTGACAATACATGCTATATTTTAAACATGATTCGTATGATGATTTGTTTGATTGTGTGATGGAGCTTATGAGATATTTCATGTGAAGATATAAGTATGATGTGAATACTTTGTTTGTTTAACGGATGATATATTGTTTACATATATGATGAGATGTGACAATATGAGATGTGTTGAATGATGTGAATACATGTATATTCTTATTATTGATGATGATGATTAGTGTAATACGTGTATTTCCTGTAATGATGGTGATGATAATTGATTTGTGATGAATGATGCTGATACATATACATACTTTTGATGATGATGATGATGGTAATGTTGATATAAGTATGTTGTGTATGTTGCATTCATTTCATAGTCATTGTTGAGGGCTGAATCCTAATGATGAGGGGATTCAGTGAAGGGCATAATTCCCATTGTGTGGAATTTGTGTTGGCAGGGCCGTATCTTGACGATGTTGGATCGGTCGGTGGGTTATTCCCATTGATGATGTTTGGTACCACATACATAGAGCCTGTTGCATTCATATGCATGAATTTGATAACATGACTGAATGTACTTCATTGTTATGATTGGTAATATGTGTTATGTGTGATGATGTACTATCTAAATATAGATGAATTGGGTGAATAATATAACTATTGATGTGTTGTTATTTATAATGCAATAATATTTGTTAATTGCGAATGAGACTCAACCTTACACTATGTTTTTCAGATTGAGGATAGCGGCTTTTCGGCTTGGTGAGGATTAGGTCATAAGTCATCGTTTAGTGTAGCGTCAGGTGTCATGCTCTGATATTGTAACACTGAGGGACGAAATGTTTCGAGTTTAATTGAATAACTTTATTCTGTTTTTAATTAATTTTGAGGATTATGACATCGATGATGTGATGTTAATTTTGATGATTTATTCCACTGTGTCAACATGATATATTATGAATTACGAGTTATAATGAAAGGTTCCTTAGTGAATGCATGACAGCGATGAATGATAATTGATTTAATTTAATTGTGACGCCCTTTCATTCAAGTTACTCTGAATTATTTATTTAATGTCCGCGTGGTTTAGAAGGGTGTTACAAGGAGGATCTGGTCACACTACTAAGGACTGTAGGGTTCTAAAAGATAAGGTTTAGGATTTGATTGATGCAAAATAAATTGAGTTTGCACCAGCTGCGCTCAATGTGATCAAGAATCCCATGCCACCTCATAATGGCGCTTCCTCCAGTGGAGCATGAAGATTTGTGTTTGCCAGTGAACATTTCATTTGCATTAGAATAAGGCCAAGCTTACCATTGTATAGACTTCTCTATTATTTTCAATTGTACTATTTTCGTTGTTATAAAGTACGTCCCATTGTAAGAAACTCATTCGGTTTGAATAAAAAATGCAATATACATGTTTTTCTCAAATCATTTCATTTTTTTCATTATGTTCATTGACATTCAAATCATTTGCCTTAAGCAACTAAAAAAGGAGAAAGATGAAAATCAAAAACACATGAACTACTAATTGTATGCTCTTGGAATAAAATCCTGTTGACGATGTACAGGCATTATTTCAATTCCTAAACATTGGAGTTATAAGGGAGTGAAATAATCGTTAACCCCTTTGAGCCTAAGGAGTAGGAGTTTCTTTTCAAAAATACAAAACCCTCAATCTTAACCAGGGGTAGGGTAGTCTTCAGTTAGTTTGACCGAGCATTCAAATTTCAGGTAGTCCATCAGAGGATCAATCATATATCATCTCTCCTAACAAAAGAAGAAGAGTACAATCCACAATGAATGTCTCTCATACACCGAGAAAAAGGCAGTCACAACCTTTTCATAAAGTCAATCACAAAAGTCATACAACTTGTTTCCGAATGATACAAAAAGTGAAAGAAAATTATGAGTCAATAAAGAGAAACAATAGCCCGCTAAGTCAAAAAAGAAAAAAGCTCAAAAAAATTGACTTAGGTAAAAGTTAGGGCATATCATGCTAGACAATGAAAATCAAAATCAAAAGAAACTTTTTGTCCAGGCAAAAATTAGGGAAAGCAAAAGACAAAGCAAAAGAGAAATCCTCCAAGGGACAAGTTGTTATGACCATCAACAAAAGCATCAAAGGGTGACTGCCACCTCCATCAATACCATAAAGGATCCTCATCCATCACAAGCCTTCTAGAAAGATGAATATTCGTGTCGAACTATCTGAACGTAAGACTGGAGAGCATCACGAAGAAGGGGTGGGTTAAGTAGAACTTGAGCCTTTATCCTTTGTTTCTCAAACCATGAACCCGACCACATTACAACCCTCAAAAGTCCTAATTGAAGAAGGTTTCGTTCCGAAAGCATATAAACAGTAAAATCATGTCAAAACCGACTCCTAATGTTGCTTGTCATTTGTGTTAGTATCAGTACAACATTCTTTACAAATAAAAACTGTGACTATGAGATTAACATGTGCATTGCACTCTCGTTATCTTTTTCAAAACAAAATCATCTCTAATATGAAATTAAGTACTTGATACCAAGGAAAGTTCAACATTGAAATTCCATCGAGTAGTCTTACAAGGGTAAAGGTTGGTCATCCACTGAGCGAATATCTAAAGAATCCATTAGGTGGAACAGTTCCTTTTAATCTGGAGCACTTCAGACAAACCTATGATCAACACTGGGGCAGACCATTGCAAATCTCCATGATTCAAGCATATCAAAGTTCTATCTCAAGAGATCTTATAGGCAGGGGTAGGCCAATAACAATTCGTTTCCTCATCCTCAACCAATTGTGAGATATCGAGACGGGTGTCGAGGAGTCAAGCCAAACACCTTCACCAATACCTTCATAAGCAGTAAACTTTCTACAGGGGCACTCGCCAACCATTTCCCATATCTTGGAAACAATCATTCCATCCATAATCATACATGTATCATGCATATCATTGCATTCTCATAAAACCAAAACCCAATCCATCATTGGTAATCCCCGTACACCATAGCCTAATTCACTAACATGTCTCCCGTAATGATCCAACCATCAATAACGCAGGGGCATCCACCCTACTTTAATTCTAAAAAGAGTGCCACAACTCAATTCAATCTATTCCCCATACAAATAAGACACCCTGATGTCATACCCTAATTTTGACCCCCCCTGAGATGTCATACTTTCAGGCTTTTCATCAGAATCAAAACAGATACTCAGAACAGTCACTTGTTCATCTGATGCTTAATCGAAGGTGTTGAGAAACAAAAGAGCTCAGGCAAAGGATCAATCAATAAAAGGGATGGTCTCCAACACTGTCATACCCCAAAATTTTCCTTCCATATCCCAATCACAATGATTCAAAGTTCAAGAGATTCATCCAGTCATTCTCCTGAGCAAGAGTCTCCTAAAGCTAGGGTTTGGTACTCTCCTGAGGGAATTAACAAGACAAGATCCCTAATCAAGTTCTCCATGGCCCATGATGATCTAAGATACCTCTATGATAAAAGTCAAGGCCCAAATCCAAAGTTTACTTGTTCAACAGCTCAGATGATCTGCAGTCAACTGGTTTGACCTAAAAGTCAACCATGGTCAAAGCATAGTCAAAACCTCTAAAAATTTGGTCAACATCAAGTATGAGGGATTATATCCATCATTTGATAAAAGGTTGATCATGATCCATCAATAGAAACTCAGAGATGAACAAATGCAAAAAAGTTCAAATTAGGGTTTCTTTAGGAGAAAGTCAACTCAAATTTGACTGGCCATAACTTTCACATGGAACATCAAAAATTACCCACTCAAAGCCTATTTGAAAGGAAATTGGATTGTCTACAACTTTGTCTCTCAAAAGCCTTGGCCAGAAATGCTTCATTTGAGAGATATGATGCAAAGGATTACAGGTCCTTTCCAAACATCATTCAAAAGCAGTTTTTTGTCAAAGAGGATATGATCAAGATAAAAGCAAAAAATGAAAAATATGTTCCAAAGTGGCTTATAGAGGACATCTTGAGGTTTCCAAAAAGTCCTAGAACTTCTTCATAGCTTAAAAATTGAGTGAGATATGCTTGGTCAAAGTTGGGTAATTTTAGAGGAGAAAATGTGAAATAAAGGAGGTTCAAATTGGATTTCTTGCAAATGGGCCTATACTTTTATGACTTAAATTTGTTCCACAAGTCATTTAGGATACCCAAACCATGTGCCACGAAATTTACCTTTTTATTTGATTTTATAAGATTTTTATTTCATTTAAAAATGATTTAAAGTGATATAATTGAGAAGAAAATCAAATATTGGATTAAAGGATTCATATTGATCAATTCCAATCAATATTTATTGCAAATTTGCAATATAATTTCGTGCTAATATGATTGAAAAAGATTGGCACAAAATTGGACAAAAATAGAAGGTTGCCATTGGATTTTCAAAACAAATTTCTCAAACTTAGAAAGATTTGATTCAAGAGATATTTTGGCTATTACTTTAACCTAAATGAGTCCTCTATAAGTAGAAAACATAAGGCACACGAATAGGGGTTGAGAAATCTGATCAGAGGCACACTTGCAAGAACGCAAAAAGTCACAAAAAATTCCAATTCGGTTTGGGAGAATTATAGTGTTTCAACAAGATTCAAGGCGTGCAAAAGCTTTCTCGAGGAACTCTGAAGGTGACTGGATACTTACTCTACATCAACACCCCCAGAACTTCCTCCAATTAGCCAAGGTAAGAGTCTCTGAAAATTGGATCGATTGGCTCGTGTCATGCATCCCCATAGGTTTCTAATGGTATATTATGTTTGTGTTTGATGCTGTGAACATTTGTGGTTCATTAATATTGTTTATGGGCGTGTTTTATATGAATCGCCATTAAAGGCCGAGTTGAACTTTAGGGTTTCAAGTCAGGGCTATTTGTTAGGGAGAAAATTAGGTCAAATTGAACGTGTGGTTGAATTCGTATGGTCTGGAGAAGATGTTTTGGATAGGTGCGAAATATTTATGGTTAAGGATATGCTATTCGCTATTATTTAGGTTTTCTTGCTACGAAAAGAACCCTAGCTGGTTCGTAGCTAATTCTATAGGTTTTGTTGCAAGCTGTTGGGGACGATGATGAGTTGTCATCAGGTGGTTTGTTGGTTTGAATGGCGCGCGCATTTTGTTCGTTTACGGTTACTTTTTTTTATATATTGTATATGGCGCGTCTATATTTCAGATAGGTTGTGTGGTGGAGTTGGTAATCAAAAGGGGCGATTGAGCTAAGGGACGAGGGTTCGATCCCTCGCTCCCAATATATTTTTTATGAATCACTTGTTTAAAGATCCAGTGTATGCACCCATGGTCCCTCAAATCTGAGCCTTAGAACCACTAACAACCTAGATCTAACGTCCCAGGACCTGATGCCCATACCATGTACCCTAATGACAACCACGCTGAATCAAAACCCTAATAAACTAAATCCATTTTAATTAATTTATACATTTTACTTAATTCTTTTTAGATATTTATTTATATAATAATAGATTATTTTTACAAATAAATTAAATGTATTATAAATAGTAAATCATTAATTTATTGTTTGTTTCGATTAAATCTATTAATCGTGATGGGCAATAATCGATTTTTCTTAAATATTTATTTAATTAAAATAAATAGTTTTATCTGGCTAAATGGTTTCAATCATTTTATTGGTTGCGATGATTAGCCTTTCTTCCCATTTAAATTCATTATTATTTTTAATCGAACCAATCGATTACGAGGGATAATGATACAAATTAAATTATTAAAATTCCTAAAAATACTTTCATTCATTATCAGTGATAATTGAATCCATCAATTAAAATTCGTAACGATACAACTACTAATCTGTTAACTATGGTAATTGAATCAATCGATTATTGCAGTTAATAGTACAAATTAAAACCAGGGTTGTACGCCTAAAATCCTAAAACACTTCCCAAACCTAAAACATTCAAAACACTTCAAATCAAACTACGGATTTTCATCCTTATTCAAAACTACGATAGGCCATTCAAAGAGCCTCCAAAACCATCTCAAATCAAACTTCAACTCTAAGGGCGTACAACCCTTCCCCGAACTACATAGACTCTTATTCTCCCTAAGGAGATACGTAGGCACTTGGCAACAAGGCGAGTCCCCTTCCCCACAAATCTCATTTTTTTCCCGATTATGTTTCCTTAATCATAAACTTTTAATATTAATATTCTTGCCTTTAACCCTTTTGACTGTCTGTAACCTTTCTTTATTTTTTGTCATAAACCTTGATCATTATAATGCAAACCTTAGGAAAGGGTTTAGGGTGCCTAACACCTTCCCTCGACCTGAATATAGTATCTTACCCTGATCTCTTAACTGCGTAGGTTTCCTATTCGCCTTGGCAGAATAGGTGGCAACTCTAAAACCTTTGATTTTTAGGCAGGTTGCTACAAACACAAACATAGGACTCAAAAACTTCATTCTATTCACCTATGATTGATTAGACACCCATCACTTGGACTCAGGTTTGCTTAGTCCACCAGTCTAGGGTTTTGAGCCCATCAAGGACTAAAATTAGGGATCACATTTGGGAAACCCTAGAAAGCCCCAGGGCATCACTCAAAGGCTTCAATCATCTTCAATTAGCTCATATGACAATATCCATAAGACATTACACTTCAATTCAAGGTCTACAGTCATCAGTTTCATCTGGTCGACAATTAGGGTTTTTGACCTAATTCACCAAGATAGTTGACTTTTTAATTAGGACATGGATCTAAAAATCAAAACATGACTCAAGGACTTCTATTAACTCAATATAATCCATTCATATCATTCATTTAAGAAGAAGAACTTGATTCATCACAAAAGTCCAAGATTTCACTTCATTTGGAAAAAGTCAACTATACAAGATAACCTTTGACTTTTAGGGTTTTGGGTCAAGACATGACTTTTAAGGATCAATATCATCAATATATGATTATTGAAGTCATTTGACAAAATAAAATCAAGAAAATCAATCAAGAATCAAAAAGTCAAAGATTGACTTTTCATACTTAGAAATTTTTCTAAGTGTTTAAAGGTCTTTTTTTCAAAACTTTGGAAGGCAATATCTCAAAATTCCAAGTACAAACTGAAAAAAACTTCCAACATCAAAGTTTTAGATTTTGATGGAATGAACAAATTTGTCACATATAATTTTTTGGCTAGAAATCAACCATTGAAGAGTCATGGAGCTTCAAAGTGACTGCCTTGACAAAACTAGCAAAGAAACCCTAGTTTTCTTCAAACTTTATGGGACTTTTTCACAAATTTCCCAAAGGATTTTGAAGAAACTCAAAACTAATGGATTGAAGTACATGCCAAGAGATTTCCAAATTGTGTTCAACCTTCTCCAAATTCATTTTGAGCTAGGAGTTATGCTTGTTCAAAGTTAGGCCCATGGAGTGAAGTTTTAAGGCATAACCAATTTTGGTTTTGGTCATTTTCGTGCAAGGACCTATACTAAATGGTGCATATACACTTCAAATATATCAGAAGAGATTGGAGAGAATCATTTGAATAAAGATTCCTAAACATCCAAAAATCAAAGCCATGTAATTAAGTAATCATTACATATAGGAATTTATGGCAAATGGTGATTCATCAATTGGAATCTTTTCTAAGCCAATTAGAGAGTTCTACACTTCATGTCTTTCCCCTAAGATCAGAAAAGATCAATGGATGGGGAGCTAGCTCGAAAACACCATCATTACATCTTGGAGATTCCTTGAATTCTTTCATGGCCAAGAAACCAAAATGACTTCACTAAGCAAGCTTACTATCTCCAATTTCTCTGAACATTTTGCCTATAAATACAAGTGCATACCTCAGTATAAAATACACCAAAGCAACTCCAATTCTTTCTTTCTCTTTCTCTCCCTCATGCTTATGGTTTTTCAAAGTTCTTTGGCAAGAAGAATCGATTTCTTCAAACCAGAGCTCTTCTTTGAGAAGTAAGCATTCTAACATCTCAAGGAGGTTCATTAGAGGTGATCCAAGCACTTGGATCACTTCTCTAAGTGGAGTAACAACATAGTCACTCTCACTTTGGAGCTTAAGCAATTGGAGGTCTGTAGAAGAATTCAGAAGGTGTCAAGCCAAGCTAAGCACATCAACATGTTCTCAAAGGTGTACTGAAGCTATTCAGATGCCTGCAACACATCTGTAACTACAAATTCATCAACCTCCATGTTCACTTGAAGCTCAATTTGAAGGAGTCGAGTTGGACGATTCAGAGGGATTCAAGTCATAATAAGTATTCAGTTAGCATCACTGAGTCCCCAGGAAGCTTTTAGGATCACTCACACAAGTCCAGGTGTTCCTCATCATCCTCACAACCTCCATTTTCAGAGGTATTTTTTCAAACTCTAACCCACTTATTCAACCACTCTTTCTCATATATCTCAATACCAGTTTGTTCAGCATCATAAGAGGATTAAAAACCCTCTATCATCATTCATTTATCTTTCAGTATAGCCATCTAATTTGATTTTCAAATTCTAGGGTTCTTCACGTTTTTTAATAAATTCTTTAGATGTAGTTAATATAAATCTGTGTTAGTTACATATTTGAGTTCGTGAGGAAATTTAGAGTGAAATCCATGTTTACATCACCCTGTTTGGTTGAGAAACGAGCAAGTTCACAAATTCAAAATTTGAGAGCTTGAGGAAGAAGATGACAATGGTGGTGGCGCGCAAAATTCAAATTCAGGGATAAAGTTTATTTTATTTTGAATGGTGGTTGTTTCCTAAACGACTAAATCGTTATAGCCCAGTGGTAAAGAGAGTTTATGTGTTGCGCGTGCCCAAGGTCTAGGGTTCGAATCCCCCTCGCCCCAGACCTTTTGATTTTATTTCTTTTTTTGCTTCTATACACTTGGATAACATATGTATTGCAATGGAGTCACTCCTTTGACACCAAGTGCACGTTGGCTCAGTGGTGTTGTTTAGAGTAGTTGATTGCAAGGGCGTGGGTTCAAGCCATGGTGGAGGCAAACCTATTTTTTAACCACTAATTTCTTCTATTTTCTTCACAACTTCACATAATTAATTCACCTATCAAATTAAATCATTTTTACTTCATTTTTCACATACTTATCATTTAACATATCTATTTTATTAATAACCCAAAAAATCACAAAAAATCATATTCATTTGATATATATTTTTTAGGTTTAAAATAACATATTTTTAAGTATTCTAAAATACTTTAAATATAGTTTTCTCTTGATTTTCAAAACCTAATATCTTATAAATAATTTTGTGATAAAACCCTAATCATTTAGGTCTTAATTAGGTATAGACTTTGTCTTTACCCTAATTAAGTTAACATTTGTCAATTTTCAAAACTGTTTTCAAATCCCCGACGATCCAGGTTTTCCGACAACAAAACCTTGCATCATTTCAAATCATTTTCAACTGTTTCTCATAAACAGTAAATTCTTCTTTGGGCCTCTAATAGAGTGTAAGTCCCAACTCCCTCTTTTATTTTACAAATAATCAACTGTTTTCACAACAGTAATCATTTCAAATTGCAAATCTTTTTCAACTGTTCTCATAACAGTCAACCAGTACTATAAAGTATTGGGCCTCTAATAGAGTGTAAGTCCCAGCATCTTTTCTTTTCATAGTTTGTTTTCAAAAATTGTATTTACAAAATCTTCTTTCTGTTTTCAAATCATTCTTCTGGTATTTGAAGGGCATTATTCCCAATGAAACTCTTCAGATACCTATGTGACCTATGTCCATCTTCACTTCTTCTGTTTTCAAAAACCTTAATCTGTTTATCATAAATATTCAACTGTTATCAAAATTACTGGTAAGGCTTTGTACATACATCTTCAAAGGCCTCCACTCCATCCAGGTTAGGCTTTATAGCTTTCAATTTACAGTATTTATTTAAAATTACTGTAAAAATATAAACTGTTTATATATTAGAACTATGTCTGAGTGTAAACCCTAGGATAGTTAAACTATATATATTATAGGAATATGGCCTAGGATTGAGAATGTCTTCCCGGTGAAGGCTCTTTCCTAATTAGAGATCTGTAGTTCAAAACCCTCAAGATGAATTATTCCCGGTGAAACATCTTGAAAAAAGCCTTAGAACCCAAACTAGGACACATCCACCCAAAGAGGAATTATTCCCGGTGAAACCTCTTACCCATTTGCTTAAAGCCAAAATAAGTTCAAAAACCACATAGCTTTCTCTTGTGCTATAACAAGGACCCTCGATGACCCTCGATTAGCCTCCTCTTGGGCATTGTGCAAGGACCCACAGGCTTCTTAAAAGCATTTCCAGCTTCCTCTTTAGCTTGTATACAAGGACCCATCAGGTTTCTTTTAAACATAGGAACAGGTCTTTAGTCACCTCTTAGCCTATCCTGGTGAGTTTCTTCCATTCTTTAAACCAGACCTTAAACAAGCTAAGATTGTCTCAATCTCATATTTAGTATACCTTTTAGAATGAGAGACATGGACAGTCTCTGTCACCTTTATCTTCATTAATTTCCTTAGCAGAGTCTAGGATCCATAGTTATTAATCCTCAGTCAGTGTCAGCCTTAATCTTGGGCTTTAAACAAGAAGTCTCAGTTAGATAATATTTCTGCTATCATTCAAAATCCCTGGAAAGGGTCAGCCTCCAAAAAAATCAATCTTTTAATAGATAAATCCTCCAGCAGAGTAAAACTCCCCAAAGAGTCATCCTCAACCTTAGGCCTCATACAAGGCATGAAATAATGACTTCCCCAGTTAAGAGTCAGCCACAACCTTGGGCTTCATACAAGGCACAAAATAGAGTCTCCCTAAGTATAGTCAGCTACAATTCTGGGCTTTGTACAGAACACTAAATAAAATCCCTCAAATAAATACTCTCCAGCTAGAGTCAACCTCAATTCTGGGCTTTGTATGGAACACAAAACTCTTTAGTTTAAATCCATCCCCAGTAGAGTTATCTCTCAGAGTCAATAAAAAATAATAAATCAATCAAAAGCCTCCAGCTTGGGCCTCATACAAGCCAGCTAAAAATCAAATCTTTTATACAGTAGGTAGACATAGCTTATCTCTATAGAAAGATATTTCTCCTATCTCACCACATTCAAACAAACAAACATTTCAATTTCAATTTCAAATTCAATTTTAAACATTCTCCCATTTAGGACTTTGAAAGGCATGCTCTGAGGCAAACAAACCCGGACTTGTATACTTTTCCTAATTTGGATGAGAATCCTTCTTTCATTTAAGAGACACGCGATTGGCATACTTGCAAACATACAAGTAAGGTCCCTATCTTAATGAAATGAATTCAGCTTTTCTGTCACTTTAAAATGTTTGTGGTGGAATAGTAGAAATACCTCTCTATAGAGATGATTTCATGTCTCTTTACTGTAAACAGAGATTTAATTCAAGCTTCAACCTTGAGCTTTAAGCAAGGCACCAAAAAAATCATTAAAATCCCTAATTAGTTCCCCGAACTACATTAAGCTCTGACTTCCATTAGGGATATGTAGGCATGAGGTTCACAAGGAATCTCAGCGAGCTAATAAAATACCAAAAATAGTCAATCAGTCTGTCTTTCTTTTCATTCAATTCAATTTCTTCTCCTAACACAAAGAAGAAATTTTCCCAATGACAAGCAACAAACACAATCACAATGACATTAAGAAGGTTCCCGTAGAGTACTACGGATATGTAGGGTGCTTATACTCTTCCCTGTGTATAACCGACCCCCCTGGACTCCAGAATTTCTAGTCTAGGTGAATCCCCACACTTAGCAAACTCTTAGGGTTTATTTGAGATCTTTTTCCCCTTTCCTACTCGTAGGATAATTAAAAAGTTCGTGTGATATCGTAGGAAGAACTGAAACAAAATTCATCCCGCCACGGGCGTATTCTCCTTCCAAATTTCGCGTGAAGGGTCTAGCATGCCGTCCTCCCAAGTGAAACGGGGAGGTAAAGAAAACGACACCACAGAAAAATGGCGACTCTCCTGGGGATATAAGTGTTAAAAACCTTGGTTTTTTGTAACATCCCGAAAATTCTTATTTAATTAATTTAATCGAGTTTTAAATTAATTATGGGAAATTAACATTTTATCGAATTATGTGGAAAAATATAAAATGTTAAGTTATTGGGCCATGCAGAGGAATTAGTAAAGGGGGGTGTAATTGTGAAGGAGCCAATTTCTAATTTTATGTTTTTCATAAAATAAGGGAAAACAAGAAGAGAAGGAAAATTAGAATGTGAAAACAGAAGTTTTGAGAAGAGGAGCTGAAGAATGTGAAGGAGAACCAAAGAGGAAGGAGACCCAATTCAAGAATTTGGTTAAGGTAAGGGGGGAGTTATCTGATTAGCATCTATTATCGGGTTAGGAAACAATAACATAGAATAGATGTGGAATTCGTATCAATTGAGTCATATGATAGGTTTAGGGATTGGGTTAAATTATGTGACTTTTAATCCCTTGTTGAATCAGTGATGTGTATGATGCAATGGTGTTAATTGATACTTGAATTGTGTATCCTACGGTGCAATTTTTGTTGTATGTGTGGTTCATTTTCTGAAACTCGTACTGGTATGGTTTTGAGGGTATTTGGGATGTGTAGAATGCTTTTTTTTGCAGGTTGGGGTTTCTGATGGGCAGAATGCCAGGAAGTTGTGATACGCACAGGTCGCGCCGCGTACTAGTGTTGGCGCCGCGAAGGCGTAACTTTTTCTCGTTTCGCGCCGCGTGCATATGTTTACGCCGCAAATAGCTTGGTAGAGAGCCAAGAATTTTTGAGACGCTTAGTTCGCGCCGCGAACCAAGATGGCGCCGCGTGCTGTTGATGTTTGGGATATTTTAAAAAGTTCAAAGATGCATAACTTTTTAACCGTTGGTCCATTTGATGTGCCTGTAGCAACCTGCCCTAAAAATTAAGACTTAGAGTCGCCACCTATTCTGAAGGGCGAATAGGAAACCCTACGCAGTTAAGAGATCGGGGTAAGATTATTATAATCAGGTCGAGGGAAGGTGTTAGGCACCCTCAACCCTTTCCTAAGGTTTGATCTTAAAATAAAGGTTTATGGCTAAAATATTTAGGATAATAGCTAAAGAAGTGAAAAGGGCGATTTGAACTGAATTGAGATTTTAGGGAGGGGGCTCGCCTTGGTTATCCAAGTGCCTACGTATCTCCTTATGGAGAATCAGAGTCAACGTAGTTCGGGCACAGGGTTGTACGCCTTAGAATAAGTATGAGGTTGGTTGTTTGAAGGCTTTTTGAATGGCCTATCGTAGTTTTGAGAAGTTGTGATTTGAAGGGCATTTTGAATTGCCTGATTGAAAAGGATGAAGATCCGTAGTGTCGTGGTTTAGTGTGTTTTGACTGTTCGTTTGGGCGTACAACCCTGATTTGATATGCCACCGTTAGATGCGATGATCCATAGATTTGATCAGTATAGCTAACAGATTAATGGGGCATTGCTGGTTACTCAGATCGATAGATTCGATCGTCGTGGGTAGCAAATTAAATGTATTTTAATTCTGTAATTAAATCTCGTGTTTTATTCTTTTATCTCTCGTCTAATGCGACTAATAGCTTTAGTCGGGTCGAGGAGAGAATTATTCGAGAATTAATGTTTTGCCAAATGGGTAATGGGATTGGACAAGCCCTAATACTTATAACCTTTATAAGGTTTTTGTGATTTAAAAATTAATTAATAATTAAATAAATTAAATCGTTATAATCGAAATAATCGGGAAATCTAATTCTAAACTCTAGTCATAACCCTAATTTATACTTAACCCTAGTTAACAAATTAATTAAATTAAACATGATTAATCAATATTTAAACAATAGAATAATAACTAAAATGTAAAAACGTGGGGCCCAATCATGTGCAGTGCATCCCAGATAGTCCATGGTGGACCTGCGTTTCCCAGATAGTCCATGGTGCACGCATGGGGCTGTACGCATGAGATTTTATGAGATTCTTTAGAATGTTAGAACATAAAAATTAGATGGCAGGAGCGGGAATCGAACCCATCCCACTGCGCTTGAAAGCTCTTTAGGCGCATAACTTCTTCCACCAAGGCATTTTCTATTTGTTGTTAATAACGCTATTCACAAACTATATATACAAAAACGGTTAAAGAAATTTTAAAATGCAGAAACACGTGAACAGCGGCCTATCTTCTTCTTCTTCGCGACGTCGCTTCCGTTCTCATGCCAAATTCCTACTTCCTGCAACGCAATCAATAAATGGAAAATAATATCATGATTTGACTTAAAATCAGGTTCTGAACATGATGGCATCCCTGGTTTGGTCCAATTCCACTAAGTTTAGAAAATCCTAATTCAAAGCTTGGAACCCTAACAATGGTGGATTCCTGTATCTATGCTTGAACTCCAATTAACCTATGCCACTACTAGAAATACTTTATTTTCCTGCGGATTTACCTGCAGATTTGAGCAAAATTTCCGCAGGAAACGTGTTTCCTGCGGATTTTCCTGCGGTTTTTGGTCCCCAGCTAAAACCTTCGTGGGTAATTTTTTCAGCAGGTAATTCCGCAGGAAAATCCGCAGTTAAATCCGCAGGAAATATCCGCAGGTAAATCCGCTGTAAATTCCGCTGGTAAGTCCGCAGGTAAATTCACAGGAACGATAAATCCGCAGGTAAATCCGCAGGTAATGTAGTTCTAAATTTAAAAAAAAAATCTAATTTATTATTTGCTTCCCTATGAGTATACAAAGGTTTATACTAGAAATAATATCTAGAATTACGATGTATGAGATCTAGTATTAATATCTACAATCACATACATAATCCCACCTGAATATCAACACCTAGCACAAACAACAAGTTCTCATCTAGCTAAAACATTCATTAACAACTCATATTCTAATTCTAATATTCTAATTGCAGAAAATTTCAGAACACAAACAATGTCGAAACAGAATCGAAAAAGAGTTGATAGCTAAAATTCAGTTTGTTCCAAAATACACGACTACACATTGAATTTATAATGAAGCTAGAAAGTACAGGACTACACATTGAGCAATGTATTTGATTGAAGACAGAATTGTATTCTAAAATACACGACTACACATTGAATTTATAATGAAGCTAGAAAGTACAGGGCTTTACTTTAAAAGTGTGCTTCTATGGCTCAATATTTTTGGTCATGCTAGAGCAGCAATCTGGTTCAAAAGTGAAAATATATGAAAGAAAATTCAGACGAAGAACACACAATGTTTCATCACAAAGTTCGGCCAATTGGGTCTACCTCTGCGCGACTGCACCATACTCTCGAATGACCACCCACTTATCAGTAACTATGAGGCATACCAAACAGTGTTACAACCTGTCCATAAACACATATGTACTTAAGTGATAACAACTTTTTTCAACTTATTTTAGCTAACAATTTTAGAAGTTAATCCAAACTTGACCAAAGTCACAAATCTCCTTTACTTTCCTCTCAGCTCTCCACAGTAGACTTTTCTCCTCACAGAATACAACACTTACTTTAACAATGACTTTAAAATTGAGTTTAGACTTTCTTCTTTAACAACTCTAGACTAGTAAGTATAGTAATTTAGTGCATCCTGTCTGTGGATATACCTCATTTGTTGACAAATTAGAAGCTATGTAACATGACCAAGATGCCTAAATTATAATTAACAGCATTCTATAAATAACCGCCTAGTGCCTATAACCTATTTTCCATTTCTCTTTAGTCAATTTCTCTGTTCAAAGTCAAGTTAATAATGATTTTTGTAGTAAAAAAACAGAAGTTAATATTGGATCAGAAGATCAATTCTGAACAGAGTATATGGATCACCATATGTTAAAATCGTTTTTTTGCTAACATGGATAACTGCATAAATAAATGGCATTGAATTATTTATTTAAATAAAAAAATAGATTTTAAAAGCTAAATGCCCTCTGATCAAAAGTCTATCAATTTTTGTTCTATCCTAAGGCAAGTTAATTATTCATCTTTTATCCTAAGGCAAGTTATTTATTCATCTTCAGTTTATAATTATTACAGCTATGGCGGAAAATTAACATTTGTAAGTTGAAAGACTAGAAGACATTTTATATATATATTCCTACATAATTAAAATGTAAATAGAAAAACAGAATTTGAAACTCACAGTTTTTGACACCCCAAAACCTGCAAGCTTGACAATGCCTGATGGATCAACTAGCAAGTTTGCACCTTTAACGTCCCTAAATAACCATATACAGATATGGCAATCAGACTTTATTACTAAAAATGAGGTATATTAGCTCGGTTCAGCAGACATAGTAGTTACCTGGGGAAAGTCTCGGTGCTATGTAAGCACACCACTCCAGAGAGAATATGCCGTGTAAAATTGCGAACCACTGATTCTGTCAGAGCCCCATTATGTTCTTGCATAAACTTTTGAAGTGATCCAGGATTGACATATTCCATATATATGCCCAATTGATCACCAACCTGAAAACAAAGAAGATTCACAATTATAATGATTTCTGTTTAAGCATACCGTAAGGAGCCCCTCAAAAAGATATCCCGAATCAATACAAAACGTGATTAACACAGGAAGGTAAAAACAAACTATTAAAACTTTTGAAACCACAAAACTCATCAACATGTAGATAGTAAATGAAAACCACCTCTGTTTTCATGAGTCAAAACAGTCTGCAGGTCGCAAAGTTTGTGAAGGGTTGTCTTCAAGATCAATGCATAAATGAATAAAACTCCAAAGTGAAAACCTCACCAATCCTAGTGCGTGTATATTTATTAAAGATAGTAGAACCTCACCAATCCTTCGAATGTTTTCTGAACGATCTTCTGCTCTAAAACTAAGATCACGGTTTAGACCATGCCGAATATTGTCACCATCGAGGATGTAAGTCAGTTTTCCTTTGGAGTGCAAGCTTTGGCTCAAAGCACACGCAATAGTACTTTCTCCTAAAATGAATAATGACTTGTGAGTCCAGAACTCAATTGAGTGCATATGGCATCTAGAAGAAGTAACTGTACAAGCTTTTATCCCCATCTGTAGAATTATATTTGATGAGTAGAAATGTTGGCCAACGCCATGCTAAAATTACACTATATCAATATTCATGACATCTCTTTTTTTTTCAACTTGTATGGATTTGATTTTCATACAATATCACCAAGGGCAAAGTTTAATTTTCATAATATTAAAAATTAAATAGTAAACAAGAGTTATAACAAATATCACAAGAATAAGCAAACATGGAACAAGTTAATATCAACTAAAGATTTAATCTAGAGGTTTATCAATATTTCCTGAAGAGAAACAAACAAAGCTGGGGTTTAACCTATATTTTTTAATTTGACTCTTATAGAATTGGCAATATAGAAAAACAAAGAACCACAAACAACGTTTAATTTACAACATAGACAAACAAAGAAACATCCTCACTCCACTCAAAAAACAATGGCCATTGCATGAAGTTTTGTTGTCTTCCTGTAACTCCATGCATGGAGCTTCCTAATGATCATATAATAGTCCATAATTTTACACTAGTACACAAACCTAAACTAGTATAAAGAACATGCAAGTCTTTAATAGAACTACTCACATTGTTAGCTTAATAGGATAATCCAATTAATTTTTGTTATATACTAAGTGGGTTCATACTTCATACAAATTATACTACTATATCAACCATAAGCAAGTCCAAGATTCCCATTACAAAACTGAATTAAACCACTTCAACTAGAACGTTAACAAAGAAATAAATCATAACAGTGGAAAGAAACACTATATTTGTCACGCATAATGAACAATAATTACTTCTTATCGACAATAGCACGAAACGGCAATAACGAAGATAATTATATGCTAATATGCAAACTAACCTGAGCTTAATCATCAATAATAACTATGAAACACAACAGCAACAAATCAAAAGTAAAATAGAAGCAAAAAGAGGAAAAAAATCCGGTGAGGCATTTTATCGAATACCTTGTGAGCAAGATCGAAAGCTACATTTTCTTCTCCTCATTGCTTCAACCGGTAAGCATTCCTCCATTCTCAGCTTTATGATATCGTATGCTTGCTCTAACTTTAACTCAAACTGAAATTTATATTGAAATCAAATCACAATCAGTTGTAGCATAAACTGTAATAGAGTAAAAATAGTAAAAATGCAAAGAATCACGAAACAAAACTAACCTGCTCCGAGTTGAAATTTTGAGCGCAAATAGATTCTGAACCCCAAAGCGAATCGAATCCTGAGTCAATAACAATTCGAATCTGTTCTGAAATCCAAATCCAACCAATTCGAGACCAAGAGAATCAGCGTCGTAATTGTTGTTGTTGCGTAAGAATTGAGAGGGAGAGAGCATGAGTTTGAGAGTGTGTCACACAAGAGAACCCGAGAAAGCTTGAGCCAATGCGCGTGAGAAAAAAGTGCTTCTCCGAAGAAGCACTTCTGAATATGTCGTGTTTGCTCTCACAGAAGAAGCATTTTTAGGTTTTTTTTTGTGTAAGTTGCATTTTTAGGTCACTACAAAAGTATCTATCTTAATCTTTCTTTCTATTTACTTTTTTTTATATTTTTTTTATAATTTTTTTTTTTAAAATTTTATATCTATTATTAAAATAGACCAAATTATATTATATATAACTATATATTTTTTATATTTACAAAAATAGAAAAAATTATGAAGTAAAACTAATATATTTTTTTAATATCTCAATTATATTTATTATTTTATTATAATAAAATAGATTTAAATGATTTTATTTTCATCTCAAGACAGTACCACTATGATTCTACCCACAATTATCATCAGAACAAGCAACAGGAACAAGCAAGTCGAATGGAAAAGCAAGTAAAACGACATAAAATACAAGGAACATAGATGAATATCTGAGTTGAAGTGTGAAGATAAAGAAGACAGCGCTACTAAAGCTGTCAAATGGGCCCGACAACAGAACACCGGCGAAAATGAACGGGCTACGACTAGGGTTTAACAAGGAACATATACTAAAATACATCATAAAAATAATTACTAACATAGAACAAATAATGATTAAAAATAAAAATTAAACTAAATAAAAAACACATAAAAGTAATTAAGAAAACATTTAAATATGTTAAATCAGCAGCAAAATCCGCAGGAAATTTTCCTGCGGAATTACCTGCGGATTTTGTATTATAGTTTGTTTTTATTAAAATAGACATCCGCAGGAAATGTTCCTGCGAAGTTACCTGCGGATTTTATACTGTAGTTAGATATTTTGTTTGAAATATATATTCCGCAGAAAAATCCGCAGGTATTCCTGCGGAATTTTCTGCCAATTCTTGATTCGCAGGAAAATTTAAATAATTTAATAATGTCCCAGGAAAATCCGCAGGTATACCTGCGGAAACTTTTCCGCAGGAAAATCCGCAGGTAAATCGAGTATTTCTAGTAGTGTGCCGGCAGCTTCGAAACGTCAATACAAACCAATACAGATGATCAAATTCAATTGTATTCGTACGAACATGTGAAATCGAAATTAAATAAAGGAACACCTAAACCGTGGTCATGGCTTATGTTTCTGGACACGGGACGAGTTCGTGATTGTTTGCATTCTGTTTCATTCATAACAATTGCTATTGATGAACCATCATGCTAATAAGTTGTCTGTGATATGGTATAGCTTGATTTATATGAAGATGAATATGTGATGTTTAGAGTTTGTAATGCAGGTTGTGTTGAATATGAAAGATGGTTTGTGTGTTGGAAAAAAATATTATTAACAATATTAGGAAACTACAACCAAAAAAAAACAAACTGTGATGTAGAATTTGGATTGTCAATTGTTGTGTGAATGTTTTTTCGGCTAACAAGGGTTAGTGGAAGAAGTAAGAAGGGACTTGCAGTATGTACGTGAAGAAAGCAAAAATCAACTTTTTTTTGTGTGAAATATATGTAAGTGGGAATATCAGGGTTTGGGAGTATCAATGAAAAGGTTTAGATCTTTTTTTTTCGGTCTCCCTTCTTTATGTCACAAGAATTTTCTATTTATAATGTTAAAGTTAGGGGTTTTTTTATACCTAATGGGCCTATTGCCCAATTAGCTTAATTTAATAAAAAACTATAAATAACAAAATAATAATAATAAAAATCCTGATAATTAAAATTAATAGTAATAATTAATAATATCAAATAATATTATTAGCTAGTTAAATAAAATTGCAATAGGTAATAACAGTCAATAAAATTACAAAAATAATCAAAAATACAAAAATGTTAGTAAAAAGCAATTATATCTAAAACGACAGAAACCTTGTAACAATTGGATCCAATGTTTAGATCCCAAAAACACCTACTAATTACGCCCTTGTTTTAACTCAATCTGATTTATAAAAGAGTGGGTTTGACAATAGAAATGTCAAACCCCATGACTCTTAATTTTTGAACCTTGATGGATTAGCAGACGTAGATTTGATCGGGCAAATTTTGGGGTATGACAGCTGCCCCTGTTCAATCTTCTTAAACCTGAAGGGTCAGATAGGCACGTCTGCCTATCGTGATCTAAAGGTAGAAGATGATTGAACACTGAAATGCCCTGAAATTTGCATTTGTCGGAAAAAGTTCTGTGGGAGATGGGCTTAAAGATGCCACCCAAGGTAAATACCATTTTTCAGAATGTGAAGCAAATACTTTCGAAAGGAACCACTTGCTTTGATTGTAATACGACCTAAAAAGGCAACCTTATTTTTATGCAATGTTATGATGCATGCGACGTATGATGCAGTGAGCTTCTCAAAATAAATGAGATCGATGTATGTATATGCATTATGTATGAATGAGGTATGTTAGTTGGATGATGCATGACTATTAGTTATGTTAGTTGAAGTATGTTAGTAACTCTGAAAAAGAAAAATAAAACCTTTGTGTGTTATTGATGATGTTTTGGAGAAGATCACTGTCGAGGGACTAATGTGATAAACCCAATTGAGAACCCTTTGTAAAACCACGTTGTAAAACCCTTTGTGAACCCCTTTGTAGTCTTGAAGAATATCACTGCCGAGGAACTAATGTGATAAACCCAGTTGAGAAACCCTTTGTAAAACCATGTTGTAAAACCCTTCGTGAACCCCTTTGTAGTCTTGAAGAATATCACTGCCGAGGGACTAACGTGATAAACCCCATTGAAGAACCTTTCGTAAAACCCTTTGATCAATGTCGAGGGACTAACGTGATGGGTAAACGTAACTATCAATAGCGACGACTCGTAGTTTGTGAACCACATTTACTATAGTTCTAGTAAGTTTCCGTAGTTTGTGAACCCCACTTACTATAGTTCTAGTAAGTTTCCGTAGTTTGTGAACCCCAAAAGGATCACTTGCTATAACTCTAGCAAGTTCTCCTGCACCAATAGGATTACTTGTCATAGTTCTGACAAGCTCACCTGCACCATTTGGATCATTTTCCCTGGCTCGGAAAAATTTCACCGACACCATTTGGATTATTTGCCCAGGCTCGGACACATTTCACCTACACCATTTGGATCATTTGCTCTAGTTCAGATAAATTTCACCTACACCATTTGGATCATTTGCCTTGGTTCGGACAAATTTCACCTACACCATTTGGATCATTTTCCGTGGCTCGGACAAATTTCACCTATACCATTTGGATCATTTGCCCTGGTTCGGACAAATTTCACCTACACCATTTGGATCATTTGCCCTAGCTCGGACAAGTTTCACCTACACCATTGGATCACTTGCCCTGGTTCGGACGAGTTCACCTGCACCATTTGGATCATTTGCCCTGGTTCGGACAAATTTCACCTACACCATTTGGATCATTTGCCCTGGCTCGGAAAAATTTCACCTTCACCATTTTGATTACCTGTCATAGTGCTGACAAGCTCACCTGCACCGTTTGGAGTCACTTTCCCTGGTTCGGACAAGTTTACCTGCATCAATAGGAATTATTTGCTATAGTTCTAGCAAACTTACCTGCGCCAAAGGAATTACCTGTCATGGTTCTGACAAGCGTACCTGCATAAGAGGAATCATTTGCCATAGTTCTAGCAAACTTACCTGCATGAAAAAGATTCACTTGCTATAGTGCTAGCAAGTTTGTCCGCATAAAGTCCTTGACAGTATCCTGTAGATGTATGAAGATGATGTTCGCGACTCGAGGGTCGGAAAGGAAACGGTATGTTTAGAAACTCACGACTCGAGGGTCGGACATTCACGACTCGAGGGTCGGAAAACACCTCAATCACAACACGAGGGTTGGAAACTCACGACTCGAGGGTCGGAAAACACACTTATCACAACACGAAGGTTGGAAACCGACGACTCGAGGGTCGAAAGATTTTTATAGTATGTGAATGCACTAGATGGCATGCATATGCTAATGCGTATGTATGTATGTTGATGCTGACGTCAATCCCAAGATTTTATCTCCTTATTGAACCTGTTTAAACCATATTTGCCCCTACACCACGACTATGCTTATGCGGCTTGGTAATATTGATAATGCTTATGCTTATGCATATGCGTAGTTTGTTTATGAGTGAAATGAACAACAAGGTTGCTATCATCGGTAAGGTTACCGGGATACATCAATCAGGTGATCGGGTGAATATCTCCGTAAGGTTGCTATCATCAGTAAGGTTATTGGCATCGGTAAGGTTACCGGAAAGCATCAATCAGGCGATTGGGAAGAATATCTCAGTAAGCTTACTGACATCGATAAGGTTACCGGGAAGCAGGTGGGTAATATAGCTTAGCACCAGATTTTTGAATTGGATGTTGTCATACCCCAAAATTTGCCCAACATATTTATTCATATTTCAGTACATCGGACTTTCAAATGCTCCAAGATACACAAGAAGGAAGCATGCAGTCTCTCTCCTAAACAACAGCCTCTAAATTAGGGTTTCTGATTTAATCAAGGAATTTGAATTTCTGATACCTCCAATGAACTCCATGGCCTCTCATATGATTCAAATAACCCTCATGCCAAGTTTCAAGCCTTGATTCACAAGATTGATCAATCAACTACTCAAATGGTCAACAGTCGACTAATTTGACCTAAAAGTCAACTGTGGTCAAAGTACAGTCAAAATACCTGATTTTTGGTCAACATCCTCATTTTCAAGTATCATTCATCATTTGATCAAGGATTGATCATGATTCATCAAGGAAAGTTCAGAAATCAACAAAACTCAGTTTTTAAATTAGGGTTTTGAACTAAAAGTCAACCCAACTTTGACTGATCATATCTCTCATACTTTATCATAAATTCCTCAACCAAAGCTCATTCTCAAGGAAATTTGATTCTCTACAACTTTGATGTTGGGCCCAAGGTCAAGAAATACTTCCGCATAAGAGATATGAGCCAAAACATTACAGGTCCTTCTAGAAGATCGCAAAAAGCTATTTTTTGTCTGGAGCAATATCATCAAGATAAAATCTCCAAATGGAAAATATGTTCCATTCCAAAGTGGCCTTTATAGGACATCTCGGGCTTTCCAAAAATTCCTATATCATCCCCATATGATAAATATTGAAGGAGATACGAGGCTCAGAAGTTGGTCGATTTTCAAAAAAAATGCAAAACCCTAATTGCATAATTTTGTGTTTTTGGACTAATGGGCCTAAAACATGGGTCCCTAACGTGTCCGTAGGATTTATGAACATCCTTAAACCAATTAATTTATTTTTATAATATTTATTTTGTTTATTTGAATTTTAATTCATTTAAATACAAATAAATCATTATAAAATATGGGAAAATTAGTTTTAATGAAAGATTTTATTTTTAATCAATTCTATGCAATCAAGAGGGCCAAATGTGATACAAATTTCGTGACAAGAGAGTTGGGAAAGATTGGATTAAAATTGATACAAAAATAGCAAGAATTTATGCAATTTTCAATCAAATCTTCCTCTCACCAATTACTTGATTGTGTTCCAATATTCTACCCTAATTGCCATCACTATATATTCTCTAACATATGCAAACCCTAGATGGACGAAAAAGTTGGCCAAGAGAGTAGGATTCAAAACTTCCAAAATTTCTCAAACTAAGGCACGTGAAAAAATGGTTTCAGCCAGTTTCAATACAAAACAACAATCTCAAATCATTCTTAAGGTAAGATAAGGTAAGATTGTGTCGCTCTTGAGCCTTTATAGCATCTATAATACGCAGAACAATTTCACATATTCATACATGTTCTTGATTTTTTTGTATCTCTCTCATTATCATGTTCTAATGCGTTTGGATGGCATATTTGAGTTCTTGATGAAGTTTAGAGAGGAACTAAACCATTGGAGTGAAGCTCTCATGCCCTAAACGTGAGGTTCCATTGTTAGGGAACAAGGAAAAAGAGTGTTAGTGTTTTACGATCCAGGCCGTTTCAGAAAAGATAACGTCACCACGAGATTCGTAGGGCCCAATACAGTTGATCTGGTTTGTTGGTTGCTGCGTTTCACTTTGTTTTTGCAGGTTAAGTCGCGTAAAAAAAAGATGATGAATGCTAGGAGAATCCGCAGGTAATACGGCAAGTGAATTCGCGGGTGTTTCCGCAACGCCATATGTAGAAGATGATGAATAGTGGCCACTGGATTGCTGACCCTAGCGTGGCGCATATTGATTCGTTGGTCAAAACTCTCTCTCTCTCTCTCTCTCTCTCTCTCTCTCTCTCTCTCTCTCTCTCTCCAGGCGCGTGCAACCACGTTATTGGCTGGTCAAAAATTCTAATTCCTCTCTTCATTGCTGATTGGCTGCAACACACCCAGGGGTCCCACGTTTGATTCTAGTCTGAATTCCACTATCAAGTTTACGCACGGATTCAGCACTTCCTCCTATCTAAGGTGTATCGTGTATCCTCTCATCATCACCCTTCAGATCAGAGATCCAATGCCCAGAAAACGAGTGCCTACCATAGAACCTCAGAAACGCATCACATATGATCTGAGCTAAGTATTTTACAATTTTTTTATTTTATTTTCCTATTGCATAATTCTTTTCTAGTTAGTTATTTGTTTTCTTTTGTTTTTGGTTTATTAACTATTTATTTTAAAATTATTTTTATACTTATAAAGTGTTTTTATAACTATTTATTTTATTTAATCGAAAACTCGATTTTCTTTATAATCCTTTAATTTTAATTTTCTTTTTACACTTAATTAATTAAAAAATCCGGTTTAACCCTGTAATTTTGGTTTGGTTTATCTATTTAATCGAACCTTCGAGTCCATTAACCGTTTTAGGGTTTGTTGAACCCCATTTATTTATTTTATTTGCCTAACGAATCTTAAATGCACTAACGCTTCTCTTCTTTGTGTCAAATTTTCAGGTTTACTTAAGATTCTCCGATTACACGCCATACCACTCAAAAAGCTAAGTGTCTAACCCTCTTTTGGTTTAAAATATCATTTTAGCTTTTATTTTTCCTTGTTGATTAAAATAGAGTGTGTTGAACTTGTAACGCACTCACCCTTATTTATTTTCCTCTTTATTTGTAGAGTTGATCAAGGGTTCGAGGAAGATCAAGGCTCAAGATAATTATTCATCCCTCTTATTTTTTCTGTCTTTTAATTTCCCCCATCCCCGCAGGTGTTTATTGTAATAGCGTAGGACATTTATCTTTCCGCCTTTAATTTCCGTATGATATTAACTGCGTGGTTAGTAATCCTAGGGAGTGCAATATTATTAACTGAACCTAGATTACTAACTCAAAAGATAAATATCATTGAAGTTAACCACATCATTGTTGCACTCACACACCTTTAGGGTAACCCTTCTTGTTGCCTTTGTTGCCTGTTGCCTTATAATTCTATTGCCTTTAATTGTATTAAATAGTCAAGTCCCTCTATTCCGAGGATACCTAAAGCAATGTTGCCTGTCGCCTTCAAAGTTATTGAAACTCCCTCGAAGCTGCCTTATAAAAATGATTGTCCCAATTGTTAAGGTATCCTCGCATGATGCCTCAAATGACTATTATATCCTTCCCTTAGACTACCCGCCCTCTTTATGGCAAGGGACAGTCTTATGGAGAATGATAACTCGATGACCCTTCAACATCCAATTGAAAGACTTCTTACCCTCTCATGGTATGGATAGATCCTTTCGCCCAAAAAGCTAAAAGAACGATTTTTCAAACTTAGAGTAGTTGCTACTAATTGCTTGCTCTTTTCAAATTCAAATCACAAATACTTTTACCACCCATTTTTCAAATACTTTCAAAATAAGGCTACGCTTAGTTACAAGCTAAAGTCCTTAAATGAATCTTTTCTTATTCAGACTTTTCAAGCAAACAAGTGAGCTAAGCAATTAAGAGCCCATGGATAACCATGGATGCAAAGGGTGCCTTACATCTTCCCTTTGTATAACTTATCCCCCGAACTCAAATCTTTTCAAAAGGTCTTTTTCTGTTCTTTTAGCCTTTCTATAATTGGATAAAATAAAAGTCGGTGGCGACTCTTGCTATCCGCACATTTTCTTTAAAAGTCAGTTCACCGTATTACAGATGTCTTGATGTATGGGATAATGCTTATGCTCATACGTATGTTGATTGATGTAATGAGTGGAACGAAGCAATGTCTTCTATAAGACTACCTGAAAAGGTTTCCGGAATGGATACGATCATTTGTCCTAAAGAAGACTACCTGAAAAGGTTTTTTTAGCAAAGGATGAGGAATGTCTTAAAGAAGAATACCTGGAAAGGCTGAAAAAAATGTCTTAAAAAGACTACCTAAATAGGTTCTTGGAAAGGATCGTGAGATTTGTCTTAAAGAAGACTACCTAAAAGGTATGGTGTAATGCATCAACCAATGTATGTAATGCATGATTTATATGTATTTGCATGATGCTCCGATGATAGGTTGTTGATAACCAAAGCGTATATAGCTCGCTGGAATTGTAGGTTTGTTCGATGAGGTGGAGTGTGATGCTAGCGCGACTTCCCAATCCCTGTTTTTTTTTTTAATTTTGGAGATCGCAGTTAGGAAGAAGATTTGTTCGATGTTGTAAAGTGTGAGAACACCTTTTCCTTATGTTGTGCGCCTTGCCCCAGTTTGACTCTTTGATTTACTCCACGCCTTTGAATTTTGACGTTTTCCACGTCTTTCACCTTTTGGGGTTCTTCACACCTTTAACCTTTGAATTGTTTACCTTATGGATTTAGTATCCAATGCCCCAACGTTTAATGGAAAAAGATGCCTCTGATCTCCAAGCCCTGAAGGAAGTGCCCTGGGAAATAACCTTGTCGTGAAAATGTGATACATATGCTTAAATGTTTACATTGAAGGGTGTGCCCTTGATCTCCAGGATATGGAGGGTTATCCATAGTGTTCTATCCTTTTGAATTCTTTCCATGATTGACATGCCCCTGTTTGTTATTGCTTCGAGGTGTGCCCTAAGTCGATTGAACCTTTAGGAAGATTGCCCCTAGTTAATAGGATGTTTGATTGCATGCCCCTGCGATCCTTGAATTTTTTCCCCTGTTTAGGAGAACCCCCTAGATGTGATTCCCCCCATTCCAGAGTCTTTATTAGAAAGATCGCCTTTGATTAAACCAATTTCGAGATCTCCTCGATGCTAAGTATATATTCGTAGATGATGTTGTACCCTTTAAGAAGTAACTCCAATGCAATGTGTATGCAAGTTTTGGAATCGAAGTCCATTATGAATTAGGACTGGATGATCGGAAATGAATGCTTGAAGAAGTGTAGTGATTAGAAATAGTTTTAACAAACTTAGGAGTCAGTATAACAAAATCCTGCTTAATATGCTTTCATGGTTAACCTTGCCTCAATTAGGACTTTTGAATATTGTAACTTGGCCTAGTTCATGTTTTAAGAAACAATGGATATAAGGCTCAAAATTTTATTTATCCCACCCCTTTCTTCTTGATGTTCTCCAGATCCTAAAAATTACCCTAATCCAATGAATGTGCTTTGTTTGCAAGAGAATCGCTTCAGTTTTGATGTTGAGCAGAACCTTTAGTAGGGATCCAAGAACTGATAAAAAATGTAAAGATCCAAGCATTGATGTGAAGCTTTGATGGTTTAGTAGTCACAAGATTATCCTTCGCCTTTGTTTTGTTTTTATCCCTATTTTTGCATGCACCAATTCTTTTGGATTTGATTCATCGGGATGCCCTAATTTTTGCCTAAGTCATTTTTTTTCTTTTGACTTAGCGGGCGCTTTTTCTCCTTTTTTTTACTCATTTGAGATTCGATCCTTGGATATTGAATGTTGTGACTGCCATGTTGACTTTGATTAGCAAGCTTCGACTTTGATACTTCCTCTATCTTTGAATAATGTATTGAGGAAGAAGATTTTTGTGAATGTTATCTCCATTGCTTCCTCAATCTTGGATGAATGCGAGGAAGAAGATATGCTTGAACCTTCGCTTGAATCCTTGCTTGGATGGATTGATTCTCTTGACAACCAAAATACACCATTGAATTAATTGAAATCTACCCTGCCCCTGGTTGAAATCAAGGTTTATTTGAAAAAGTAGAAACAAACTCCAACTCCTGCCTCGAGGGGGTGACGAGGGATTAACATCCTTATATCTCCACTATTTGGGAATGGAAACAATGCATGTACATCCTCGGCTTGGTCTTACCTTGAAAGCATACGTTTAGCGAGACTTAGTTATTTGTATTCGTCATTCTCCCTTAAGTTTGTTAAGAATCCTAAAACCTGGAAAGTTGTAATAGTGAGTGAAATGAATTAACTCCAAAACCTGCATGGTCATCCCATTAGAATTGCTAATCCGAAGGTACAACTTTTTATCTTGAATAACACCTAGCGATCGCAAGGGTTGAAATTCTGAGCATGATAAACACCTATAGATCCTAGGGACAATCTCCTTGGTTGATGAACTTGTAGAAGTGAAGGGCAACCTCGAATTCTCCTTGAACACGTCAAACCTGTCGGGAATAAATTGGTAACGGTGGGTTTTCGTCGTATCAGAACTTCATGAGTTTCCTTTGACTGAACCTCTTTTGCTTTTTCTAAGGATAGTGTCACACCATTTGCAATATTCGGAGTTCGTAGATTGATGAGGAAAACCTATGACCCTTTTGCCCCTTGGTGTGGGGTTAACATATTTCGCCTTTCCTCCATTGTAAATAGGCATCTTTGTTCAGGGTATCGCCCCATCTGGACTGACCCTTGCCCCTAATTTATCGTAGAGCGTCCACGTAAGTTTTTCTAGGTTCATAGATGAACCCCCTTATGACTAGATACCCCTTGTGTGTATCTATGAGGGAACTCTTTTGTTGAACTAATCCTTGCTCGACGATGACCTCAGTTGTATTTACAATCTTGTTACGACAAGGCATGGACATGCGACTGGCATGGCGAAAGGCATTCCTTCTTTCTTTTGTAGGACCAGGCTCACTCCCAATAATTGATCCTCCTTTCTCCATAGTTTATGATCCTTTGAATTTTTCTTTGCGAGTCTCGGGAAATCGGCTAGCACGGCAAGTAAGGATGCGAGCGAAGATGCAAGATGTATGAATGCATGAAGATGCGAATGCATGCGTATCGAGAGACTCTTTGTATTATAACTCTGTGTATGCAATGTAGACGCGTGACAGATATAACCTAAGGATAACCTATGCGGATTTAGGGGTGACATTAGACCCTCGTGGAATCTTTGCAGGATAAATGTTATGACACGCTAAGGGAAATCCCTTAGATTCTAGAGTATGTATAAGGTAGCGTGTAACATCCCGATTTTTATTAATATTTTTATTAATTATATTAGTAATTATATTGTTTGGTGTTTTTAATAATAACTTATTTATTTAGTTATTATGTGATATAATAATTATTTAAGTATTTAATTATGTGAGTGTTTGTGTTGTTTGACTTAATTGAGTTATTAGAGAGATATAACTAAATGGGCCTAAGTGATAGAAACATAATGGATGGATTGGTGGGTTAAGCCCAATTGACATAAGTGAGATAGTAAGAGAAGGTTAGGGTTTTAGAGGTTACTATTTTCATTTGGGGGAAAAGATAGGAAGAAGAGAAAAGAGGCAAAAGGGAAGAGAACAATGGTGGTAGAGAAAAGCTAGAAGAAACCTCATTTTCGTAGCAAGTTTCAGCATTGATTCACCTTAGCAAAATGGATGTATCTCTCAATCCAACCGTTGGATCGTCGTGTGGTTTTGACACAACGTTCCTGACTCATAGAGGTAAGTTCTGACCGGAGCGATTTTGATTTTGAGGGTTTTAAGTTTGTCTGATAAGCTAATTTCCGAACTGGTTTTTAGGTGTGTCTCCAAATTATGTTTGAAGGATTTATTTTGGAGAAAAGCTTAGAGCTATGGTGAAAGAGTTCATATTTGTCAAGGTAAGGGTGGGGTTCTTTCATGCTAAAGGGTTGTATGATAGTATGTTATAGTGGGTTTAATTCTATACTTTGATATCCATGTTCTTCTATGTTGCAATTTTGGGTATTTGATGATTTGTTGGAATGTGATGATATAAATGTGATAAGTTGTGTGCAATTGATAATCTATGTGTATTAGATTGTTATGTTTGTTGTGAGTAAACCATTGATAGTGAAATAATGGGTTTTATTATAGAATTGGAAAATAATGGAATAGAAATATAATAGTTGAATTGAAATTAATATAGTTTAATTATTAATTGGATAGTTAAATTATTAGTTGAATTGATTCCAATAAGTCTATGTGATTGGAATATACTTGGACTTGGACCAATTATTCGGTTTATTGGTAAATTACGGTATTTTGAGAAATTGTTTGTAATTGTGTTTTGGCTTGAATATGTATGTTGAGAAATATATATTGTCATGCCAATGATGTTGTTTTGATATTGATTCTTTATGGTTAGTTGGTTAGCATTAATTCTAATGATTAATTGCTTGATGATGAAAACGTGTGTTCATGTATAATTGACAAAAATGAGAATTAACATGAGATAGTATGATTACTAGTG
Source organism: Vicia villosa (assembly GCF_029867415.1). Lineage (NCBI taxonomy): Eukaryota > Viridiplantae > Streptophyta > Magnoliopsida > Fabales > Fabaceae > Vicia > Vicia villosa. The sequence continues at coordinate 74,003,141 of NC_081183.1, forward strand.
TTAATTGGATTGTGTGAATCGTAATTGATTAATTGGCCTCTCATATGTGAATGATGTGTGTGTGTTGTGAATGTTGTGTACAATTGGTGGATAATTCATAGAGTTGAATTATTGTGATATGTGGAAAGTTAAGATGGTAGAGATGATCTTAATTGCATATATTTGTGAGATTGTACATACATTCATATCATAGTGTGCCTTGAAACATAGGTGGAATTGCTTTGAAACACAAGCGTGGCTTGGATTCTAGAGTGAATCGGAAAGCGGTAAACTATATGTTTACATTTGGTGGCTTTGGTATTGTCCGGATCTGAAGCGTGGCTAGATTTTATATGAATCGGAAGCGGTGGAACTTTGGGTCCATATTGGGTACCACATGCATAGAGTCACATGTCTTGCATTGAGTTACATTGGAGTTATGTGATGTTTGAATATATGTAATTATGTGATTAGGTGATTGTTATGTGTGCATGAGATGTGATAATTAAATTTGGTGATGTTTGATACATGATTTTGGTGATATATGTAAATGAAACGTATATGATGAGAATGCAAATATATATATGTATTGATGATATATGTATCTATGTGGAATATATGAACCATGTTTTGCCATTGTTGATAGTTGTATTAATTTACGTTGTGATTATGAAGTATATGTTATTATGTGCTTGAATGACATACTTGTAAACTTGAATACATTGTTATAGTTGATAGTTAACATTATTGTTGTGATGCAAATTGCTTATATTGAGAAGTGGTGAATTGTGTATGATTTTATCTTCGCTATATGTATTATCATACTTTCCTTTATAATATTTGATATCTCACCCCTTCTGCTGATGTTTCCCCTACCATGGGAAATGGGCAGGTACTCAAGTATAACTATGGAAGTTTGTAGGTTCATCGTATCCAGTTGGTGGGTCGCTCTGATACGTAGCACTCGGGGGGTTGTCTATATTGTTGTTTCTATGTTGTTCATGTTTTAGTTGTTGAGTTCCAAATTGGATATTGAGAAGTACTATGATGTTTGAATTTGTTTCCGATTAAATAAGATGATTTGTTTATAAAGCTGAATGTTATGATTCCGCTGCATATTAAAATGAAGTTGGTTTGTCTAAGAGCTGTTATAAGTTGTTTTGTGCTTATCTGAGATTAAAGTGCTATGTATCTGTTTATGAGTTGTTAATATGAAGTAAATGTGATATCCCAAATACTTGTTGATATTTTTTAAAATACTCTGATTTCACGCATGATATTTTCGGGTAGAATTTGGGGTGTTACATAGCGGCTGATGACCTTTCAAGACAGTCACCAAGTCTCATGGCCATCTAGAGGCCGTTCCACGTGTACCAACGAAGATGTCCTTCAAACGAAGGATGCGATTTTAGAAGTAGAATCCTTATAGGATAAGGATGAAAGATGTAAGCACGGGGTGACCGTTCAAAACTGTCACTAGATCTCATGGCCATCGAGAGGCCAATCAAACGAATGCTAATGAAGTTGTCCTCCGGCTAGGGGATACGTAGTTGTAAGCACTGGGTGACCGTTCAAGATAGTCACCGAATCGCATGGCCATCAAGAGGCCAATTGACGTATGCTAACAAAGATGTCCTTCGTATGAAGGATGCGTTTTTAAAAATATAATCCCTACAGGCTAGGGAACGCGTAGATGTAAGCACATGGTGACTTTTCAAAGTAGTCACTGGATCGCATGGCCATTGAGAGGCCAATCGACGTGCGTAAACTAAGATGTCCTTCGCGGGAAGGACACGTAGTTGTAAAAATATAAAGATATAAGAAGAAACTCCCTACAGGTTAGGGATGCGTAGATGTAGGCACGGAGTGACCGTTCAAGACAGTCACTAGATCGCATGGCCATCGAGAGGCCAATTGACGTGCGTAAACGAAGATATCCTTCGTGGGAAGGACATGTAGTTGTAAAAATACAAAGATATAAGAAGAAACTCCTTACAGGTTAGGGATGCGTAGACGTAGGCACGGAGTGACCGTTCAAGACAGTCACTAGATCGCATGGCCATCGAGAGGCCAATTGACGTGCGTAAACGAAGATGTCCTTCGTGGGAGGGACACGTAGTTGTAAGAATACAAGGATATATAAGGAAAGTCCCTACAGGCTAGGGAGTGCGTAGATACAGGCGCGCAGTGACCGTTCATGACAGTCACCAGGTCTCATGGCCATCGAGAGGCCAATCAACGTGCATAAGAGAAGGTGTCCTTCGTGGGAAGGACATGGTTTTAGAAATAGGGTCCCTTCAGGCCAGGGAAAACGTAGGAATACCTGCAAAAATTAAAACGCAAGGCATTCGCAGTATATAAATTGCACATAAGCACATAAGCCCTAGGTTCATAGGTCCGACGTAACGGCTTAGGGTGCCTACCCTTCCCATTGGTATGTTCTAGAAGGTCTCATTGGGTCGTTCATAGCCGCCGAGAATTTTTGTCTCTTTGAATTTTAGAACAACTCATTTATCCATGAGGTTCGAGTTTTAGGGGTAGGTTCCCAGAGAGATCAGCCAAATACCAAGTCCAGCCCTCAACAAGGTCAAGACTCGTATCAGACCTTTCCGGATATCCAACCCACTCTGAGTGGAATTATAATAAGACTAGTAGGCGATGTAATTCCCCTCTGGTCTTAAATATAATTCTCACGCTTAGGTTTAACAGCAATTTATATCCCACAATTTACAGTAAAACAAGTAAGAATTTAAATAAACATTTATTTAAATTACTATGAAAGTTACTGTAAATAAAAAAACCATAAATAAATAAATAAATCAAATTAAATTTAAATATTTATAAGAACCTGATCCCCAAATCCTGCCATTTGTAGCTCCAAAAAAATGCAGTACAACAATAAATATTAAAGTAAACCAATATACATTTAAATTGTTGTAAATAGTTACTGTAAATGGATATTGTAAACAAAGCCGCAAATAAATAAATAAATAAATTAATTAAATATTTAGACAAAAAGAAAAAACCTAAACCCTAATCCACAACCCTAATTTTGGCAAATTAGCTAAACCCTAAAAAATTCCGCCAAAACCTAAACCATTAACCACAAACCTAAACCCTCTCAAGCCTTAGGAGCATAATAATTCACCTATAGTGTATCCCCAGCAGAGTCGCCAGCTGTAGCAACCTGCCCTAAAAATTAAGACTTAGAGTCACCACCTATTCTGAAGGGCGAATAGGAAACCCTACGCAATTAAGAGATCGGGGTAAGATTATTATAATCAGGTCGAGGGAAGGTGTTAGGCACCCCCAACCCTTTCCTAAGGTTTGATCTTAAAATAAAGGTTTATGGCTAAAATATTTTGGATAATAGCTAAAGAAGTGAAAAAGGCAATTTGAACTGAATTGAGATTTTAGGGAGGGGTTCCCGGAGTCTCAACCGTTCTCGGAGCAACTGTTTACATTCTTCCTATTGTTAATAACCCTTAGAAAGAAATTTCACCTTTATTTTTGCAGGTAAATTCATTTTATTTTATGAAAACGATTGTTTCAAGAAAATGACTGTTTAAACTAAAAATGCATTTTAAGAAACTGAATAAGACTTGATTTGCAAAGAAAAGGCACAAGGCTCAAATTATTATTTATGGAATGGTAACCAGCCAAATGCTTGATTCCATGGAGTATATACAAAGTTGGAAATTGATAGTTTTTGGGAAAAGGGATACGATGAAATGTGACGACCGTTATCTTTCCCTTCCACTATGAACTGCACTGCATGCGTGCTTTGTAGAAGATGACCTACTGATGATGAATACTCCGCTATGGACTTCGAATGATCAAGTTTGTCCTGAACACAGTTACTTGCCATATATCCCTAATTTTTGCGTAAACTACCCCTTTCGGGTTTTAAGTCTACCGGGATTGATTATATATATTTTTTATGTCTCTAACTTTTTCCTGAATCACCCTTTCGGGTTTTCGATTCACCGAGACGCTCTTTTTTGCCTAAGTCGCTCTTTGCGAGTTTTCAACTTAGCGAGCTATTCTTTTGTTTATTTAGGAGAAATATTTCTTGACTGCGTCGACGTTCACAGGATGGGTGAATTCTTCTCCATCCATAGTCGTGAGTATTAAGGCTCCTCCTGAGAAAGCTCTCTTGACCACGTATGGGCCGTCATAATTGGGAGTCCAATTCCCTCTCGAATCTGTGAGAAAAGATTGAATCTTTTTGAGTACAAGTTCGCCTTCTTTGATTGTGCGAGGTCGAACCTTTTTGTCGAAAGCTTTCTTCATTCTTTGTTGATATAGCTGTCCGTGGCACAAAGCTGTCATGCGCTTTTCTTCGATTAAGTTTAATTCATCGAATCTGTTTTGACACCACTCGGCTTCTGTCAGTTTTGCCTCCATCAAGACTCTCATTGATGGGATCTCAACCTCTATGGGTAGGACTGCCTCCATGCCTTATACAAGGGAGAAAGGAGTTGCTCTAGTCGAAGTTCGCACAGATGTACGGTAACCATGAAGAGCAAACGGGAGCATTTCATGCCAATCTTTGTAAGTGATGACCATTTTCTGAATGATTTTCTTGATGTTTTTGTTAGCTGCTTCTACAGCTCCATTCATCTTTGGTTAGTAAGGAGATGAGTTGTGATGCTCAATCTTGAATTCTTCACAAAGTTCCTTCATCATTTTGTTATTCAAATTTGACTCATTGTTAGTGATTATCTTGCTAGGAATGCCGTAGCGACAGATGATGTGATTCTTGATAAACCTGACGACAACTTGTCTTGTGAAATAGTCTATGGCTACCAAGATGAAGCGATGTCCGTTGGACGCTTTCGGCTCGATCATTACAATCATGTTGATTCCCCACATGGAGAAAGGCCACGGGGAAGAGAGTATGTTGAGAAGAGATGGTGGCACGTGAATTCTATCGGCGTAGATCTGGCACTTGTGACACCTCTTTGCATACTGGTAGCAATCTGACTCCATCGTCAGCCAATAATATCTTGCTCTCAGTATTTTCCTTGTCATGGTGTGTCCATTTGTATGAGTACCAAAGGAACCTTCATGTATTTCTCTCATGAGTGTTTCTGTTTCTTTCTTGTCAACGCATCTGAGCAGAACCATGTCGAAATTTCTCTTGTACAGAACATCTCCATTCAGGAAGAATCTGCCAGCTAACTTTCTCAAAGTTTTTCTATCTTTCTTTGATGCCCCTAGAGGGTTCTCTTGTATTTGAAGAAAGTTCTTGATATCGTGATACCACGGTTTGTCGTCGATGATCGCTTCTACTATGAAAACGTGAGCGGGCCTATCCAGGCGCATGACATGGATCTGGGGAATGTCATTCCAATGATTTATCCTAATCATGAAAGAGAGTGTGGCTAATGCATCAGCCAAGTTATTTTCTTCACGAGGAATGTGATGAAAATCTACCCTGTCGAAGAATGGTATCAATCTTCTCGCGTAGTCTTTGTAAGGGATTAGCCCAGGTTGGCGTGTTTCCCATTCTCCTTTGATTTGATTGATGACCAAAGCAGAATCTCTGTATACATCCAAGTGTTTGATTCTTAGATCCACGGCTTCTTCGAGACCCATGATGCAAGCTTCATATTCGGCCTCATTGTTTGTGCATTTGAAAGTTAATCTGGCGGTAAATGGAATATGGGTACCCTGAGGTGTAACATTGATTTCCCCATTGGGATCCTATCTCAGGTCCTTCGTCAAGTAGTGGCTCGCCGTAATCTTTCATCTTGAGGTACATGACGTCCTCGTCTGGAAAGTCAAAACTGGTTGAGTCATGACCATTGAGTGGATGGTGAGCTAGGTGCTCAGCTAGGATACTTCCTTTCACGGCTTTCTGTGTGTGATACTCAATGTCATATTCTGATAATAACATCTTCCAACGGGCAATTCTCCCAGTTAAAGCAGGCTTCTAAAAGATGTACTTGATTGGATCCATATGGGAGGTCAAATAAGTAGTATGTCAAATCATGTACTGGCGGAGACGCTTGGCAGCCCAGGCCAAAGCACAACAAGTTTTCTCGAGCATGGAGTAGCGGGATTCACAGTCAGTGAATTTCTTGCTCAGGTAGTAGATGGCATGCTCTTTTTTTCGTCTTGTCTTGCTGTCCAAGGACACAACCCATGGAATCTTCTAAGACAGTTAAGTACATTATCAAAGGTTTTCCTTCCACTGGAGGTGACAAAATGGGTGGTTCGAGCAGATATTCCTTAATGCTGTCGAACGCCTTCTGACAATCGTCTGTCCAGACGCAACTTTGATTTTTCCGTAGAAGTTTGAAAATTGGAGCACAAGTTGCAGTCATGAGATATATGAATCTCGAGATGTAGTTCAGACGTCCAAGAAATCCTCTAACTTGTTTCTCAGTTCTGGGTAAAGGCATTTCTTGAATTGCCTTGACTTTGTTTGCATCTACTTCAATTCCTCGTTTGCTGACGATGAAACTAAGGAGTTTTCTTGAGTAGACACCAATGGTACACTTGTTGGGATTCAGGCGAAGTTGTAACTTCCGTAAGCGTTGAAATAACTTTGTCAGATCCTGTATGTGATCTTCCTCATTTTTTGATTTGGCAATCATGTCATCTACATAGACTTCCACTTCCTTATGCATCATGTTGTGGAAAAGCGTAGTCATGGCTCTTGTATATGTTGCCCCTGCGTTCTTTAGTCCAAAAGGCATAACGCGATAGCAGAACGTGCCCCAGGGAGTGATGAAAGCTATTTTCTCCATGTCTTCAGGTGCCATCTTGATTTGGTTGTATCCCGAAAATCCGTCCATGAATGAGAAAACTTTGGATTTTGCGGTACTATCCACCAACATGTCAATATGTGGTAAAGGAAAATCATCCTTAGGGCTAGCTTTGTTCAAATCTCTGTAGTCAACGCACATGCGGACTTTTCCGTCTTTCTTAGGAACGGGAACAATGTTAGCTAACCATTGAGGGTATTCTGAAGTGACGAGGAAACCAGCGTTGATTTGCTTTTGAACTTCCTCTCTGATTTTCATAGCCATCTCCGGATGAGTTCTTCTCAATTTTTGCTTGACTGGAGGGCACTCTGCTTTTAATGGTAAGTGATGCTCCACTATACTGGTATCCAACACTGGCATATCCTAATAAGACCAAGCGAAGACATCTGAGAATTCTCTGAGCAGTTGTATCAAACTTTCTCTGATCTCTGAACTGAGCGAAGCTCCAATCTTAACCTCTTTTCTGTTTCCATCGGAACCAAGGTTAATGATCTCTAGAGGCTCATTGTATGGATGAATGGCCTCTTCCTTTTGTTGAAGTAACCGTGAAATTTCCTTTGATATTTCTTCGTCTTCTTCTTCCTCTGCCTCAAATACAGGAAACCCAAAGCTTGGAGAAATCATACGGTCGCACGTTTCAACGGGGTATTTTATGATTAATCTGCATATGTGTGATAAGTTTTATTTAGACAACGAGGGAAGACTCGGTGTATGCAGTTAATAATTTTTTTGATGTTTTTTAAGGGTGTTTTTTAGGATTACCAATTTCCGAAAAAAGAAAAGGAAAAACTAAACGAAGGAACAAAATGACATTTTTATTTATTGACAGTCATTTCTTGAAACAAAGACCCTATAAAACAAAACTCTATTGCTTTGGGCGAAGCAAAGAGGGACATTTTCCTAATAAATAGTAAAATGCAAAGCCCTATGAAACATCTCTTCACCCTGGGTTATGGTGAGAGGACAAAATAACGGTGAAAGTTCCTACTTAGGAGTGCGAACAACAGTTGAAACTTCAACAGCTGTCCAATAGTGGCGAACCCCATTGAGCACTAGGTAATCTGGCACCTTAGGCTTGAGTCGTCCTGTGGTAGGTCTTGATTTACAAACCACTGTCTTTGCAACACTCAGAGGATCTTCTTCTACTTCAGCAGACTGAGCAGTGTGAGCATACCCATTTCCAAGTGGAGTATGTCGGTCTTTCTTTTGAGGAAACTTCCAATCTTCTGAATGGACAGACTCGTTGTCGGAGACACTTTCGAGATCATCGTCTTCTGTATTTTGATCTTGCTCTTCTCCCAAGATAGCATTGACTAGGTATGTGAACTCTAAATCAGTAGCCTCAGAGGGTGACTTGGGGATATAATCCTCAATGATGACTTCACCAGATGCTGATGATGAATAGCAAGGGATATATATCTCTTTTGGCTGAGTAAGGTACTCGTAATAAATGTTCCATCCAGTTGGAACAATGTATTCAAGAAAGATTTTTGAGCTTTCAGGAGCGGAGTATTTCACCATGTAGTCGAATTTTCCGCTTGGTTCTCCTAATGTGTCCCAAGTTTCTTCGGGGATAGGAGGAACTTCTTCTGATGAACCATGACTTATGGTGGTGAAGCTGTTTGTAACTTCATCACTGCTTGGTTGAGTCTTACTTTCAGATCCTTTAGTCGGATAGCAGCAAGGTGAATCAGACTCTGATAGGGATATGTATCCTGCCTCGAGAAGGTAGGACATACATTCCACTTCAAAATTCTCATCGGTGTCTTCCGTACCGATGCTATTGACTGTTTGTTGAACAGGTTGAAGAAAACCTCCACTGCGGAAAGTTTCTTGAATTGGGAGAACTACCTCAATCCCAGGAACAGCTCTTGAAGATGTTGGAAAGAATCCAACTCCTATTCTGCTCTTGCTGTTGGTAGGAATATCAATTTTCCCCCAACCACTGGTAGTGCCATCCTTTACAACTTGGATTGCATCTTTGTAGGAAGAATAGACGCTGCTTTCTCCTTTCCTTTTTCCTTGTCCAAGGAAAGTGCTTGGAACTTAGTTCCAGTGACTTCTTTTGGTTCTATGTCAGAGAATGACGACAGGTTGCTGACGATCAAAGCTAGTTCTCCATATACGGTTACCAATTTGTCATTTCTTATGAACTTCAGTTTCTAATGAAGTGTCGAAGTAATTGCCCAGCCTCATGAATCCATGGGCGACCTAGCAAACAACTGTATTGTGCTGGGATATCCATAACTTGGAAAGTGATTTTGAACGTCTGAGGTCCAATAGTTATGGAAAGATCTACTTCTCCAAAAACAAACTTCCTTGATCCATCAAATGCTTTGACGATGACGTGATTGTCCCTTAGCTGGTAATCTTTGAAGGATAATCTTGACAATGTTGATTTGGGCATGACGTTGAGAGAGGATCCATTGTCTATTAGGACTCCTGTGAGTACATCATTCATGCAGCCAACTGAGATGTGAAGTGGAAGGTTATGGTCCACCCCTTCTTCAAGAAGATCTTCATCACAGAAACTCAGGTTACTTCCCGCGGCAATGTTGGCAATGATACTGTTGAATTGTCCTACAGTAACACTTGGTTCTACGAAAGCTTGTTCCAAAACTTTCTGTAGAGCTTCCCTATGAGCTTCAGAACTCAGTAGTAGGGAGAGAACAGATATCCTAGACGGAGTATGTAGCAGCTGATCTACAATGTTGTATTCACTCCTCTGGATTAATTTCAAGATCTCATCATTTTCTTTCGCTTGAACTGCATTGGTCGGATGATTGTCTTGCCTACGTGGTACTTCTTCCGAAGGCTCTTCCACATTTTTTGTTGCTCTGTTGAAGACTCGTCCACTTCTGGGGACTCGACTAACATCAGCAATGTTGACAACAGACGGTAATGGTATTTCCTTACTATTTTCAATGAATGTAGCATTGTACTTGTATGGTATAGCCTTGCTGGACTCATACGGTACAGGACCTGGTAAGTAAATGACTAACGGAGCAATGGCTGTCTTCCTGCTGTCATACTTGACTTGCACTGGTTCATCTTGATTTATTTGAGGAGATACGGTAAAGACTTCATCATCTTCTCTGTTAGCAAGAACTGTAATGGTATTTTCGTCCATTAGTTTCTTAATGTCATTGCGAACGCGCAAACATCCTCGTGAATTTTTTTGACAGATTCTGCATCTACTGTAAGGATGGAAATCCGTTCCAAAGTAGGCAAGTCCATTTAAAGTCTTATGGAACCTGACTACCGATCCTTCGAGATCTTCAACTTTGTAGATTTTGTATTCTCCTGGACATCCTTGAACCATGTTGATGTCGCGCTCAGTTTTGACTCAGATGTGTTGAATCTATCCTAAGTCCATTTGTTCTTGTAATGCGGCTTGAACTACGACACATCCTTGATTATTCTTTGGACAAATTTCACATGTGAAGTAGTTGTGAGGTGGCACATGGCCATATCCAGCTTGTCTAGCGTGCATTTTGACAATATTTTCCCCTATCTGACGAACATCGTAGATTTGAATGATGTTGGGATGTTGATCTATCAGATTTACTGAAGCTTCTTTATGCTGCGGAAAAGGATTTGCTTTGACGTTAGGATTAGTATCTTTGAAGGATAGCACTCCGCTCTTCACTAATTTTTGAACGTCAATCTTGAAAGGGAGACAGTTCTCAATGTTATGACCTGGTGCCCCCTGATGGTAGGGACAAGATTGGTCAGCTTTGAACCATGGTGAAGAACTGTTTGCCGGATTCGGAGGATTCCTTGTTTGAATGAGTCCTTTCGCCAATAGTGTTAGGAATAATTCCACATATGGCATTGGCACGGGGTCAAAGGAAGGATACCTTGGAACCCGATTGTTGTAATTTGGAGGTCGAACCTGTTGCTGAGGTTGCTGCGACCTTTTTTGAAATGGTTGTTGCGAAACCTGAGGTTGATAAGCTGGCGCTGAGTTAACAACCGGAGTTATTGTTGCAACCTGAGGTTAAAACCTCTTTCTGGTTTTGTGCAAGACATTGCTGACATCTTGATCCTTTTTCTTTTGGAAAGAACTTCCATATTTTCTAGGACCAATAGAAGATTCTAATTCTTTGTTCAAGCGTCCTTCTCGAACTGCTTCTTCTAAACGTACACCCATGTTTACCATCTCTGTAAAATCACTTGGTGCACTCGCAACCATTCGTACGTAGTAAAATGGGCTCAAAGTTTTGAGATAGATTTTCGTCATTTCTTTCTCTTCAAGTGGTGGACATATTTGAGCAGAAACTTCACGCCATCTCTGAGCTTATTCCTTGAAGCTTTCTCTATCCTTTTGAGTCATGGCCTGGAGTTGATCTCTGTCGGGAGCCATATCCAGATTGTACTTATACTGTTTAACGAAGGCCTCTCCGAGGTCTCGAAAAGTACGAATCTCTGAACTTTCCAAGTTCATGTACCATTTGAGTGCAGCACCAGTGAGGCTGTCTTGAAAGTAATGAATGAGCAATTGTTGATTATTAGTCGTAGTTGACATTCTTCGAGCGTACATCACGAGATGAATTTGTGGGCATGAATTCCCTTTGTATTTCTCGAACTCTGGTACTTTGAATTTGTGAGGAATCTTAACATTTGGAACCAGACAGAGGTCTCCAGCGTTCTTTCCAAATAAATCTTGTCCTCGGAGAGTCTTGAGTTCCTTCTGCATTTGCAGAAACTGTTCCTGGAACTCGTCCAATCTTTCATATACGCCAGCGTCCTCACTAGGAGCGTGATGATATACTTGTCCGCCCGGTGGAGGAAAAGTATGCATAATCGGCTGTGGAGAAGTCATGACAGCAGATCTTGGTATCTCAGTGTTCTGTTGTGTGAAACCCGTTGCCGTTGCTCTTGGAACTTCAATTTCCAGAGGTTTGTAACCCTCCAGTGGTCGCATATCCATTCTGACTCTTAGAACATCAGAAGCTGGAGGTATGTACCCTTCTAGAGTAAAGTTATACGGCATGCCCCAAGGTCGGTTGGGCGGCAAGGTATATTGAGGAATAGGAGTAGAAACAATCTCGGAAACCATAATCCTTTGTGGTTCTTCTGGCGTTGGTTGATTCTACGCAACTACCAGGGCTTCTACCATACTATTGAGCCTTTCAACTGTATCTTTGACAGTATTAATCTCTTCTCTGAGTTCTCCATTCTCTTGTTCAAAGTCTTCCTTTTTTTTCTTGCAACTTGAACGAGTGTTGTATGGATGAGACAACTTGAAAGCCTTTGTTCACCTCCTTCTCCTCCTCTCTTTCTAGAGAAAGGAAAGTGACTATTAGATCCGCGACATTTCTCGTGTCAGTGCGTACAACTAAAGCGATGCATGATGTGTTATTAAGTTAATATTTTTCAAGGAAACACCATAATTACGTTATGAAACATCAAACTTTTATTAATTAAGCAAAAACTCTATTTTTTACACACTTTGAAAAAGGGAAATACAGAGAAACTGAGAGAAAGAACTCTAAAACTTAGACGAAGAGCCGACTTCACGTTCTAACATTTTCTTCTGTTTCTTGAGCTGAGCATTCTCTGACATGAGTTGATCGATGATCCAAGAAGCAGGAGGGATATGATGAGAAAGTGATGACTGTGTCACTTGTCGATCGAGTACTTCCAGTAACTCATCCTTCCTTCTTAGAATGTTATGAATCTCAACATTTTCTGTGTTGACAATTCGATACTTGTTCCTCCAAGCATTCCTTTCTTGGCATACCTTATTTAATGCCGCTTGCAGTTTTTCAACATCGGTGGAGAAAAGGAAAATTGGTTCCCTTGGGGGAATAGGTTCTTGATGTTGATATGGCATCCTTAGCTTGAATGCTCTGACGCGTACCCATTGAAGGTAAGGATCCAGGGAGATGCAAAGATGTTTTCCTAACATTATTCTCCCTTTTGTGTGAACAAGACGCCAGGCTTGGACAATTTCCTTCTTCAGCATGTTACCACGATCGTCGATGTTCTTGAAGAACAGACCCTCCAATTGAATACTACTTGGAATATTTTTCATGGGATAGCCGTATTGACGACGGGATAAAGCTGGATTGTAGCTGATTCCTCCCTTAGTTCCAATAAGGGGTACATTGGGATAACTTCCGCAACTGAAGATGATCTTGGTTTCGTCGTTGTCAAGACTACACCAATCAATGTCTGTATGAGTGAGAGACATGATTTTTTGTGACCAGTAAAGGCCATCCCTCATGTTCCAGAAAGTGCTAGACTTCGGCAGGTGCGAGACGAACCATTCGTATAACAACGGTACACAACATGTGATTTATCCTCCTCGCTGCAGGTTTCTTGAATGCACAGAGTGATAAGCATCCGAGAGCAAGGTTAGAACTGGATTTCCAATCAAGAAGATCTTAATTGCGTTGATGTCGACAAAGTCGTTAATGTTAGGAAACAAAAACAATCCGTAGATAAGCAAAGCCAAGATTTCCTCAAATGCGCTCATATCTTGGATGCTGATGAAGTACCGAGCTTGATCTAACAAGAACTTGGAGGGTAATCCTTGAATTCCTCCTCTACTCACCATATGAGTTCTGATGTCGACTACGTTCAAAGGAGTCGTTGCAGCAATGATACTGTCGTCAGGATTTTTTTTCAAACCGGAGTACGGATCTTGCGCGTGTCATACCCCAAAATTTACCTCCCATACTTCTCTCATAACAAAGGCAAGTTCAAATCTCAAGACATGGCTCATTCAAATGACCCAGATAATTCACAGTCAACTGATTCAAACTGAAGGTCAATCATAACCAAGGCATGATTCAAACCATAATCATTGGGCAAACATCAAGTATGGGGTGCATAACCATCATTTGATCAAGAATTGATCATGATTCCATTAATAGAAACTCAGAGATGAACAAATACAAAAAGGTTCAAATTAGGGTTTCTTAGGAGAAAGTCAACCCAACTTTGACTGGGCATAACTTTCACATGGAACCTCAGAAATTCCCCACTCAAAGCCTATTTTGAAGGAAATTGAATTCTCTACAACTTTGTGTCTCACAAGCCAAGGCCAAAAGTGCTTCATTTAAGAGATACAAAGCAAAAGATTATAGGTCATTTTCAGGCATCCTTCAGAAACAGTTTTTCCCCAAAGAGAATATGGTCAAGATAAAAGCTTCAAATGAAAAATATATTCCAAAGTGACTTGTAGAGGACCTCTTGAGGTTTCTAAAAAGTATTAGATCTCCCTCATAGCTTAAAAATTGAAGGAGATATGCTTGATCAAAGTCGGGTGATTTTGAGGGACCAAATGTGAAAAAGGAGGGTTTCAAAAGTGAAGTTCTTACAAATGGGCCTACATTTTATGACCCAAACTCGGTCCACAAGCCATCCAAAACATATGCCATGAATTGTATCATTTTATTGGATTTTACATAAGTTTATTTCATTTAAAATTATTTTTTAATGATTTAATTAAATGAAAAATCAAATATTTGGTAGAAATAATGTTTTGATTATTTTTTTAATCAATATTAATGGCAATGTATGATGTAATTTCGTGGTAATTGGACCAAGAAAGAATAAAATCAAATATTGGCCAAATTAGTAGCTTGACATTCAAGTAAGGAAAATCAAATTTTCTCAAAATAGCAAGATTGGATTTAAGGGGAGTTTTGGGCAAAGATTTAACCTAATGTATTCACTATAAGTAGAGGGAGAATCGCAGATGGTGAGGGGACGAAATTCTGGAGAAAAGAGGCCCGAGCAAGAACAAGAAAAGAGCTTCAAAAATTGAATTCGGTTTTGGAGTTCTAGGAGGTTTCAACAAGAACCAGCGGTTGCAAAAGATTCCTGGGAAGATTCTGAACGTGTCTGGATACTAGCATAGCATCAACACCCCCAGAAATTTCTCCGTTTAACTCAGGTAGGTGATTCTGAAAACTTGGTCGATCTGAATGATTCATGCATTTATTTTGGAAATTGATTGCATGTTTAGGTTTGTCTTGTTGCTCTGATCGTTCCTGAATAAATTGTTTGGAGTTTATGTGTCTTAATCGCGTGTTGCCATTGACGTCCGGTTGAAGGTTTTTTAGGGTTTAATTTAGGGTTTTGCTTTAGGGGTAAAATTGGGTTATATCAGGGGCATAGCTAGGTTCGCAAGGCTGATACAAACAAGATAGGGGGGTCGCGAAACGTTTATGCATGAGTATGCTTTAATCGCTATTTTTCAGGTCCATTTGCTACGAACAGAATCGTAGCTAAATCGCAGCTATTTCTGCAGAAAATAACAGGTATAATGGGGACGATGATGAGCTGTCTCCATCTGACTCGTCCATTTGAAATTCGCGCGCGTTTGTTTTCGTTAGGGGGCATATCTTTTATTTAATGTTTTGAGCGCATATATTAAACAGATGTGTTGTTTGGTTGGGTTGGTTGTGAGGTGCGCTTGGGAGTGGAGGGTCGCAGGTTCGAGCCCTCCCTCCGTCATATTTTTTAAAAACCTTGTTTCCATGTAATCCCATGTGTCTACAGCTGTAAACCTCACCATACACCTTCCAGATCTGGCCATAGGATTCCACTAACCTCAGATCTGACGCCTCTGATTCTGTGACCATACCATACACCCTAATTAGAACCACACTGAATAAAACCTTAATAAAAACTTAATAAAAATCTAATTAATTTGTTTTCTTGTAATTAAAATATTAGTTGATAATTAATAATTTACATTAAAATTATTTTATTTATAGAATAAAAATATGACATTTCTATTAAATATTTTTAATGTGTTATTTGCGCCGATTAAATCGATTAATCGCTGTGGTTAACAATAAAAATAATTAAAGTACCATTTTAATTAAAATAAAATCCAACTAAATTCGATTAAATGGCTGCAACTATCTTATTGGTTGTGGTGATTAATCTTGCCTTATTATTTAATTAAATTTGTTATTATTTGTAGTCGTGCTAATCGATTATGAGAGGTAACAATATAAAACGCCAATTAATAAATAAGTAAAATACAAGTAAGTTGTTATTAGTGATAATCGAATTAATCGATTTGAATTGGTAACAATGCAAATCCTTAATCTTTTGACTGTGGTGATCAAACCCATTGATCATTGTGGTTAATTGTGCCAAATCAGGGTTGTACGCCCGAACCCTAAAAATCATTCTAAAATCCATTCAAATTACAAGACAAAACAAACTGCGATAGGCTAACTAAAAAGCCTCTAAAAAACACATATCAAATCAAATTCCAACTCTAAATGGCGTACAACCCTTCCCGAACTACGTTGACTCTGATTCTCCATAAGGAGATACGTAGGCACTTGGCAACAAGGCGAGTCCCCTTCCTCAAAATCTCAATTTTCCCCCTATTCACTTCCTAAGCTATAAACCTCAATTTTTGCTATAAACCTTTACTTTAGATTCAAAGCCATAGGAAAGGGTTGAGGGTGCCTAACACCTTCCCTCGACCTGAATATAGTATCTTACCCTGATCTCTATACTGCGTAGGGTTTCCTATTCACCCTTCAGAATAGGTGGCGACTCTCTGAGCTTTAATTTTTAGGGCAGGTTGCTACAGCTGGCGACTCTGCTGGGGACTACACTTTTAGTGAATTATTATGCTCCTAAGGCTTGAGTGGGTTTAGATTTATGGTTCGTGGTTTGTGGTTTAGGGTTTGTGGCGCATTTTAGGGTTGGCAAATTGCCACATTTAGGGTTTAGGGGAGGTTTATTTATTTAATAAACATTAAATTATCTGTTTGTTTATTTGTTTTATGTTTTTTTATCTGCCTGAAAATATCTGCTTTTATTATTATATTTTTGCTCTATTTTTATGTCGGTTAAACCTTAAATGTGGGAGTTAACTTTGAGACCAAAAGGGGACATGAATCGCCTTACGAATCTCACTGATAATTCCACTCGGAGTGGGTTAGGTATTTGGAAAGGTCCGAAACGAAGCTAGACTTTGTGGAGGGCTGGACTGGATACTTAGCTGATCTCTCCGGGAACCTACCCAAAAATTCGAACCTCATGGATAAAATGAGTTGTTCCAAAATCCGAAGAGACGAAAAGTCTCGGAGGCTACGAACGACCCCATGAGACCTTTTAGACCCCCCATATAAAGGTTGGCTCCCGAGAGCCCCCTACGTCGAACCTATGAACCTGGGTTTCTTGAATTTTCATGATAATTGTTTGTTTTTTGTTGTTTTGTTTTTCTATGTTTGCATTATTTTTATTATGTTTTGTTTGCCGTTGTGTGTTTGCATGCATCATCTAACCATTTGCATTCTCATCATATCTTATCCACAAAAAAAAAAATAATAATACATATATATATATATATTTTATTTTTTCGTAAAATGTATTCTGGTGGTGAATATGTAGGAAGGATGAGTACGAAGAAGACAATTGTCCACTTTACTGTTTCTACTCCAGACATCAAGAAATTGAAGATCATCAAAGAAAAATTGCCATCAGGCGCTTTGGATAGGTTTGAGATTCGCTATGGTAATATCTTGGATTTGCTAAGGGTAAAAGTGCAAGAAGAAGCTATCACTGCTTTGGTACAATTCTATGATCCGCCTTTGAGATGCTTTACCTTCCAAGACTTTCAGTTAGCACCTACCATAGAAGAGATGGATGCTATGTTGGGTTTCTCAAAAATAAAAAAGGAATTCTATACTGGTGTGGGTAAAGAAGTTGATTTTTCAGATTTAGAGAAAGCTTTGGGAATGTCCGCTGCAGAATTAAAAGCTCATTATAAAACTGAAGGAGAAGTGCATGGGTTCAAAAGATCTTATTTAGAAAGTCAAGCATTAATGTTTGCTCAAAGGAAACAATGGGACATTTGTGGACATGTGTTAGCTCTCTTGATTTTTGGTGTCATTTTATTACCAAAAAATATTGATTATGTGGATCCTTCTGCTATTCATGCCTTCACTTCTTTTAGACTTTTTGACAAAGATCCAACTCCGACTATCCTCGCTAACATTTACTATGCTATTCATATGAGGTATGAAAGAAAGAGAGGAGTGCTAGTTTGTTGCGTTCATTTGCTTTATTCTTGGTTGACTTCCCATCTCTACAAAGCTAGTTGCTTTATCAAAGAATTAACTAGGAACGATTGGTCTCAAAAATTAAGGGCTCTTAAAGCGGACTCTATTCTATGGTATGCAAGAAAATTAAATTCAGATAAGATCATTTACAAATGCGGAGAATTCAACAATGTGCCATTGATAGGAACTCTTGGTTGTATTAATTATAATCCTAATTTAGCACTACGTCAATTGGGTCATTCCATGGATAAAGAACCTTCCGAGCAACGTACAAAAGAATTGATTTTGCATGATAATTGGAAAGGTGAGCCAAGGACATGGAAGAAGGTAATTCAAGCTTGGAGTAGTGTTCATAGAAGAGATTTTGGGCCAAAGAATGCGATTGCAAAAGAACCTTACACCACATGGGTTCAAGAAAGAGTTAAGAAAGTATTGCTTCCTTTTGTTGTGGATCCCGCCTACAAGCCTGATTCTCCTGATCCAATTCCTTTATCCATCGAAGAGATAGAAGGAATTAGGGCTGCCCTAGAGGCGTCCCGAAAGGAGAAAGAGAAATTAGAGCTTGATTTGCATCAGCTTACTAATGAAAGGAGCCAACTACGCTTTGACCTTAAAGAGAAAAATCAAGAACTCCAAGCGATGAAAGAAGAAAATGATAGGCAAAGAAGTAAAAGAAAGCGTGCAACTGAAGGGTATTTAAGTGCTAACTTTAATTTAGAGGCTCATGATGAGAGGTTGGAGCAAGCTAATACGGAAATTGCAAGGTGGAGAAGGCGTTATGAGAAGGCTTCCCATGACAAAGCAGAATCTGAGAAAAATCTGGAAGCTGTAATCTTTGAATTAACTGATAGGACTAAAGATCAAGAGGATGAAATAAGGAATCTCAAATATGATCTTCAAGAAGCCCTCAATGCTGGACAACAAGAGCACGCAAGAAGATTAACCACGGAAGAAGAACTTTTACAGCGCACCGGTGAGTACGAAAGAGCATTTCAAGCTATGGTATCACTTCGGGAAGTGTTCATGAGAGAAAAAGAGATACACGAGGCAGCCTTGAACGAAAGAGACTATTGGAAAAGACAATACACAATTGTTTCTACAGCTTACGAGCATGTGAGCATGGTTCCTAAGATGCTTGAAGACTATGAGAAATGTCGCGATGATTATGATAAGCTAGTCTTCCTGTGTAATGATTTAATTCAAGATATTCCAAAGAGTTTGGAAAAAGCAGAATCATCTCCCATCATCCTTCCGAAAGTCGTCAAAGAGTTTATGGAGCTTTGTAGGAACATGGTGGACAAGTTCAAAGAAGACATCCAAAGGCGTTCTTAGCTTTATGTTATTTCCTTGTTGCTTTTATTTCAAGTACTTTTAATTTAATTCATTTTGAGCATTTTAATTTCAGTTTCCTTTTCCTTTTTGTAAACCAACAATGGAGTTTTTTAGTATTTCCTTTCAATAAAGTGTGTTTCCTTTTTTTCGTTACTCATCGTTTCTATAAAAATTCACCAACCTTGTTTACCTCTCTAAAAAAAACACATATGTGTATATACATGTACAAAAAAATATATAAAAAAAATTTAATTAATAAATACATATGTAAAAAAAAATATATATATATATATATACATAATACATATGCGCAAAAAAAAAAGGAAAAATGTACATGTATATATAAAAGAAAAAGAGAAGAATAAAAATAATATATAAATATATATGTGTATTATAATAGTGTGGATAAGACATAAACATTGCATAACCATATCATTCATAACATGCATATCATATTTATTTTTCAAAGCATTAAAGCAAAAAAACTATCTTCATCTTCAGTCACGCCATTGCAACTCAACCACAAATCAAGACCAGAGCTCAGAAGAAGAAAGCAATGGAACAATTGGAACAGAACCAAGCCGCCCTTCGTGAGGAAATGACCCAGCTGAAAGGTACTGTTGAAGACCTCAAGGGAGGAATGGCCCAAATGCTGAGCTTCATGAAAGACCTCAAAGATAAGCAAGACAAGGCTAAGGAGGTTCAGGATCAGTATGAGGAGATACCTCAGGATGGCAACCCATTGTTAGGGTATGTACGAGGCCACGACCCTCACAAAACAAATGCTCACGCATCTAAAAAGGTCACTACGACCCATGAAGAGGGAGAGGCTTCTCGAGAAGGGTTTATTCCCACTGCTCAGAAAGAAGGGACGTCTCGCACAGTTCGCATCCCTATCAACAATCCGCTTAGGGATGAAGAATATCTGGACCTGCAATATGGGGACACCAATGACACAAACCAAGTTCCCCAATCAAAGCTGAACTCCACTAATTCCGGAGAGGATTCTAAGGACAGTGGAAAAATCAAGGCACTGGAAGAGAGACTGAAGGCCGTGGAAGGGTATGATGCTTTTGACGTGGATACTTTTGAGATGAGCTTGGTCCCAGATCTAACAATTCCACACAAATTCAAAGTTCCGAACTTTGAAAAATACAAGGGACTCACATGTCCAAGGAACCACTTGCGCATGTATGTGCGAAAGATGGCTGCTTATGCTCATGATCAGAAATTAATGATACACTTCTTCCAGGATAGTTTAAGTGGAGCATCAGTGGACTGGTACATGCAACTGGAAAAGACCAATATCCGAAGCTGGACCGACCTTGCCAATACCTTCCTTAAGCAATACAAGTACAATTTGGATATGGCACCCAATCGGATGCAACTCCAAAATCTGTCGCAAAAAAAGGAAGAATCATTTAAAGAATATGCTCAGAGGTGGAGAGAGATGGCTTCCCGAGTCCAACCTCCCTTGTTGGAAAAAGAACTGGTAGATATGTTTATGGCTACACTACAAGGGCCATATTATGATAAGATGGTTGGAAGCGTGTCGTCAGGATTTTCAGACTTGGTAGTCATTGGTGAAAGGATTGAGAATGGGATCAAGAATGGGAAGATACAAGGGGCATCATCTGGATCCTATCAGGCGAAGAGGCCTACCCCCAACTTCACAAAAAAGAAGGAAGGAGAAACTAATGCTGTAGGCCATCAGGAAACTAGACCTCCTATGACATACCCACCACGACAAAACCGGTTTCAGGAAGGACCAAGGAGATTCGATCCGCTACCCACTTCCAAGAAAGAAATTCTGAAATATTTAGTAAATGAATCCTTGGTAGAAGTTAGGCCACTGCCACCTCCTCCTCCAGGCAAGCACATGCCCAACTACAAACCGAATGAAAGGTGTGAATTTCACGCCAATTCTCCCGGACACACCCTGGAGAAATGTTGGGCCTTCAGCCACATTGTTCAGAATTTAATTGAATCAGGGGCAATCGCCTTTGACAAACCCAATGTGAAGACGAACCCGATGCCACACCATGAAGGCGCAGTCAATGCAATAGAAGTTGTCAATGAGCAAGAGTTGGTTCAACAACGGAACTCCCCCATAGATGCACTTAAGAGGTATCTTCTTATAAAGGGGTTTATCCTAGAACACAACGAGGCTTTTAAAGACACTCTGCAAAGACTCATGGATCAAGGGCTGATCCAGCTGGAAGAACACCCTGAAGAGGAATATGTGGCAATGGTTGAAAGAAACGAACCTTTAATGATACCCACACAAGGGGCAAGGAAACCATTAATCATCCCATGCTCTAGACCACCAGTGGTAATACCTGTACAAGAGCACACTAGGATCATCCCAATCAGAGGACCATACCCTTTGGACAAGATGAAAGCAGTACCATGGGAATACGAGGCCGATACCAATACTGCAGTGTCAAGCATTGTTGGACCTGGGGGCATGACCCGTAGTGGGCGCATATTCAAAACTGCGCAAGTACAACCAAAGTCTAGTGAAAACTTGACGCAATCTGAAGAACAAGTAGTCATGAGACCAAGTGACGAGTCTGAACCTAAGGATAAAGAAACTTCTAACAAGGATGCTGAGGAGTTTCTCGCTCTGATTAAGAAGAGTGATTATAGAGTGGTGGATCAATTGCAGCAGACACCCTCTAAGATATCGCTCTTGTCACTGTTGATACATTCTGAGAAACATCGAGATGCTCTGATGAAGATCTTAAACGCTGCCCATGTTACCAAGGACATTACAGTTAACCAGTTTGACGGAATGGTAGCAAATCTAACTGCTGGGGCATGCCTGGGCTTCAGTGACAATGAGCTGCCCCTACAAGGAAGGTCACACAACAAAGCCTTGCATATCTCCATGCAGTGTGGGAAGGCCCATCTGGCTAGAGTTTTGATTGACACGGGATCATCTCTAAATGTGATGCCAAAAGCGACACTTGACAAGATAGCCTTAGAAGGATTGGTAGTTAGACCAAGTCGTCTGGTGGTAAAAGCATTTGATGGATCACAGAGCCCAGTATTAGGAGAAGTGGATTTACCGGTTGTGATTGGTCCTCATACCTTCTGCATCAATTTCCAAGTGATGGAAATTGAGCCAGCTTATACCTGCCTACTAGGACGTCCTTGGATCCACGCAGCTGGGGCAGTCACCTCCACCCTCCATCAGAAATTAAAGTTTGTGAATGGGAATTCCATAGTGACTATTAATGGAGAAGAGGATATATTTGTCAGCAATCTAAACTCGTACAGATATATTGAGGCTGGAGACGAAGCATTGGGTACCGCATTTCAAGCTTTAGAAATTGCAACCGCTATCACACTACCAGTGGAGAAGATAAGAAGGGCGGTGACATCATGGAAGGATCTACAAGACACAGATACCAAAGGATGGGGCAAGCTACCAGAGGTGTCAGAAAAGAAAGACCGCTCAGGGTTAGGATACCAATCCACCAAGGTCACAAGCGTTAAGAAAGAGGAACGACCGTTTCCCCCAATAATGCAAACTTTTGTGACTGGCGGGTATGAACATGTGGCTATGGTGTCCAACCAGGATTCTCGAGAAGGGACGTCCAATTTCATTCGAGAAATCAGGCCAGGAGAACAGCTTCAGAATTGGACAAGCCTGGAGATACCGGAGATAGTGTCCATTTCAAAGTAATTTGCTTTTGTGTGTTTTATTTCCCTTTTTTTTAAATAAAGAAAAACAATAACGCTCATGCCTCGCCCGAAGCATAGAGCTAGTTTGTAAGGGCCCCATTTACTTTCAAGTTCGAAGTTTATTAATAAAATTGTCTTTGCATTTTGGTATTGAAAGTATTGTCTTTTCTTGCATTTATTCCTTGTCCATTTCTGAAAATGACAAATAAATTTCTTACACGAACAAAGCACGTTCACATCTGCATACTAAAAGAAAACAAAACATAAAACATGTGCAGATCACCTTCTAACACCACCGATAATAATACTGCTGAGACTCTATACAAACTCGAGGCTCTCGCTAATCAGGTTGAAGAAGGGGATGAGGAAGACGATGAACTTCCGGAAGAGTTGTCAAGGTTAGTGGATGAGGAATCCAAGAGCATGCTCCCTCCACAAGAGGCTATTGAAATCATAAACTTGGGAACAGATGAAGAACCCAAGAACATTAAGATCGGGGCAACGCTAGATAAGGACGTAAAAGCAACACTAATCAAGCTCCTCCACGAGTATGCAGAGATTTTTGCTTGGTCATATCGTGACATGCCGGGGTTGGATACAGACATCGTGGTACACAGGTTACCTCTCAAAGAAGGATGTGCGCCAGTCAGGCAAAAGCGCAGAAGGGTTCGACCAGATATGGATAGTAAGATCAGGGAAGAGGTGCTCAAACAGTTCGACGCCGGGTTTCTTGCTGTGGTTGACTACCCACCATGGATTGCAAACATAGTGCCAGTTCCTAAGAAAGACGGGAAAGTGCGCATGTGTGTAGATTACAGGGATCTAAATAAAGCGAGTCCAAAAGATGATTTCCCACTACCACATATAGATATCTTGGTGGATAATACGGCACAAGCTTCAGTGTTCTCTTTCATGGATGGTTTCTCCGGGTATAATCAGATCAAGATGGCGCCCGAAGATATGGAGAAAACAACCTTCATGACATCTTGGGGCACTTTTTGTTACAAAGTAATGCCTTTCGGGTTGAGAAACGCAGGGGCAACATACCAAAGGGCCATGGTCACACTATTTCATGATATGATTCACAAAGAGGTCGAAGTATATGTAGATGATATGATTGCCAAATCCGGCACAGAGGAAGAGCATATTACAAATCTACATAAGCTGTTTGAACGCCTGAAGAAGTACAAGTTGAGGTTGAACCCGAATAAGTGCACATTTGGTGTAAGATCGGGAAAGCTGTTGGGATTCATTGTAAGCCAACGAGGTATAGAGGTTGATCCTGATAAGGTAAAAGCCATACAAGCGATGCCCGTTCCAAAAACAGAAAAAGAGGTACGAGGTTTCCTGGGTCGATTGAATTACATCTCAAGGTTCATTTCACACCTAACAGCCACATGCGAGCCTATATTCAAACTACTCAGGAAGGATCAACCCATCAAGTGGAATGATGATTGTCAAGTAGCCTTCGAAACTATAAAGAACTACTTGCAAGAACCACCTATACTCTTACCTCCTGTACCGGGAAGGCCACTAATCATGTACCTCACAGTACTCGAAAGGTCTATGGGGTGTGTACTGGGGCAACAAGATGAAACAGGCAGGAAAGAACACGCTATCTACTACCTCAGTAAGAAATTCACGGATTGCGAATCTCGGTATTCACCATTGGAAAAGACATGTTGTGCCCTAGCATGGGCCTCCAAACGTCTAAGGCAATATATGCTGAATCATTCCACATGGCTAATATCGAGAATGGATCCTTTAAAATACGTGTTCGAAAAACAGGCGCTCACGGGTAGAATTGCAAGGTGGCAAATGTTGTTGTCCGAATACGACATACAGTATGTAACTCAAAAAGCAATAAAAGGGAGTGTATTGGCAGAACATCTTGCTCACCAACCCCTCGAAGAATACCAATCTATGAAGTTCGACTTCCCTGATGAGGATATTATGCTAGTAAGAGACTATGAAATACCAGGACCCGACGAGGGACCCGAACCAGGTTTGGTATGGAAACTCATGTTCGACGGTGCCTCAAATGCACTAGGACATGGCATAGGGGCGGTATTGACATCCCCCGATGACCGGCACTTACCCTTCACTGCAAGACTATGTTTCGACTGCACCAACAACATTGCAGAATACGAAGCATGCATATTGGGGTTAGAAGCTGCAATCGACCTAAGGATCAAGCTCCTTGATGTATACGGAGACTCAGCATTGGTAATCCATCAAGTCAACAAAGAATGGGACACTCGAGATGCAAAACTAATCCCATACCGAGACCTTATACTGGAGTTGACGGCTAAATTTGATACTATCACTTTTACTCATATCCCGAGGGAAGAAAATCAAATAGCCGATGCACTAGCAACGCTCTCCTCTATGTTCAAGGTGACCTGGCCAAACCATGAACCACGGATAACTGTTAGACACTTCGACGAACCTGCCTATTGCCTTGCGATTGGGGAACATTCCGACAACAGACCATGGTACCATGACATAAAAATGTATCTGGAAAAACAGGAATACCCGGAGAATGCCTCAACAATTGATAAAAAGACACTGAGAAGACTTGCATCCAAGTTCTTCTTAAGCGGAAGCATCTTATACAAAAGGAACTATGACTCAGTGTTGTTGAGATGTGTAGATAAAAACGAGGCCAAGGAAATTATCAGGGAGGTACATGAAGGAACCTTTGGGACCCATGCAAACGGACACTCAATGGCTAGAAAGATACTGCGAGCAGGGTATTACTGGTTAACGATGGAGGCCGACTGTTTCCAATATGCAAGGACCTGTCACAAGTGCCAGATCTACGCTGACAAAGTACACGTACCACCAAACCCGTTGAACGTTCTGAGTTCACCATGGCCATTTGCAATGTGGGGAATCGACATGATAGGGATGATAGAACCTAAGGCTTCGAATGGACACCGATTTATATTGGTTGCCATAGACTACTTCACCAAATGGGTCGAAGCTGCCTCATACACCAACGTGACAAGACAAGTAGTCACTCGGTTCATCAAGCATAATATCATATGTCGGTATGGGATTCCAAGTAGGATTATCACCGATAATGGGTCGAATCTGAACAATAACATGATGAGGGAGCTGTGCGAGGAGTTCAAGATCGAACACCACAATTCTTCACCATACAGGCCTAAGATGAACGGCGCTGTCGAAGCTGCAAATAAGAATATCAAAAAGATAGTACAAAAGATGGTGAAAACGTACAAGGATTGGCACGAAATGCTCCCATTCGCCTTACACGGTTACAGAACCTCGGTGCGTACATCTACAGGGGCAACTCCTTTCTCCCTAGTCTACGGTATGGAAGCTGTCCTCCCAATCGAAGTGGAGATCCCGTCACTAAGAGTCATAGCTGACACAAAGTTAGAAGAATCGGAATGGGTAAAAACTCGTTTTGATCAGCTTAATCTCATTGAAGAAAAGCGACTGACAGCTTTGTGTCATGGACAACTCTATCAGAAGAGGATAAAAAAAGCGTTTGATAAGAAGGTCCGACCTCGGACCTACAAAGAAGGTGACATTGTCCTCAAGAAGATATTGTTACCTCGACTCGACGCCCGTGGAAAGTGGACACCTAACTACGAAGGTCCATACATTGTAAAAACGGTGTTCTCAGGAGGGGCATTAGTCCTCACTACAATGGATGGGGATGAGTTACCGCACCCAATCAACTCAGACGCGGTCAAGAAGTACTATGCCTAGCAAAAGCAGGATTACCGGACATAAGCCGAAGGCAAACTACGAAGGATGAGAGGTCGTGCAATCATCTACTTCCAAAGTCGAAGGATTATTGGGGCCCTCGATAACAAAAAAAGAGCAACGGCAGTATTAATATCATTTCTATTTGTCATTTTCTTTCTTCGCATTTCTGTACACTCGCCAATTCAAGGCAATATCAATAAATTTTCCCTTTTGCATACTATGCTTCATTTATAATTTCAGTACCATTTGCAAAGGATAATTTATTTTTATAAACCCTAACAGGGATTTAACATGAGAAACTTACAAACTTTCAACGCAAAAGCAATAGAATAAAACTGTGAAATCTCCGGAAGGCTACAAACACCCTGTGATGCGATCACTTAAAAAAAAAAAAAAAAATCTAGCCGAACATCATTTCAAAGGATGGTATTAATGGATTAATCAGACTGAGCCAGAAAGTCACAAACAACTCAAAAGAAAAGGGGTTAAACAAAAGCAATGGGTGATAAGGAGATGAGTGATAAATGTAGGGGGTATCATATATACATACATTCATCAATCTACATGCAACATACACATGTGTAAGCATTCATACATACGCATTATACAAACAACAAGGGCATATGCACAACATATGAACATAATGCATACGCATTTACAGGAACAAAAATTCGACACAGGTAAATTCTGCAACAACACTTGCAGATAACCCTGTTAGTGCAGGTGAACTTGCTAGAACTATAGCAAGCAATCCTATTGGGATACAAACTGCGACGTAACTTGCCAGAACTATGGTAAGTGAGAGATACAAACTGCGATGTAACTTGCCAGAACTATGGTGAGTGAGAGATACAAACTGCGACGTAACTTGCCAGAACTATGGTAAGTGAGAGATACAAACTGCGACGTAACTTGCCAGAACTATGGTGAGTGAGAGATACAAACTGCGACGTAACTTGCCAGAACTATGGTGAGTGAGAGATACAAACTGCGACGTAACTTGCCAGAACTATGGTGAGTGAGAGACACAAACTGCGAAGTAACTTGCCAGAACTATGGTGAGTGAGAGACACAAACTGCGACGTAACTTGCCAGAACTATGGTAAGTGAGAGGTACACAAAATGCGAGTAGCTTACCAGCACTATGGTAAGTGAGGGATCCACAAACTACGGAGGCTTGCTGGACATAGCAAGCCGATTACACAACCAACAAAGGTCCTCGCTATGTAAGACTCAGGCTTTAGCAGGACATTTCTCTTCATCCACACTCAAGCTCAAGGCAAATTTAGGGGCCTTCCAGTATTTAATGACTCTTCGATCGGAACGACGCGAGATCTATACACTCTCTTGTCACCCAATCCAAGGTAATTAAATAGGGGCAGCTGTCATACCCCAAAATTTACCTCCCATACTTCTCTCATAACAAAGGCAAGTTCAAATCTCAAGACATGGCTCATTCAAATGACCCAGATAATTCACAGTCAACTGATTCAAACTGAAAGGTCAATCATAACCAAGGCATGATTCAAACCATAATCATTGGGCAAACATCAAGTATGGGGTGCATAACCATCATTTGATCAAGAATTGATCATGATTCCATTAATAGAAACTCAGAGATGAACAAATACAAAAAGGTTCAAATTAGGGTTTCTTAGGAGAAAGTCAACCCAACTTTGACTGGGCATAACTTTCACATGGAACCTCAGAAATTCCCCACTCAAAGCCTATTTTGAAGGAAATTGAATTCTCTACAACTTTGTGTCTCACAAGCCAAGGCCAAAAGTGCTTCATTTAAGAGATACAAAGCAAAAGATTATAGGTCATTTTCAGGCATCCTTCAGAAACAGTTTTTCCCCAAAGAGAATATGGTCAAGATAAAAGCTTCAAATGAAAAATATATTCCAAAGTGACTTGTAGAGGACCTCTTGAGGTTTCTAAAAAGTATTAGATCTCCCTCATAGCTTAAAAATTGAAGGAGATATGCTTGATCAAAGTCGGGTGATTTTGAGGGACCAAATGTGAAAAAGGAGGGTTTCAAAAGTGAAGTTCTTACAAATGGGCCTACATTTTATGACCCAAACTCGGTCCACAAGCCATCCAAAACATATGCCATGAATTGTATCATTTTATTGGATTTTACATAAGTTTATTTCATTTAAAATTATTTTTTAATGATTTAATTAAATGAAAAATCAAATATTTGGTAGAAATAATGTTTTGATTATTTTTTTAATCAATATTAATGGCAATGTATGATGTAATTTCGTGGTAATTGGACCAAGAAAGAATAAAATCAAATATTGGCCAAATTAGTAGCTTGACATTCAAGTAAGGAAAATCAAATTTTCTCAAAATAGCAAGATTGGATTTAAGGGGAGTTTTGGGCAAAGATTTAACCTAATGTATTCACTATAAGTAGAGGGAGAATCGCAGATGGTGAGGGGACGAAATTCTGGAGAAAAGAGGCCCGAGCAAGAACAAGAAAAGAGCTTCAAAAATTGAATTCGGTTTTGGAGTTCTAGGAGGTTTCAACAAGAACCAGCGGTTGCAAAAGATTCCTGGGAAGATTCTGAACGTGTCTGGATACTAGCATAGCATCAACACCCCCAGAAATTTCTCCGTTTAACTCAGGTAGGTGATTCTGAAAACTTGGTCGATCTGAATGATTCATGCATTTATTTTGGAAATTGATTGCATGTTTAGGTTTGTCTTGTTGCTCTGATCGTTCCTGAATAAATTGTTTGGAGTTTATGTGTCTTAATCGCGTGTTGCCATTGACGTCCGGTTGAAGGTTTTTTAGGGTTTAATTTAGGGTTTTGCTTTAGGGGTAAAATTGGGTTATATCAGGGGCATAGCTAGGTTCGCAAGGCTGATACAAACAAGATAGGGGGGTTGCGAAACGTTTATGCATGAGTATGCTTTAATCGCTATTTTTCAGGTCCATTTGCTACGAACAGAATCGTAGCTAAATCGCAGCTATTTCTGCAGAAAATAACAGGTATAATGGGGACGATGATGAGCTGTCTCCATCTGACTCGTCCATTTGAAATTCGCGCGCGTTTGTTTTCGTTAGGGGGCATATCTTTTATTTAATGTTTTGAGCGCATATATTAAACAGATGTGTTGTTTGGTTGGGTTGGTTGTGAGGTGCGCTTGGGAGTGGAGGGTCGCAGGTTCGAGCCCTCCCTCCGTCATATTTTTTAAAAACCTTGTTTCCATGTAATCCCATGTGTCTACAGCTGTAAACCTCACCATACACCTTCCAGATCTGGCCATAGGATTCCACTAACCTCAGATCTGACGCCTCTGATTCTGTGACCATACCATACACCCTAATTAGAACCACACTGAATAAAACCTTAATAAAAACTTAATAAAAATCTAATTAATTTGTTTTCTTGTAATTAAAATATTAGTTGATAATTAATAATTTACATTAAAATTATTTTATTTATAGAATAAAAATATGACATTTCTATTAAATATTTTTAATGTGTTATTTGCGCCGATTAAATCGATTAATCGCTGTGGTTAACAATAAAAATAATTAAAGTACCATTTTAATTAAAATAAAATCCAACTAAATTCGATTAAATGGCTGCAACTATCTTATTGGTTGTGGTGATTAATCTTGCCTTATTATTTAATTAAATTTGTTATTATTTGTAGTCGTGCTAATCGATTATGAGAGGTAACAATATAAAACGCCAATTAATAAATAAGTAAAATACAAGTAAGTTGTTATTAGTGATAATCGAATTAATCGATTTGAATTGGTAACAATGCAAATCCTTAATCTTTTGACTGTGGTGATCAAACCCATTGATCATTGTGTTTAATTGTGCCAAATCAGGGTTGTACGCCCGAACCCTAAAAATCATTCTAAAATCCATTCAAATTACAAGACAAAACAAACTGCGATAGGCTAACTAAAAAGCCTCTAAAAAACACATATCAAATCAAATTCCAACTCTAAATGGCGTACAACCCTTCCCGAACTACGTTGACTCTGATTCTCCATAAGGAGATACGTAGGCACTTGGCAACAAGGCGAGTCCCCTTCCTCAAAATCTCAATTTTCCCCCTATTCACTTCCTAAGCTATAAACCTCAATTTTTGCTATAAACCTTTACTTTAGATTCAAAGCCATAGGAAAGGGTTGAGGGTGCCTAACACCTTCCCTCGACCTGAATATAGTATCTTACCCTGATCTCTATACTGCGTAGGGTTTCCTATTCACCCTTCAGAATAGGTGGCGACTCTCTGAGCTTTAATTTTTAGGGCAGGTTGCTACAGCGCGTACACGGGTATTCCAATCAGACGAGAGTACTCCTCTAACGTAGGCATGAGTTGATAATCTGGAAAGGTAAAGAAGTGATACGTTGGATCGTAAAACTGTATCAATCTGGGAAGGATCCCATCCACAATGTTAGTGCTAAGAAGAGGCAGAAGTTTTCCATACTTCTCCTTGAAAGCCTGGGGGTTGACCACCAGTTTTCCGAGCTTTTCCAATTTCTCGACCTTAGGAAACTTGAAGGTGTATTTCCTAGCTCTTTTTCTTCCGTAATCCATGGTATAGATCCTTAAGTCCTTTCTCCGTTTCTCTCTTTCTATGAAGTTCAAAACGGTCGCTATTTAGTTCCCTTGAAAAACGACTCAAAAAAGACTCTTTTTGGTTTTAATTATTATGATGAATGATGCATGAATGCATGAATGGACACACAAGAGTTTTTAAACAAACATGGCGTAGAAGGGTATAGTGGTCATGGAGTCACAACGCAAACCTCGCTCCAATGGTAAACTAAGGATAAGGATTTCTGTACCTGTAGAACGGGTTCTAGGGGTCTCATAGTTTTTGCTCAACCTTAAAGATACGTTGACTGTATCTATAAGAGAGTTTTCTCTGAGTGTAGTATCAGCGTGACAATTACTTTGTCAATCACCGCTCTACGTCCTAAAAAAGGCTTTAAGTGGGGTTAATGTGTTTCTAGGTCCTCCTGGTACAAATCAGTCTCGGAATGCATTGGCGCAGTTAATCACAACCAGCTAGGCAAATCCCAAGAGTAGATTTGGAAACCAAGATTAGAGGGCCTTCACCGAGAAGACATCCTCCATCCTATCTTATGTTGCACTCAAATCCGGGTATAGGATTTCTCACCACAAGGGGGAATCAAGCCCTTTCCCGATACAGAATAAACAAAATAAAGAAATATAAATGCAGCAAACACATGAAATGACACAGAGGTTAGGCAGGACCTCTCTTGTTTGAGGGGGAATTTGGCATCCCTAATTCCTCATTGGGGCTAGACCAGCAACAGGTCAACCATTGGTTTGAATGAAAAACCAAGGTTTTTAACACTTATATCCCCAGCAAAGTCGCCATTTTTCTGTGGTGTCGTTTTATTTACCTCCCCGTTTCACTTGAGAGGACGGCATGCTAGACCCTTCACGCGAAATTTGGAAGGAGAATACGCCCCGGGCGGGTTGAATTTTATTTCAGTTCTTCTTACGATATCACACGAACTTTTTAATTATCCTAACGAGTAGGAGAGGGGAAAAAGATCTCAAATAAACCCTAGGAGTTTGCTAAGTGTGGGGATTCACCTAGACTAGAAATTCTGGAGTTTGGGGGGTCGGTTATACATAGGGAAGAGTTTAAGCACCCTACATATCCGTAGTACTCTACGGGAACCTTCTCTGTGTCATTGTGATTTTGTTTACTACTAATTATTAGGAAAGTTTCTCCTTTGTGTTAGGAGAGAGAATTGAATTGATTTAAAAAAAAAGACAGACTGACTGACTATTTTTGGTATTTTATTAGCTCGCTGAGATTCCTTGTGAACCTCATGCCTACATATCCCTAATGGAAGTCAGAGCTTAATGTAGTTCGGGGAACTAATTAGGGATTTTAAATGATTTTTTTTGGTGCCTTGCTTGAAGCTCAAGGTTAAAGCTTTGAATTAAATCTCTATTTACAATAAAGAGATATGAAATCATCTTTACAGAGAAGTATTTCTACTATTCCACCACAAACATTTTAAAGTGACAGAATAACTGAATTCATTTCATTCAAGAGGGGGACCTTACTTGTTTATGTCCAAGTATACCAGTCGACTGCGTCTTGAATGAAATAAAAATGCTCAACCAAATTAGGGAAAGTTACCACATGTCTGGGTTCTACTACCAGCTCATGCCTTTCAAAAAATCCTAAGTGGGAGACTTAATTAAAATGAAATGCTCATCCAAATTAGGGAAAGTTACCACATGTCTGGGTTCTACTACTAGCTCATGCCTTTCAAAATCCTAATGGGAGACTTAATTAAAATGAAATGTAATGTTTGTTTCATTGATTGTGGTGAGATAGGAGAAAGATCTCTCTATAGAGATAAACTATATTTATCTACTGTATAAAAGATTTGACTTTGTCTGGCTTGTATGAGGCCCAAGCTTGAGGCTTTTGACTGATTTATTATTTTGTTAAGAGATAACTCAACTGGGGAGAATTTAAACTAAGAGGTTTTTGTGTTCTGTACAAAGCCCAGAATTGAGGCTGACTCTAGTTAGGGAGACTCTATTTTGTGCCTTGTATGAAGCCCAAGGTTGTGGCTGACTGCTGAGGGAAACTGAATTTTTAAGACTATGGATGACTCTATTTGTGCCTTGTACAAAGCCCAAGGTTATGGCTGACTTTTATCTAGGGAAGTCATTAGTTTGTGCCTTGTATGAAGCCCAAGGTTGTGGCTACTCTAGCTAGGGAAAACATTATTTTCTGCCTTGTACAAAGCCCAAGGTTGTGGCTGACTCTTAAAGAAACTGAGTATGGATGACTCTATGGGGAAAAGATCATTGAGATTAGGAATCTTTGACATAGGAAATGTGGTTTATCTGCCTTGTACAAAGCCCAAGGGTGTGGCTACTGAATAGTGAAGGACTCACTAGGAATTTTATTCTGCTAGAGGATTTATCTATTAAAAGACTGATTTTTTATGTTTTTGGAAGCTAACCCTTTCCAGGGGTTTTGGATTTAAAGGAGTGTTTTTTGGAGGCTAACCCTTTCCAGGGGTTTTGACTTTTTTAATTAACTGAGGTTGGAGGCTGACCCTTTCTAGGGGTTTTGAAAGATGGCATAACGATTATCTAGTGGAAACTTCTTGTTTTAAAGCCCAAGATTAAGGCTGACTCTTGCCGAGGATAAACGAATATGGATCCTAGACTCTGCTAAGGAAGATTGATGAAGATAAAGGTGACAGAGACTGTCCATGTCTCTCATTCCAAAAGGTGTACTCAATATGAGATTGGGACAAACTTGGCTTGTTTAAAGTCTGGTTTAAAGTGAAAGAAGCTCACCAAGATAGGCTGAAAGGTAACTAAAGACTTGTTCCTATGTTTATAAGAAACCTGATGGGTCCTTGTATACAAGCTCAAGAGGAAGATATGAATGCTTTTAAGAAGCCTGTGGGTCCTTGTACAAAGCCTAAGAGGAGGCTAATCGAGGGTCCTTGTTATAGCACAAGAGAAATTTATGTGGTTTTGAACTTATTTTGGCTCTAAGAAAATGGGTAAGAGGTTTCACCGGGAATAATTCCTCTTTGGGTGGATGTTTCCTAGTTTTTGTTCTAAGGCTTTTTTCAAGATGTTTCACCGGGAATAATTCATCTTGAGGGTTTGAACTAAAGATTTCTAATTAGGAAAGAGCCTTCACCGGGAAGACATTCTCAATCCTAGGCCATATTCCTATAATATATATATAGTTTAACTGTCCTAGGGTTTACACTCAGGCGTAGTTCTAAACAATATATAAACAGTTCTATATTTGACAGTAATTTAAATAAAGAATGTAAATTGAAAGCTTGTAAAGCCTAACCTGGATGGAGTGAAGGCCTTTGAAGAAGCATTTACAAAGCCTCAACAACAATTTTATTGATGACAGTTGAATATTTATGATAAATAGTTAAAGGTTTTTGAAAACAGAAGAAGTGAAGATGGACAAAGGTCACATAGGTATCTGAAGAGTTTCACCGGGAATAATGCCTTTCAAATACCAGAAGAATGTTTTGAAAACAGAAAGAAGATTTTGTAAATACAGTTTTTGAAAACAAACTAAGAAAAGAAAAAGGTGCTGGGACTTACACTCTATTAGAGGCCCAGTACTTTATAGTACTGGTTATAAAAACAGTTGAAAAAGATTTGCAATTTTGAAATGATTACTGTTGTGAAAACAGTTGATTATTTGTAAAATAAAAGAAAAGGGGGTTGGGACTTACACTCTATTAGAGGCCCACTGAAAAAGATTTACTGTTTATGAGAAACAGTTGAGAAGATGTGAGGTTCTGTTGTTTGAAAACCTCGATCGTCTGTTTACTTTGAAATATGAAAAGAGTTTGAATTTTGACGAAAGTCAACTTGATTAGAGTAAAGATAATATCTATACCTCATTTAGACCTAAATGATTAGGATTTTACCACTAAAATATTTATGAGATATTAGGTTTTGGAATTCCAATGAAAACATGCATTAAAAAATATATTTAAAACACTTAAAATAACATCATTTTTTAACCTAATAAAAATATATAAAATAAATAATATTTTTTGTGATTTTTTTGATTATTCATAAAATATACATATTAATTAACAAGTGTGTGAAAAATGAAGTTAAAATGAATTAATTTGATAAGTGAATTAATTGTGTGATGTTGTGAAGAAAATGAAGAGAAAAAGTGATAAAAATAATGTTTTGGCCTCACCATGGTTTGAACCCACGCCCTTGAAGCCAACAATCAAAACACACACAACCCAGCCAACGCGCGCATGGTGTTATAGAGGGGATTTCGTTGCAATATGTGTGTTGTCTAGTGCATAGAGTGGAAAAAAGAAAATAAAATCAAAAGGTCTGAGGCGAGGGGGACTTGAACCCCAGACCTTGGGCATGAGGAGACTTTGGACGCGCGCTGTAACCATTGAGCCATTACGATGAATTCATAAATAACACAACTACCACTAAATTTATTTTAAACTTAAACCTAAGAATTCAAAAAAATGGCGCCACCACCATTATCATCTTCAACCTCTAGCTCCTCCATCTTGGATTTCTAAACTCCCTCATCTCTCAACCATTTTAAATGATTCAAACATCAAACTTGCTCGTTTTCAAACGAGGAATATGATCATGATCTCATAATTTATTTATTCTAAGTGTACTTAAAGAATTTCAGTATGAACACGAAGAACACATAAACCCTAAATTTAAAATTAAATGATGCACTAGATGAATAAATGAATGATGATAGAGGGTTTTTAATCCTCTGATGATGGTGAACAAACTAGTATCGAGATATATTGAAAAGAGTACTTAAATTAGGGTGTTGGAGCTTGAAAAAATACCTCTGAAAATGGAGGTCGTGAGCTTGATGGAGAACGTCTGGGCTTGTATGAACGATCCAAAAAGCTTCCTTGGGACTCAATGATGCTAACTGAATGTTTATTATGGCTCGAATACCTCTGAATTGTTCTACCCGACTCCTTCAATTTGAGCTCCAAGTGAACATGGAGGTTGATGAATTTGCAGTTACAGGTGAGCTGCAACCATCTGGATAGCTTCACCACACCCTAAGGAACGTGTTTGAACACTTAGCTTCGCTTGACACCTTCTGAATTACTCCATGGACCTCCAACTGCATAAGCTCCAAAACGAGAGCAAAAATGGTGTTCCTCCACTTACAGAAGTGATCCAGGTGCTTGGATCACCTCAAATGAACCCCTTTGAGATGTTAGAATGCTTACTTTTCAAATGAGAGCTCTGGTTTGAAGAAAGTGATTCTTCTAGCCAAAGAAATTTGAAAAACCATAAGCATGAGGGAGAGAAAGAGAAAGCAAGAATTGGAGTTGCTTTGGTGTGTCTAATACTGAGGAATGCACTTGTATTTATAGGCAAATGGATGCAGAGCAATTGGATGTAGTGAGCTTGCTTAATGAGGTTAACTTGGTACCTTAAGCATGAAGAAATTTCAAAGAATATCCAAGTGTGATCATTGCATTTTCGAGCTAGCTCCCTATCCATTGATTCCATCTGGTCTTAGGGGACATCTCTGATTCAGAATGAGCTCTAATTGGTTGGTGGGAAGATTACTTTGATGATTCATCAATTTTCCATAAATTCCCAAATGTAACCATTACATGATCACATGTTCTTGTTTTGGGAATCTTCTTCAATCTTCATGCTATGGTGAAAGTGAATGCATGGCATGTTTGCAGATTTGTTATGGGTCGTGTAGCATCCATAAGTGAGGCTATATGCACAAAATTGCAAAGTTCCAAAATGATGCATGACCTATAATTTTACTTCATGAGGCCAACTTTGAACAAGCATAACTCCTAGCTCAAAATGAATTTGGAGAAGGTTGAGCACAATTTGGAAAGCCCTAAACATCTACTTCAAATCATTAGTTTGGGGTTTCTTCATAATCCTTTGGGAAATTTGTGAAAAATGAGGCCAAAGTTTGAAGAAAACTAGGTCAAAACACTTAGAAAATTTTCTAAGTTTTTATAACCTAAAACTTCAAAATTCCCAAATCTCTTAAATGATTGGTTTCTTGAAAAAAGTTGCTATGTAAGATGTAACACCCCTCTAATAACCCGCGGCAATTAAACAATTAATAAATCAGAGTAGGCATGCAAGGGGTATCACAATTCATAAAATAAATAAACACACGTCGGTACCTGTCATGCATTCACTGAAAACAACTGAAATTATAACTCAACAGATAAAATCATGTTTTACACAGCGGAATTAAAGCACACAGAGTCAACATTCATCATAATGTATCTGACTCAATCAACAACCAAATAGAGTTATAACCAAACTCATACACAAACGTGTCCCCAGTGTTACATCTACCAGAGCATGACACCGACACTATAACCAAAAACAGACTTATGAGCTAATCCTCACCAAGTCACGCCGCTATCCTCAATCTGAAAAATGACAACAAGTAAGGGTGAGTCTCATCACAGTTAACCAATGTTATCACATCACAAATAATAACATGTCATAGTTATATCATTCACCCAATCGTTTCATATTCAGACAATCACCAATCATATATCCACAGACAAACAAACAATCAACACATAACATATATAATCATGTTATAGCAAATCATGCACATGTATGAAACTGACACTACGCATGTGGTACCAATCATCACCAGTGGAATCATCCACCGACCGATCTATCATCAATTCAGAAACGGTCCTGCCAGCACCAATTCCACACAATGGGAATTCTGCCCCTCGATGAATCCTCTCATCATATAGGATTCAACTCATGTTTATGAATGCATGTAACATATATATAACATACTTTCATCATTACCAATCTATGAGTAGCATCAACTATACTCATTTCATCATCATCATCATCAATAACAAGCATGTTCATATATACATCACATCATTCAACATAATCAATCATCAGTAAACCACAGAATCACATTACAAGGTTTACACAGTACGAAACAGTACACAAACAGACATACCAACCGAAAGTTACACATCATCGAACTTTCCAGAAATCACAAAACAGAAATTTCACACACAACACGCCATACGCGTATCACTATGCCTCATACGCATCCATACGCGTTTCAACACGCCTCATACGCGTATCATACGCAATCCACCAGAACACAAAATAGCCTGTAAACCATCACATACGCGTATCAGTTCTCCATACGCGTATCACCAGAGCTATGTTCCTCTTTTCAAAATTCCATACGCGTATCAGCCCTGCCATACGCGTATCACCAGAATAATTTTTCCTCTTCAATTATTCCCATACGCGTACGTGCATCCTCATACGCTCTCGTACGCAACACACCAGTACGTGGTTCTTGGGACAGGGCAACTGCGTATCATACGCGTATAGCCCCTTGGGAGTGTCCCCCATACGCGTATCAGCCTCATTCCATACGCGTATGGCACTGTTTCATACGCGAAACACCAGAAATGCCCAGTAACCTGCAGAATTCGACACAGTCCAAAAACCCATTTGTTCCCACTCATACCAGTCTACGAAATTGAGTCCAAAAACCAGAAAAATGCATCTAACAATGTACGAATTCACCCACAAACAGTAGCATATGATTCTCTAACCAATTCTATTCATCATATCCTAATCTATCAGTTATTAGGGATTACAGTTCAAACCCAAATGATGAACACAGATGAATGTTTCAGAATTTGGAATCAATCAACCAAATAATATTCCTAATCCACATTACTACTCATAACACGATAATAGAGATTAAACGGAGAGTCCCCCCTTACCTCAGATAATTGTTCTTGATCTTTGGTCTCTCCCTCTACAGATCTCCTTCAGTTCCTCGTGTTCTCAGCCTTCGTTCTTTCACGTTCTTTCTTCCTTTCCAGTTCCAAATGTTTATGAAAATAATATAATATTTTAGTAAAAAGGATTATAAAATTACCCTCCCTCTTTTACTAATTACTCATATGGCCCAAATGCCATAAACCATTATTTTCACAAAATCCCCAATAATTCTAATTATTAATTCAATAATCCAATTAAATTAATATTAAAATTATACGGGTGTTACAACTCTCCCCCACTAAAAGAGTTTTCGTCCTCGAAAACATACCTCAGGAAAAAGTTCTGGATAAGAGTCCTTCATCTGACTCTCAAGCTCCCAGGTAACATTTCCCTCAGCTGGTCCTCCCCAAGCCACTCTGACCAAAGCTATTTCCTTGCCTTGATTAACCAAAGTCAACTTATCAATCAATCCAACATCAGCTTTCTGACCTTCTCTGATTTCTTCAAGAATACCACTAGTCAGCTTCAGCATACCCAATTTAACACTAGTAGGAGTACTTTCACACACTAAACTCAAGTCTCTGAATTGTTCAATCAAATCCAATTCCTTCACCATCAGCATAGACATATGTAAAGTCTTCCTACTCAATGCATCAGCCACAACGTTTGCCTTACCCGGATGGTAATTCAAACCAAAATCGTAATCCTTCAGAAATTCTAACCACCTTCTCTGTCTCATATTCAGCTCTTTCTGATCAAAGAGATACTTCAAGCTCTTATGATCACTGAACACCTCAAATCTCGAACCATACAAATAGTGTCGCCACAACTTCAAAACAAAGACCACGGCTGCCAACTCCAAATCATGAGTCGGATAATTCCTTTCATGCACTTTGAGTTGTCTCGACGCATAAGCGACCACTTGTTGATTCTGCATCAGTACACCACCTAGACCCATCAGTGACGCGTCACAATAAACCACAAATGATTCTGTCGGATTCGGCAAAATCAAAATAGGAGCACTAGTCAATCTCCTCTTAAGCTCTTGGAATCCTTCTTCACACTTGGCATCCCAAATAAAGGCTTGTCCCTTCCTGGTCAATGTAGTTAACGGCAATGCTAACTTTGAAAACCCCTCAATGAACTTTCTGTAATAACCTGCAAGACCAAGAAAACTACGAATCTCTAATACTGACTTCGGAGCTTCCCACTGAGACACAGCTTCAATCTTTGTAGGATCCACAGCAATACCATTCTTAGAAATCACATGTCCAAGAAAACTAACTTTCTCTAACCAAAATTCACACTTCGACAGTTTGGCAAAAAGTTGCTTTTCTTTCAACAATCCTAACACAGTTCTGAGATGTTCTGCATGTTCTTCCTCATTTTTAGAATATATCAGAATATCATCTATAAATACCACCACGAACTTATCGAGATAAGGATGAAAGATCCTGTTCATATATTCCATAAAAACACCAGGTGCATTAGTAACCCCAAACGGCATTACAGAATACTCATAATGTCCATACCTCGTTCTAAAAGCAGTCTTCTGAATATCGTCATCTTTCACACGTATCTGATGATACCCAGACCTCAAATCAATCTTACTAAATACACATGCTCCAACCAACTGATCCATCAGATCATCAATCCTCGGCAATGGATACCGATTCTTGATAGTAACCTTGTTCAATTGTCTGTAATCTACACACAGCCTCATTGAACCCTCTTTCTTCTTTACCAGTAACACAGGCGCACCCCACGGTGAAACACTAGGACGAATAAATTTCTTCTCAAGCAATTCCTCTAACTGCTTCTTCAGTTCAGCTAATTCAGACGGCGACATACGGTACGGTGCCATCGACACTAGACTAGTTCCCGGAACCAATTCAATAGAAAACTCCACTTCTCTTTCCGGTGGTAATTCATTCACATCTTCTGGAAAGACTTCTGGAAACTCACACACCACAGGCAATTCGCCTCTCGCCCCTTTTTCCTTCACATTCATCAATGCAAACAACATAAACACAGTTGCACCATTACCGATAGCCTTATTCACTTGTCTAGCTGTCATCTCCAGATTATCATTACTAACCTCTTCAGGAAAGATTACCGTCTTTGTAAAACAGTTGATATGAACACGGTTGAACTCCAACCAGTTCATTCCCAGGATCACATCAAGTTCTTTCAACGGAAGGCACACTAAGTCCATCCCGAATTCTCTACCAAAAATGTCAACCGGACAATTCAGGCATGCAGACGAAGTAGTTACTGAACCCGACGCAGGAGTGTCAATAACCATACTTCCATTTATATCAGATATCTCAAGATTCAACCTCATAGCACAATCCAAGGAAATAAAAGAATGAGTTGCTCCAGTATCAATAATTGCAACTAAAGGTGTGCCATGAATGAAACACGTACCTTTAATCAACCTGTCCTCTGGAGTAGTATCTGACCCGGTCAAAGCAAAAACCTTTCCTCCTGACTGGTTCTTCTTTGGCTTAGGACAATTAGGACTGATGTGACCTTCTTCTCCACAGTTGAAACAAGTCACAATCCTTTTCTTGCAGTCAGCAGCAATATGACCCACTTGGTCACACTTGTAACACTTCCTCTGATCAACCTTGCATTCATTCCTACGATGTCCCATCTCACCACAATTATAACACCCGATACGAGCACTGGAATCTCCCCCACTGGGTTTCTTCCAATCAACAGGTTTACCTCTACCATATGGCTTACCTCTATCCATAGGCTTCTTACCCTTTCTGTCAACTAACTCGCGAGAGTGAGATGACTTCAGCTTGATGCTATCTTCCTCAAAAATCCTGCTACAATCTACCAGGTCAACAAACCTCCGGATCCTCTGGTACCTGATACCCTGCTTGATCTCATCACGAAGACCATTCTCAAATTTGACACATTTCGAGAACTCACTGGCTTCATCATCATTGTAGTGCACATAGTACCTTGCCAGTTCCACAAACTTGGCAGCATATTCCGGTACTGACATATTGCCTTGAACCAGTGCCAGAAATTCAACTTCCTTTCTTCCCCTGACATCCTCAGGAAAATACCTCCTCAGAAATTCCCTCCTGAACACAGCCCAGGTAATTGCTGTATTACCAGCATCCAGCTCGGCTTTAGTTGACAACCACCAGTCATCAGCTTCCTCAGATAACATGTGAGTGCCAAACCTCACCTTAAGGTTCTCGGCGCAGTCAATGACTCGGAAAATCCTCTCGACCTCCTTGAGCCATTTTTGAGCACCCTCTGGATTATGCGTGCCTTTGAACATTGGAGGATTGTTCCTCTGAAAATTCCCCAATTGCCTATCAGCACCGATTCCTGCTCCTACAGTCCCTCCTCCAAGCACACCAGCAATCATACCCAGAGCCTCTGCGAGAGCATCATCGTTTCTTCCTCTTCCAGCCATTGTTCTGCT
Source organism: Vicia villosa (assembly GCF_029867415.1). NCBI lineage: Eukaryota > Viridiplantae > Streptophyta > Magnoliopsida > Fabales > Fabaceae > Vicia > Vicia villosa. The sequence continues at coordinate 74,045,491 of NC_081183.1, forward strand.
TAATCACAAATAACCCAGTCAGAACAAAAGTATCGACAATAACTCGTATTAGTCGCATACACCGAAGGACTGACACAAAGACTCTGGTCACAACGACCGACTATACTCTGATACCACTATTGTAACACCCCTCTAATAACCCGCGGCAATTAAACAATTAATAAATCAGAGTAGGCATGCAAGGGGTATCACAATTCATAAAATAAATAAACACACGTCGGTACCTGTCATGCATTCACTGAAAACAACTGAAATTATAACTCAACAGATAAAATCATGTTTTACACAGCGGAATTAAAGCACACAGAGTCAACATTCATCATAATGTATCTGACTCAATCAACAACCAAATAGAGTTATAACCAAACTCATACACAAACGTGTCCCCAGTGTTACATCTACCAGAGCATGACACCGACACTATAACCAAAAACAGACTTATGAGCTAATCCTCACCAAGTCACGCCGCTATCCTCAATCTGAAAAATGACAACAAGTAAGGGTGAGTCTCATCACAGTTAACCAATGTTATCACATCACAAATAATAACATGTCATAGTTATATCATTCACCCAATCGTTTCATATTCAGACAATCACCAATCATATATCCACAGACAAACAAACAATCAACACATAACATATATAATCATGTTATAGCAAATCATGCACATGTATGAAACTGACACTATGCATGTGGTACCAATCATCACCAGTGGAATCATCCACCGACCGATCTATCATCAATTCAGAAACGGTCCTGCCAGCACCAATTCCACACAATGGGAATTCTGCCCCTCGATGAATCCTCTCATCATATAGGATTCAACTCATGTTTATGAATGCATGTAACATATATATAACATACTTTCATCATTACCAATCTATGAGTAGCATCAACTATACTCATTTCATCATCATCATCATCAATAACAAGCATGTTCATATATACATCACATCATTCAACATAATCAATCATCAGTAAACCACAGAATCACATTACAAGGTTTACACAGTACGAAACAGTACACAAACAGACATACCAACCGAAAGTTACACATCATCGAACTTTCCAGAAATCACAAAACAGAAATTTCACACACAACACGCCATACGCGTATCACTATGCCTCATACGCATCCATACGCGTTTCAACACGCCTCATACGCGTATCATACGCAATCCACCAGAACACAAAATAGCCTGTAAACCATCACATACGCGTATCAGTTCTCCATACGCGTATCACCAGAGCTATGTTCCTCTTTCCAAAATTCCATACGCGTATCAGCCCTGCCATACGCGTATCACCAGAATAATTTTTCCTCTTCAATTATTCCCATACGCGTATGTGCATCCTCATACCCTCTCGTACGCAACACACCAGTACGTGGTTCTTGGGACAGGGAAACTGCGTATCATACGCGTATAGCCCCTTGGGAGTGTCCCCCATACGCGTATCAGCCTCATTCCATACGCGTATGGCACTGTTTCATACGCGAAACACCAGAAATGCCCAGTAACCTGCAGAATTCGACACAGTCCAAAAACCCATTCGTTCCCACTCATACCAGTCTACGAAATTGAGTCCAAAAACCAGAAAAATGCATCTAACAATGTACGAATTCATCCACAAACAGTAGCATATGATTCTCTAACCAATTCTATTCATCATATCCTAATCTATCAGTTATTAGGGATTACAGTTCAAACCCAAATGATGAACACAGATGAATGTTTCAGAATTTGGAATCAATCAACCAAATAATATTCCTAATCCACATTACTACTCATAACACGATAATAGAGATTAAACGGAGAGTCCCCCCTTACCTCAGATAATTGTTCTTGATCTTTGGTCTCTCCCTCTACAGATCTCCTTCAGTTCCTCGTGTTCTCAGCCTTCGCTCTTTGACGTTCTTTCTTCCTTTCCAGTTCCAAATGTTTATGAAAATAATATAATATTTTAGTAAAAAGGATTATAAAATTACCCTCCCTCTTTTACTAATTACTCATATGGCCCAAATGCCATAAACCATTATTTTCACAAAATCCCCAATAATTCTAATTATTAATTCAATAATCCAATTAAATTAATATTAAAATTATACGGGTGTTACATAAGATGTTGTTTTATTTTGCAAGACCTACAACTTTCATGTTGGAAGTTTTTTGAGTTGTGTACGTGAAATTTTGAGTTCCCACAATGCCTTTAAAAACCCTAATTCCCGACTTTTTGATCCTTGGTGAATTCTATTGAATTTCTTTGGTCAAATGACTTTAATAATCATATACTGATAATATTGATCCTTAAAAGTCATGGTTTGACCAAAAACCTTAAAAGTCAAAGGTGGTCCTGTATAGTTGACTTTTTCAAATGAAGTGGGATTTTGGACTTTTGTGATGAACCAACTCCTCCTCCTCAAATGAATGATATGAATGGAATATTTTGAGGTAATAGAAGTTCTTGAACCATGTTTTGAGTTTTGGGTTCATGTCCTGATTAAAAGTCAACTATCCAGGTGAATTAGGTCAAAAACCCTAATTGTCGACCAGATGAAATTGATGACTGTGGTTCTTGAGTTGAGGTGTGATGCCTAATGGATGTTGTTATATGGATTATTTGAGGATGATTGAAGCCTTTGAGTGATACCCTTGAGCTTTTTAGTGTTTCCCAAATGTGATCCCTGATTTTAGTCCTTGATGGGCTCAAAACCCTAGACTGATGAAGTAAGCAATTCTGAGTCCAGGTGATGGGTATCTAATCAATCATAGGTGAATATAATGAAGCTTTTGAGTCCCTTGGTTGTGTTAGAAACCATCCCATCTACTGATTGATCCTTTGCCTGAGCTCTTTTGCTCCTGAACACCCCCGACTAAGTACCAGATGAATAAGTGACTGCTCTGAGTATCTGTTTTGACTTTGATGAAAAGTTTAAAGATATGACATCTCAGGGGGGTCAAAATTAGGGTATGACAGAACTCTGGGAAGAATTCAAGATTGAACATCACAACTCATCTCCTTATAGACCAAAGATGAATGGAGCTGTAGAAGCGGCTAACAAAAACATCAAGAAAATCATTCAAAAGATGGCAATCACTTACAAAGATTGGCATGAAATGCTCCCATTTGCTCTTCATGGTTACCGTACGTCTGTACGTACTTCGACTGGAGAAACTCCTTTCTCCCTTGTATATGGCATGGAGGCAGTCCTACCTATAGAGGTTGAGATCCCATCAATGAGAGTCTTGATGGACGCAAAATTAACAGAAGACGAGTGGTGTCAAAGCAGATTCGATGAATTTAACTTAATCGAAGAAAAGCGCATGACAACTTTATGCCACGGACAACTATATCAACAAAGAATGAAGAAAGCTTTCGACAAAAAGGTTCGACCTCGCACCATCAAAGAAGGCGACCTTGTACTCAAAAAGATTCAATCTTTTCTCACAGATTCGAGAGGCAAGTGGACTCCCAATTATGATGGCCCATACGTGGTCAAGAGAGCTTTCTCAGGAGGAGCCTTAATACTCACGACTATGGATGGAGAAGAATTCACCCGTCCTGTGAATGTCGACGCAATCAAGAAATACTTCGCCTAAATAAATAAAATAACAGCTCGCTAAGTTGAAAACTCGCAAAGAGCGGCTTAGGCAAAAAAGAGCGTCTCGGTGGATCGAAAACCAGAAAGGGCGATTCAGGCAAAAATTAGAGACATAAAAAATATATAATCAATCCCGGTAAACTTAAAACCCGAAAGGGATAGTTTATGCAAAAATTAGGGATATATGGCAAGTAACTGTGTTCACGACAAACTTGATCATTCGAAATCCATAGCGAGGTATTCATCGTCAGTAGGTCATCTTCTACGAAGCACGAATACATCGCAACTCAGAGTGGAAGGGAAAGATAACGATCATCACATTTCATCGTAGTCCTTTTTCTCGAAAATTACCATTTACCATTTTATAAATAATGATTCGAGCCTTGTGCCTTTTCTTTGCAATCAAGTCTTTTTCAGTTTGATAAAATGCATTTTGAGTTTAAACAATCATTTTCTTGAAACAAAACGTTTTCATAAAATAAAATGAATTTACTTGCAAGATAAAGGTGAAATTTCTTTCTAAGGCTTGCCATACAATAGGAAGAATGCAAGCAGCTGCTCCGAAAACGGTTGAGACTCTGGGAACCAAAATTTCCCCATGAGATCGCTTTGCGAACATCTCCCGATGACGGATCTTCACTTCAATTCATGTCACTCACTTCTAACAGCGGGCAAATGATAACCCGGTATCCCTAATAGAGTGAAAAGTACAAATTCCAAGAAGAAGACATCTTCTGATCAACAAAAAATGCAAGTCGTATCACAGGACTTCACATCCGCGACAATTCTATTGCACATTCACTGTACATTTTCTAGGCATCATAATATTCATGCATACTACACACATCATAAATGCATAGTTAGCATGGTCTAATTAGGCTTTAATCCTATTATTGTTCAAATCACTTGGACATCTGCTCGAGTTTCCCCTACAAGTTGTGAAAGAACCTTCCTCTTCTTGATGACGGTTCATACACAAGGATTCACCAGCAAGTCAGCAAGCGGTAATCTCCCTCAAAGAGATAGTTTGTTCATTTCTGTTGTTATCCTCAAGCAAGGTCGACAAGTGGTAGTCTCCCTCATAAAGGTAGTTCGTTCACTTTTGGGATTCCCCAACCAGGATTCTCCAACAGGTCGATAGTTGGCAATCTTCTCCGGAAGATAGTTTGTCCACTTTCGAATCTTCCCACCAGAGATAATGAATGGCGGTCTTCTTCATGAAGACAGTTCCTTAAGGATTCCTTATTTAAAGTCAGTAAATGGCAGTCTCTTTCAGCAGAAGACAGTTTGCTCACTTTTTCCAAAGCCGGGTCAACGAATGGCAGTATCTTTCGCAGAAGACAGTTCGTTCCGCTTAAGGATTTCTCAACAAGGTTGGCAAATGGCAGTCTCTTCCAACAGAAGACAGTTTGTTCCCCTAGAGATAACGAATGGCAGTCTTCTTCATGAAGACAGTTTGTTTAAGAATTCTTCATTTAAAGTCAACAAATGGCAGTCTCTTTTAGCAGAAGACAGTTTGCTCAATTTTTTCCTAAGCCGGGTCAATGAATGGCAGTCTCTTTCACAGAAGATAGTTCGTTCCGCTTAAGGATCTCTCAACAGGGTTGGCAAATGGCAGTCTCTTTCAACAGAAGACAATTTGTTCCCCCACAGATAACGAATGGCGGTATTCTTCATGAAGACAGTTTGTTTAAGGATTCCTTATTTAAAGTCAGCAAATGGCAGTCTCTTTCAGCAGAAGACAATTTGCTCACTTTTTTTTCCCTGAGCCGGGTCAATGAATGGAAGTCTCTTTCGCAGAAGACAGTTCGTTCCGCTTAAGGATTTCTCAACAGAGTTGGCAAATGGCACTCTCTTTCGACAGAAGATAGTTTGTTCCCCTAGAGATAACGAATGGCGGTCTTCTTCATGAAGACAATTCGTTTAAGGATTCCTTATTTAAAGTCAGTAAATGGCAGTCTCTTTCAGCAGAAGACAGTTTGCTCCCTTTTTCGTAAGCCGTGTCAACGAATGGCAGTCTCTTTCGCAGAAGACAGTTCGTTCCGCTTAAGGATTTCTCAACAGGGTTGGCAAATGGAAGTCTCTTCCAACAGAAGACAGATTGTTCCCCTAGAGATAACGAATGGCAGTCTTCTTCATGTAGACAGTTTGTTTAAGAATTCTTTATTTAAAGTCAGCAAATGGCAGTCTCTTTTAGCAGAAGACAGTTTGCTCACTTTTTTCCTAAGCCGGGTCAACGAATGGCAGTCTCTTTCACATAAGGCAGTTCGTTCCGCTTAAGGATCTCTCAAGAGGGTTGGTAAATGGCAGTCTCTTTCAACAGAAGACAATTTGTCCCCCTACAGATAACGAATGGTGGTCTTCTTCATGAAGACAGTTCGTTTAAGGATTCCTTATTTAAAGTCAGCAAATGGCAGTCTCTTTTAGCAAAAGACAATTTGCTCACTTTTTTTCCCCTGAGTCGGGTCAACGAATGGCAGTCTCTTTCGCAGAAGACAGTTCGTTCCGCTTAAGGATTTCTCAACAGGGTTGGCAAATGGCAGTTTCTTTCAACAGAAGACAGTTTGTTCCCCTAGAGATAACGAATGGCGGTCTTCTCCATGAAGACAATTCATTTAAGGATTCCTTATTTAAAGTCAGTAAATGGAAGTCTCATTCAGCAGAAGACAGTTTGCTCACTTTTTCGTAATCCGTGTCAACGAATGGCACTCTCTTTTGCAGAAGACTGTTCGTTCCGCTTAAGGGTTTCTCAACAGGGTTGGCAAATGGCAGTCTCTTTCAACAGAAGACAGTTTTTTCCCCTAGAGATAACGAATGGCAGTCTTCTTCATGAAGACAGTTCGTTTAAGAATTCTTTATTTAAAGTCAGCAAATGACAGTCTCTTGCAGCAGAAGACAGTTTGCTCACTTGTTTCCTAAGCCGGGTCAACGAATGGCAGTCTCTTTCATAGAAGATAGTTTGTTCCGCTTAAGGATCTTTCAACAGGGTTGGCAAATGGCAGTCTCTTTCAACAGAAGATACTTTGTTCCCCTAGAGATAACGGATGGCAGTCTTCTTCATGAAGACAGTTCGTTTAAGAATTCTTTATTTAAAGTCAGCAAATGGCAGTCTCTTTCAACATAAGACAGTTTACTCACTTTCTCCCAAGCGGAGATAACGGATGGCAGTCTTCTTAATAAAGACCGTTCATTTGAGAATTCTTTATTTAAAGTCAAGAAATGGCAGTCTCTTTCAACAGAAGACAATTTGCTCACTTTCTCCCCAAGTGGAGGTACGAATGGCAGCCTTCTCTACGAAGACAGTTCGTTTCGTTTAAAGATTCCTCAGTAAAGTCAGCAAATGGCAGTCTCTTCCAGCAGAAGACAGTTTGCTCACTTTTTTTCTTAAGCCGGGTCAACGAATGACAATCTCTTTCACAAAAGACAGTTCGTTCCGCTTAAGGATTCCACAACAAGGTCAACAAATGGCCGTCTCTTTCAGCAGAAGACGGTTTGTTCCCCTAGCAATTGGCAAATGGCATTCTTTCCCGAGGAAAGACAGTTTGTCTGTTTAATACCAAAGGAATCGACAAATGGCAGTTTCTTTGCAAGAAACAGTTTGTCTGCTTCCGAGATGTTTCATCCCCATTAGGGTCAACGAATGGCAGTTTTCCTCCTAAGAAAACAGTTTGTTAATTTCCCAGCGGAGTCAATGAATGACAGTCTTCTTCAAAAAGATAGTTAAGAATTCCTCAGCAGAATTGACAAATGGCAGTTTTCCTACTAGAAAGCAGTTTGTTAATCCCCCCAGCATAAGTCGATGAATGGCAGTTTTCGTCCCGAAAACAGTTCGTCCACTTTCAAGCAAAGTCATTAGCTCCTCAAAAGGATGCACGATCATATGGCATCCCTTCGAAGACGTCACATTGAAGAAAAGTATGATAAAGTTTTTTGTCATCCGTCAAATGCCATCTCTACAACGGACGCTGGTGAGAAGTTTGATGAGCAAACAAATGCTTGGAGATTTTTCTTTTTATCTGAGATATCGTCCAAAAGCACAACTAAGACCAGTTTCGCGAAACTACATCCAAAACAAAGGGAAGTTGGTTACCTTTTTCTAAGTATCAACACTTAGTCAAAGAAGATGGATTGTGCACTCTACATTGCCATCCATTCACCATAATTTGCATAAGCACATTTCTATAGGAGTTTGTGTCCCTATCCCCCGCCAAGTGCAGCAACAGGATCAAGCCATGCAAGGATTTTATTATCAAAGCAACATCTCAAGGATGCCCAAAATTCGGGCATTCTTTGGTATTTAAGTCTCTTTCACTCAGGAGAGATCGAGATATCAATCCCTTTCCCTCTAGTTGAAAGAAACTTAAATAGGGGCATCTGTCATACCCTAAATTTGACCCCCCCTGAGATGTCATACTTTAAAGCTTTTCATCAGAATCAAAACAGATACTTAGAACAATCACTTGTTCATCTCGTGCTTAATCGAGGGTGTTCAAAAACAAAAGAGCTCAGGCAAATGATCAATCAATAAAAGGGATGGTCTCCAACACAAACATAGGACTCAAAAACTTCATTCTATTCACCTATGATTTATTAGACACCCATCACCTTGACTCAGGTTTGCTTAGTCCACCAGTCTAGGGTTTTGAGCCCATCAAGGGCTAAAATCAGGGATCACATTTGGGAAACCCTAGAAAGCCCCAGGGCATCACTCAAAGGCTTCAATCATCTTCAATTAGCTCATATGACAATATCCATAAGACATACTTCAATTCAAGGTCTACAGTCATCAGTTTCATCTGGTCGACAATTAGGGTTTTTGACCTAATTCACCAAGATAGTTGAATTTTTAATTAGGACATGGATCTAAACCTCAAAACATGAATCAAGGACTTCAATTACCTCAATATAATCCATTCATATCATTCATTTAAGAAGAAGAACTTGATTCATCACAAAAGTCCAAGATTTCACTTCATCTGGAAAAAGTCAACTATACAAGATAACCTTTGACTTTTAGGGTTTTGGGTCAAGACATGACTTTTAAGAATCAATATCATCAATATATGATTATTGAAGTCATTTGACCAAAGAAAATAAAGAAAATCAATCAAGAATCAAAAAGTCAAAGATTGACTTTTCATACTTAGAAATTTTTCGAAGTGTTTAAAGGTCTTTTTTTCAAAACATTGGAAGGCAATATCTCAAAATTTCAAGTACAAACTGAAAAAAACTTCCAACATCAAAGTTGTAGATTTTGATCCAATGAACAACTTTTTCACATATAATTTTTTGGCTAGAAATCAACCATTGAAGATTTATGGAGCTTCAAAGTTACTGCCTTGACAAAACTAGCAAAGAAACCCTAGTTTTCTTCAAACTTTATGTGACTTTTTCACAAATTTCCCAAAGGATTTTGAAGAAACTCAAAACTAATGGATTGAAGAAAATGCCAAGAGCTTTCCAAATTGTGTTCAACCTTCTCCAAATTAATTTTGAGCTAGGAGTTATGCTTGTTCAAAGTTAGGCCCATGGAGTGAAGTTTTAAGGCATAACCAATTTTGGTTTTAGTCATTTTCGTGCAAGGACCTATACTAAATGGTGCATATACACTTCAACTATATCCGAAGAGATTGGAGAGAATCATTTGAATCATTTGCATCAAGATTCCAAAACATCCAAAAATCAAAGCCATGTGATTAAGTAATCATTACATTTAGGAATTTATGGCAAATGGTGATTCATCAATTGGAATCTTTTCTAAGCCAATTAGAGAGTTCTACACTTCATGTATGTCCCCTAAGACTAGAAAAGATCAATGGATGGGGAGCTAGCTCGAAAACACCATCATTACATCTTGAAGATTCCTTGAATTCCTTCATGGCCAAGAAACCAAAATGACTTCACTAAGCAAGCTTACTATCTCCAATTGCTCTGAATATTTTTCCTATAAATACAAGTGCATACCTCAATATCAAACACACCAAAGCAACTACAATTCTTGCTTTCTCTTTCTCTCCCTCATGCTTATGGTTTTTCAAAGTTATTTGGCAAGAAGAATCGATTTCTTCAAACCAAAGCTCTTCTTTGAGAAGTAAGCATTCTAACATCTCAAGGAGGTTCAATAGAGGTGATCCAAGCACCTGGATCACTTCTGTAAGTGGAGCAACACCATTGTCACTCTCACTTTGGAGCTTAAGCCATTGGAGGTCTGTAGAAGAATTCAGAAGGCGTCAAGCCAAGCTAAGCACATCAACATGTTCTCAGAGGTGTAGTGAAGCTATTCAGATGCCTGCAACACATCTGTAACTACAAATTCATCAACCTCCATGTTCACTTGAAGCTCAGTTTGAAGGAGTCGAGTTGCACGATTCAGAGGGATTCAAGTCATCATAAGTATTCAGTTAGCATCACTGAGTCCCCAGGAAGCTTTTAGGATCATTCACACAAGCCCGGGTGTTCCTCATCATCCTCACGACCTCCATTTTTAGAGGTATTTTTTCAAATGCTAACCCACTTATTCAACTACTCTTTCTCATATATCTCAGTACCAGTTTGTTCAGCATCATAAGAGGATTAAAAACCCTCTATCATCATTCATTTATCTTTCAGTATGGCCATTTAATTTGATTTTCAATTTCTAGGTTTCTTCACGTTTTTAATAAATTCGTTAGATGTAGTTAATATAAATCTGTGTTAGTTACATATTTGAGTTCGTGTGGAAATTTAGAGTGAAATCCATGTTTACATCACCCTGTTTGGTTGAGAAACGAGCAAGTTCACAAATTCAAAATTTGAGAGCTTGAGGAAGAAAACGACAATGGTGGTGACGCGCAAAATTCAAATTCAGGGCTAAAGTTTATTTTATTTTGAATGGTGGTTGTTTCATAAATGACTAAATCGTTATAGCCCAGTGGTAAAGAGTGTCTGTGTGTTACGCGTGCCCAAGGTCTGGGGTTCGAATCCACCTCGCCCCAGACCTTTTGATTTTATTTCTTTTTTTGCTTCTATACACTTGGATAACATATGTATTGCAATGGAGTCACTCCTTTGACACCAAGCGCGCGTTGGCCCAGTGGTGTTGTTTTGAGTAGTTGATTGCAAGGGCGTGGGTTCAAGCCATGGTGGAGACAAACCTAATTTTTTACCACTAATTTCTTCTATTTTCTTCACAACTTCACATAATTAATTCACCTATCAAATTAAATCATTTTTACTTCATTTTCACACACTTATCATTTAACATATCTATTTTATTAATAACCCAAAAAATCACAAAAAATATTATTTATTTGATATATATTTTTTAGGTTTAAAATAACATATTTTTAAGTATTCTAAAATACTTTAAATATAGTTTTCTCTTGATTTTCAAAACCTAATCTCTTATAAATATTTTTGTGATAAAACCCTAATCATTTAGGTCTTAATTAGGTATAGACTTTGTCTTTACCCTAATTAAGTTGACATTTGTCAATTTTCAAAACTGTTTTCAAATCCCTGACGATCCAGGTTTTCCGATAACAAAACCTTGTATCATTTCAAATCATTTTCAATTGTTTCTCATAAGCAGTAAATTCTTCTTTGGGCCTCTAATAGAGTGTAAGTCCCAACCCCCTCTTTTATTTTACAAATAATCAACTGTTTTCACAACAGTAATCATTTCAAATTGCAAATCTTTTTCAACTGTTCTCATAACAGTCAACCAGTACTATAAAGTATTGGGCCTCTAATAGAGTGTAAGTCCCAGCATCTTTTATTTTCATAGTTTCTTTTCAAAAACTTTATTTACAAAATCTTCTTTCTGTTTTCAAAACATTCTTCTGGTATTTGAAGGGCATTATTCCCGGTGAAACTCTTCAGATACCTATGTGACCTATGTCCATCTTCACTTCTTCTATTTTCAAAAACCTTTAACTGTTTATCATAAATATTCAACTGTTATCAAAATTACTGGTAAGGATTTGTACATACATCTTCAAAGGCATCCACTCCATCCAGGTTAGGCTTTATAGCTTTCAATTTACAGTCTTGATTTAAAATTACTGTCAAAATATAAACTGTTTATATATTAGAACTATGTCTGAGTGTAAACCCTAGGACAGTTAAACTATATATATATATATATATATATATATATATATTATAGGACTATGGTCTAGGATTGAGAATGTCTTCCTGGTGAAGGCTCTTTCCTAATTAGTGATATGTAGTTCAAAACCCTCAAGATGATTTATTCCCGGTGAAACATCTTGAAAAAAGCCTTAGAACCCAAACTAGGACACATCCACCCAAAGAGGAATTATTCCCGGTGAAACCTCTTACCCATTTTCTTAAAGCCAAAATAAGATCAAAAACCACATAGCTTTCTCTTGTGCTATAACAAGGACCCTCGATGACCCTCGATTAGCCTCCTCTTGGGCTTTGTGCAAGGACCCACAGGCTTCTTAAAAGCATTTCCAGCTTCCTTTTGAGCTTGTATACAAGGACCCATCAGGTTTCTTATAAACATAGGAACATGTCTTTAGTCACCTCTTAGCCTATCCTGGTTAGTTTCTTCCATTCTTTAAGCCAGACCTTAAACAACCTAAGATTGTCTCAATCTCATATTGAGTATACCTTTTCGAATGAGAGACACGGGCAGTCTCTGTCACCTTTATCTTCATTAATTTCCTTAGCAGAGTCTAAGATCCATATTATCTATCCTCAGTCAGTGTCAGCCTTAATCTTGGGCTTTAAACAAGAAGTCTCAATTAGATAATATTTCTGCTATCGTTCAAAATCCCTGGAAAGGGTCAGCCTCCAAAAAAATCAATCTTTTAATAGATAAATCCTCCAGCACAGTAAAACTCCCCAAAGAGTCAGCCTCAACCTTGGGCCTCATACAAGGCATGAAATAATGACTTCCCCAGTTAAGAGTCAGCTACAACCTTGGGGTTCATACAAGGCACAAAATAGAGTCTCTCTAAGTAGAGTCAGCCACAATTCCGGGCTTTGTACAGAACACCAAATAAAATCCCTCAAATAAATACTCTCCAGCTAGAGTCAGCCTCAATTCTGGGCTTTGTACAGGACACAAAACACTTTAGTTTAAATCCATCCCTAGTAGAGTTATCTCTCAGAGTCAATAAAAAATAATAAATCAATCAAAAGCCTCAAGCTTGGGCCTCATAAAAGCCAGCTAAAAATCAAATCTTTTATACAGTAGGTAGACCTAGCTTCTCTCTATAGAAAGATATTTCTCCTATCTCACCACATTCAAACAAACAAACATTTCAATTTCAATTTCAAATTCAATTTTAAACATTCTCCCATTTAGGACTTTGAAATGCATGCTCTGAGGCAAACAAACCCAGACTTGTATACTTTCCCTAATTTGGATGAGAATCCTTCTTTCATTTAAGAGACACGCGACTGGCATACTTGCAAACATACAAGTAAGGTCCCTATCTTAATGAAATGAATTCATCTTTTCTGTCACTTTAAAATGTTTGTGGTTGAATAGTAGAAATACCTCTCTATAGAGATGATTTCATGTCTCTTTACTGTAAACAGAGATTTAATTCAAGCTTCAACCTTGAGCTTCAAGCAAGGCACAAAAAAAATCAATAAAATCCCTAATTAGTACCCCGAACTACATTAAGATCTGACTTCCATTAGGGATATGTAGGCATGAGGTTCACAAGGAATCTCAGCGAGCTAATAAAATACCAAAAATAGTCTGTCTGTCTGTCTTTATTTTCATTCAATTCAATTCCTTCTCCTAACACAAAGGAGAAACTTTCCCAATAACAAACAACAAACACAATCACAATGACACAGAGAAGGTTCCCGTAGAGTACTACGGATATGTAGGGTGCTTAAACTCTTTCGTATGTATAACCGACCCCCCCGAACTCCAGAATTTCTAGTCTAGGTGAATCCCCACACTTAGCAAACTCTTAGGGTTTATTTGAGATCTTTTTCCCATTTCCTACTCGTAGGATAATTAAAAAGTTTGTGTGATATCGTAGGAAGAACTGAAACAAAATTCATCCCGCCACAGGCGTATTCTCCTTCCAAATTTCGCGTGAAGGGTCTAGCGTGTCGTCCTCCCAAGTGAAACGGGGAGGTAAAGAAAACGACACCACACCTGACAAACCAATGAGTACACTGCATATAGAATTCATTGCATGGCATCTCCAGAAGTACATAAAATAAATATGAAAGTTCTGGTATGACAGACTTAGGATGTCATTCCAAATGTCAAGACATCTTATCTGTTATTCATGTAGCGTGAGCTGAACAGAAAGATCCCCATCTTTTAATTACCCCTAAGAAGGAGTCAATCAGAACTGGGATCACATATGTTCAGTCAACATAACCAGATTGTAAATTTTGTATGGTTCTGTAAAGGAACAACTAACACTTCTGACCCTGATGTTATACACGATGTCATAACATCCACGACGGAACAAACAACACAATGCAGAAGATAACTAACACAGTTAATTGTTAACCCAGTTTGGTTTAACTACCTACTATGGGGGCTACCAAGCCAGGAAGAAGATTTCACTATCAGTAGTACTATTTTATGTAAACAACCTCTGGTTTACAGATAAAAAACCTCTCGTTTACCTAGTCACTACCCACTGCAACCTTTATCTCAGAAATCCATCCAAGACAAGAGAACCTCTACTCACTCCCTAGTGATACCTAACTATTACAACCCTGCAACAACTATTTACACAATTAACAATTAACAATAACTTGATCTTGCTTCACAACTTCAATCAATAACACAATACTCAACTCTTACCTACAGGTGTCGAGTGAGAACAATCACTTCTCTTACCTACAGGTTTTTAGAAGGACATGGCAGCCATCCCACAACCTGGGTGGTCTACCTATAGAAACCCTAATGACTACATCTTTTCTAAACAAGGTTTTCTATATAAAACTAGGTTACAAAGGTTTCTATTTATAACTTATTCCCAATTTGACTTGGGCTTAATCGCAGCACTCCTTGCTGTTACAAATCTGCAAAAATCTTCTGCTACAATCAAGGTCTTTTAATCATGAGTTTCATAATGTATCTCCTAAATTAGAAATTGCTGAATCTTCAATCTTCTGATTTGATTCTTCAATCTTCTGATTTGAATCTTCAATATTCTCTTGACCTTTAAATTTCCGCCACATAGGTTTACAAAATATTCCACGAATATCTTGTATCTGTTGAGTAACAAACTGAATCTTCCTTCCTGCTCTGCAGGCGCGATGTCATCAGTTGATGTCATGACATTCCATATAACATCTTGCTTGTACCTGTTTTATTATTTTATATTTGCAATATTACACTTTGTATTATGTTTTACTGCTATTATGTTTTAGCCAAACATAGATGCCAATCAGCCAATAAAAGCACTAACAATCTCCCCCTATGGCATATTCTGGCTAAAATTAAACATTCATTAAAAATGCAGCAAAACATAAATGCTTCAAGTTTCAAGACAACAAGGAAGAAAAGAATTTTACATTCTCAGAATTGGGCTTTAATCAATGCCTTATGTTCTTCAGGACTTGAACCACATCATAACATCTTCAGCCTACTATAAAATCCTTTGTTTCCTTTTACAGTAGCATAATCAGAAAATAATATTCTCTCCCCCTTTTTAGACATAATATGACAAAGAATTATCCGATGTCATAAAATGCAGTGGAACACCTTTATGCAACACTGATGAACACGAGGAAGAAGACGGGAGAAGGCCTTTGTCTTGGAGGAACAATGGTGGCATAAGAGACCTCTTCCTCAGTCTTGAACTAGAAACCAAATCCTATCTTAGACCCTGAGAGAGGACTTGAGTGAAAACTGTCCACCAGTCCTAGTAACTCAGAACACAAATCACAATTATGTTCATAACTCAGATCACAAATCATAATTAAAATAGTTCCTATACTGAAGGTTATATAATGGAACATCTTTCTTGTTATTGCAGAAAAAACCCATGGTAGAGACCATCAACATCCCCAGCCTGTGTTATTCTTTTCTGAAGAGGTTTTGGTACAACAACCCATCACAATACCAAACCCAGACACGACTCTTAAGAACACACAAGAACGAAATCTTGAGAGAATTTGATTTCTATACTCCATGGAGGTGCCATTTTATAGTCATTGGAGATTATAGGAAATAACGATGGTCTTTGGTCTTGTTCAACGATCAAACAGTTAATTAGAAAATAGTTCCAAAAGCAATTACTCTTTCCAAAGCATTTTTTGACTGTTTTTCTGATAGGAGTTATCTTGATATACCGGTGCATGCATAGTCATTGATTGTACTTTACACTAACCACTGATGTGTAGATAAACTTCAAGACAGTTTTCCTAGTTTGACTTATAAGATTCAATGTCGTTAAACATGTCATGACATCCTCTCAGACATTGTCACTTTCTTCCCCTTAAGCATATAGCTCAATATTCATCAAAAGATTAAGACAAAGCATCCTACGGACCAAGTAACAGACTCCCCACTTACTCTTCTGACTCACTAGTCATAGACATAGACTTCTGTTGTTCTGAACACCTTGAGACTGTTAGACATACAACTACCTCATTAGTGTAGAGAAAGAATTGTGAATTCCAGTTGCGCATGGTTAGATTCAACCATTCACAAATAACTGACAAAAGTGTCACATTTTCTTCATGATGTTAAAGTATTTTTAATGAAGATACTTTTCTTGACATAAGAAGTCACTCCCCCTATCTGTGATAGTCTGAGCTTCTTTAAGGAATAAGCTTGAAATGATGAATGGAAAATATAAGACGCATCCTCATATCTTCAAGAGCCTCACCCTCTGTTCAACTATCCTGCTAAACACACTCACTATAGCGAAGTTGCTCCTTTACATTAAATACTCACACCAGAAGTAAGATGTCATAACATTGTGTCTAACATTTGTACTACCAGTATATTCCACAAGGTTCATCTCTTTCTACAACAGACCCTTGTCTACTAACTTATCTCCACCAGAAATGATCAACTGATGACCTATTGACACTAGAAGCACACATAGAGAGGTTACCACAATCTCAATATAAAGAACTGCCACTTCTTGAACTTTGTTGAGCATAACCTTACCATGTTTGGATCAGATCATTGTCTGCTTAATAAAATTTGAAATCCTTCTTGATATGGTGTTTCACAATCTCACACATTGATTAACATGCTCCCTGAACCTGAAGGATCCTCCTTTATCCTCAGTTGTGTTGATCAGATCATAGAACTTTATTCTTCATAGTCATATTCACGAAGTGAAGTCTTAATCATGAAAGTAATCATGTATTGCTAGAACAAATTACTATCATCCAGATCAGAACCTGCCCATTCTAATCCACATTATGTCTGAACTGCCACTTTATACAATAATGTCGCTTTTTCAAACCTCTAATGCACATTCCTAGTCTTTCTTCTAGGGTAAACGCACTTTGTGATGTTGACATCACTCAAGACAAAAGCTCTTCTGATCACCAAACTCAAACAAACTCTGACAATCCATAGAGATAACACTTCTCTTTAGAGGACTTGGAACACAAGAAAAGAATTATGTTCACGACATGAAACAAGACTCTTATTCTTTACCAAACAACTGTAAAGAATGACCTCGGACTTAACAATTCCTGAACACTACCCTTACACCCTATGATTGTCATAATTTGACAACCATAACCTAGACTCTAAACTTTTCCCATATTCAAAACAAGAACACGAGGGACTCAAACAAGACTCAACTAGAACGAAAAAGACTCTATAAACCTGAGAAATTTAAACAACATACCTGGACTTTAACTAAAGTCTCGATCAAGAGATGTTACTTGAAGAGGAACTGCATCAGGTGGACATGTGCATAGGTTGAATCATGCACTAGGTCAAGACAAGTGATACACACCATCAATCCATGTCTTCAGATGATAATTCAAAGAATATTCTTTGATGGTTTTTGAGAATAAACATGACTTGAGTTATGTTCTGACATCTTGTGTGACTTTGTTTCTTCTGGCTTCAAGATTAGTCTTTGAAAGACTTTATATTTGGATAGAAGCAGAATAACATTGTCTTTGCTGATCTTCATACTCTTTTAATCCCCTTGAGATATACAAATTTAGGATATTTTTGATGTTCGTCCTTGAAGTTCCCTTCATTTGGAGTTTGTCACAGTTTCCAAGTTTAGAAACCTCAATTTACTTGCTACACAAGATTCAGATTGCCACACTCTGCAACTTCAAGTAGAAGAAACTATGATTGTATAACCATAAATCAATCTTCAGTATACACGTCCGTGTCTTTCCATACAGACATTGTAAATATCCATCTCCCATCAAGATATTTAATAGAGTCAACATGCTTCACCAGATATTCTTGCCATACTTCCTCAATATGTGAAGATAATAGTGAACACATAACTAGAAGGACTTCTCATCTAATAGGTACTAAGTCTCCCGTCAAAGTACTCATTAGTTACTCAGTTAAGATTTACTACTCACACTAGTTCATCCTGACTGGTTCCTTCTTCTCAGTCTTGCATCCAGGTTCTACACCCAATAAGTACTAAGTCTCCCGTTAAAGTACTTACTAGTTTTTCAGTTAGAATTTGCTACTCACACTAGGTCATTCTGACTGATTACCTCTTCACATTTATACTTTCTTTTCTTGGCAAATACACAACAAGGAAATTGAAGATTTTAAGATGATGTTGTGACAACAGATATGCCATCAGATATGGAAAATACCAATAACTGCATATATATATATATATATTTATATATATATATATATATATATATATATATATATATTGATATTCTGGTATAGCAGAATCCTGATGTCACAACATCTCATGTGACATCAGGTCTGACAGAACCACACATGGCTAGGCATATAGTATTTAAAACCAACATTAAAAACATTTCAATTTTGGTTCAACACTTGTATGTTGGAATATAATAAAAATACTGGAACCATTTATGCATAATGATAACACAGTTATTACAAACAGGTTTTGATCTAGGTTGGTTCTGTAAAAGTACAAGCTTTGGAAGTATTCTGTGATGTCGTATTGGATGTTATGACATCTTATAATAGATTAATAAACCAGTGCAGAAAATAAATAACACAATGAATTATTAACCCGGTTCGGTCTAACTACCTACTATAGGGGCTACCAAGCCAGGAATAACATTCCACTATCAGTAGTACTATTTTACGTAAACAACAATTGGTTTATAGATAAACAACTTCTGGTTTACATAGTCACCACCCAATGCAACCTTTATCTTAGAACTCCATCTAAGACAAGAGAACCTCTCCTGACTCCCTAGTGATACCTAACTGTTACAACCCTGTAATAGTTATTTAAACAACAACAGGAAAACATAATTGATCTTGGTTAACAAATTCAATCAAGAAACAAAACACTCAACTCTTACCTTCAGGATTCCAGTGAGAACAATACTTCTCTTACCTACAGGTTTTGAGAAGAACATGGAAGCCATCCCACAACTCGGGTGATCTACCTTGACAAACCCTAAAGATTACATCTTTTCAATTCACGACTTGCTTACTAAACTAGGTTACAAAGCTTTCTATTTATAACATATTCCCAATTGGCTTTGGGCCTACAATTGCAACTTTATTTGCTGTTACAAATCAGCGGAAAACTTATGCTAAAAGAAATGTCTTCAATCGAAAGTTTCCTAAATTATCTCCATATTTAGAAACTATATATTCTTCAATATTCTGACTTGATTCTCTTGATCTTTAAACCTGCGCCACATAGGATTGCATAATATTCCATAGAATATTCTGCATTTGTTGAGTACATACTAAATTTTCATATTCCAGCTTAGCATGCACGACGTCATGAGTTTCTCCATATGAAATCTCATAAGACATGATGCCACAGACCATGTCTTAACATTCCATAGGACAACTTGCTGTTATACCTATTTTGTACCTATTTATATTTGCAAGTTCTATACATCCTATTACATGTTGCTGCTACTATATTTTAGCCAAACATAAATGCCAATCACATAATTCAGAGCATTAACAATCTCCCCCTTTGGCTTATTTTGGCTAAAATATACATCTAAGCATTAAAACATTAACACATAATTAGCAGCAAATCATAATAAAAATCCATAAAAAACCAGACATAAATCAACACCATACAGCAGCTACAGCACCACAAATTTCTTTCTCCCCCTTTTTACCATAATAAGGCAAAGGCAAACATTCATAACAAGATAATAAGGCCGAACCATGTTAGAACATCTGGTGTGACATCTTCTGAAATCTAATACAGCTGCAGTACACCAGATCTGATCCTTTTGTGACATACTCCTGTCATACCCCAAAATTTACCCTCTTACATTCAATCAAAGGTCCCTCAATTGCCCAAAAGCACTCATGGTTCTATCAGACAAATTTCCTCCTAATCCAAGATCTCAAAAACTAGGTTTTGCATCTTATCAAAGGGATTTGAATCTTTAAGGTCTCAAATGGATCTCAAGATCTCAAATGAACCTCAAGGTATCTCACACGTCTAAAGGCATCTCCATGTAAAAAATCAAGCTTCTATACCAAAGGATTACTCACTCAATGGCTTAAATGATCAATAATCGACTATGTTGGCCTAAAAGTCAACTATATTCAAAATACAGTCAAACTTCAAGATTTTTGGTCAACATCAAGTACGTGAGTTTATATCCATCATTTGATCAAAGATTGATCATGATCCATTAATAAAAACTCAAAAATGAACAAATTTTAAAAGTTCAAATTAGGGTTTTTATAGGAAAAGTCAACTCAACTTTGACTGGTCATAACTTCCACAGGGAGTATCAGAAATTTCTCACTCAAAGCCTATTTTAAAGGAAATTGAATCCTCTACAACTTTGTCTCTGACAAGCCAAGGCCAAAAATGCACCATTTGAGAGACATGGTACAAAAGATTACAGGTCCTTCTAGAAGATCGCAAGAAAGCTGTTTTTTTGTCAGGAGCATTATCATCAAGATAAACTCTCCAAATGAAAAACATGTTCCAAAGTGGCTTGTAGAGGACACCTTGAGGTTTCCAAAAAGTCCTAGAACTCTTCTATATCTTAAAAATTGAGGGAGATATTCCTTGTCAAAGTTGGTCGATTTTGGATGGAAAATGTGAAGCAAACAAGGGTCGAAATGGATATCTTTACAAATGGGCCTGGCTTTTTATGTTCCAAACATGCTTATGAGGTCACCAAGAAAGCCCAAGACCAATCCCATAATTATGTGATTTTTATTATATTTTTAGTGAATTTTATTCATTTTAGAATACATTTAAATCAAATAAATCAAGGGAAAATTAAAGGTTTGATGAAAAATATATTCCAATCATATTCAATCATTTAAGACGTCAATATTTGATTAAAATTCGTTCAAGATAGATTGGCGAGAGATTGATACAAATTAGGCCAAGTTTAGAAAGCTTGGAAGAGATTTTCAATCAATATTTAATCTCTTAATTCAAAGAGATTTGGACCAATATTTTCAACCTAAATCCACCTAATATATATATATATATATATATATATATATATATATATAATTCGTGCCAGTGCAGGGGAGGGTTTTTGACAAGGTTTTGCAGCCAAGAACACCATAAATAAAACTCAAATTTTTTCATGAAAGGGGAGATTCGGTTTTGAAATAGTGGCCATTCTCAGAGGGTTTCGAAGGTTCCTTTACACTCACAAGAGACCCCTGAAGCGATCCATATCATTACCAAGTCATATGGTATCCAGAATCATCACCATTGGCGTCACAGTTTGCTCTCCTTTTTCTAATCTTCGATTTCAATGTTTGGTCCGCAATAAATGAAATTTGATTGAATAATATTTGATTATCATGATGTTTTCAGGCTATTGGTATCATTTAATTGATGTTTAGAAACCGGAATCATCAGATGCCATGGTTAGGGTTTTCAGTTCGTGCAAAGAGGATTCCTACATAGGAGCGATTTGAGACCAAATTGAGGGGACCAATACGTTCATGGGCTGACATATATTTGTTCCGGGCTGTTATTTGGTATATATTGTCGTTTATTTGCAGGTTTGATGGAGGTAAGGCTATGGCCACAAAGTAAAACCATGGGTGAAACTTCTGTGTATTAAAAAGAACTAAAGAGGAAGATGAAGATTGCTGGGCGCGCGTTTTACAATTTAAATATCATCTCTCAAATATTATGATGTCATTCTCTGTATATTTCAACATAAAGCGCGTGGCCCGGTGGCGAGGCAAAGGGACTGGTGACGCAGGGAACGTGAGTTCGATCCCTGATGCTAACATATTTTTTCCTTTAATTCGTTTATAGCATGTGCTTGCAGATCCAGCGTGTCTCGCTCACGTATGGCCACGCTGCACCATCGTTCTTAGCCGCACAATATATTCCTTTCCAGATCCAGCGACCCAGGAGCTGCGGGCCCATGGTGGATACTCCCAGACGCATAACACTGGAGTATAAGCCAGGTTCTATATTAGCTTTTTATTTTTATTTTTTGAATATTTAGGTTAAATAATGATTAACCATGTTTAGGCTAATTAATTTGTAAATTAGGGTTAGAATATATGAATAGGGCCATAACTATGTTCCCGATTATTTTTCCGATTAACTCGATTTAATTGTTTTAATTAATTTTAATTATTAAAAAATCACAAAAAAACCTAGAAAGGTTGTCAACGTCTTAGGGTTTGTCCGATCCCACTGCCCATTTGGCAAAGAACATTAACCCTTAATTCATTCTCTTCTCGACCCGACTAAATCTATTAGTCGCATTAGACAAGAGATAAAAATATAAAATAATGGAATTCATCATCGTGTAATAACTGAATCTATTGGTTATGAGAGGTGATGGTAAAAATACAAAATTTAAAATACTTTATTTGCTGCCCGTGACGATCGAATCTATCGGTCAGAATAACCAGCAATACATCATTTAATCCGTTAACTATAATGATCAAATCTATTGATCATTGCAACTAACGGTAACATATTAAACCAGGGTTGTACGCCATCTAAAACACACTAAACCACGAAACTACGGATTTTCATCTTTTCAATACTACGATTTTCAAATCTACAATAAGGTAATTCAAAATACCTTCGAACTTTGCATTTCAAAAACTACGATAGGCCATTCAAAAGCCTTCAAACCATATCATATCAAATTCAAAGGCGTACAACCATGTGCCCGAACTACATTGACTCTGATTCTCCCTAAGGAGATACATGGGCACTTGGATAACCAAGGCGAGTCCCCTTCCCTAAAATCTCACTTTTCACCCTATTCACTTCTTTAGCTATTATCCTAAATATTTTAGCCATAAGCCTTAACCTTAGATACAAACCTTAGGAAAGGGTTGAGGGTGCCTAACACCTTCCCTCGACTTGATTATAATAATCTTACCAAGATCTCTTAACTGCGTAAGGTTTCCTATTCACCCTGGTAGAATAGGTGGCGACTCTAAAAGTCTTTAATTTTTAGGGCAGGACTTGGTATTTAGCTTATCTCCCTCGGAACCTACCCCTAAAATTCGAACCTCATGGATAAAATGAGTTGTTCTAAAATCCAAAGAGACAAAAAGTCTCGGCGGCTACGAACGACCCCATGAGACCTTCTAGAACATACCAATGGGAATGGTAGGCACCCTAAGCCGTTACGTCGAACCTATGAACCTAGGGCTTATGTGCATATGTGCTTATTATGTGTTTACAATTTGTATACTGCGAGCATCTTGCGTTTTGATTTTGCAGGTATTCTTACGCATTCCCTGCCTTGCAGGGACTCTATTTCCAAGACCATGTCCTTCCCACGAAGGACACCTCCATTTATGCACGTTGATTGGCCTCACGATGGCAATGAGACTTAGTGAATGTCATGAACAGTCACCCCGCGCCTGCATCTACGCACTCCCTAACCTGTAGGGAGTTTCCTTTTTATATCTTTGTACTCTTACAACTATGTGTCATTCTCACGAAGGACATCTTCGTTTACACACGTCAATTGGCCTCTCGATGGCCATGAGATCCAGTGACTAATTTGAACAGTCACCATGTGCTTACATCTACGCGTTCCCTAGATTGTAGAGATTATATTTCTAAAATCGCATCCTTCGTATGAAGGACATATTTGTTAGCATACGTCAATTGGCCTCTCGATGGCCATGCGATTCAATGACTATCTTGAACGGTCATCCCGTGCTTATTCCCGTGCACCCTTTAACTTGTAGGGTTTTGGATTTCCATTTATACATCTTTCATCCCTAGCCTGTAGGGATTTCTCTTCATCTGACATCGTCCTTAAATAGGTTGTGTTCTGCATAGAGAACCTTCCCACGAGGTACAACTTCAATGGTACATGTCGAACGGCCTCTCGATGGCCATGAGATTTGGTGATTGTCTTGAACGGTCACCAACCCCTACCTTCTGCATACTCTCGAATCTAAGGGATTTCCCTTAGCGTGTCATAACATTTATCCTGCAAAGATTCCACGAGGGTCTAATGTCGCCTCTAAGGCTATCCCTAGGGTTATACGTCACACGTCTGCATTGCATACAACGAGTCGAAATACAAAAATAAAGGAGTCTTTCGCATACGCATGCACTTGCATTTTCATGCATTCATACATTTACATTTACATT
This sequence comes from Vicia villosa, assembly GCF_029867415.1. Taxonomy (NCBI): domain Eukaryota; kingdom Viridiplantae; phylum Streptophyta; class Magnoliopsida; order Fabales; family Fabaceae; genus Vicia; species Vicia villosa. The sequence continues at coordinate 74,069,809 of NC_081183.1, forward strand.
TACATTTGTATTCATACCTTCACCCGCATCCACACCTACCGTGTTATCCGGTTTCCCAAAACTCACAAAGAAGACCAAAGAGGATCATAAACCTATGGAGAAAGGACGAATGAACCTTACTAAGAAAAAAGAGGATGCCCTTCGTCATGAGTTACATGTCCATGCCTTTTCATAACAGGATTGTAAATACAATAAAGGTTGTCATCGAGCAAGGATTAGTTCAACAAAGAAGTTCCCTCATAGATACACTCAAGATGTATCTAGTCATTAAGGGGTTCATCTTAGAACATATCAAATTTACAAGGACGCTCTACGATAACCTGGGGTCAAGGGTTTGTCTAACTGGGGCAAAATCCTAAACGAAGATGCACATCTACGATGGAGGAAAGGCAAAATGTGTTAACTCCACACCAAGGGGCAAAAGGGTCATAGGTTTTCTCTATCAACCTACAAACTCTGGAGGTTACGAACGATGTGACACTAACCTTAGAAAAAGCAAAAGAGGTTCAGTCAAAGGAAACTCATGAAGTTCCGATACGACAAAAACCCACCGCTAACAATTTATTCCCGAGAGGTTTGACGTGCCTAAGGAAAATTCGAGGTTACCCTTACTTCTACAAGTCCATGAACTAAGGAGTAAAACAAGGTCAACGGATTTACAAAGGAGATTACCCCTAGGATCAATAGGTTTTGCCACGCTCAGAATTTCAATCCCTACGATCGCTAAGTGTTACTCAAGATAAAAGTGGTACCTTCGGATTAGAAATTCTAATGGGATGACTACACTGGTTTTGGAATCGATTCACTCGCACGCTTCTATTCTATTCTATTTCAAATTTAGGGTTATTAACAAACTTAAGGGAGAATGACGAATACAAATAACTAAGTCTCGCTAAACATATGCTTTCAAGGTAAGACCAAGCCGAGGATGTACAGGCATTGTTTCAATTCCCAAACAGTGGAGATATAAGGATGTTAATCCCTCCTTACCCCCTTGAGCCAGGAGTTGGAGTTTGTTTCTACTTTTTCAAATAAACCTTGATTTTAACCAGGGGCAGGGTAGATTTCAATTAATTCAATGGTGTATTTTGGTTGTCAAGAGAATCAGTCAATCCAAGCAAGGATTCAAGCAAAAGGCCAAGCAAAGGTCGAAGCAAACGTTCAAGCATAAGGATAAAGCAAAGCAAAGGTTCAAGCATATCTTCTTCCTCAATAGATCATTCAATATCGAGGACGTGTCAAAGTGGAAGCTTACAAATCAAAATCAACATGGTTGTCACATTATTCAATATCCAAGGATCAAATCTCAAAAGGAGCCTTCAAAAGAAAAATGCCCGCTAAGTCAAAATGGAAAAATTCAGGAAAGAAAACAAAAATGACTCAGGCAAAATTAGGGCATCCCGATGGATCAAACTCAAAGGAATTGGTTCATGCAAAAATAAGGGATACAAACAAAGGCGAAATACAAAGGATAATCTTGTGACTGCGAACCATTGAAGCTTCACATCAATGCTTGAATCTTTACAACTGCTTGGATCTCTACTAAGGCTTATGCTGAACATCAAGATTGAAACGATTCTCTTACATACAAAGCACGCTCATTGGATTAGGCGAATTTTTAGGATTTGGAGAAAATCAAGGAGAAAGGGGTGGGACAAATAAAATTTTGAGCCTTATATCCATTGTTTCTTAAAACATGAACCAGGCCAAGTTACAACAGTTAAAAGTCCTAATTGAGGCAAGGTTAACCATGAAATCATACTAAGCAGGATTTTGTTATACTGACTCCTAAAGTTGTTAAAACTATTTCTAACCATTGCGCTTCTTCAAGCATTCATTTCTAATCATCCAGTCCTAATTCATAACGGACTTCGATTTCGAACTTGCATACACATCGCATTAGAGTTACTTCCCGAAGAGTACAACGTCATCTACGAATATACACTTAGCATCGAGGAAATATCGAAACTGGTTTAATCAAAGGCGATCATTTCGAATAAAGACTCTAGAATGGGGGGAACCACATCTAGAGGGTTCTCCTAAACAGGGGCAAAATTTCAAAGATCGCAGGGGCATGCAATCAAACATCCTATTAACTAGGGGAATTCATCCTAAGGTTCAATCGATTCGGGTCACATCTCGAAGCAAACAGGGGCATGTCAAACATGGGAAGAATTTAAACCAAAAGGATAGAACACTATGGATAGCCCTCCATATCCTGGAGATTAAGAGCACGCCCTTCAATCTAAACGTCGAAGCATATGACGAGGTTATTTCTCGGGGAACTTCCTTCATGGCTTGGAGATCATAGGCGTCTTTTCCACTAAACATTGGGGCATTGGATATCAAATCCATAAGACGCACAGCAAAAGGAAAAGGCGTTCGCACACTTTACAACCTCGAACCAATTATTCTCCTAACTACGATATTCGAATACAAAAATAGGGATTGGGAAGTCGCGCTAGCATCACACCCCACCTTATCAAACAAACCTGCAACTCCAGCGAGCTATATACGCTTTGGTTGTCAACAACCTATCATCGGAGTATCATGCAAATACATATAAATCATGCATTACATACATTGGTCGATACATTACACCATACCTTTTTAGATAGTCTTTTCCAAGGCATTCATCATCCTTTCTAGGAACCTCTTCAGGTATTCTTCTTTAAGACATTCATCGTCCTTTCCGATAACCTTTTTAGGTAGTCTTTTTTAAGACATCTTTCAGCCTTTCCAGGTAGTCTTCTTTAAGGAAAATTTTATCCTTTCTAAGAACCTTTCTAGGTAGTCTTCTCTAAGACAATCATCATCATTTCCAAGAACCTTTTTAGGTAGTCTTCATCAGGACATTCTTTTTCTAAGTACCTTTTTATGTAGTCTTCTTTAAGACAATTTGTCATCCTTTTCAGGAACCTCTTCAAGTGGTCTTCTCTAAGACATTCTACAAACATTTCTAGGTGGTATTTTCTAAGACATTCACTGTCCTCTCCAAGAACCTTTTTAGGTAGTTTTTGTAAGACATTTTCAGCCTTTCTAGATGGTCTTCTTTAAGACAAATTTCTATTCATTCTAAGAACCTTTCCAGGTAGTCTTCTTTAAGACAAATTTCTATCCATTCTAAGAACCTTTTCAGGTAGTCTTCTCTAAGTCAAATTTTCACATCCATTCCAGAAACCTTTTCAGGTAGTCTTATAGAAGACATTATTTCATTCCACTCATTACATCAATCAACATATGCATGAGCATAAGCATTATCCCACACATCAAAACATCCAAATCATTACTCTGGCGCTAAGCTACATTGTCCTTCTGCTTCCCGGTAACCTTACCGATGACAATAACCTAACTGTTGGCTTATTTCTAATCACCTGATTGATGCTTCCCGGTAACCTTACCGATGCCAGTAACCTTACTGAGACATTCTTCCCAATCGCCAGATTGATGCTTTCTGGTAACCTTACCGATGCCAGTAACCTTACTGAGTGTTATTTTCCAATCACCTGATTGATGCTTTCTGGTAACCTTACCGATGATAGCAACCTTGTTGTTCATTTCACTCATAAAAAATATACATACGCCTTAGCATATACATATCATCTGCCGCATTTTCATATTACAAAAACCTAGTTTCCAACCCTCGTGTTGTGATAGGTTTGTTTTCCGACCCTCGAGTCGTGAGTGTCCAACCCTCGTGCTGTGATAAGTGTGTTTTCCGACCCACGTGTCGTGAGTATCCAACCCTCGTGTTGTGATAGGTGTGTTTTCCGACCCACGTGTCGTGAGTTTCCAACCCTCGTATTGTGATAGGTGTGTTTTCCAACCCTCGAGTCGTGAATATCCGACCTGCGAGTCGTAAAACATGTAACGTGCTAATTTCCTCGACCCGCGAGTCGTAAAACATTTGACGTGCTACTTTCCCCGACCCACGAGTCGTAAAACATTTGACGCGCTATTGTCTCCGACCCGCGAGTCGTAAAACAGTTGACGTGCTATTGTCTCCGACCCGCGAGTCGTAAAGCAGTTGACGTGCTATTTTCTCTAACCCGCGAGTCATAAAACATTTGACGTACTATTTTCTCCGACCCGCGAGTCGTAAAACATTTGACGTGCTATTTTCTCCGACCCTCGAGTCGTGAGTCTCCAAACAAGTGATATGTTCCAACTACGATAGTGAGTAGGTATGACCACCCACGATGACTTACTAGCTCGATAGTAAGTGGGTCATACCATCTACTCACTCCAACTATGATGGCAAGGAGGTATGGCCGTCCGCGACGACTTACTAGGGCTAGTAAGTATGCCACACCATAAACTTGTTTCCCAACTACGATGGCAAGGAGGTATGGCCGCCCGCGACGACTTACTAGGGTTGGTAAGTGGGCCACACCACAAACTTGTTTCCCAGCTACGATAGCAAGGAGGTATGGCCGCCCGCGACGACTTACTAGGGCTAGTAAGTGGGCCACACCATAAACTTGTTCCAACTACGATAGTAAGCAGGTACGGTCGACCACGACGACTTACTTATAGTAAGTGGGCCCTACCATAAGCTTACTCAAACTACGATAGGGAGTGGGTATACCAACCGCGACGACTTACTAGGGCTAAAGTAAGTGGGTTACCTACAAATCGCAAAATCTTGCTAGCACTATAGCAAGGTAATTTCCTTCTACGCAGCAAACGGCGAACTCTCGCTATTGCTAGCTACGCTATTCATCACGTTAGTCCCTTTGGCAGTGATCTCCTTCAAATCATCTCGCAGATTAATATCATGTTAGTCCCCTGGCAGTGATATAAAGCTACGTCTCTTTGCAAATAGGGATTTATTTTCCCTTATCACAAGGTTTCTCAAACATTTCTTCAATTGGGTTTATCACGTTAGTCCCTCGGCAGTGATCTTTTTCAAAATTTCATCAATAACAACCAAGGTTCTATTTTTCTTTTCCAAAGTTACTAACTTCAATTAACATAACTAACAATCATGCATCATTCAATTAACATACCTCATTCATACATAATGCATATACATACATCGCTCTCATTTATTTTGAGAAACTTACTGCATCATACATCGCATGCATCATAACATTGCATAAAATTCCGGTTGCCTTTTAGGCCGTGCTACAACCAAAACACCGTGGTCCCTTTCAAAAGCATCTGCTTCACATCCAAGAAAGAGAGGGGTATTTACCTTGGATGGCATCTTTAAGCCCATCTCCCTCAGAACATCCTGCCCAAGAAGTGCAAATTTCAGGGCATTTCAGTGTTCAATCATCTTCTACCTTTAGACCATAATAGGAAGACGTGCCTATCGGATTCTTCAGGTTTAAGAAGATTGAACAGGGGCAGCTGTCATACCCCAAAATTTGCCCTCTTACATTCAATCAAAGGTCCCTCAATTGCCCAAAAGCATTCATGGTTCTATTAGACAAAGTTCCTCCTAATCCAAGATCTCAAAAACTAGGGTTTGCATCTTATCAAAGGGATTTGAATCTTTAAGGTCTCAAATGGATCTCAAGGTCTCAAATGAACCCCAAGGTATCTCACACATCTCAAGGCATAAACATCAGCTATAGTCAAAATACAGTCAAACTTCAAGATTTTTGGTCAACATCAAGTACGTGAGGTTATATCCATCATTTGATCAAAGATTGATCATGATCCATTAATAAAAACTCAGAAATGAACAAATTTCAAAAGTTCAAATTAGGGTTTTTATAAGAAAAGTCAACTCAACTTTGACTGGTCATAACTTCCACATGGAGTATCAGAAATTTCTCACTCAAAGCCAATTTTGAAGGAAATTGAATCCTCTACAACTTTGTCTCTAACAAGCCAAGGCCAAAAATGCACCATTTGAGAGACATGGTACAAAAGATTACAGGTCCTTCTAGAAGATCGCAAGAAAGCTGTTTTTTTGTCAGGAGCATTATCATCAAGATAAACTCTCCAAATGAAAAACATAATCCAAAGTGGCTTGTAGAGGACACCTTGAGGTTTCCAAAAAGCCTAGAACTCTTCTATACCTTAAAAAATGAGGGAGATATGCCTTGTCAAAGTTGGTCGATTTTGGATGGAAAATGTGAAGCAAACAAGGGTCGAAATGGATATCTTTACAAATGGGCCTGGCTTTTCATGATCCAAACATGCTTATGAGGTCACCAAGAAGGCCCAAGACCAATCCCATAATTATGTGATTTTTATTATATTTTTAGTGAATTTTATTCATTTTAGAATATCATTTAAATCAAATAAATCAAGGGAAAATTAAAGGTTTGATGAAAAATATATTACAATCATATTCAATCATTCAAGAGGCCAATATTTGATTAAAATTCGTTCAAGATAGATTGGAGAGAGATTGATACAAATTAGGACAAGTTTAGAAAGTTTGGAAGAGATTTTCAATCAAGATTGAATCTCTTAATTCAAAGAGATTTGGACCAATATTTTCAACCTAAATCCACCTAATATATATATAGAATTCGGGCCAATGCGGGGGAGGGTTTTGGACAAGGTTTTGCAGCCAAGAACACCATAAATAAAACTCAAATTTTTCCATGAAAGGGGAGATTCGGTTTTGAAATAGTGGCCATTCTCAGAGGGTTTCGAAGGTTCCTTTACACTCACAAGAGACCCCTGAAGAGATCCATATCATTACCAAGTCATATGGTATCCAGAATCATCACCATTGGCATCACAGTTTGCTCTCCTTTTTCTAATCTTCGATTTCGATGTTTTTTCCGTAATAAATGAAATTTGATTGAATAATATTGATTATCATGATATTTTCAGGCTATTGGTATCATTTAATTGATGTTTAGATACAGGAATCATCAGATGCCATGGTTAGGGTTTTCACTTCGTGCAAAGAGGATTCCTACATAGGAGCGATTTGAGACCAAATTGAGGGGACCAATACGTTCATGGGCTGACATATATTTGTTCTGGGCTGTTATTTGGTATATATTGTCGTTTATTTGCAGGGTTTGATGGAGGTAAGGCTATGGCCACGGAGTAAAACCAAGGCTGAAACTTCTGTGTATTAAAATGAACTAACGAGGAAGATGAAGATTGTTGGGCGCGCGTTTTACAATTTAAATATCATCTCTCAAATATTATAATGTCATTATCTGTATATTTCAACATAAAGCGCGTGGCCCGGTGGCGAGGCAAAGGGACTGGTGACGCAAGGAACGTGTGTTCAATCCCTGATGCTAACATATTTTTTCCTTTATTTCGTTTATAGCATGTGCTTGCAGATCCAGCGTGTCTCACTCACGTATGGCCACGCTGCACCATCGTTCTCAACCGCACGATATATTCCTTTCCAGATCCAGCGACCCAGGAGTTGCAGGCCCATGGTGCATACTGCCAGACGCATAACACTAGAGTATAAGCCAGGTTCTATATTAGCTTTTTATTTTTATTTTTTGAATATTTAGGTTAAATATTGATTAATCATGTTTAGGCTAATTAATTTGTAAATTAGGGTTAGAATATATGATTTAATTGTTTTAATTAATTTTAATTATTAAAAAATCACAAAACACCCTAGAAAGGTTGTCAACGTCTTCGGGTTTGTCCGATCCCACTGCCCATTTGTCAAAGAACATTAACCCTTAATTCATTCTCTTCTCGACCTGACTAAATCTATTAGTCGCATTAGACAAGAGATAAAAATATAACATAATGGAATTCATCATCGTGTAATAACTGAATCTATTGGTTATGAGAGGTGATGGTAAAAATACAAAATTTAAAATACTTTATTTGCTGCCCGTGACGATCGAATCTATCGGTCAAAATAACTAGCAATACATCATTTAATCCGTTAACTATAATGATCAAATCTATTGATCATCGCAACTAACGGTAACATATTAAACCAGGGTTGTACGCCATCTAAAACGCACTAAACCACGAAACTACGGAATTTCATCTTTTCAACATTGCGATTTTCAAATCTACGATAAGGTAATTCAAAATACCTTCGAACTTCGCATTTCAAAAACTACGATAGGCCATTCAAAAGCCTTCAAACCATATCATATCAAATTCAAAGGCGTACAACCCTGTGCTCGAACTACGTTGACTCTGATTCTCCCTAAGGAGATACGTAGGCACTTGGATAACCAAGGCGAGTCCCCTTCCCTAAAATCTCACTTTTCACCCTATTCACTTCTTTAGCTATTATCCTAAATATTTTAGCCATAAGCCCTAGCCTTAGATACAAACCTTAGGAAAGGGTTGAGGGTGCCTAACACCTTCCCTCGACCTGATTATAATAATCTTACCCCGATCTCTTAACTACGTAAGGTTTCCTATTCGCCTTGGTAGAATAGGTGGCGACTCTAAAAGTCTTTAATTTTTAGGGCAGGTTGCTACAACTCCCCCTTGACACAACAACCATGTGACTATTTAGTGCAGATGCGACAAGTTTTTCACCACCTGCTGATACAAAACAATCTCTTCCAAACATATCCATTAATTACCAGAGAGAGATGTGGACTCCAGCTTCACATGGATAGATCCAACCATCCCTAGTTAGGATTTCCAACTAATTTAATGTCATAACATGATATATGATATCAAATCAACATAAGGTTATGCAATCTTCACACGTTTCACAATAACTACTCCAAACAAAATGCAGGTATCCTTCAGCTAATAGCATTAATTCTAATTACTGATATCTTCCCTTTCATGTCACCGTTCTGACGGATCAGACACAAAAGATAGACTCAGATTAAATGTGCATGATGCTAGAACATCTCTGACCAAGAAAGTACTCCCGTAGAGACTCATCTTAAATCAAGAGGCAAGTCCCCTTATCCAAGATAAAATGTTCTTCTTCAAGAAAACTTGCGTTGATGAATGGAAAACATAAGACACATCTTCTTGTTTTCACGAGCTCACTCACTATTCAACTAACCTGCTGAACACACTCATTTTTGCACCATTGCTCCTTCTGACAAGACACACTAGTTTCCCACATATGAAGTCACATCATGAGATCACATAAGGATCCTCATCCTCAATCAACAAACTTTTGTATGGAAATCAAAGTCCCATTGATCCCTCTCTTTTTGAACCCATCTACAAGTTCCCTTCTGACCTTAACAAGGTCTACCAATAATAAAGACATCCCAAAATTCAAGAAATTTATTCCTTCATCATTCTCTCGTAAGACCAAGTTGACATTTCTTTAGACAAGACGAATGTAACAAGAATTTAGAAATCCTTCTCCAAGTATAACCAACTCAGATAATTTTCTAACATAGGTTAGGACATCTTCCACATATCATAGATAGCATACACCGTGGTTCTTGATATGCTCCACCACTGGACTTACTACAACAAAGTAATCCAAACTGAAGATCTTCAAAGACTTCTGCTTCACAAGCTTGATCAATAAAAAATCCAGAAAGAGAAATAAACTCTCATCCACCTTCAAGAAGAAAATTCTTCTTGAGTCATCAACTCATCACCCTTCTTCCCAAGAGTAACTTGTTCCAAGACTAATCAGATGCTATATTCTGACCATCTTTATCCTTCGAACCCAATTCTGGGATCTACCAGTTGCCACAGTTTGATCACCTCATTCCAAGGCCTAAGCACAACCTCTTTTCTATTGGATTCTGATAATACTCCTTTTAGCACTAACCACAATTGTCCTTCACGACCCCCTGAGAAACACATCAGCACAAGCTAGCTTTACACAGTTAAATCAACACATCAGCCTTAGGAGCAATCACCCATGCATAGTAGTCAAATGTCACAACATGTTGTTTGACATCACAATACTACTCTGCACAGGTTTGAACAACATGCGAGCTTCACAAAGATCACCACCCTTGTAGCACTAGACCATAGACAACAACCTTCAACCTCCTGACATGAACAACCAATGTTCTTTCTATAGAATGTTAGAATAAGATTGAGAATCTATGTTCAGAATCTAGTTTTGATGATAACAAGCATCTATTTTGTGAGTAACAATTTTATTACTAATAGTTTCATTTAGTGTGCAGAACTCACAAAAACTAAGTCAGACATGAAAGAAGAACCAAACATATTAACTAAAGCCGAGACATCAATCATCAGGTGTTTTGATTCAGAACACATCAACTTCTAAAATCAGCTGATCAAAAAGCAAACAAGCAAGATGGAAAACATGCTTAGTTAAGAACACACAACATCAGAAGATCATGAATAAAAGATCAAAAGTTCTGATAGAATAACGCAGTGACATACAAAACGCAAACAACAAAAGAGTCACTCATGAACCAATGAAGGATCTACAACTCAGCATACAAATTGAGTAAAATATAAAGAGCTAGGAATCTAAAGGAGAGCTGTTATGAACATCATCGCGTGCAAAACGGTTGCAACATTTAAAAGGATCAACTTCCAAGGTTGAAAGAAGAATCAAGCTACATGCAAACCATTGAAGAAAGAACGATCAGAATAGCACGCCACAAACTGACATCAGGATAAGGTCTTGCCAAGAGCGACATTTGTCAGTCATGAGCAAATCGAGATGAAGTATTTCAAAGAAATATTAAAACAAAAGTGCAACGGCTACATTCCAACGGTAATCACTCATCAAGCTATAAATAGAATCAAACTTCTAACTTGAAGATGTGATGTGGTATCCATCTGTCCATCCAAAATGCAGAGTGAATAATCATCCATCCCTTATATGGATCCGGAGATAAAAAGAGATTATCTAGTGAGGATCATCCATGAAGAAAGAATCAAGAGTGCGACAAAAGGAAAGCACCGAGCGTGCCATGTATGTCAAGCACCGAGTGTAAAAGATGTGCACCAAGTGTGTGTGTCAAATATAAGCACCAAGTAAATGTAGAAAATACGCACACTAAATGTAATATCAGAATATGTGCATCAAGAGTGTATCCAATGAACATCAAAAAGAGCTTCAAGTGTGAATCCATAGTGTGTATCCATGGTGCAACTATAGAGTACAACAAAAAGAGAAATCATGAGAAGAAATTTGTAGAAGAATAAACTTGAGCAGCTGAAGCACGACAACACAAAAGACTTATGAAAAACCTGCTTTAGAAGTGCCACTGTGTTGTTATACACAAACCTCGTGCCTAAAATAAGTGAAGAAGAAAGCTCTGCTGTCAAGCGGTATCCTCCATTGTGTAAGAAGAAATCCACTAAATACTTGATCAGCTGTAACTAGCCTTATGATCAGTATTCAAGATAAAGATGAAGATCAAAACAAGAAGCAACCTTACAAGAAGCTGCTGCTCTTTATCCGCTTATCCCAAAGAAGAAGATCTTCCAGAATTCAAGAATAAGAAGACTACAAATTTATTTGTTATTCTTGTATTTAAATGTAAAACACATAGAGTTGTTGCTCTTAGTGTGTTATATCTTAGTAACTTCTGATAGGATTGTTTAGGCTCTAGAAGTGACTTCTAGCCAGTGAGTCGTAAACATACGTATTGAGAATAGGAGACCATCTGCTTAATTAAGAAGCACACCTATAATCTCCAGAAGATAGATGAACGTTTTATCCTGCTGGGATCCATGACCAATTCATTTTCAAAAGTTAGTCACAGCAGTTGGCTGTGCATGTTACTAGTGGGATGAACGTTATATACCGATGGTATCACTGAACGGTTCAGTCAACTAGGGGTTAGTCACTCGCGGGTAGCTTGTGCAGGGTGCCTGAGTCATTGGACGTTATATCTCGCCGAGATCACTAAATGGGTCATTGTCCAGATGGTTAGTCACAGCAGTAATTTGTGCAGGTTGTGAGTCACGACGGAGGATCGTGCAGTTGTAATCATGATTTGGTTATAGTGGATTAAGACCTCAGTTGAGAGGCAAATCACCTGAAGAAGGTGGACTGGAGGTAGCCTTAGTTAGAAGGTGAACCAAGATAAAAATGAATGTGTCCTTTACTTTTTTCACATGTCATTTAAACTTAGAACATTCACGCAAGAGCTCCTCAAAACTGTACTAAGCAAGCCAGAAGTTCTGATGACAAATAGAAGTTAAAGTGAACGTCTAATTGGTTATGCAGTTCTACTTCCTCATGCTTCCGCAATATCTAAAGCATAATTCAATTGATGGTCAAATGAATGAAAGAAAAGATGTTAAAGAAACAGAAATGGAATTTTAATTGATAAAGAACACAATTCAATCCCCCTTTTCTTGTGTTTTTCTCCTCCTTCATAGATGGCCACTTGACACCAGATGAAAACACAAGGATATTGCCATATTCTCAACATGAAGAACTGCCATTTCTTACACTTGTTGAGCATATTCTCACCATGTTTATTTTAGATACATGGTCTGCCAAGTCCACACAAAAGCCCACTTGATTTGGAATTTCTCACATAGTCCATAACAAATGTCTTTAGTTTACTTGCTACCCGGAATAAAGACTACCAAAATCGTCTACTTGCAGTAGAAGAGACCTCCTTATCTTCAGCCATTCTAATCAGATCACACTATCTGACATCAAACTTCTGTCCTTACACTTACTACCAACTCGTGAAGTCTTCATCATGAGAGTAGTCATGTATTGCCAGAACATACTACTACTACCAAGATCAGAACCTGCCCATTCTAATCCATATTATGTCAGAACTGCCACTTCAGACAATAATGTTGCTTCTTCAAACTTCACATGCACATTCCTAGACATTCTTCCAGGATAACAAAACACAGTGACGTTGTTACATTATGTAGGACATTAGCTTCACATCATAGACAAAAGATCACACCTTTTGCTTCTCATTCAGTTTATCAACAACTAAATATAATAGAGAGAAATAAACTCTCACACAATTTCTGAAACAATGAATTCAAAAACCTGATTTGCATCCACACATCAGATAAGTACCCAGCTCCCGACAAGGTCTTTACCATCAGTCACATGCACATCTTCATCAGATCAGGCTCACACCTAGTCCCTGATAAGATATTTGTCCTCAAATGAAAATTCACACAACAAATAACATATGATATTTTCTTCTTCTTTCACACACTTCGGATACAGTCAGCTGATAAGGCCACCTCTGGTTGTCATACTTCAGAGCACCACATTCAAACTTCTCAATCATAGTTAGTCAGAGAAAAAAATATTCTAAGCACACTCTCTGAATCAAAATGTTCATACTGCAGACATGCATAACTTCGAGAAAAAAAACTTAGTCTCCCGTCAAAGTATTCATCTATTTTTCAGAAAAAGATTACTTTCTCACACAAGGTAGGACAATTCATTTGACATCCTTCTTATACACACGTATGACATCAGCTCCATTCTAAGCAACAAAACTTCCTTGGCTGAACAAGCAATACTCCTGAGATTATGTTCCAACATCTTTTCAAACACCAGTCTCAGTCACACAGAATCCAACTTTTACTGTGGTTCTTAAGGCAACCTCCATAGTAAACTAATCATAGCTCTTGCAGGGGAACACAAGGGGATCAACCACCAATAGATGATCAGAATTCCAGGTAATATCATAAACACGTGCAGTAGTAGGAACAACTCAAGAATCTTTTCCAGATAAGCATAGTATTTAGACCTCCTGTCTGACTTTGAGATGTTGGATGTCATCACAAACAATCTGCCTCTTCCAATCAAGTCACAACAAATGGACAGTCACATTCCAGACAATCTAAATGATATTCCAACCACACAAACACCAATCAACCATACAAGTTGCTACATATCCACCACTCCATAACAAGAGTTCCATGCTCTCATAGACTTGATACTTGATATCAAGTTTGAGTAAACAACCTATATCCCGTTTGTGAGAAACAACAGCCAGAGATGTTGAGAAAAATAAATTCTTAATATAATGATGTCTGGAAATTGTGTCTGACATGTGTTCAAGGTCTTCCAACTCCAACACAGCAGAGACTCCCTTTAGACAGCTACCAAGAAAGCCTTAGAGAATTATACATTCTCCTTAAGGAATAAGTACTTAACTTTTGTACTCCTGCTTGATTGGATCAGAAATAAATTAACCTCAGGGGAAAATAACCTATTGATCACTCCTTGATCAATACCTATATTTAAGACATGTTTCAGCCATAAACTTCTTAGGCACAGAACCCAGATGCCTCCTCTTCCAGATCAAGAGAAGGTTCCAAACATATGTGATCAAAACACATGTGTTTAGCACCCCAAAGCATCTGTTGTGCTATTCCTTTTGATAAGAGAATTTTGCACCATTTTGAAGTGATGTTATAACATCTGGTAAGACATCATTCCAAGGAACACACCAAGAGATTTCTAACACGGACTGGAGATAGGTCTGTTAGTGATGAAAGCAAAAATAAATTGTTTCTACATATCTTCAGATCTATTTTCAGCAACCTTATTTAACAGTGCCTTTATGAGTGGACTTAAGACTCTTCCCAAGTGTCTTCAACTACTTAGCCAACAAAAAATCATCAAATCCCTAGAGCATGAATTTGATAATTCATCTTACCCTTTCTCTTCAGTATGACTTCAGCATACATGATGGTGCCAATGAACCATGTGCCAAGTCACAAGAATCAACCATCATAACAACACTTCATTGCTCCCGACTCTGGACTTCTATGTGTCTTCAAACCGATTGAAATCTTCAAGAACATAACCAGATAATGAAAGCCAAAATCTTCCTTCAATCACAACTCAAAAATCCCATACTTCTAGAGCTCTTCAATCAAAACTATATGCAGTGGAAACACTAAAGAACACTTTTCAACCCTCCCTAATTACGATGTCAAACCATCTCACATGATACCACACAAGAGAACTAGCCACTCCTCCTGTTGTTGTTTTAGAAAACTCCTCAGAAACCATGAACAACCAACAATATTTGTTCCTCTGCTACTCCTTGTATGAAACACCATAAAGTATCTCCCAAGATCTCATCCAAAAACAGAACATGATGTCTGCTCTAATACCAATTGATATTCTGGTATAGCAGAATCCTGATGTCTCAACATCTCATGTGACATCAGGTCTGACTGAAAACACACATGGCTAGGCATATAGTATTTAAAACCAGCACTGAAAAAAATTCAATTTTGGTTCAACACTAGTATGCTGGAATATAATAAGAATACTGGAACCATTTATGCATAAAGATAACACAATTATCACAAACAGGTTTTGATCTGGGTTGGTTCTGTAAAAGTACAAGCTTTGGAAGTATTCCGTGATGTCGTATTGGATGTTATTACATCTTATACCATATTAAAAAACCAAAGCAGAAAATAAATAACACAATGAATTGTTAACCCGGTTCGGTCTAACTACCTACTCTAGGGGCTACCAAGCTAGGATGAATATTCCACTATCAGTTGTACTATTTTATGTAAATAACCTCTGGTTTACCTAGACACTACCCAATTCAACCTTTATCTTAGAACTCCATCTAAGACAAGAGAACCTCTGCTCACTCCCTAGTGATACCTAACTTTTACGACACTGTAACAGCTATTTAAACAACAACAAGAAGACATACTTGATCTAGCTTAACAACTTCAATCAAGAAACAAAACACTTAACTCTTACCTACAGGATTCGAGTGAGAATACTACTTCTCTTACCTACATCCCACAACTCGGGGGATCTACCTTGAAAACCCTAAACACTGCATCTTTTCAATACACGGCTTGCTTACTAAACTAGGTTACAAAGCTTTCTATTTATAACCTACTCCCAATTGGACTTGGGCCTACAACCGCAGCTTTATTTGCTATTACAAATCAGCAGAAAACTTCTGCTAAAAGAAAGTTCTTCAATCGAAAGTTTCCTAAATAGTCTCCATATTTAGAAAATATTTGTTTTTCAATATTCTGACTTGATTCTCTTGACCTTTAAACTTGCGCCACATAGGATTGCATAATATTCCATAGAATATTCTACATCTGTTGAATACATACTGAATCTTTATATTCCAGCTCAGCAGGCGCGATGTCAAGAGTTTCTGCATATGACATCTCATAAGATATGATGTCACAGACCATGTCTTAACATTCCATAGGACATCTTGTTGTTGTACCTGTTTTGTACCTATTTATATTTGCAAGTTCTATACATCCTATTACATGTTGTTGCTACTATATTTTAGCCAAACATAAATGCCAATCACATAATTCAGAGCATTAACATATATATATATATATATATATATATATATATATATATATATATATATATATATATATATATATATATATATATATATATATATATATATATATATATATATAGGACTATGACCAAGAAAGAGGATTACTTCCCAGTGAAGCCTCTCCTAACTAGACAACATAGTTTCTCACCTCACAAAATGAATTATTCCCGGTGAAACATCATGAAACCCTTATATCAAACAATAGGGCACATCCACCTGAAGAGGATCATTTCCCAGTGAAACTTCTTACCTTTTTCTTAGAGCCAAATCAGGAAAGCCAACATAAGATTTCTCTTGTGCTATAACTAAGACACTCGATGACCTTCAATTATCCTCCTATTGGTCTCACAATACAAGGACCCACATGCTTCTTAAAATTTTTTCCCTCAGCTTCCTCTTGACCTTTTATTCAAGGACCCTCAGGCTTCCTAAAAGCATAAGACATGACATAGCTCCCTATAGCCAACACCCGTGAGAATTCAATTCTTAGAACAGCTAATCATAATCATTCAAGTGTTCATTCAATCTCTGTATTGAGTTATCCCCCTTCTAAAGAAAGAGATATGGAAAGTCTTAACTTTTATTCATCCCCATTGGATTCAGCCTCAATATTGGGCTTTGTACAAGACAAAAAATAGAGTTATTCATAGTCTCCAAACTCCAAAAGTTGACTCTTTCAGAACTTTTTCCTCAGTGTGTCAGCCTCAATCTTAGGCTCTACACAAGAATGTAAAAATTCAAACCCAGTAGAGTGTTTTCCTCTCAGAGTCAGCCTCAATCTTGGGCTTCATACAAGAAAATATTAACTCATTTTCAAAGTTGTGTCTCAGTTGTGTTAGCCTCAATATTGGGCTTTCTACAAGACACGAAACTCAATTTTTCAATAAATATAGTTTTCAAAACTCACTCCTCAGTCAAGGCAGCTTCAATCTTGGGCTTTATACATGAAGTACCTTACCCTCATTGTAAGAGTCAGCTTCAGTCTTGAGCTTCATACAAGACATAAATAGTCTCCACCCAATAGAGTTTCCCCTAGTTGTCAGCCTTAATTCTAGGCTAAATAAAGAACACACAAAAACCTTTCAGTCAAAATAATCCTCAATGGTGACACCTCCAAATAGATTCAACCTTAATTCCCTTTAAAGTCTCTATCTTAGGCCTCGTACAATACATTCAAAATCCATATCTTCTCTCTTTAGGTGAGATATGATTCATCTCTATAAAAGAGACATTTCTTCTATTACACCACACTCAAAATACAAACATTATCAAATCTTTTTCCCATTTAGGTGATGAAAGAGGCACACTCTGTTGATTCATTTCTAGGCTTTTGTCCTTCCCTAATGGTTGAGAAATTATTCTTTCATTCAAGAGATTATGACTGGCATACTTGCTTCAACCAAGTAAGGTCCCACTCTTATGAAAAGAACCCTTTTCTGTTACTTTCAAAAATGTTTGTCGTTGAATAGGTGAGATATCTCTCCTCTAAGATGATAACTTGTCTCTTTCCCTCATTAAAGATCAAACTCTTTTATCTTCAATCTTGGGCTTTGAACAAGACACAAAATTCAATCCATCTCCCTTTTAGTTCCCCGAACAATAAAAAGCTCTGACTTCCACTATGGATATGTAGGCATGAGATTCACAAGGAATCTTTGCGAGCAAACAAAAAATCAAAAAAAGTCAGCGTCCCTATCTTTTCACCAATTCACTCTCTCTCCTACCACAAAGGAGAAACTTTCCCAATAAACAATAAGAACAACAAACCTTGGATAAAAAGAATAAAAATAAAAAAGGCTCCCGTAGAGTACTACAGATACTTAAGGTTCTAATACCTTCCCTATGTATAACCGACCTCCTAATCCTTAGAATTTTTCCTAGTTGCTCCCCACACCTAACCAACTTAGGGTTTTTTGAGTTCTTTTTCCCCTTCCTTCTTGTAGGATAGATTAAAAGTTCATGTTACGCGTTCCTTCTATAACAAAAAGAAACCCCTTGGTATCCCTTTTGTCGGGTGGTGTTGTTTCCGCGCGTGACACATACATTACTAGAAGTGCCTGACGAAATAAACTACCTTTGTACTTTTCAAATTTGGAAACTTGAATTTGGCAGGTACTTTCACATTCAGAATGAGACATAGGTCGTGAACATCCTACCCAAACAACTATTTCCCACTAAGGGATTTCCTCTCCTTCTGTAATTCTTCGAACGAATCTTGGAATCCATCAATTATGTCATCGATACCCAAACCATCACTTGGTGTAGCATCATAAATAGGCTATGGAGCAAAAGGACCAATATGCACAATTAGAAGCGTAGTGACCATGACAGGCATCATATGACGAGTCACTTCAAGAGTGGAAAAGTAACTTTTAGGCATGCCCCAGAGATAACCATTGGGCATACGTTGTTGAGTAACATTAGCAGTTGGATTTGTTGGAACCTTCGTAGAAAGAATCTCAGAGATCACAGTAGTTTTCACTTGTGGTTGGTTCTGAGATTGAGCATTGAATGAAGGATGAACCTAATTCTGGGATTGAGCTTGATTCTGAGCTTGAGTAGCAATCAAAGTCTCTACTAGTGCGTTAAGACGTTCCATCCCTGATCTCAAAGTAGTAATTTCATTACGGAACTCTCTGTTCTCTTATTCTAGACATTCTATCTTTCGTTTATAATTAGCTCGAGTTGAATATCAGTGAGACAACTTGACTGTTCAAAGATTATGGAATCAGATTCTAATACAGCTTTAGAATTCCACACAAAATAAAAATTATGCATGATATGCAATGTAAATGTTTTTTTCTTATTATGTGAGTTTCAAAGAACTTTTAAGATAATAAGTGATTTGCAAACATCACAGAGATAGACACACGCATAATAACATAATAACTCTTTTATTAATTAATTAAGAAGGATTACAACTTGTGCACATAGTTTCTCAATCCTATCTATGCAAAATATGAAAACTAACAACTCGAATCTGATGAAGTCCCAGTACTCTACAGCATCTTCTTGAGCTTCCTGATCTTGGACTCATAGGATTCCTGCATCTTTGTCTTCCCTTTGATCAATTTGTCTACCACTCTATTCCAAGCACCTGAAGTAGCAAGAATGTTGGATTCGTCAAATCGCGCCATTGCGGCCCTTTTAATCAAGTCGACTAGGCTAAGGATAAGAACAGTCTAACCAAACAAGAAGCCAACACTTGACATTAAAGAGTCAATGTAGACTTCCCATCCTTTGAACCTTGACAATAATGAAGGTTCTATGATGGTTGGAATGCATTTTGCCAAAACATACTGAGGAAGATCATGGTGAAAGAAATGCAAGATGACTTAGCATTCAGACATCAACATGTCGAACAAGATTTCATAACATTCTGGCATGACATCCTGACTGCAGAAGTTGATCTATCAAGTGAATCAAGCATTTTTATTTGCTACAAGAATCTCGTGTTTCAGCTCAGAATATTCAGAAAAATCAATTAACTGATATTCTTACCAAGATTGATTCAATCAAGAGATTTCCGCACTTTTTACTACTGGAGATAATATAGGAAAGTTTTGATTAAAGACCTATTATCTTGGACATCAGGTAACAAATTTTTGGCAGCCTCTTTGCTCCACTTTGAAGCCCAATCCAGTCAAAGATACATTATAAATAGAAGGGATGTAACCTAGTTTTAGGTTGAACTGATATTATATGTTTTAGGTTTTAGGAATCCTTATTTTATGTTAGTTTCATACGTGTACATTCACAAACCTGAATGTGTTGAATGTTGTGTGATCTTCGAAGCATTTAAGCAAGAAGAGTATTTCATCCTCGTAAGCTTTTAAGTATCGAGGAGTGTGTGTCTTGGAAAATTGTCTTCTGGTTTCTTTGTTTCTTTATTTTGTCACAGGGCATCGTGATTGAGGGGATTTGAGGAGGGCCTCGTACCTAGGTGAGTCTTAGGTAGAAGTCATAAGAAGGGTAGTGATTAAGTGAGAAGTGTAAAATGGGATTGTTTAGCTTCGAATTGATACTATCGTATATTAGTTTCATCCCTTGCTTCGTAGCCCCTAGAGTAGGAAAGATTGTTCCGAACTGGGTACACATATCGTTGTATTCTTTACTTTCTGCATTATAATTATCGGTGCTATCAACTTGTTCATAACAGTCAACGTGCTTAGATATTGTGTCGTGACATCTCATTCGACATCGCATATCTGATACCAGAATTTCACATAACCAAGAAAATAAAATACCAACTATAGGATCCAGATGAAGTGGATATCTTCATATACAACTTGCACAAAGCCTCAGAAATACACCATGAGAACTTGAAGAAAATATTGGATAAAGTAACAATTGTGTTCAAATGAATTCCTTATCATAATGCCTTGGAATTAACCATCAAGGGCTTTTAAAGAATCATCTGCATAAACAAAGAGAAAGACTTCCAAAAAAACAAACACAATACAATCAATAATTGTTAGTTGTTAGCTTGAATGATCAATAATTGATGACCATAGAACTTAGGTCAAAGTTTATGAAAACTTGTCAGAAGATTGATAAAATCAAAGTCTCTACACAACAAGCTTTAAAAGTTTTTGAACCAATTGTCAAATATTCAACCGTTAGCACCATCGAGGTTACTCCTACACACTCTTTTATTGGAAAATTGAGGACGATGTCTGATTTAAGTGTGGGAGGAGATTTTTTATCACTTTCATTTTTTTTCATTTCTTTATTTTCAGTATATATCGCTTTCTACTAATTTAGTTGCATTGTTTGTTTTGTTTTTAATAAAATACATGTGCTTGATGAGTCCTTTGCACTGTGTATCCTTATTTCCCCCACTTTTAGCCTTACCAAAAAACATATTGCGCCAAAGAAAACACTGTGTTTTATAAATTTGAGCTATAAGACAGGTTCATGATAGGATGTGTTTGACTTCTGAATTCCTTTTTGAAAAATCGATATTGTTTAAGCACCATAAACTTTGTAAATATTAGAACTGATCCCGTTACCCCCTATAATGTAACTTAGTTTCATTGTAACAAAGGTCTTTTAGTAGTTTATCTTAGCAGTCAGCTCCGGCCTAAGCATGCTCTACGTAGGGGACTGATGAAAATAAGTGAACGTTCTCTGTTTCCGTTCTTTAATTGAATATGCAACTCCAGGTAGGGTGACCCTCACACGGTCAATTAACTCAAACTTTTGTAAAAAATTGAAAAAGGAAACAAAAAGAAAATTAAAGTCTTATGCCTATTTGTTGGTTGGTTCATAGGTGCCTCGTGCTGGACTCGGTAGGGTGGATTACATTTCGATCCCAAACAACCACAGTTGGGTAAATAAAGGGGTTATACCTATTCATATACCAGATCCCCGTGCTTGAGATTAGAGTCACTAATGGGTCACTCTACTACGATTAGGTACGGATAACGGGCGTAATGTGATTATGCCTGAATGAAAAAGGTCCTTACAAAATAAGGAAGCTTAGGCATAGTGGACTAACATGGAAATGTTTTTATAGGAATGAAGTTTATGCCCGCATGTTTGTGCAGAAAGTGTTATAAGGATATCTTTGGTTTGATTAGTTAGTACCTATCAGCACATCCTTACTTGAACTTAGAAGCCCTTTTAGCTCAAATCTTGTAAATGTTGTTCTTCTTTCATCTACTTTTGAGAGTTTTTTGCTTGAGGGTAAATAGAGGTTTAAGTGTGGGAGAATCGATACCACCTGATTGCATTGCATATTTGACATAAATTGCACATGTTTTTCGTTATTTTTAGTACTATTTTCTTATGTTATGCTTGTATTTGTCTTGTTTTTAGGCACCATTCCCATTTACAGCTCTCCTTAAAGAAACCAAGTGAATAGGACCATAAATCGAGATTTTTAGTGAAATTTTACACAAGGCGTTCAGCTTGGAGGCCGCTATTGGAGGCACCTTGACGTGGCCCACTCCACCCAAGGGATAACTGCCAGATCCTCCAGGATATCTTATTTTTCCACAGTCGGCACCTGCAAACCTCCCTCGGCTACCGTTGTCTTCACGAAGTTCAACCCCACCGAAAAGGAGTTGGCGGGCATTCCTATACTTACTTGTGTAAAAGCAATAATTCGCCACATCGGAGGATTATAGCGCTATAGTTGTGATTAGGTTGGAGCATTTTATTTACAATCTTGCCGCTATTTTGAAGGAGTAAAAAACACTTAGAAAGGGGGGATTGAATAAGTGTAACTCAAAAACTTGGAAGATAAAAACAATGAACACATTATTTTTATCCTGGTTCATTGTTAAACAAACTACTCCAGTCCACCCCTGACAAGGTGATTTACCTCACCTGAGGATTTAATCAACTAATCCAACTGATTACAATGGTTTTCCACTTAGATACCCTCTAAGTCTTCTAGACTCTACAAATCACAACTTCATCACTCTAGGAATCCTTTTACAATAAATGTAAAATAAATGTTTACAATAGTTTAGATTGCTTCTAATAAATCTGTAATCACAACTGTTCTATGTCTCTGTAAGTTTTGCGCAAGTGTTCTATGTCGCTTCTGATCAGAACTTCTATATATAGGCTCTTGAGAGGAAATGACCGTTGGGATGCATTTAATGCTTTACGTGAATAGTACAACGCTGCATTTAATGTTTCACACTTTTGTCAACTACCTCGAGCCATGCTTTTGCTGCTTTTACTGACTTTGCCTTTTGTAGCTTCTAACGTTCCTTTTGTCCGTCAGAGATTTGACATTTCAGCCTTTCATCTTGTACTTTCTTCTGGCCTCAGATTTGTAGATAACAACGTTTGAATATCGGAGTCATCAGCTTTGGTGCAGAGCATCTTCTGTCTTCTGATTTTGAAGAGCTTTGAGCGTGATACCATCATAGCTTCAAAGCTTGTACTTATGACTTCCATTTTTCTGATGCTTTCTAGTTCATATTCTGATTCTGCATGACCATTTTCTGATGTCTTGCCAGACCATGTTCTGATGAAGCCATCCAGAACTTTCTGAGTCAGTGCTTCTGAACGCTGATTTGTGCATACTTTTTATATATTTCCTGAAATGGAAAACTTTAAGTTTATTTATATATTTCTTGCTTCTGAACTTGAAGTTTCATAGCACTAAGCTTGCTTAAATTCTTTAAGAGCTTTAGAATTGCTTTTCCCCATGTATTTGCTTCTCATTTGAGCTTGTCCAGAATATCTCATTCCTGCAAAAACTATCAAAGACAGAAAACTTGCAAATAATTGTTAGGAATGTTGAGACTTAAGCCCATCAAATGATATTGTAAATCAATTCAATTATCACATTTCTCCCCCTTTTTGTCATAACATCAAAAAGCATAAAAGATTCAGATGAAAAACACACAGAGTGAAGAAAGAAAAATATATTTCATTGATTAATCAAAAGAAGATAATACACAAGTAGATGCAAGCAAAACAGATGCAGAAATAATGAAAAAACAACTAAGACACAAGACAGACTACCACTGGCTAAGCTTAGAAGCTAAGACGGCCAGAAGGTTCTTAATCTCAGAAGTGTCTTCAACTTGCTTCTTAGAGGATTCTTCTTGGTTCTTCATCCAAGTTCTGAACTCAGCATTGGTGTCATCTTGCTTGTCCAGACGACTAGCCAATGTAGCTTGATTCTGTTGGAGTTCCTTCAGCGTGTTCAGCAGAACAGAAGGACCAGCAGAAGTAGCAATAGAGCTATCTGCTAGAACAGGATGAGCAGCATCAGCTTCAACCATTGTAGCATCTTCCATATGTTCCTCGGCAGGAATTTCTTCAGCAGAAGACTCTTTGAACACAGGAATCATAGGTTATGGAGGGTACTCAACTTCTGTATATACCATGTTAGGGGCTTTCTCCAGAGGGTTCTCCCTGAACCAGTTGAATAGTATCTGAATGTCTCTAGTCATAACCTTGTATGGATGTGGCTTCCACACAACGATAGCTAGAGGATTTTCTTCTTCTAACTCATCAACAAATTGCCTCTCTTCCAGAGGCTTCTGGTTGGTGATGGGATGATAATACTTGCCATCATCATACTCCAAGGGTACAACAGGACCAGGAGCAGCAGCCAAACAAGCTTTCTGGAGGTCCAGAAAGTCAGCCTGTATCTCTTAACCAAAAGCTCTCCAGAGCTTTCCAGCAGCTACATGATCCAGCTTGGAATCATGAGCAACCTTCAGAACTTCTAAACCTGTCCTGACCTTGTTATTTAACAAATCAAAACATGCATCAACAGAAGGTTTTGGAGGTTTTGTTCTGGGAGGTGAGATTGGAGATTTTGGATTGAGAGAAGAGATTGGTTTTTTGGATGAGAGAAAGCATATGGTTGAGATTCTCTATCAAAAACGAACAAAGTTTCTGAAGATGGTTGACGAGAGGATTCAGCTTCATTGTCTGAGTCTAAGACTACGACAACGGGGTTAGAAGATTGTTTGTTTTTAAGGTTATAGGATTGCATGAGGCGGATGAAAGAATCAGAAAGAGAGGATTCTGATGAGGGGACATGGCAGAACACAGTAGTGTCAACATGATCATAGTTGGAATGTGGAAGAGGTTGAGAAGTAGATATAATGGCGTGAGGATGAATGATGGTGTTTAGAGGTGTGGGTTCAAGAATAGGTTCAGAAACATGAGGTTAAGAATTAAGAATAGGCGATTTGCCTTTAGACTTAGGTGAAGAAGGAGGGGTAGAAACTTTGGTGGTTGGAGGTGGTTTTGCCGGGGCGTTTTCTGGTGATATTTCTTGTGGAGCTTCTGTTGATACAATATTTGAAGTTAAAACAGGAGCAGAGCAAGGTTCAGAAATTACAATACCTGAAGGCCTTTTCTTCTTCTGAGGCCTAGTAGGACCTTCTCCAACAGTTTTCCTTTTCTTCTCCTTCTGTTCTACTTTCTTCTTTCCTTTCTCCTCTTCCTTTTTCTTCCTTTCTAGCTTCCTTCAGTTCTTTCTTCTTTTCTTCTTTCTTTTCTTATTTCTTCTCTTCTTCTTTCTTTTCTTCTTTCTTCTCCTTCTGCTCTTCTTTTCTCATTTCTGGTAGGTCTAGCTTTCTTTTCGTTCTTCTTTCTTTCTCTTGCACTACCTCTAGAACTTGATTAGCATTAGTGGAAAGTTTTTGCTTGCTTATCCATATAGGATCACTATCAGAACCTTCTACCTTGTGCATAGAAATGTATTAGACAATAACTTCTGAAAGTTCATTTCTGAAGAACAGCTCAAAGTTAGCTAGAGCATGAGCTCTTATGGACCGCACTTTAGTGTTCACTTGGGGAGTAGTACCAATAGATTCAATTAAGCCTATCTTCTTCAGAGTACAAGCGTTCATGGTGCTTCCAATTATTGTATAAGGATCCTTAATTAATGCCAACTTTCTCTAGATCCTCGACAATTTTTGTTTGAACCAGAAGATCAGTGATGATTCTTCCAAAAGGAATAATGTTTCTCTTGTACTTGGGATTCTTCTTTATGAATTCATCTCTAGATTCCTTCACATGCTTCCATATGTGGTTGAGGATGATGAACGGAAGATTCACCATTTCTTGTTTACCAATTGCAATACAGAACGTATTGTTGGTTCTTGCTAACATAGTTTGAAGAAACGGTTGCCTTTCTATGGTAGATGCAACCCAGAATAATCTTAGCCAAGATTCTGTAGGAAGGCTTCATTTCCTTGATTTCTTTAGATTCTACACCATTCTTGAAGATTTCTTCATACACAACCTCCCACTCTGTTCTTCCTAGAACGGCTCAAGAAACACCTTCAACAGTTTCCCACCCAAACAACTTCCTTAGAAGGTTTTTTGTAATAGAGAAACGTTCACCATGAACAATAGAGAGAATGGCCTTTGGCATGACTGTTGCATGAACCCAAAATTCTTTCACCAAATCTGGATAGACTGGTCCACATAAACCATAGATGAACGCTTACCATCCTTGAAAGGTCTTAGCCTCCTTTAGATGAATATCATGTGATTCCAGGTTATCAAAATTAACCATTATTTCGAAGATAACCTCTAATTCGTTCAAAGGAATCGAACAAGTCTTCTGTGCAACAAGTTGTTGTTGTTGTTGATCTTGATTTTGTTACTGAGAAGATGAACCAACTTATTTCTTAAAGGAATAAGCCATTGAATAACTACTAATATTTCTTGGTTTCTTTTTAGGGTTTTTGAAAAGGGAGAAGAAGAGGCAGAAATGCATAAACAAGATGATGATGAATGCGTGAAAAGAGGGAAAATGAATATGAGATGCGTTTAAATAGCCACGGACGTGAAACAAAATGCAATGAAATTCTGAGAATGAACAGTTAC
Organism: Vicia villosa; assembly: GCF_029867415.1. Classification (NCBI taxonomy): domain Eukaryota; kingdom Viridiplantae; phylum Streptophyta; class Magnoliopsida; order Fabales; family Fabaceae; genus Vicia; species Vicia villosa. The sequence continues at coordinate 74,096,325 of NC_081183.1, forward strand.
AGAATGCAGAGAATCAAATGCATTTAATGTTGAATGACGTTAGGAGAGATAACGTGAAATTTGAAATGATTTGCACAGTTAACTAGTGCGGCGTCTTATCAACTGCACGCATGCTTGTCCCTTCAGAATGAACAAGTGGTCATCATCTAGAATAGCTGGTGATAGCTGTTTTTCTTTAACAGAAATTCTGGATCATACTTAGACATATGAAACGTTAGCAATAACAGAATCAGAGTATCTAAATGATCAACATATCCAGAACATCTGATAAGAAAATAAATACGCATTTCAAATCTAATCCATATATCAGATCTTCTTATCCTTTCATTCTGGGCATAAATCCATACTGATATTCTTCAGAATGAACTTAAACCTATATTCAGCAAGGGGTTTTGTGAAGATATCAGCCCACTGATGTTCTGTATCTACAAAGTTTAAAGAAAGAACACCCTTCTGAACATAGTCCCTAATGAAGTGATGTTTAATCTCAATATGCTTAGCTTTAGAATGTAAAATAGGATTCTTAGATAAACAAATAGCAGAAGTATTATCACAGAATATAGGAATGTTACTCTCATATATCTGATAGTCTTCTAGCTGACTTTTAATCCAGAGCATCTGTGTACTACATCCAGCAGCAGCAACATATTCTGCTTCTATTTTAGAGAGGGAAATTGTGACTTGCTTCTTGCTATACAAGGAGATCAGATGACTTCCCAGAAACTGACAGCTTCCAGAAGTACTTTTCCTTTCAACTCTATCTCTAGCGTAATCAACATCACAATATCCTACTAAGTTGTATTCTTCAGATCTTCTGTAGACTAAACCAACATTAGTAGTACCTTTCAGATATCTCATAATTCTCTTAACAACAGTTAAGTGAGATTCTCTAGGATCTGATTGGAATCTAGCACACAGGCATACACTGAATAGAATATCAGGTCTAGAAGCAGTAAGATATAATAGAGACCCTATCATACCTCTGTAGATTTTCTGATCAACCTTCTTGCTTACCTCATCCTTACCTAATACACACGTTGGATGCATTGGAGTGTTTGCTTCTTTTCTTTCTGAAAGATTGAACTTCTTCAGAAGCTCTTTCACATACTTGGTCTGATGAACATAAGTTCCTTCAGAAGTTTGATTAATCTGGACCCCAAGGAAATACTTGAGTCCTCCCATCATGCTCATTTCAAACTCTGCATGCATAGACTTAGCAAACTCCTTTCCAAGTGTAGCATTAGATGTTCCAAATATGATATCATCAACATAAATTTGGAAAATTAAAATATCCTTTTTAAAGGTTTTACAGAAAAGAGTCGTGTCCACTTTTCCTCTAGTGAAACCATTATCCAGAAGGAAAGAACTTAATCTTTCATACCAAGCTCTGGGAGCTTGCTTCAGTCCATATAATGACATCTTTAGTTTAAAAACATGTTCTGGAGACTTAGAGTCTTCAAAACCAGGAGGTTGGTGGACATAAACTTTTTCATCTATATAACCATTTAGAAAGGCAGTCTTAACATCCATATGATACAGAGTGATGTTATTCTGAGCGGCAAATGAAATTAATAAGCGAATATATTCTAACCTGGCCGCTAGTGCAAAGGTTTCTGTATAGTCAATACCTTCTTGCTGACTATATCCCTGAGCAACCAGCTTGTTTCTGAAAACCCACTTAGTTCCAATGATGTTAAATCCCTTTGGTCTTGGAACCAGATCCCAAACATCATTCTTTGTAAACTGATTTAACTCTTCTTGCATGGCAATTATCCACTCACCATCTTCCAGAGCTTGATCAACAGAAGTTGGCTCAATCAAAGATACTAGACCAAATTGACATTTTGCACTGTTCTTCAGGAATGCTCTAGTTCTGATGCGATCATCTTTCTTTCCAATGATAACATCTTCTAGATGAGCAGAGTTGAGTCTAGAAGATCTTTTGAGTGTTGGCTCTTCAAATATTCTGAGATTCTCCAAACAGGCTGCAACTTAATCTTCTGATACTTCTTTACTCTTGGGTTCTTCATGATCTGAGTTAGAGATTTCTATATCTGCAAAATTCTCAAACTGCTTTGGCTTTTCAAGACCAACCTTATCATCAAATCTGATATTGATTGATTCGTCAACTACCAGAGTTTCAGGATTGTATACTCTATAGCCTTTTGAGCGTTAAGAATATCCAAGTAGAAAATACTTCTGAGCTTTAGAATCAAACTTATGCAGATGATCTTTAGTATTCAGAATATAGCAAACACATCCAAATGGATGAAAATATGAAATGTTGGGTTTTCTGTTCTTCCACAATTCATAAGGAGTCTTATTTAGAATAGGTCTTATAAAGATTCTATTCAATGCTTAGCCATATTGGTTTCATTGATCATGGTTCTGGCCATTTCTTGTAGAGTCCTATTATTTCGTTCTACAACTCCATTTTGTTGTGGAGTTCTAGGACAAGAGAAATCATGGGCAATACCATTTTCTTTAAAATAAATTTCAAAGAATCTGTTCTCAAATTCACCGCCATGATCACTTCTGACCTTTCTGACTTTGCATTCCTTCTCAAATTGAATCTGAGTGCAGACGTCAAAGAACACAGTATGTGACTCATCCTTGTGTTTCAAGAACTTTACCCATGTCCATCTGCTATAGTCGTCTACGATGACTAATCCGTATTTCTTCCCTCTGATTGATGTTGTTTTAACAGGGCCAAAAAGATCAATGTGCAGAAGTTCTAGCGGCCTAGAGGAAGAGACAACATTTTTAGACTTGAATGCAGGTTTTGAAAACTTCCTTTTCTGACATGCTTCGCAAAGAGCATCTGATTTATATTTCGGATTAGGGAGTCCTCTGACAAGATTGAGTTTGTTAATCTGAGAGATCTTTCTCAAACTAGCATGACCCAATCTTCTGTGCCAGACCCACTGCTATTCACTAACAGACACAAGGCAAGTAACCTTTTGATTCTTAAGATCTAAAAGATCAATCTTAAAATGTTGTTCTTTCTCTTGCCTGTAAATAGGATTGAGCCATCCTTCTGACTAATAGCTTTACAAGACTTTTGATTAAATATTTTGTCATAACCATTGTCACTTGATTGACTTATGGACAATAAGTTGTAAGCTAGTCCATCTACTAAGAGAACATTAGTTATAGAGGGAGAGTTACCAATTCATATGGTTCCAGAACCAATGATCTTGCCCTTCTGGTTCCCTCCAAACTTTACTTCTCTAGCAGATTTAAGTTTCAGGTCTTGGAACATAGACCTTCTTCCCGTCATGTGTCGTGAGCACTCAGAGTCCAGGTACCATGACATGTTTGCCTTTTTCTTTTGAGCCTTGAAGGATATCTGCAATAGGAATTATCTTTTCCTTAGGTACCCACATTCTTTTGGGTCCTTTTGCGTTAGTCCTTCTCAACATATTTCTTGATGTGTGTTATGTGAAAACTCTTAGAGTGAGATGTGTGCTTAATATCATGAGAATGGCCATAATTGAACTGATCATACAAAGGTTTGTATGTGATAATCATCTCATCAATAGGTTCATGTTTATATGGGGTTTCATCCTCATAGCCTATGCCTATTCTCTTGTTTCCACTTACACGATATATCATAAAGGCTAGCTGACATCTGCCTATACCTCTAGATAGAAACTTTCTGAAACTCAAGTCATATTCCTTAAGAATATTGTTCACGCTTGGAATAGAATTTTATAAACATGAAGATGATTCAATATCTTCAGATAGTTTTAAAAAAAATTCCTTCAGTTCAGAATTTTCTATTTCAAGTCTCTTAGTTTCAGATGCAAAGAGCTTTTTCAGCTTTTTGTATTTGATACTAAGTTGACCCTTGATTTCCAGAAGTTCAGGTAAGCTGAAAACTAACTCGTCTCTAGAAAGTTCAGAAAGTACCTCTTCAGAATCTGAGTCTGATGTAGATTCTGGTTCTTCATCAACAGTAGCCATCAGTGCTATGTTTGCTTGCTCATCTTTAGAGTCTGACCCTTGATCAGAAGAATCAAAGTCATCCCAAGTAGCCATTAAGCCTTTCTTCTTTTCAAATCTTTTCTTGGGCTTTTCCCTCTGAAGCTTTGGACATTCATTATTGTAGTGTCCAGGCTCTTTATGTAACACCCCTTTTATACCCCAAAATAAATAAGCATATAATTAGAGAATAAGCATGCATATAATTCAAAAGGGCGTCACATCGATGTTTTCAAAAGCTAAAAAATTTTAAAAACCGACAACATTTATCCACAATATAAAATACACCTGGTCATTCCAAATAACACCTAAACATTTAATTACAATTCATACAGAATATGCATTCACAGCAGAAAGTACTAAAAATACTCATGTATTTCATAAAATGATTCATGTTTTATACCATGATCATATCTCAATAAGTATCTCAACATAAAATAAACCATAATCATATTATTTGGCTTAAAAGCCTCCCAAACATCAAGTAAACAATAAACAGATTCACGAGTCATAACATAATACATAAACAAATAAAACATGAGTTCAACACGCCTAGTCTACCCATTGTTACATGACCAGAGCATCGACTCACTACCTAATCTCCAACAAACACAGAATAAACTCCAGTTAAGTCTTGCAAGAGCTACTAAACGCCAGAACCTGCATGTCGCCAAACGAGGGCAACATTAAAACAGAAGGGTGAGAATACGAATCATTATGAAAAAAGTATAAAAAGATACAATGGTTAAAATCAACAATTATAGGAATTTATTACACCATGCCTAATAATGTAAAATAATACTAATCAATATATTCACATATATTAAGCATTCAACAAGTATAACGAGTATAATATTCCAATTTCAATACTATGTTTACAATTATGCACATAACCATAATTATCACATATTCACACATTTAACCAAGTATGTATCCAAACATCACCCATCTCAAATATCAAACTCATACACGTATCACAACTACATCAATTTCACATATTCAATTATCGCATAACTCCAATGTGACTCAATGCAAGATATGTGACACAATGCATGTGGTACCGTAATGTGAACCCAACGTTTCACGGCTTTCCAATTCAATATCTAGAATCCAAGCCACAATTCAGATCCGGACAAGATCAAAGCCACCACGTATGTTTCAAATTAAGGATCAACGTATTCTACGTCTATTTCCATTCAAGGATCACCGTCTATTACCATGTGAACCCACAGTTTCACCGCTTCCACAGTGAAGCCGACTATGCCATGAATGAATGTACAATTACCCACCAACTATGCAATTAAGATTATCTCGTTAATCTTAACTTACCGCATACCAACAATAATTCAATTCTATGAGTTATATATCAAATTGTACACCACACTCACAACACATTGATATTAATCCACATGATAGAAACAATATTCAATTATGATTCACAAAATACAATTAACACTAGTAAATCATACTATCTCATGTTAATTCATATTTCCAACAAAATATAAAAATATACTTCCAAACCAAGTATCAATTCATTAGTATTTAGCCAAGAATACAATTACGGTAAACTTTCCGAAATACCATAAGTTACCGACAAACCAAGTAATCGATTTAATCCCAATTATATTCAAATCAATTAAGCTCATTGAAATTAATTCGACTATGAATTTAGTCAACCAATTAATATCACCCTATATTAATTTCAATTCATTTCTATTTCTATTCCATTTCCACTTTCTAGCATTCTATTGCTCAAGACCATCTTTATTGAAAGGAATATCGCGCCAGCTTTCTAACACTATGAACGGTACTTAAAACGGATTTACGATTTTAAAGTTATGAATTTGTAAAGTTTCAACGAGAATGTAAACACCGACATCATAAACTGACAACTCTAAACATATAAGAATAACTCATGTGAATTTAATTGTCTAACAGTCTGACTCAAGTAATAATAAAACAACTCTAAAGAGTCAATACCTTAAATTTTAATTCTACCGTTTATCAGATTTGACTTTAAATAATTCGAAAACAACTTTGACAACCATATTGACAACTCTAACGGAATTGAAAATAATTTAAAATTAGTCCGATAATCTAAATATTCATCTCTAACTCAAAACACCTATAAATATATTAATAATATAAAGTTATTAATATTATTATTATTATACTAAAGACATATACATGTCTTAGTAACTTAATGTGAGTTTTTCTTGAAAATATAGTGTTCTACTATACCAATTTATATATAATGCTAATAGTCATCTAAAACATGCCGCTACAGTGGGTGTATGAAGACCGTGATACATTTGAATCAGTAATAATGTGGTATCAGTGTTGAATCAAGACCATGTAACATCTCTTAAAATTATATATACCATAACTATACCATAACTATACCTGCTACACACTTTAATATTAAAACCAGTATATAACAAGCAACATTGTACATAATAAAACATATCTGCTACACACTTTAATATTAAAACCAATATATAACAAGCAATATTGTACATAATAAAACATATAATATATGTATTTGGAAAACAGCCGCATGATATATGCATCCAAGCACAATCTAATGCATTTCAAGGCCAACAAAATTAACGATACAGACCCGTGTATTTGAAGATAATTTATCATCAACGCAACATATATGCATCAATTTTTCACCCAATTCATCAATTCAAACACAATTAAATTTAGGGATTTTACTCTAAACATATCAAAACCTAATAATTGAAGAACAAAATCTCTAAATCATGTTAATTTACCCATTGACCAAATCATACTAACCCATAATAATAAGGATTCTCCCTCTTACCTCTTCAATTTCTTTAAACCTAGCTTCTTCTCTTTATTCCTCTTTTGCTTCTCTTCTCCTCCTTTCCTCTTTTCTCTTCTCTTGAAATGAACAAATGTTATGGTGTCTCTAACTCTCTCTAAACTCTTACTATATCATGTCTTAATGGGCTTAAGGAAATAACACTCAATTACTCCTATTTCTAATAAATAGGCCCAATTAGATATAATCTCTAATAACTCAATTAACCCATTAAACCAAATAAACACAATTATGCACAAAATTAATTAATTAAATTAATTATTATATCACATAACAATTAAATAAATAATTAACACACAAAGTAAAATAAAATAATATAATAAAATAAACACGGATAAAATCCTCTAATAACTCAATGTCTCATATATCCGGTTTAATCTTAATTACTCGGAAAATTCTCAAAACTCTAAATATTAACTCATTAATATTTCTAATACTAAAAATATTAAAAATTTTGATTAAATATTGATTCGCTATCCCGAACTAACACCGACTAAATCGTCCCAAAACGCGAAAAATTCAATAAACATCAGAAATGACTAAATTAAGCAAATAATTATTAAAAACACCAAATAATATAATTAATAATATAATTAATTAAAATATTAATAAAAATCGGGATGTTACAACTCTCCCCCACTTACGATATTTCCGTCCTCGAAAATTCAATCGACACAACCATTTCGACACCGAAACCACACTTACTCTTTCCTGATTCATACCAATACAAAACATTCCACATCTTCAACCATAGAAGCTTCCAAGGATGCCACTCCAATACTCGAATGGAATACCATGCAAACACACCGTTCTCTCGATGTCAAACTTAGCAAGTCTCTCCATCCGATAATCCATCCTCACTGGAATAACATAAGCGCATCTCGTCAACCTATCCACAATGACTCAAATCACTTCACAATTACTCGATGTTCTCACCAACCCAAACAAAATCCATAGAGATACTATCTCACTTCCACTCGAATAGAATAACTGTTGCACCAACTAAACGGGTTGAAAAATAGGTTAGGATTCGTCCCTTTTCCATGAGAGAGTTTATTTATTTATAATGTAAAATTAGGTTAACAAATTTGGAATGGACCAACTCAATTAATTAAAATAATAAAAGACCCATAAAATAAATTTGGATTTTTATTATTCTAACTAATTTAAATTAATTACTTCCTAAAATATAAATATTATCCTAAAATATAAAGGAAAAATCTTTTTTTATTTTATGATTTTTTGGATATTTTTGTGAATAAAATGTGAATAAGAAAAAATATATTTTTTAACAAATAATAAATAATAAATACGAAAATAATATTTAAATATTAAAAAAACAATTTTTTTTGTAATTTTTTTGAATAAAAGTGAACTAAAGCTAGAAATAAAAAATGTTAGAAATTGGATTCGAACCCGGGACGTCTCGTTCTTGTACCTCTTACCCTGAAAGCCTTATCGATTATGCCATGTCACTTAATCAAAATAAGATGACATTTGTGATTATATGAGGGCAAATTTTGGGGTACAACAACTGCCCCTGTTCAATCTTCTTAAACCTGAAGAGGTAGATTGGCATGTTCGCCATTCGTGATCTGAAGGTGGAAGAGGATTGAACACTTAAGTGCCCAAAAATTTGCACTAGCCGGAGCAGGAAACATTGCTTTTGGAGATGGGCTTAAAGGTGCCATCCAGATGTTCGACAAGATGTTTGTCTAAAGCAGACGCTTTTCAGGCTGGATCATGTGCATTGATTGTATCTGGAGGAGAAATGAAGTAAAATCTTACAGAAGACTACCTAGAGAGGTTCCTGAATAGGGTAAATCATTGACTGATGTAGAGGAGATTAGGCTTTAAACAAAGCTCGAGATGAAGTGTCTTGTAGAAGATTAAACAAGACTAACCTATAAAGGATATGATATGTCTTAAACAAGACTGACCTAGAAAGGCTCCTAGAAAGGATATGATACGTCTTAAACAAGACTACCTAGAAAGGATATGATATGTCTTAAACAAGACTACCTAGAAAGGCTCCTATAAAGGATGTGATACGTCTTAAACAAGACTACCTAGAAAGGCTTCTAGAAAGGATATGAAATGTCTTAGAAAAGACTACCTAGAAAGGTTCCTAGAAAGGATGAGAGATGGGTCTTAGAAAAGACTACCTAAAAAGATTCCTGGAAAGGATAAGAGAGGTCTTAAAGAATACTACCTAAAAAGGGGGTGCAGTTACCGTGCATAGATAAAAATCTATGCACCGTGCATAGATTATTATGGACCCTTGGATCATTAGATCAAATTCTAAAGATCAATTGTTATTACTCAATACTCAACACTCACTACTCAAAACTCAATACTCACCACTCAATACTCAATACTCAATACTCAATACTGGATTAAAAACATGATCCAATGGCTTAGATTGACTTATGCATGGTGCATAAGGAAAATCCTTATGCATATTAGCCAATGCCCTAAAAAGGTTCCTAGAAAGGATGAGAGATATCTTGAACAAGACTAACCTAGAAAGGTTCCTATAAAGGATGAGAAGTTCTTTGATTGTTTCTGAATTATCTTTGAAGAAAGACTTGGAATGAAGCATCAGAATTGTTTTTGTGTCTTGAATGAGCGTTAAGATTGAATCGTTGACACGATCGTCTTTGTACCGTATCTGGATGATAATGTTCTTTTGATTATGAAATGACCTGAAAAGGCGAAATTAGTTTTATGCAATGTCATGATGCATGTATTGTGTAATGGGGTTCTCGAAATAAACGAGAATGTTGTATGTTATGCATGTAATGTGAATGAGGTTCTCGAAATAAACAAGAATGTTGTATGTTATGTATGTATTGTGAATGATGCATGGATGGACTATATAGTCGAAGCATATTGGTAGCTTTGTATAGCAATTGCTGGTTGAGAAAATAAATCTCTGTATGTTGCTGGAGATGATGACAAGGTTTCAGTCGTGAGCATCAACTTTAATGGAGATAGCGAGTTTGAATAAACCATGTTGGAGAAGAAGATTGTGTCGGAGAACCGGCAGTGTCGGAGATGTAAACTTCGTTGGGGAACTAAGTCTCTGTTGGGAAGAGAATGTTTGAAGATAACTCCTCAAGGATTACTCTGTGGGGATATTGTTGTGAAAACAACTCTATGGGGAAGATTCTCTGAGGTTTCAAATTTCATTTCCCCCATGTCTTCAAGTATTGCTTTACTTGTTGTTTGAAAAATATTTTCTTAACCCAAAGTGGCCCTTTGCATATGGGAGTCTATCTGCCCCTGGGATTGGTAGCCTGGTGTACTTTATTCTTGAGATTACTAGAATTAGAACTTCTAAGGAGATACTGATCTTGCTGCTAGTAGCTAAATAGCTTTTGCTGAGATTTGTGACTAATGCAACATGCCCCAAGTGATAGGCTTGCCTCTTTGACTGTTTAGTGCCTTTGAGAGATTCGCAGAATCTTGACTTGATTGCCCCAGATGAATGAGATAATAACATGTTGTGCCCCTTGTATATATAAGCTTTTGACTGACTAAGTCAGGCGTACGAGACGTCTCTACAGCTTTATCTGTCGGGGGACTTTCTGTGATTCGTGCTATCATAAGCAACATGCCCCTGTATCATGAACTTAGGAATCATGCCCCTGGTTGATCAGGGTTGGAGGTAATTTCAACTGTGCTTGGGTGAAGGCTCCTGGTTGTTCAGCAGTTTTGAGAGATCCTTTGAATCTTGGACTGATTGCCCCAGATATCTGAACGCTTACTCGATGGAGTATTTCGATTGTTTTTGTGCCCCTGAGGGTGATCATAAATTGAGATGTTCATGCTCGAACTCAACGGATTTTTGAAGACAACTTGTCCCTTGAGAGGATTAAACTTTTCATCTGCAGCTCATGATGGAAGCTTTCCTGGTGTCAAGCACTTGTTCATATGCAAAGAATGTTTGGTATGAGAAATATAATTCTAATGCAAAGTTCATGTTTGTCTTGAAGTTTTAAAAAAGAAATTTTTTTTTGAAAGGATGTCAAAACATCGATTTTTGTGAAAGGTGGTGTAATACCAACTCAAACGTTTTAGCAAAACTCCTAGGATTCGGTTTACCGTACTCTCGTTTACAGTATGCTTTTGAATTAACCCTGCTTCAATTAGGACTTTTGAGGGTTGTAACGTGGCCAAGTTCACGGTTTTAGAAGAAAGGGTTTTTAGGCTCAAAATTTTATTGGTGCCCACCCCCTTCGTGATGTTCTCCAACCTAAGTTCAGTTAACTCGATGCGAGCATTCATCCTTCAAGAGGAGTTTGAGGTGATTGAAGAATCAATGAGGTGTTTGGACATGGCAGTCACTTTCCTTTTATTCTTGGTGTCTGATCACACGATCTTGAATTTATAGCCACGAGACTTTGCCCTTTTGCTGAGGATCTTTTTTTTTTGTTTCCCTAACTTTTGCCTGGACAAATTCTTTTGAATTTCAGGTTTGAAGTCCAGCGGGATGCCCTAACTTTTGCCTAAGTCATTTGTTTTCAAGTTGTTGACTTAGCAGGTTTTTTTTATTCATTCTTTTCTTTCTTCTTCTTTTTTTTAAGTCGTATGAGACGTCTACGATTTGTTGGAAAGATTGTGACTACCTCATTTCTTGGATGACGAGGGATAGCCATTGTAGTATCGTCATATTTTAACCTCCTATTGCGAGAGATGACCATTGCAGTCTCGACTTTCCCTCAACCTTTTGAAGGATAACCATTGTTGTATCCTTAGATGTGTGCTCCTGATGAATTTTGAATGCTCAACCAGGTTAACTGAACACTACCCTGCCCTAGGTTAAATGTGAGGGTTTTTTCGTATCAAATAGAAACTCCTACTTCAAGCCTCAAAGGGGTTGACAAGGGATTAACTTCCTTATATCTCCAGTGTTTGGGGATTTGAAACAATGCCTGTACATCATCAATAGGGTTTTACTCGAAAGCACACCATTTGAGGTTATCGGTATTATGTATTCGTCATTCTCCTTTCGGAGTTATTATGCTTTATCGCCGAGAGTTTGGCATCACAAGCAGAGAAAAACATGTTAGAGCGAGAGCGGATGAATTTTTTCAAGACAAACATATTCAATGCATCATTATTATAGTTCAAAAACAAACAAGTGTGACATATAAGCAGAATTGAATCAAAACAAGAAAGACTAAGCATGAACATGCATGATGATATAGAGATTGTCAATGTTGAGGAGATTTTCTCCGTGTGGACTTATTTCTTCAGAAGATCCATTGAGTCGAAGGAGAACTTCAAATATGGATTTTAGGTACAAATGATTATAACCTTTGCGTCGATCAGGCTTTGATCCTTGTTTCTAAATGACTGACAATCATCGATCGAATGTCCAAGTGCCCTATAGTGGAAAACAAACCGAGCGTTAGTGTCTGAACCTGCAGGATACTTTAGATTACTTCCAGGAAGACGATTCCGACGAAGTCACACGAGAGTTGTAAGTGTCCAGGGCGAATAGGAAACCCTACGCAGTTAAGAGATCGGGGTAAGATTATTATAGTCAGGTAAAGGGAAGGTGTTAGGAACCCTTAACCCTTTCCTAAGGTTCTGAATTGAGAGGCGGAGGTTTATGGCTAAAATTTATTAAGTTAACAGCTAAAGAAATGAAAAGGGTGAACGGTAAGATTTGAACCTAATTAGGATCTAGGGGGAGGGAACTCGCCTTGTTGGCAAGTGCCTACGTATCTCCTTAGGGAGAATCAAAGTCAACGTAGTTCGGGACACAGGGTTGTACGCCTTAGAATTTGATATGAAGGTGTTTGAAGGTATTTTGAGTTACCTATCGTAGTTTTGAGTTTTGTGGTTTGCAAGGCATTTTGAGTTACCTTATCGAAGTGATGAAAATCCGTAGTTTTGGTTTGATGTGTTTTAGATGGCGTACAACCCTGGTTTTTAATATGCACTATTAATCGCAATGATCAATAGATTTGATCACCATAATTAATAGATTAGTGGTGTAATATTACCAATTATAATCGATGGGTTCGATTATCACTAATAACAAATAAATATATTTTATAGAATTTAATTATTTATTTTTTATCATTATCCCTCGTAATCGATAGATTCGATTATAAATAATAGTGAACTTTTAAGGAGGAAATGCTAATCATCGTAACCCATAGATTCGGTTAGAACAATTTAGCAAAATAGGTTTATTTGAATTATATTTGATTAAAGAATTAAATGATTATTACCCACCGCGATCAATTGATTTAATCGAAGCGAATAATAAATTAAATCCTAATACTCTGGCCAAGTGGCCAATGGGATTGGGCAAGACTCCTAATAATTAAAACTGATTAAATAAATTAATCGACATAATCGAATAATCAGGAAATAAACCTAATGTCACTTATTTGCCTAGTCTTATTTTTATCATTTAAATCCTAAATTAAAAAAATTAAATTATAAACACATTAACATATATATAATTAAACAATTAAATAAATAACATATAAATAAATAAATAAATAAAAATAAAAAAACAAAAGAAACCTGGGTGTGATTCTGTGTGGTATGTTCTTGAGGATCTATAGTGATCCTTCAGCCTTTGATGCCTTGGATCTGGATCGGTGGAAAATGTATGGCCAATATTAGAGGATCATCTTGGGCGTGTGCTCTACTGGATCTGCATGCATACACTTACCAGAAAATTGAAGAAAATAATGGGGCAATGGGGAATCGAACACAGGTTCGTTCGCTGACCAGGCACCAAAACCCCCTCGCCAAGTGCGCTGCATGGATTGAGTGATAATAATACGAAACGAAATAAATATAAAAAAATAACTTCATGGAAATTAAAACAGAACCAGCTTCGCGCCCCCGGATCTTCTCCTTCTTCCCGTCGCTTTTCTGAAAAACGCATGGGCTTTTGGCTACGGTTCTTCATTGTGGCTGTAGGTCTTCTTCTCCAAACCCTGCGAATTAACACCAATAAACACAAAGCCAAAGCCCAGGTCACACAATAACCATCTTCTAAGCATGATGGCATCCCCAATTTGTGCAGATTTTGCCTCTATCCTAATATCCCCAATTCAAAGCTTCAAAAACCTAGCAATGGTATATTCCTTAATCTGCAATCAAACTCAAATTAAATGGTGCAGAAAGTTTCTAAACTTCTTCACGATCCCGAATATATGATCAAATACAATTTAAATTGCATAAAGATATGAAATCAAAATTAAAATAAAAACGCCTAAACCTTGAACGTATGCGCGACAATTCTGAATGCAAGAGCCCTTGAAGGTGATCCCTATGGCTCCAATGAACATCCAGGAAGCTGATTCCAATCTCCAAACTCCATGAATCCATATGCAAGCTAGAGAACAAATTTTTATTTTCTCTTGAATTGTTAAGTCCGATTTTGGTTCTTGGAGGCCAGAAAAATCCTCCCCTTGCTTTTGACTTCTCTTGGATACTTATAGTCATTGCATTAGGTCAACAACCTTGCACCAAATCCCTTTAAATCTTGTTCTTTGATGACAAAAAATTTGATTGGAACTTGATTGAAATACCATGAAATCTTTCCTATTTTGGCAAAATTTTGATTTTCTCTTTTTAATCCCCTTTAGCACTAAATTATACCATAAATATGGTGTTTGGATGATTGGGATTGGTTGACAAATAAATCAAAACAAATCTTTTGTGTTTTCCATTGATTATTTGATTTAAATGGTATTTTAAATGAATAAAATTCACTAAAAAATATAATAAAAATCACATAATCATGGTATTGGTCTTGGGCATTCTTCGTGACCTCTTAAGCAAGTTTGGATCATAAAAAGTCAGGCCCATTTGTAAAGACATCCATTTTTAACCTTATTTCCTCACATAACCCCCAAACATTCACCAACTTTGACAAGGCATATCTCCCTCAATTTTTAAAATATGGACGAGTTCTATAACTTTTTAGAAACCTCGAGATGTCCTCTATAAGCCACTTTGGAACATATTTTTCATTTGAAGATTTTATCTTGATGATATGCCCTTTGACAAAAAACAGCTTTCTTGTGATCTTCTAGAAGGACCTATAATGTTTTGAACCATATCTCTTAAATGAAGCATTTCTGGCCTTGGCTTGTGAGAGACAAAGTTGTATAGGATTCAATTTCCTTCAAAATAAGCTTTGAGTGAGAAATTTATGATATTCCTTGTGGAATTTATGGGCAGTCAAAGATGAGTTGACTTTCTCCTATAAAAAACCCTAATTTGAACCTTTTTGAATTTGTTCATTTCTGAGTTTTTATTAATGGATCATGAACAACCTTTGATCAAATGATGGATATAACCTCAAATACTTGATGTTTATCAAAAGTCAGGAGTTTTGACGGTACTTTGACCATTGTTGACTTTTAGGTCAAACTAGTCGACTGTAGATCATCTGAGCCATTGAGTGAGCAATCCTTGGAATGGAAGCTTGACTTTTGACATAGATATTCCTTGATACATATGAGATGCCTTGAGGTCCATTTAATGCCTTAGAGATTCGCACTCCTTTGATAAAATGCAAACCCTAGTTTTGGAGACCCTCGATTAGGAGAATGTTATTTGAATAAACCCTTGAACCTTGAGTCATTGAAGATGAAATGAGGAGGGCAAATTTTGGGGTATGACACCTTGAAGTGGAGGATGGACCTATATGATTAGACCAACCTGACCTAAGAGTTGTGATGCACGAACGAAGAGTGCTAAGTCCAAGGACTTCATGCGGGAGTGAAGAACTTGAATTTAAATTCAAATTCAACTAGTATCTATGAATAGAGAAGAAGCTCATCAAAACCTTCATGCGGGAGTGAAGATAATTATAAGGTAACCTCTATTGTCTGTGAGTTCATCAAGTCATGATTTCGGTTTGGTCTAATCAGTTGCTTGGTGCAGAAGCAAGAATTGTGCAAGGTTGAGTAACAATCAATCTGTAGTTGTCATGCTTACTACTAACACTTAAAGTAAGCATTGTATGAATTCTGTTGATATATGACTATTTTTCCGCTGCATAGTCTCTGAGAAACCCTAGGGTTATGAAGGTTCAATAGAATGTATGGTAGGTATTGAATGCTATAATTAAAGTGTCAAAGATACTTGAGTAATTTCTCAAGTCCACTCATAATGGCATAGTTTATTAGAGCTGATGAATGTCACCTGATCAATGATATTCATAATTATCTGCAAGTGTGTACCTTGAAATCTTTAAGGTTGAAGTGTTCCCAGAAGGAGGAACAGATGTCCTGTCTGATGTTGGGACATTAAGAAATGGTATGCTACCAGCGGAAGAATAAATGTTCTGGTGCTAAACTAATGTAGTGTGAGAACATTGGTTTGGAACCTACTCCTGGTCTGGAAGAGGAGACATCTGGCTAAGTTAATCAGAACACGATTAACATGTGCTCAGTTCCATTAAGAAAAACTCATAAACGTATTCCTTTCTAATCCTTTATGTTGTAATTTTGAAGAGCCTATATCTGTAAGTTTCCTCTGATCAACGAAACCAGATAAGTATTCATAATCATAGAGCAGTTGTTGGAGCTGAATATTGTGTCTCAATCACAGTAAAATATGGTTAGGAAGGTGTAATGCCCTAGTTGTTATCCAGAAAGGGTAGTAAGATTTTAAATCAAGGAAGTCAGATGGATCTGACTAATTCAGTGTTATGCTATGACTAAGTCTGTTCCAGAAACCTAGCTGAGGGAATCTCCTCTATAGGTACAGACCATGGCATCCTTCATCTCAAAATCAGAATTAAAGTCTGAAGAAAAGGTTATTGAGATGCTGGCTATTTTATCCCTTGATGTGTCAGGATATTGCTGACTATTGGATTATTTTGTTACTAACCTGAGTATTGTCAATTTGACATTGAAGATGTTAACCAAGAACCATGAAGGATGATGTCACATCTGATGTTACAACATCTCAAGATCTTCAGTTATTTTATGTATTTGCCAAGAATAGAAAGTATAAACGTGAAGAGGTAATCAGTTAGAATGACCTAGTGTGAGTAGCAAATTCTAACTGAAAAGCTGGTAAGTACTTTGACGGGAGACTTAGTACTTATTAGGTTTAGAACCTGGATGCTGAGAAGAAGTTTTTACAACCATGAGTTCTCAATTATCTTCACACATCAAAGAAGAAGGCAAGAGTCTCTAATGTGGGATACTGATTCTGTTAAATATCTTGATGGGAGCTGGATATTTACAAAGTATGTATAAAAAAACTCAGACATGTATATTGAAGAACAATTTATGGTTATACAATCATAGTTTCTTCTATCCAAGTTACAAAATGTGGCAATCTGGATCTTGTGTAGCAAGTAAACTAAGGTTTCTAAACTTGAAATCTGTGGCAAATTCCAAATGAAGGGAACTTCAAGGACGAACATCAAAGATGTCCTAAAGTTGTATATCTCAGGGGGAGTAAAAGAGTATGAAGATCAGCAAAGACAATGTTTTTCTACTTCTATTCATTTGAAAAGTCTTTCAAAGACTAATATTGAAGAAAGAAGAACAAAGTCACACAAAATCCTCAGAACATAACTCAAGTCATATGTATTCTCAAAGACTAGCAAAGAATAGTCTTTGCATTATCATCTGACGACATGTATCTGATTGTGTGTATCACTTGTTCTGATCTAATTGCATGATCCAACCTATGTGTAATACGTTGGGAGAACAGACTTTTAAAATGTTGGGGATAGCAAGAGTCGCCATCGACTTTTATTTTATCCAATTGGAAAGGCAAAAAGAATAGGAAAGACCTTTGAAAGATTTTGATTCGGGGGGTAGGTTATACAAAGGAAAGGTGTAAGCACCCTTTGTATCCATGGTTATCCATGGGCTCTTAATTTCTTAGCTCACTTTGTTTGTCTGTTTGAAATGCTTGAAGTGTAGTGTGTGACTTGGAAAAAAGGTTTTGATAAGGACTTTAGCTTGTAAATAAGCGTAGCCTTTTTGAAAATATTCTTTGAAAAGAAGTGGGAAAATATTTTAAAATTTGAATAGTGAGTAAGCAATTTAAATCTCCTACCCTAAGTTGATCTTTCTTGTTCTTTAAGACTTTCGTTTGAAAGGGCTATCCATACCATAAGAAGGGTAGGTAGTCCTTTCGTTGGATGTTCGGATCATCGAGGGTCATCGTTCTCCTTAAGGTTATCCATACCATAGTAGGGTAGGAAGTCTTTAGGGAAGGATATAATAGTCATTTAGGCAACATGTAAGGACACCTTAGCATTCGAAGTGACTAATGTCATGACATGTTTAAAGACATTGAATCTTCACAGTCAAACAAGGAAATCTGAAATGAAATTTATCTACACATCAACGGCCGGTGTAAAGTTCATTCAATGACTATGCATGCACTGGTAATTCAAGATAACTCCTATCAGAAAAATAGTCAAAAATTGCTTTGGAAAGAGTAATAGCTTTTGGAGTTGTTTCCTAATTAACCGTTTGACCATTGAACAAGACCAAAGACCATCGTTAATTCCTACAATCTTCATTTGCTATATAATAGCATCTCCGTGAATTGCATAAATCAAACTCTCTCAAAATTTCGTTCGTGTGCGTTCTTGTGAGTCGAGTCTGGATTTGGTATTGTGATGGGTTGTTGTACCAAAACCATCTCAGAAAAAAGAAAAACACGGGCTGGGGATGTTGATGGTCTCTACCATGGGTTTTTTCTGCAATAACAACAAAGATGTTCCACTATATACAACCTTCGGTATAGGAATCATTTTCGTTGTGATTTGTGATCTGAGTTATGAACACAATTGTGATTTGTGTTCTAAGTTACTAGGACTGGTGGACAGTTTTCGCTCAAGTCCTCTCTCGAGGTCTATGCTAGGATTTGGTTTCTGGTACATGAATAAGGAAGGGGTATCTTCTGCCACCATTGGTCCTCCAAGACGCAGGGCTTCTCCCATCATCTTCCTTGTGAACATCAGTGTTGCATAAAGATGTTCCACTGCATTTTATGACATCGGTTCTTTCTTTGTCATATTGTGTCTAAAAAGGGGGAGAAGAATACCATCTTCTGATTGTGCTACTGCAAAAAGTTGTGTAGCAGACTGACGATGTTATGATGTGGTTCGAGTCCTGAAGAACAGAAGGTAAACCCAATTCTGAGAATGTAAAATTGTGTTCTTCATTGGTGTCTTGAAGTTTTTATGTTTTTGCTGCATTTTTATGTTTTAGCCAAAATATGCCAAAGGGGGAGATTGTTAGTTTTTTTATTGGCTGATTGGCATCTATGTTTGGTTAAAACATAATAGTAGTAAAACATAATACAAATGTGAATCTTGCAAGTTTATAAAGATCAAAATAGATTTAAGCAAGATGTTTGAAGGAAGGTCATGACATCAACTCATGACATCGCGCCTGCAGAACTGGAAGAGAGATTCAGTTTGTACTTAACAGATACATAATATTCTATGTGAATATTATGTAATCCTTTGTGGCGCATATTTAAAGGTCAAAAGAATAATTGAAGAATCAGATCAGAAGATTGAAGATTCAGGAAGAATCATATCAGAAGATTGAAGATTCAGGAAGAATCAGATCAGAAGATTGTAGATTCAACAATTTCTAATTTAGGAAACTCAGGATTGAAAGACCTTATTTGTAGCAGAATATTTTCTGCATATTTGTAACAGCGAGAGTGGTGCGATTTGTAAGCCTAAGTCCAATTAGGATCAGGTTATAAATAGGAAACTTTGTAACCTAGTTTAGCAAGCAAGCCAGCATTTAGAAAGATGTAACCATTAGGGTTAGCTGTGTAGGTGAACCTCCCGGTTTGTGGGAAGGTCACTGATTTGTCCTTCTCAAAACCTATAGGTTAGATAAGTGATTGTCCTCACTCTAAACCTATAGGTAAGAGTTGAGTATTGTAAGCTTGATTGAAACTGTGAAGCAGATCAAGTATGTGTTCATTGTTAATTGTGTAAATTGCTGTTGCAGGGTTGTAACAGTTAGGTATCACCAGGGAGTGAGCAGAGGTTTTCTTATCATGGATGAAGTTCTGAGATAGAGATTGCATTGGGTAGTGACTAGGTAAACTAGAGGTTGTTTATCTGTAAACCAGAGGTTGTTTATATAAAATAGTACTACTGATAGTGGAATCTTCTTCCTAGCTTGGTAGCCCCCAGAGTAGGTTAGTTAGAACCGAACTAGGTTAACAATTAACTGTGTTATTTATCTTCTGCATTGTTTGTTCAGTTATGAATGTTATAACTTTGTCTATAACATCAGGTTCAGAAGTGTTAGTTGTTCCTGTACAGAACCATGTAAAAATTATAATCTGGTTATGTATGCTGAACATGTGTGAACCCAGGTCTCATTCACTCTTTCCTAAGTGTAATTAATTAATAAGGGATCCGTGTATTCTTCTTGTGCTACATTAATAATAGATCAGATGTCTTGACATCAGAATTGACATCCGAGTCTGTCATACCAGAATTTTCACTTTGCGCTTATCAATTCAACTGCAGTTGTTAGTTAAATATAAAACTAAACGAATTAAACAAGTAAAAAAACACAGTCCAATGGCAAATTCAACATAAGTCAACCTGGTTGTTACGCATGCAGTCCTACGTTCCATGGCACTATTCACTTTCTTCTTCCTCGATACCTGCAGAAATAACTGCGGACTTAGTTGCAGAATTACCTGCAGATTTCCCACGAATCCGAAGCTAACTCTAGCCACGATATTGAACCTGCAAAATAACAATCCAACAAAACAAGAGACACCCTAGACCCCCTAATTCAAGGGCTGCGAGTTAATTAGTGACATCGGTTTGGCCTAAAATGGCCTGTATCATGAGCTTCGACGAGGAGAAGGCTTCATGCCCTATCCATGGTGATTTGAGATTTTCACGTTAAAGCTTGCTAACGATGGATCATACTTTTCTTAATGAGTCTCTGAAACACGTTAGTGATGTTAGTTTGAATGGAAACACAATGGAAATTAAAACACGAAAACCACAAGTATGGTGCAATTATGGTTTGTGATGCATACGATTTAGGGCGTTTTTACCATGGATAATGATCCATTCTTACCTTACTCTACCTCTGAAGCACGAATGGATGGCTAGAGTGGCTTGAGAACCTCTGGAAATTGTATTGCAAGTTGCCCTAAACCTTTGATTTTTTTGGAAATTCAGCTATGGTGGTTAGGGCTCAGCTTTTCGTCCCCCTGTTGCAGAATGATTAGGGTATATATAAAGGAAGAGATTAGGTCAGAAACTTTGCATCAAATCTAATCATTTAGCATATAGAGTATTTGATCAAATATTAGATGGAAAGTTTCTATTTTTGTATTAATCTCTTACCAATCATATCTCCATGAAATTTCCTTTGATTTGCAATGATTTGGAGCTTCAATATTTGATTGGGAAATAACCAAATGCAATCTTTTATATTTTCTTATTATTTAATTTATTAAATTCGACTTTTAATGAATAAAAATAAAAAATAAATAAAAAAAATAAAAGAATAATGCATGAATTGGCTTAAGAGTCGTGGACCATGTTAGAAACAAGTTTCAAATATAAAAAGATAGGCCCATTTGGAAGGAATTCAATTTTTCTCAATATTCACTTTATGCACTTCCTCAAAATTGGTCAACTTCAAAAAGTCATAACTCTCTCAATTTTTATGATATGGGAGTGTTCTAGAACTTTTTGAAAAGCCCAAGATGTCCTCTAAGAGCCACTTTGGCACCGTTTTTGCATTTGGAGATTTTATCTTGGTGATATGGCTTTTGACAAAAAACAGCTTTTTGCGAGCTTCTAGAAGGACCTGTAATGTTTTGGCGCATATCTCTCAAATGGTGCATTTATAGACTTTGGGCCCAACATCAAAGTTATAGAGAATTGGCTTTGGTTGGGGAATTTCTGATAAAGTATGAGAGAGATATGCTCAGTCAACAGTTGACTTTCTCTTAGAAACCCTAATTTAGCAACTTCAAGGTTTTGATGATTTCTAAGCTTTCCTTGATGAATGTGACTTCAAAATATTGATGTTGACTAAAACTCAAGAGTTTTGACCGTGATTCAACCATAGTTGACTTTTAGGTCAAATTGGTCGACTATTGATCATTTGAGCAGTTGACTGAGCAATCTTGTGAATCCGAGCTTGAAAATTCGCATGAGGATACTTTGAAGCACATAAAGGCCATGAAGTCCATTTGAGGTGTCAGAACCTGATTTTACTTTGAGAGAAGCAAAACCCTAGTCATGGGTTGATTGCTTAGGAGAGAGATAGTCAGGCTTATTTCCCAGTTCTTGAGCCAAAATATTTTAAAATATGATGGGCAAATTTTGGGATATGACAGCGTGTTTAATTCATTTTTGTGTTAATTATTGGAAATTATTAGTAAATAACATAAATTAGAGAGGTAGTTGGTTATTGGGCCTATGATATAATTAATAACTGAGGGGTGCTAAAACAAAGGTTTAAGAGAATAGTAGTTAGAAGCTCATTTGGGGGAAATAGAGAAAGAAAAGAAGAAACAAGAGAAGAGGAGGAACTCAAGGTTGAAGATAGAGTTGGCTTCAATCCAAAACTCAAGGTAAGGGTGGTGTTCTTTCATACTAAAGGGTTGTATGATGATTTTTAGGGTGGGTTAGATGATGTATGTAGTAACCTTGAATTGAATGTGTAGAACTTTAGGGTTTATGATGAAATTGCATGTAATTGTGGTTGAAAACATGTTTGGATTGATGATTGATGATGAATGATGATTGAAGATACTAGTATATATCTTTTATTGTCGATTGGAATGATTTTTGAGTAGTGGATGAGTGATTTCGCAGGTCTGTCATAGAGGTAATTTTTCTGCATAATCGTGCGTCCGCTAAGCGGGCTCTGGTCTGCTAAGCGGATGCAGTTTGTTTTTGAAAATAAAGTGAGCTCGCTAAGTGGAGCTCAAATTTTGGTTCGCTTCTGTTTTTAGTTCTAGCTAGCGCGCTTCAAGCTGGGTTATTGAATTTGAGTTTCCATAAGCCCGCTTGAAGGCCGCTAAGCGGACTCTATTATGCAAACTTTGTTCAAACTTTGAAATAATGTATCTTCTGATCCATAACTCTTTTTTAAGTACCGTTTGAACCTCCGTGAAGCTTTAATTGGTGTATTTCTAATAAATATGATTCAAATATCTTTGAAAACCATTTTGAATCTTTTCTTGATTTGTGTCGTTTAATATTGTGATTGATGTGGTGAATTGATGTGTTGTATGATTTTACAACATAGTGACGTGATTGTGAAGGAATGAATTACTATAAAAGTAATGATGTTTAGTCGATGTTTGTGATGTGTTGTAAATGGTGTGTTTGTGTGGATGTCACATTCATTAAATCACATCCATTGCATAAAGCGACGGTGGCCATAATGGCAAAAGCGACAGTGGTCTTAATGGCAAATAGCGACGGTGTTCCTAATGGAAAATTTGAGACCGTGGGGATTTACTCCAAATGGTACCACATGCATTTACATAAGTCGAGTCACATTTAAATTGCATTGAATTGTTTGGAATATTGTGATAATGAGATGTTTGTTGTGACATGAAGATGTTTTAATTGTGAATTGAACCTATTATCGTAATTGATTAACAATAACGTTTCCGTTTGGAAGTGTTTTGCGATGAAAAACGTTATGAGATGTTTGTGTTGAGAAGTGGTGACCTGTGTATGATTCTTTACATGCTTTGAATATTTATTATACTTTCCTTTATCATGAATGATATCTCACCTCTTTTGTTTGAATGTTACCCTCCATTGTTAATGTGTAGGTAAGGATGTGGAGTAGCCGTTTACCTTATAGCTCGAGTCGGTGTGTCGATGCACTGATACATAGCACTCAAGGGGATGTTTGTGATACTTTCTTGTTTCTTACGTTATGTTGATTATCTGTTGTTGGATTTTGTTGTTATGTTTTGTTGAGACGTGACAGATATGTTATGCCATATTAGCAAGGATATAATGACTTTGGATTTATGTTGTTCTTTGAATTCCGCTGCGATATTATGAACTATTTCAAATTGAATGTTTAATGAAGCATGTTTTCCTCCGTTGTATGTGTTATGTATCTATGGTCATGAGCATGATTTTTGATGTCTTCTAAGTTGATAAATGTGATGCCTCGAATCCTGATGCTCGTTTTAATAATTTTGTACTATGATTTTCATATTAATTGCGGGATAGATTTGGGGTGTTACAGAACCCATGGTTAGAAACATGTTTAGGAACCTTATATGTGTGCTAAATTATTGACAATTCTTGCATATATGGTATATGTGTTTATGGTTGTTGTATGAAGAGGAGAGGGAAGAAAAATGGTGATTTTTGGGTTTTTACGCAGCATGAGTCGACCGCTACAGAAGGTAGGGTCGGCCTGTGCTGACCCGTAAGGGCGAGAATCTATGTTTTCATGCAAGCGGTCGACCATTGTAGGTCATGAGTCGACTTAAGACTTGTTGGAGGCTCTGGATGAGTCGGCGCAAGGGTCGGCGCAAACGAACCTGCCAGTTATCCAATATTTTGGCAGATTTTGTGAAGACCATAACTTTTGATCTGTAACTCCGTTTTATGTGTCGTTCGAAGCACTAGGATGCTAATGTAATATATTACGTGATAGAATAGTATTGGTTAGCACTTGATGAATTAATTATAGTGTTGTTGTGTGAATAACATGTAATTATCTTTATGTGCGTTGTGACTTGGTGAATTGTAAGTAATAATTGTTGGCGTGATATGTGGTATGATATTCATGATAAGTGTGATTGAATATATGCTAAATGTGGGTAAATGTTTTGACTGTTATTTGATATATGTGTTATGTACAATTGGTGGATAAATCAATATGTGAATTATTGTGGTATGCGGTATGTTAAGATTGTATGGATAATCTTAATTGCATATGTCTTGGTGTTAATTGTACATGCATTCATGGCGGCTTTGAAACATAAGCGGTGAAACTTTGGATTAATATTTGGTTGCTTTGTTCCTATTATGGAAACATAAGTGGCGAACTATATGTTCATATTTGGAGTGCTTTGGTCTTGTTCGGATCGGAAGCGTGGCTCTGGTTATTCCTAATCGAGAGCATTGAGTCACATTTGTTACATTCGAGCCACATTGTGTGCTATTTAATTTTATTTGAATTGATGTGATTGCTTTGTGTGAATATTGAGAATTGTGTTGTATGTGCGATAATTGTGGAACTTATTCAATTATGAAGTGTGATGAATGATAATGTTATTGTATACCATGTTCATTGTACATATTATATATATATAGATTCATTATGATGCGTATTCTCACCCTTCTGTTTGAGTGATGTCAAATCTGAAATTGTGCAGATTCCGACGAGTAGTGAGCGTATCCAAGGATTTAGCCGAGGAGCTTTTGGTTTATCTTTTGGTTAAGTAGAGAGTCAAATGTTTTGGTCATGTAACACATGGGGGTTTATTTTAAACTCATGCTTATGTTCGAATATTGCTATCTTGCTTGTATTTTAACATGTTAATTTGGATATGTTAATGAAGGCCATGTTGCCTAGATTTTGGATTTTGTATAACATAGTTGAATATGTTATTTTGAGTTTGGTAGATGAATATAGTATGGGATATATTCATTGAAATTTGTTGATATCAATTCTTATCGGCGTGCAATATACATAATATATGGAAGCATGAAGTATTTAATTATGTTACAATATGATTAGTGCATGTTTGGTATGTTTGTTCTATGTTTTCATTGCAATGAGAATAAAATATGACACCCTTTTTATTATATGCATGCTAATAATCTATGAATATTTGTGATACACCGTACCGTTTTCTCTTTGTTTTATTATTTTTTGTTTTAAAACTTTTTTGGGTTTTGTTCACTCTTTTCCCATTTCTTTGAAAACAATAAAGATCAGTTGCAACTCTTGCTTTATTTGTGAGTTAAGGTAATAAATAGATTAATCTCAAATTTTTCCATCGCGACATGTATCACATCAAATTCTAATGCACGACTGCTTCTAAATGGGAGGATTGGGTTGTTGGTCCAGGTAGATGTGTAGCGTTTAAGTATTTTGCCTAGTGAGGTAACTTTAGGTTAAGCTATTTTCCTAGTTTCCTTTTTAATATGGTTGAGCATTCCTTGCTCAACTACTTATTAAAAAAATACGTGAAAACAGTAATTTTTTTACAGTTTTATCTTGGGTTTAAATGGCGGTTGAAAACAGTAATATTTCACTACCTAAGACGTAAATTGACTTTTAAGATTCTAATATTTTTATATTTGATGAAAATTCTTAAATAAACATGATTGAATTTGTCTTATGGGGTTTCTAATACTGCAAGAGGTGAGATTTTAAAATCACACCGCAATTGCAGTCAGATTCGGTTGCAGAGGCAACCGCATCCGTAATATTGCGGGTACAATTACGGTTGGGGACCATAATTTAAAACCATAGTTTTGATGTTTATGTATTTTGTGGTCTTCATGAGAACAAAATGTTTTAGACTGGAGTAGTGTCCTTCAATTGTAGTTATGTTCACACAAACCCTTTCCTTATGTTCATATAGATCCTCCGAAACTATAATTATTTTTTCTCCATTTGTGCTATGTTTGTGAACTAATACATCACTAACATGATAGACTGTAATTGATAATGATTAATTTTTCTCCATTCGTGCTCCTTTGAATCACATAACTAACTTATCTCAATTGCTTATGAACAATCTCGATAGAACTTCCAAGTTATTTTTTAAATTAAAGTACGAGAATTTTGGAACACTATGTGACTTTCTATGTGTAATGAAAAAATCCCGAGTCACACAATACCTAGTTCATACTTCATACAGACCTTGAATATTTTCCAAAGTATTACAGAAAGCGCTATGAGTTTGCGATCCTTTCCCCTCTACCCCCCTTGGTGCTATTAAGTTATAGAGCATTTTGTTTCTTTCATATTTTCTATCCCTTTGGAAATTTATCTTTTTGGAGAAATTTTTTCATTCGGATGATATTTTTTAACTTTGGTAATTAGTTATGGTTAAAGTATCTAGTCACTTCGATTACATTTTAGGGTTCACCTAAACGTTTCTATGCATTTGAACTCTATACAATCTAGTACATTTCACATCTTTTCGTGAAACATTTTAAAATATAAATAACAACTAATTTCAACAATGTATTTTAACTCGCTGATTACACAAACTAAAATTTATTTTTAATGAGAAAGAATAAATATACATGAAAATAGTTTTATTGCACATTCTTATTCCTATAGGACTATACTACTGCATCCTCTCGTTAAGGGGATGATTTATCTAATCGTCGTCTTCTTTTTCTCCTTTTTCTTCTTTTTCTTCTTTTTCTTTTTTAGGAGCTGACTCTTTACGAGATGAAGTTGTTGAACCAGAAGTTGGCGAAGCTGAAGGTGATGCTGAAGCTGGTGAAGCTGAAGGTGATGCTGAAGCCGAAGCCGAAGCCGAAGTTGAAGCTCCACAAATAGGAGCTTTTCCTGTAACTATAGGTTTGACATTAGAACATTTAGCTACTGCTGGTGCTCCATTGAATGTGAGATCAACATTATTTAACTCCACGCCATCGCATGGTACACCACTACTGCAAATAATAATTACTCCTTCCGATGTTCCAGATGTCCCCTTAATGTTCTTGAATGTAACCTTGCTTAGCTTTATTTGTGATGGATTCTAAACCATAGAAAATGTTAGTCATATACATTAAAATTTAATAGTGAACAAATATATATATGCGAGTTGTTATTACCTTTTTGGAACATTGATTCCATGGACAATACTCTTGGTCAACAATGACAGGGTTCATGACATTATTCATGATAATATCTTCAAAATGCATATCAGTAACAGTAATTTTTCCTGGTGTATCAGGCCATGTCTTAATCCTTACACCATTTTCAGTTTCTGTGAGAGTACAATTCTTAACTATAAAACCTGCTACATTCTCTTCATTTGGATACTTTCCAAGGCTTCCAACACTAATACCATGGCCTGGTCCACAATTCACATTTTCGACAGTTACATTTTTGCTACCATCACCCAATGATACACAATCATCTCCAGTTCCAATGTTGGTATTAATAATTGTAACACCATTTGATCTTCCCATGTGGATTCCATCAGTATTAGGACTTTCATCAGGAGCTATAATTTTGATGGCATCAAATGTGATATTGTTACACCCCAAAACCATAAAATGAAAATACTTGCTGTCCTTAGATGTAACACCAGTGACCATGGTGTTGTTGCAGTAAGCAAAATACAAGCTCTGTTGGAATTCAACCAAAAATCTCAATTATAATTCTTTTTTGTTGGAATTCAACCAAAAAACTTAATTATACTTCTTTTTTATTTGAATTCAACAAAAAAATTAATTATGAGTAATATTTTTCATTATTGAATATAAATATTTGGGTGATTAATACTTACAATTGCACGTTTATTAGAACCTTTTCCATGAGATTTATCTTTCCAAGCAACTGAAGCACCTTTCCATGCAGCTGCACCTTGACCATCAAAAACTCCTTTTCCGGATATGGTAAGGGAGTCTATATCATCAAACCGGATCCATTGTTCAGCTCCTTTAAGATCAGCATTGTTCCCAGGTGCTTGAATTGTGCCATCCACTTGAACTTCTACAGGAGCCTTACAAGGACCTTTAACTTCTAATAAACCCATCTTGTAGGTACCAGCCGGAATCACAATTTTGGCGGCAGTTGTTGATGCACATGCTTCATTCCATGCAGACGTGAAGGCCTTATGAAAGGAAAATTTATTAAAAGTTAATTATTTTCTCATTTTCAAATCAACAAGAATAATCATTAGAAACTATTTATTTTCTCAATGTAAATTCAACAAGAATAATTATTAGAAACTAATTGTTTTCTCATTGTCAATTCAACAAGAATAATTATTACCTGGGTAATATCTGCATTTGGTTTTCCACCAAATTTAGATATTTCAAAGACTCCAGACTGAGCTGCAACAAAGTCTACTAGAAAATATAGGATTGAAATAATTATGCAAATTCTCAAGTTCTTCATCATATCTTCTTTGATTATTATTATTATATACTTTAACTTCTCTTGAATGATTGTGTTATTTCAAAGTAAGGTGGAACACTATATATACTTGAATGTCGAAGGTTCATTACCATGAACAAGGCAAACAAACTATTTTCTAAATATGTCTCTTTCCTTTTTTATTTGTTTGGTTCTTTCTTGTGTTTATTAATAACAACCATTTTTTATCACATATAGATAACAATATTACTATACTTGTCTTTGACTTTAACATTACTATTTTACTCTTACTTTCTAAATATAAGACTATGAATACTAATTATATTACTATCTTGCCATTCAAAAAAATTATAATACTGTTTAGAAGAAAAAATAATGTATATATCCTTTGTGGTGTTTTTTACATATTAAAAATAAAACATAAAAGAATTATAAGTATTTGGTAAAAAATATCACTAATTAATAACATTGCAAATTTAAAAGTTTTCCTTTAAAAGGAGAAACACATAAAATTTTGTGGTTTGGCTGATGAACCTATTAACAACTATTAGTGTATGCTAATGTTATGTTTGGTTTGAATGGTTTTTGGATATCTTGATGGATATAAATTACAGATGGAGTTGTGGGGTTATGAATGCGGTTATTGTGGTTGTTACAGGGTGTATTGTAGTCGTTGCAACGTGAATTTTAATTTAGTAGAGTTATTACAAATTAAAAAACACTTAATGTTAAGATTCTTAATTATATAAGAAGTTAATTGAGTTTTTAGGCATGAAATTATGAGTTTTGATAAAAAAAATCTTGAGATATAAAGATGAAATTGTCATAAGGGGCTCCTAGTACGGTTAGATGTGGGTTTTTAAAATCACATGTGTCGCGATGGAAATTTGAGATTAAGTTATTGATTAACTTAACTCATAAAGCAAGAGTCGCCATCGAACTATTTTGTTTCCAAAGGAAAGGGAGAATATTGATAAAACTCAATGAAAAAAAATCTAGGTGCGGGGATTGATTATGCAAGGGGAAGGTGTAGCGGTGCAAAAAATAGAGATTAAGATATTGTTTAACCTAACTTACAAAAGCAAGAGTTACCATCGAACTTTATTGTTTCCAAAATGGGAAAGGGAAAAATATCGATAAAATCCACAAATAAAAAGATCTGGATAAGGAATTAGATATGCATGGGGAAGGTATTAACACCCCTCACATATGTGGTACTCCAGAGGAACCTCTTGAAAGTCTGTTTTTTTAGGCTAAAGCATTATTGTTTGCAAAAGAGTGAAGAGATGAGAAAAGGACGGTTTTTATTATTTTTTGTGCTCGACAAGACTTCGAGAGTCTTATGCCAACGTATCCTTTATGTGAAATGAAGAGGTGAGTGCCTCATAGTTTGTGGTGATAGTAGCCACTTAGATTTGTTTATTGGTTTTAGCGAGAGGCACTCGATCGCGTTCAAATAGAAACAAAGCTCTATGACACGTGGATAAGAGATTGTTTGCATCACTACAAGAATGGATACCTGAATTTTGGATTAAAACGAATTATGGACATCATCTCATTCGATTGGAAAAAATTTGATCTTCACATGTGGAAGCATGTTTACATTTGAAACTGACTAAGTGTCACGTTTATTAAAAAGGTTTTAAATTGAAAAGGAAAGTGGCAAAAAGGATTGAATAATTTTGAAGTTGTTTTAATATTTTTTTTGAAAGTGTTTGAATATGCTTCAGTGTTTTAACATTCATTTTGGAAAAAAATAATTTTCGACCATTTGAAAAATTCAAGGTTTATTGTGAAAAAATTTGAAGTTTGAAAAGGAAGAAGATGGTGTTCCACGAGGTAATCGACTTAGAAAACGTGAGGCATGGCTTGGTATATGGATCAAGGATGCATAGGTATATGTTGTACCCCAATTTTTGACCCTGAGATTCAACATCATTTTATGCATAGTGTGGTCATCATCATCATTGTTCATACTTCCTTTAATAACCAAAAAAATATACAAAAAGAGATTGTGTGTTGCTTTTGCTTGTTTCCAAAGGAAGGTGGCTGATCAAGAAACTCAAGCAAGATTTGGGTTTTGGGACCCAAAAAAGAAGCTCAAGCATTCTCACATGCTAAAATGGATATCCTCATAATAATCCAAGCCCAAGAGTAGCTCAATTCAAGATTAACCACTTCCAATTTCATCAGGACATGTAACCATAGCTCAAAACATGATTAAAGGATCTCCAATACAAAATTATAATACTTATCTCAATCATTTGAATAGGAGATCTTGATTCAATTGAAATTTACAAGAGTACAATTCAGTTGGAAAAAGTCAATTGTTCAAGACTGCCTTTGACTTTTAAGGAATTTGGTCAACTAGGGACTTTGAAAGATAAAAAAACCCAACATATGATTATTAAAGTCATTTGATCACGAAAAATCAAGAAAATCAATCAAGAATCAAAAAGTAAACAAAAGTCAAAGTTGAAACACTTAGAAATTTTAAGTGTTTTTTCAAGTTATTTAGGCTATAACTTCATGTGCAAGTAACTTTAAATTTCAATTATGCAACTGAAAAATCTTCCAAAATGAAAGTTGTAGATCTTGATACAATTATCAAATTTGTCACGTATAATATTTTCATAATAAATTAATCATTTGATAGTTATGGGATCATGAAGTTTTTAACAAAAAAGACTTAGAAAAAATCTAAGCGTTTTAACCTAGTTCTTTCCTAACTTCATGGACATTTTTCACCAAGATCCAAGATGAATATGAAACGGAACCAAAGAACAAAGTTGAATAGTGTTGTAAGGGCTTAACAAAGAGACCATTAGCACAAGATTACAATGCTTGAGTGAAGAGATTTGTTAATAGGGCACATTAATACTTGAAATTCAAAGCCATGAACATGAGAAGTTATCCTTCAAACCAATCCAAATCTGAAGATTCTATGAAGTACATGTTCCATTGCCTATTTGAAAACCATAATTAGAATATTACACTATATTTTGAGCTATAATCCAAGCGTATTATGCATTACCCAAGTGATCATTCCATTAATGGCACAAAGGCACCACTTCCATTTTAGAAAAGCAATGCTTGATGCAAGGTCACTTCCTTTGGCCACTACAATGTTTCTTCTGCACCAAAAGTGAATCAAAACCAACAAGCAACCTCGTATATGCTGAGGATCCTCCCTAATATCTTCATTAAAGTTTGAAAATACCATTGAAACCACAAGTTTCTCATTTGTTCACCAAGAGGAAAAGTGACCTAACTTGAGCATGTGATCTCCTATTGATATGATTTTTCCCCCATAAACCATATTTATTGCCTATAAATAGAGGACAAAGCTTCTGAAATAAAACACACCTCAATTCTCCAAGTTACTCTTGTTAGAACATAGTTTGGTTCTAATCATATCTTAGTGTTTTTATGATAACAAGTAAATAAATTTTTTATAAGTAAATATGGTACTCTAATTATATGTTTTTCATTTCAGAAGATGATATAATACAAGTTCCATCAGAACATGAACTTTATGTAAACCTGAACAAACTCTTAAAGGAAACACCGCTGAAGTTCTAATGAAGTGACTTATGAATGCACCTACCGCTGTAAACATACTCTAATAACATCTAAATTCAATTCAGACGAGAAGTTTTGAATAGATGTAGATTTCTGAATCAAGATAAGATGCCTTTAATAACATAATGATTAAAAGACGGCTGAAGCACTCAAATGGAGCAACTCCTAAGGTTAATTGAGGAAGCAACGCACATGCGGCTCGTTGGAGAATAAAAAACAAAAGCAAACATGCAAAGCATTTAATGCTCTCTCCAAATATCAAAATAACTGACAAATACTTGAAGCCATAAATATAAGATCACTTGAAAAAAAAGAGCATGCAACGACGAACATTATCAAAAATCAAAGTGAACTCTTACGCTGAATAAAAATATTTTTTAAGTGAACATTCTGAGTTCATACTCCTTGTACAAAACTTAGTGAAAAATCACAGTTGTGATTAAAGCTTATTAGAAGCAATCTAAAACACTATTATTTGAAGTTATTTTGTAATTGTTCCTTGAGAGACCAATTGGGTCAGATTTATCAAGAGGGTTAAGACTAGTTTGTCTTAGAGGTTTCTAGGTGAATGAACATTATATCTCGTGGAGATCCCTGAACGGGTCATTATCTAAGTGTTAGTCACTTGTTGTTGGCTTGTGTATTGTATTGTTAGTCACAACAGTTGGTTGTGCATTTGTAATCAGTTTGGTTATAGTGGATTAAGTCCTCAATTGAGAGAGGCGAAATCACCTCGGTGGGTGGACTAAAGTAGTTTGAGTTGCAAACGAACCAGGATAAAACATAACTGTGTTATGTCTATTTTTGTTGCAAACGAAAAAGGAAAAACTTATTCAACCCCCCCCCCCCTTCTAAGTGTTTTCTAAATCTTCAATTAGTATCAGAGCTCTTGTTCGGGGTGCAAGCACTTAACCGTTTCAAAAAAAGATCCAGAAGGAAAACACTATGGAAATTGATTAAAACAACAACTACTACCCAAAACCTCTGATCTTTAACAGAGAATATTTTTAATACTGGAAAGATAGACTGGATAGTTTCTTTCTAGGTCAAGATGCTGACTTATGGGATGTGGTCTTAGACGGCTACACACATCCAGTAGATGAAGAAGGAAATAAGATTGATAGAAAGATCATGACCAAACAACAAAAGGCAAATTTCAAAAATCATCACAAAGCTAAAAATATTCTGCTCAATGTTATCTCAAAACAAGAGTATGAAAAAATCACAAACAGAGATACTGCACACGACATGTTTGAGTCTCTAAAAATGACTCATGAAGGAAATGTTCCAGTAAAAGTGGCAAAAGCTCTAGCTCTCATTCAAAGGTATGAAGCTTTCAAAATGGAAGAAATTGACTCCATTGAAACAATGTTCTCTAGATTTCAAACGCTGACAGTTGTCCTAAGAGTTCTGAACAAAGGATACATCAAAGCAGACCATGTCAAGAAAATCATCAGAAGTTTACCCAGAAGATGGGCACCAATGGTCACTGCATTTATAGTTTCAAAATATTTGAATAGTATATCCTTATAAGAACTCATCAGTGTACTAAGTTACAAAAAGAAAGGCCAAAGAAAAAGTTTGAAAACCTGGATGATTCAGAATCTTCTGAAGATGAATCAAGCTCAAAGGATGAACATGCCAACATAGCTTTTATGGCTACCACAGCAGATGACTCTGACACTGAATCACTATCTGAAGAAGTATTCTCTGAACTTACTAGATCTGAACTTGTAAAAAGTTTTCAGAACTTCTTGAAAACTACAGTCAACTCAAAATCAAATACAAGAAACTTAAGAAGAGCCTTGTATCTGAAATTGAGGGACTTAAAGCAGAAAACTCTAATTTGAAATAAAATTATGTCAAACTCAAAGAGGAATTTAACAAAGCTCAAAGAGTTACTAATTCAAATATTGCATCTAGTTCAAAAAATATTCTTAAGGAATATGACCCTAGCTTTCAGAAAGTTCTCGCTAAGGGCATAGATAGAAGCAAAATGGATTCAATGATCTATGGTGTGAGTGGAAACAACAAAAGAGGAATTGGATATGAAACTCCCGAAGGGAAAGAAACTTATCAACCTAAACCTGTTGATAAAATGAATATCATGTATAAACCACTACACAAACAATTTAGTTTTGGTCACATACATGATATCAAATACACATCGTACTCTAAAAAATTTCATGCTAAACCAAAGTTCAAACAGAACTTTAGAAACTTTAACCCAAGAGGACCCAAAAAGATGTGGGTATCTAAAGAGAAAATAATTTATGTTGCAGATGTCCTTCACAACAAAGTTGAAACACCAGTCTTGGTACCTAGACTCCGGATGCTCGCGACATATGAAGGGAAGAAAGTCTATGTTCCAAAGTCTTGAGCTTAAATCTGGCGGAGTTGTTAGATTTGGAGGTAATCAAAAAGGAAAGATCATTGGTTCTGGAACCATTGGTAACGGTAACTCTCCCTCCATAACTAATGTTTTATTAGTAGAAGGATTAGCACATAACTTGTTGTGCATAAGTCAATTAAGTGACAACGGCTATGACATAATCTTTAATCAAAAATCCTGTAAAGCTGTAAGTCAGAAAGATGGACTAATCCTATTTACTAGAAAGAGAGAGAACAATATTTATAAAATTGATCTTTCTGATCTTAAATCTTAGAAAGTAACTTGTCTTCTGTCTGTTAACGATGAGCAATGAGTTTGGCATAGAAGATTGGGACATGTTAACATGTGGAGAATATCTAAGCTTAACCAACTCAATTTGGTTAGAGGCCTTCTCAAGCTGAAGTACAACTTAGAAGCTCTATGTGAAGCATGTTAGAAGGGAAAGTTCTCAAAACCTTCTTTTAAATCAAAGAATGTTGTCTCTTCCTCTAGGCCATTAGAACTTCTGCATGTTGATTTATTTGGTCCAGTGAAAACTGCATCAATCAAAGGCAAGAAGTATGGATTGGTAATTGTTGATGACTATAGCAGATGGACATGGGTTAAGTTTCTAAAACACAAGGATGAGTCACATTATGTGTTTGTTGACTTCTGTAACCAAGTTCAAAATGAACAACAGTCTAGGATCATAAAGGTTATAAGTGATTATGCTAGAGAATTCGAGAACAAACTCTTTGAAAAATTCTTTAATGAAAATGATATTTCTCATGATTTCTCCTGTCCTAGAACTCCTCAACAAAATGGATTGGTTGAAAGAAAGAATAGGATATGGCAAGAAATGGCCAGAACCATGATTAACGAAACTAGTATGGCAAAACATTTCTGGGCAGAAGCAGTAAACACAACATGTTATATTCAGAATAGAATCTCTATACGACCTATTCTTGAAAAGACTCCTTATAAATTGTGGAAAAACAAAAAACCCATTATTTCATATTTCCATTCTTTTGGATGTACTTGTTATATTTTGAATACTAAAGAACATCTGAACAAGTTTGATTCTAAGGAACAAAAATTCTTTCTGATTGGTTACTCTGAATGTTCAAAAGGTTATAGAGTATACAATACAAAAACTTTGATTTTTGAAGAATCAATCAATGTTAGTTTTGATGATAAACTTAGCCATCCAAAGCCAAAGCAAGCTGAAAATTTTGCAAGTATGGAAATTTTAACTACAAACTCTAAAGACTCAAAAGAAAAGGACAATTCAACAGATTCTTAAACTACAACATCTATGGATAATCTGTGAAACTTTGAGGAACACTCACATAAAAGATCTTCTAGACTCGATTCAGCTCATCCAAAAGATGTCATACTTGGAAAGAAAGATGACCCCATCAGAACTAGATCATTTCTAAGAAACAATGAAGAATCATTAGATGGATTAGTCTCTATGGTGGAACCAAGTTCTATAGATGAAGCTCTTCAAGACAATGATTGGATTATTGCTATGCAAGAAGAACTAAATCAGTTTACAAGAAATGGTGTATGGGATCTAGCTCCAAGACCTGACGAATTCAATATCATTAAAAGTAAAACAATTTAGAAACATCTGACTTAATTGGTTGAGAAGTTAATTTCCAATATGGTTCAGAAGTTCACCATATAAAAACGTTGTATCACTCTAACCCAGGATTTGAACACGTGTTTAAGTCTCTAAAAAATCACGCATGCAAGTTATGGTGACGAAATCCCTAGGTAACTGTTCCAATCACTTCAAAAATCACGTTTTCTCCCTTAATTGTCAGATTCATTAAATGTTTGCCATGATTATGATTTTAAAATCTGATGAAAATATTATATTATCTATTTAAAATCTTTTATTAATTATTTGATAACTGCATGCGTCTTCTCTATATATAGTTTTTGAAATCGTTCATTTTATCTTTTCTCTTTCGCTTTTCAAACCATATCTGCTATTTGCCTCTTTTTCTCTCTTCACAAAAACCTCAATCGTCATCAATGGCGTCCACTTCATCCTGTCAACAAAACCTTGTTGCTATCTCTAGCAATCCTCAAACTAAGGGTTACCTTGAACCACGAAGGAATATGCTTCTTCCCGTGAATGAGTTAGAAGTAATGTGCGAATACATGGTTGATCTGGAAAACGTCAAAGAAAATGGGCATGACTTGTTCCCTGCAGTTGAGTTTCAAGGCTGGGGAATTTATAGGTTGATTGGACCAGTCTTCCCCCCCCCTCCCCTAATTAAAGAAATCTAGATTCATGTCGTTACTTTTCCAACGGCAATTCTCTCATTCGTCATGGGTAATTAAACAAATTGTTATCACCGAAAACCTAATCAGACAGTTAATAGGTTTTAAAGGAGAAGGAGTTGTTGGTATTGCTGATGGAAGACCAGACATGTCACTAATTTATGCAGAAATCTTCAAAAACGGGGAAGCTTGTTTAAAATTTAAACATCTAAAGGTGTATTATGTGGTTTGGGAAAAAATATTCCTGGGTTTTATCTTCCACCGAAAAGCAACAAGTGCTTTAGACTATGTCAATACTGATTAACAATGCTCCTTCTTATTCAACTTCTGAACACATGGATACGGATGTTGCTGGTCAAGAACACTCTTGCCCTCTCGTTTTACTGAAACCACTCCCAGTATATGTGCCTAAGGACCCTCCTGTTAGAAATATACCTACCTTGATGGTAGATACTGACACCTTGTTCTCCAAGACTGCTCTCCCTTTGGTAGAAGCCTATGCTTCAACTTTTGTACATCCTATTGCTGCAACTTCTGCTACAGATTCAATGATTAGACAAGCAGGATGAGACCATCAAGAAAATAAAATCCTAGATGATTAAGCAAGATGAGACTACAAATGAAATCGAGAACCTTCTATTGTCCCTTGTCCCTCGAAAAACTTAGTTTTATGTTTAAGATCTTCTGACTTTGTCCTGTGTGTTTCCTATTGTTCCTTATTATTTTTTTATCTTTGTTGATTATGTGGAATTTATCTAAATGCCTTATTCATCTGCATGTGTTATTTACGTTTTTTGATTTTTGACAAAAGGGGGAGAATTAGTAAGTGAAATTTTGACTTGATAACATTAATAGTTGAGAGATGTATCTAAAACAGTTACTAACAAATGTACAAAGAATTCTTGTATCGTTCTCTTTTTGTGAAAGTTGCTGGAAAATCATATGAAAATAATGTTTCGAAAAAGAATCATATAGATCTTCTAAAGAAGTGCTCTGAAAAGAAATACAAACAAATCTTTTGAAGAGATACGCTGAAGAGAAAAATACTCAGGGAAGTTATCTTCTAAAATTTCTTCTGAGTATTTATTTAAGGGGAAGATTATATATCTCAGGGGGAGATTGTCTTATTATATAAAAAAATTCTAATCAGAACTTAAATGTTTTGTCATCATCAAAAAGGGGGGAATTATTAGAACATAGTTTGGTTCTAATCATATCTTAGTAATGATAACAAGTAAATAAATTTTGTATAAGTAAATATGGTATTCTAATTATATGCTTCTCATTTCAGAAGATGTTCTAATACAAGTTCCATCAGAACATGAACTTTATGTAAAGTTGAACAAACGCTTAAAAGAAAAGTCGATGAAGTTCTAATGAAGTAACTTCTGAATGCACCCACCGCTGTAGACATACTCTAATAGAAGCTATATTCAAGTCAGAACATAAGTTATGAATAGATTCAAAGTTATGAATCAAGATAAGATGCCGTTAAAAACATATTGATTAAAAGACTACTGAAGCACTCAAATGGAACAACTCCTTAGGTTGATTTAAGAAGCAACGCACATGCAGCTCGTTGGAGAAACAAAAACAAAAGCAAACACGCAAAGCATGTAATGCTCTCTCAAAATATCAAGATAACGGACAAATACTGAAGCCACATATATATATATATATATATATATATATATATATATATATATATATATATATATATATATATATATATATATATAAGATCACTTGAAAGAGAAAAGAGCGTGCAACGACGAACATTATCAAAAATCAAAGTGAACTCTTACGCTAAAGAAAATTATTTTTTAAGATAACATTTTGAGTTCATTTCCTTGTACAAAACTTAGTGATAAATGACAGTTGTGATTAAAGCTTATTAAAAGAAATCTGAAACACTATTATTCAAAGTTATTTTGTAATTGTTCCTTGAGAGAACAATTGGGTCAGATTTCTCAAGAGGGTTAAGACTAGTTTGTCTTAGAGGTTTCTAGGTGAACGAATGTTATATCTCGTGGAGATCCTTGAACGGTTCATTATCTAAGTGTTAGTTACCTACAGTTGGCTTGTGCATTGTATTGTTAGTCACAACAGTTGGTTGTGCATTTGTAATCAGTTTGGTTATAGTGGATTAAGTCCTCAATTGAGAGAGGTGAAATAACCTCGGCGGGTGGACTAGAGTAGTTTGAGTTGCAAACGAACTAGGATAAAAATAATTGTGTTATGTCTATTGTTGTTGCAAACGAAAAAGGAAAAACTTATTCACCCCCCCCCCCTTCTAAGTGTTTTCTAAACCTTCAACTATCTCATCCAAAATCTCCAAAAATGATCCCTTGTATAGACTTGTGAATTTTGAGTTCCAAGCTTGTTCAGTGTCAAACAAGCACTCAAACATCCTCTATACGCCTCATAGAAATTATCCATACCCTTACATTTTCAAGCCTGTAACCACTAAAACACCATCCTCCATTTTCACTTTCATGCTTTGTAGTTGGATTCGAGTAAAGATATACAGGATACTTTGAATCAAACTAAGCATCCAAACACATCATATACCACCTATAGAACCTATCCAAACCATAAAATAGTATCTGTAACACCTTCATCAACATCCACCATTGCAACTTGAAGTACTTGCAGTTGGACTATAGCAGGGAGATTCAGACCATTTAAAAAGCTTGTGAGCATTCAGTTAGTATCCTTGAGGTCTGAGGAAGCTATTCAAATCATCAACTCAGTTACGGGAGTACCCTAAGGCATCCCTCGATCTCAAATTTCAAAGGGTTCATGTAGTTTTCTGGATAATTAAAGAGCTACAGTTTGAATAAATTCACAAATGCTATATATTTGAAATCGTGAGGAAAATGGAACAATTTTCATGTTTACATTTTGTTGAAATGATTGAGTATTGATGGAGGTACGATTTCTAAAACTGGTTGTTTTGAGGTTGAAGATGAAGTTCAACAAGGTCATAGAACACGTGTCTTATTATATACAATTGTGTGTGTTTGGTTAACATACTAAGGACGTTAGTTTAGCGGCTATGTATTTAGTTGGTGATCGATATGGCGTGTGTTCAAACCTCCGTAGGGCCAAACCAATTTTTTTAGCACTTGTTTATTTTCTCTTTTTTAACCTACTTTAACATTTTATTTAAAATTGCAAATTAACTATTTTTTAGAAATAAAAATTTATTATTTATTGATTCATTTAAAAATGAAATAAAAAACAAGTTTTTTATGCTTTTAAAGCCTTTTGAAATTCATTTCTTTTAATTTTTCCACCAGATAACTTATCAATATTTTTGTGTGAATCTATTTAAGGCTAGGTTAAATTAACCTTAGCAATACCATGTTCCCTTAAAGCAACTCTCCTTTAGGGTCTGGTTTTTAAATCAACTTTAAAATCAATTAGGATTATGTGTGTTTCAAAATCCTAATATTTCAAACCCTAATTTGAAACTCCTTTGATCTCTAACAATGCCATGTTGATATAACTTGTTTGTTTTGATTTGTCTATGTTTATATAATTGTACATACTTGTTGATAATTTTATCCTTTTACATTTATTATTTATTTATGGTATTATCATTTCATATATATACTTTTATTACTAACCACATGCATGAGATATCCATCCATAATTCATCATATTCATTCAAACATGAAATGATTCAAAGGTAAAGACATCCTTTTATCTACTATCATTTAAATTTGAGTCTTATGCATTTATCTCTTTATTATACTCACTTGTTTACCTTTATGATACACGTGTTATCACACACATCACTTGAGGTATTCATGATCGATTGCTTATGTTGTTGAAATATTCAAAGGAATGAGAATGGTATTGACTAACATTGTCAACCTACTCAATGTCTCTTCCAATCTCTTTATCCTTGTGCTTAGTAGTGTTAAAGCTTTGTATGCAACTTGTTTTGAAAATAATTTGGTATTGTTAAAGCTCAACCTTTTTAATCAACCCTTGGTTTTGTATTTTTAAAGCTCAACCAACTTCTTTTAAACCCTAGCCTTGTATTGTTTAAGCTTGGTTCCTTTTATTAAAACTTGTTAAGTATTGTTAAAGCTTAACATTTTAAAAACCCGTTGAGTATTGTTAAAGCTCAACACCCAAAAAGATTTTCCCACTTGGCCTTTTTATTTTTCTTTTAAGAGGAACTACAAAAGCTCTGACTTTCTTACTGCACTTAAGGGGTATGTATGCATGAGACGCAATGTCTTACTGTGCTCACTTTTAAAACCTTATTTTCTCATCCTCCCACTCTATTTAAACAAAAAACACAGTCATTTTATAACAACAACAATAATAATATATTCAAAGAGGTTCCTAGATGTGAGGGGTGGATAAAACCTTCCCCTTGCATAACCAACCCTCGTACCCAAATCTCAAATAAGTTTATTAGTTTTGATTTTAAAATTTTTTGTGGGTTTTATTCATTCTTTCTCCCATTTTCTTTGGAAACAATAAAGCGCGGTGGCGACTCTTGAAGATCTTTTCATGTTGGCGGCATTTGCGGTAAAACAGACCTGTTTGATATTGTGTTATGCAGGCTCCATATGTGTTAAGCTAATACAGGTTCTGTAGTGAATGTCATGACCGATGTCATGACATCCTTGTGTGACAGCAGGAGATGTTATAATTTATTAATTGTGTTTCCTGAATTCTCTCAATTATCAGTTTAGGAAACATTTTATTGTATGCTGAATACTTCGTCTAGAGGATTTTGTTGACAGCACATTCTGTAACAACCAGATGTCGTATAAATTAGGTTAACTTGGTTAACCCTAATTTGTTTCTAAAAAAGCCCAAGGCCCAAGAGCTGCATATAAAAAGTCTGCAATCCTAATTTGGAACGCAGAGAGAGCAGATTGTTTGTTGTGAAGAACCATAGTTCTGTAGTTGTCTCTTGTACACCAAACAATTGTCTTTGATGATTGCGTTGGAATAGGTTATTTGTGCTAATTGTCATTCTAAGCTTTTAAGCACGAGTATGTGTCTCTAAATTGAAGCTTTTTAGAAGATCAAGGTGTGTTTTTGAAGTGTGTCTTCTCTCTGATTTTATGTAATGTTTATTTGTAATCACTGCTGTGATTGAGGGGGAGTGAGTGGAGATACTCAGGTCTAGGAATAGATTGGAATTGTATTAGGTAGGTTTTAAGTGAGGAGTTGTAAACGGGGGAGTTTAACTCCAAATTAATTCTTCTTATATTGGATTCCCTCCCTCGCTTGGTAGCCCCCAGAGTAAGTTGTTTGAACCGAACTAGGTAAACAATTTGGTGCGTTCTTTTGTTGTTTTATACTGTTCTATTTTAATTATTTGTGTTGTGTAATTATGGATGTCATAACATCCAACAAGACATTGAACGTGTGTTACTAGAACTTTCAATTAGTATCAGAGCAGGCACCCTGCCTGTTTACTTCTGGATGAGATCTAGGGACAACAAAATTCTGGTACTATGGAGAAGAAACTTTTAGTGTTTGGGAATAGACCACCCATCCTAGATGGCTCTAACTATGACTACTGGAAACCTCGTATGGTGGCAGTCATAAAGTATGTGGACAGCAAGGCCTGG
Organism: Vicia villosa; assembly: GCF_029867415.1. Classification (NCBI taxonomy): domain Eukaryota; kingdom Viridiplantae; phylum Streptophyta; class Magnoliopsida; order Fabales; family Fabaceae; genus Vicia; species Vicia villosa. Next base: position 74,139,111 of record NC_081183.1, read on the forward strand.
AGAGCTGTGGAAAGCGGATGGAAACATCTCGAGAAGATTATGGAAGATGGAACCACTGTTCTAATTCCTGAAACTCAATGGAGCAAAACTGAAGAAGAGCTAGCTTTGGGAAATTCCAAGGCCCTAAGTTCCTTGTTCAATGGAATTGACAAGAACATATTTAGGCTTGTGCAACACTGTGAGCTAGCTAAAGAAGCTTGGGATATTCTCAAAACAGCATATGAAGGCACATCCAAGGTAAAGATGTCGAAACTTCAAATGCTTACACTAAGTTTGAAAATCTCAAGATGAGAGAGGATGAAACCATTTATGAATTCTATATGAGTGTTCTTGAGATTTCAAATAACTCAGGAGCCTTAGGAGAAAAAATGACTGAGGAAAAATTGGTAAGAAAGATCCTCAGATCACTGCCTAAGCGATTTGATATGAAGGTGACTGCCATAGAGGAAGCCCATGACATCAGCAACATGAAGCTGGACGAACTCATTGGTTCTCTACAAACCTTTGAGTTGAGCATCTGTGAGCCTGTTGAAAAGAAGAACAAAAGCATAGCTTTTGTCTCCAACCCAGAAGACAATCCAAGAGAAAGCAATGGTGGAAGTAATGAAAATCTATCAAAAGCCATAGCCATGCTTGGAAAACAATTCAACAGGTTTATTAAAAGGGTTGATCAGAAGTCCAGATTCAATGTCAAGAACACTTCCAATGACATCAGCAAAACCTATGTTCCCAGCAGAAGATTCAAAGCTGAAGAGAAGTCAGATCAGGAAAAAGGGGTTCAGTGTCACGCATGTGAAGGATATGGACACATTCGATCTGAATGTCCCACCTACCTCAAAGAGTAAAGAAAAGTTATGTCTGTCACTCGATCTGATGAAGACTCGGATAGTGATGCTGAAGAGGAATGTGTTGCTCTAATAAGTGTGTGTACACTTGAACACAAATTCGGAAAAAAAGGATTCTACCTTCGAAGAACTGGCTGTCTCATATAATGATATAAGAGTCAAAAGTACTAAATTGTGGATATTAAGGGAAAAATAAAAGAAAATTATAGAGGAACTAGAAGTCGAGAAGAGAGAACTTCTAATAATACAAACACACCTCAACGGTGAAATCAACACTCTCAACTTCAAACTAGATCAGATGTCAAGATCAATCAGAGTGTTGAACAATGGAACTGACTCCTTTGAAAAGACTCTTGAAGTAGGGAATTTTTCTGGATTAGGATTTATAAAAAAAACTGAATCCAATCTAGGGTGGAAAAATTCAGAACCTAAAGCTTACCATGTCAATCAAACGTCAGTATTGATGTCACGACATCATTAAATGAGGAACTAGAACCAAACAAAAAGAAAATCTCAGAAATGGAGATGCCACTACTGTGGAAGGTTTGGCCACCTAAGACCGTTCTGCTACAAACTGTTTGGTTACCCTTGGCAAACAAATTTGAACAATCTCAAGCAGCATAACCCTATTAAGAAACAACAATGGGTTGCCAAAGGATCTGCATTGATTGCTCACACCTCCTTGAGGGTGTCAACCAAAGGAGACTAGTATTTTGATAGTGGATGTTCAAAACACATGACAGGAATGAAGAACTTGTTAGAAGAAATCAAGCCGCATTCCACCAGCTATGTGACCTTTGGTGATGGAGCCAGGGGAGAGATTAAAGGGGTAGGATAGCTAGAACATTCAGGAGCCCCTCAATTAGACAGTGTTCTGCTGGTCAAAGGACTAACTACAAACTTGATCAGCATCAGTCAACTATGTGATCAAGGTCTAAGAGTCACATTTACCAAAGATGAATGTGTGGTCACTAATAAAGAAAATGTAGAGGTCATGAAGAGAGTGAGATCCAAAGACAATTGTAACTTGTGGGAACCCAAAACAGCAAATCATTCATCAATATGCTCCATGGCAAAAGAAGAAAAAGAGGTTAGACTGTGGCATCAAAAAATGGGCCATCTACATCTGAGAGGGATGAAAAAGATCATAAACAAGGAAGTTGTGATAGGAATTCCAAAACTACAAATTGATGAAGGCAAAGCGTGTGGAGAATGTCAGGCTGGCAAGCAAACTAGGACTCCTCATCCAAAGATCATTCAACTTACTACCTCTAAAACCTTGGAACTGCTGCATATGGATCTAATGGGACCAATACAAGTGGAAAGTCTTGGAGGAAAAAGATATGTGTATGTAGTGGTTGATGATTACTCCAGATACACATGGATAAACTTCATTAGAGAAAAATCAGACGTATTTGAAGTGTTTAATGAGCTCTATACTAGACTGCAAAGAGAAAAGGAGAGAGCTGTCATCAGAATCAAGAGCGATCATGGAAAGGAATTTGAGAATGCAAAATTTGCTGAATTCTTCTCAACTGAAGGAATCAATCATGAATTTTCCTCTCCTATTACACCTCAACAAAACGGAGTAGTAAAAGGGAAAAACAGGACTATACAAGAATAAGCCAGAGCGATGATTCATTCTAAGAAACTACCTATGTATTTTTGGGCTGAGGCTATGAACACAGTCTGCTATGTCCATAAAAGAGTAACATTGAGAAAAGGAACCTCCTCTACTCTCTATGAACTCTGGAGAGGTAAGAAACCAAGTGTCAAGTATTTTTATGTATTTGGTAGCATGTGCTATATCTTGACAGATCGAGACCAAAGAAGAAAAATGGACTCCAAAAATGATGAAGGCATATTCTTGGGATACTCCACAAACAGTAGAGCTTATAGAGCATTCAACACCAGAACACAAGTGTTGATGGAATCCATCAATGTGATCGTTGATGATCAACATGGAGAATTCGATGTCACGGAGAATGTCGAAACATTCCTTGAAATTCAGGCTGAACAGACAAACCAACCTGAAGTAAGCAATGAGACTCCTTCAGAACCAGAACCTGAGGCAATCAGCAAAGATCCATCTATTAGAATTCAGAAAGATCACCCCAAGGAACTTATTATAGGAGATCTCAACAGTGGAGTAATGACCAGATCAAGAGGAACTATAGCCAACTCATGCTTTGTGTCAAAAATTGAACCAAAAAACGTAAAGGAAGCCCAAACAGATGAATTTTGGATCAATGCCATGCAAGATGAACTAGCACAGTTCAAAAGAAATGAAGTATGGGAAAAGGTACCTAGACCAAAAGGAATGAATATCATTGGTACCAAGTGGATAAACCAGAACAAGTCTGATGAACAAGGTGTCATAACAAGAAACAAAGCCAGGTTAGTAGCTCAAGGATACACTCAAGTGGAGGGAGTAGACTTTGATGAGACCTTTGCACCTGTAGCAAGACTTGAGTCAATCAGACTACTACTTGGAGTAGCCTGCATCCTGAAGTTTAAGCTATATCAGATGGATGTTAAAAGTGCCTTTCTAAATGGATATTTGAATGAAGAAGTGTATGCGGAACAACCTAAAGGGTTTACTTATCCAAATATACTTGATTATGTCTACAAACTAAGAAAAGCTCTCTATGGGTAGAAACAAGCTCCCAGAGCTTGGTATGAAAGGTTAACTGAATTTATGACCACTAATGGATACAAGAAAGGAGCAATAGACAAAACCCTCTTTGTAAAGAATACAGATGGAAGAATCATGATTGCACAGATATATATATGGATGACATAGTGTTTGGGGGAATGTCTGATACAATGGTAAAACACTTTGTCAGTCAAATGCAGACTGAATTTGAAATGAGTATGGTGGGAGAATTGACTTACCTCCTTGGACTTCAAAGCAAATATGCCAAGAACATAGTGAAAAAGTTTGGAATGGATAATGCAAGTCACCAAAGAACGCCTGCACCAACACATAAAAAGTTATCCAAAGATGAAGGAGGCATAAGTGTTGACCAGAGTTTGTATAGGAGCATGATTGGAAGCTTACTATATCTCACAGCCAGCATACCAGATATTGCATTTGCAGTTGGAGTATGTGCCAGATATCAAGCTGAGCCAAAGGTAAGTCACTTAAATCAAGTCAAGAGAATCCTCAAATATGTAAATGGAACTTCTGACTATGGCATATTGTACACTAACGGGAGTGACCCTATTTTGACTGAATATTGTGATGTTGATTGGGCTGGAAGTGCTGATGACAGAAAAAGCACATCTGGAGGATGTTTCTTCCTAGGAAACAATCTTATATCATGGTTTAGCAAGAAACAAAATTGTGTCTCATTATCAACTACTGAAGCAAAGTACATAGCAGCTGGTAGTAGTTGTTCTCAATTGGTTTGGATGAAACAAATGCTGACTGAATACAATTCTCCACAGGATGTCATGACTTCATATTGTGACAATCTCAGTGCTATCAACATCTCCAAAAATCCAATTCAGCATAGTAGAACGAAACATATTGATATCCGACATCACTTTATCAGAGAACAAGTCGAAGACAATGTAATTTGCTTGGAGCACGTGAACACTAAACTTCAGCTAGCTGACATTTTAACAAAAGCTCTTGATTCTACACAGTTTGAAAACTTGCGAAGCAAGTTAGGACTCTGCCTCCTTGAGGAACCATAGAGTTAACAACAACAACAACAAAAAAATAATTTTTTTGGGAGGAGACAAAAGTTTACTTTGGCAACTTTTGTGGCCAAACAGGGGGAGAAATAGTAATGTCACCCCAGAACAACAAGTATGGTGGTTGTGTGATTAACAAATCTGAAGTACTTATTATTTTTGTGTTAATTTGTTTGTGCTTGTGTTGCTCTTGTGGTGTGGCTGGTTTTGGTATGTTTGAGCACTATGTGCATATTGATGGTGTATACTGTCTGTGTTGTATTAGCTTGCTTGGATTATGTTTTGGTTGCTTTGTTTCTGCTGTAAGTGTTACTCTGATATGATGTGACAGGTTGTTTTAGCCAAAAATTTGCGAAAGGGGGAGATTGAAGACGTTTTCATGTTGGCTGCATTTGTGGTAAAACAGACCTGTTTGATATTGTGTTATGCAGGCTGCATATGTGTTAAGCTAATATAGGTTATGTAGTGAATGTCATGACCGATGTCATGACATCCTTGTGTGATAGTAGGAGCTGTTATAATTTATTAATTGTGTTTCCTGATTTCTTTCAATTATCAGGTTAGGAAACCTTTTATTGTGTGCTAAATACTTTGCCCAGAATATTTTCTGACAGCTCATTCTGTAACAACCAGATGGCGTGTAAATTAGGTTAACTTGGTTAACCCTAATTTGTTTCTAAAAACTCCCAAGGCCCAAGAGCTGCATATAAAAAGTATGCAATCCTAATTTGGAACGCAAAGAGAGCAGATTGTTTGTTGTGAAGAACCATAGTTTTGTAGTTGTCTCTTGTACTCCAAGCAATTGTCTTTGATGATTGTGTTGGAATAGGTTGTTTGTGTTAATTGTTACTCTAAGCTTTTAAGCACGAGTGTGTATCTCTTGATTGAAGCTTTTAAGCAAATCAATGTGTGTTTTTGAAGTTTGTCTTCTCTCTGATTTTATATAATGTTTATTTGTAATCACTGCTGTGATTGAGGGGGAGTGAGTGTAGATACTCAGGTCTAGGAATAGATTGGAATTGTATTGGGTAGGTTTTAAGTGAGGAGTTGTAAACGGGAGAGTTTAACTCTAAATTAATTCTGCTTATATTGGATTCCCTCCCTGGCTTGTTAGCCCCCCTCAGTAGGTTGTTTGAACCGAACTGGGTAAACAATTTTGTGTGTTCTTTATTGTTTTATGCTGTTTTATTTTAATTATCTGTGCTGTGTAATTGTGGGTGTCATAACATCCAGCAAGACATTGAACGTGTGTTACTAGAATTTTCAATTGTATTAATATGTGGTTGATTGCAACGCTTAAAAAAACAATCAACTTATGGTTGAAAAATGCCTCGCAATCGGGTATTAGTTCTTTGAAAAAGTTTCATGCATGTAGTGCTTAATATAAGAAAGAGAATAGTAAAGAAGAGCGGTAAAATTATTACATCACAATAGGGAGTGGGATACATTTTTAACAAATGAGTATAATGAAATAAAAATGGAAAATTTGAATAAAAGGAAAATATCACACAATACAAAATTAGTTCAAAAAAAATGTATTAATTTGATTAACTAAATTAAATGGAATGATTTAATTAAAATAATTTAAATTAAAGGAAACCATTTAAAATTATTAATCAAACATATTTTTGTATTTTTTAATGTGAGATAAAATAAAACTAAAATAAAAAGTTAGAGAAAATAAACAATATAGAATAAAAAGGCTAAAATGAAGCAAAAGATAGCACACCCAAGACAATCGAACAATTATGTTCAAGGGGGTAAGTTTGCAGTAAGGGTGTATATAGCATCTAGGCGTTGGGCTCTTGCTGAAGAAGAAGGCCCAAGTTATTGAAATACTAGCAGGGGTGATATTGGACCGAGAGAGGAGTAGGAAGAAGTCGGAATGGGCCTTGAGAAAGCTCCAAGCCTAAGGCTATGTTTGGGAGTTTGGAGGGGAGGGTAGGGGAAGGCTTCCAAAAATGAAATTTTAAAAAAATATAGAAAAATATTTGACATTTTTTGAAAAAATGATTTTGTTTAGAAGGATAAAAGAGTCATTATCATTACTAAATTTTTAATTTTCACAATACTATAACAACCTAAAAGATATTTGGAAAATTTATTTAAACCCTTCAAAACCCTCCAAAATCCTCCTTCAATACAATTTTTGAGTTCCCCCATTTTATGGGGTTTTTGGTGTTATTAATAAACTCAAACCCTCCAAAACCCTCCTACCCAAAATCTTTTTAACCTTTTCACCCAATTCTTCCTATTTTTCAAAGCCCTCCCCTCCCTTCCCCTCGAAACTCCCAAACATAGCCTAAGGGTACATAAAAAACAAAAACCAAAAAAGCCTAAAGCTGAATGAAACGGATTCTGCCTCCATGTTTCAATTTCGCTTGTTCACTATTACGATAATACTTCCTCTATTTCTAATTTTTGCATGAAACAAAAGCTCAGTTTCGTCAATCATGTGTTCCTTCCCTCAATCCATCTAAACACAGATAAAAGTGAACTCCAACAAAATGGATGCCAATCACCTAAGCCTTAACCATTCTCCAAAACAACCAAACGCTATGAAACCGCAAAAATAACCAAATCAAACAACAATTGTCACAATATGAAAACTCTAAGCTATAGATCCATACATAGAAATTCTAAATCAGTAGAAGAAGTGAAATAAAAGGAAGTACCAAACGAAGCAATAGAATGCTCCATAATCGAAGGAGTTATGAATTTTCAAATTCGCCGCGACATACCCGAAAACACACTTTTCACTGAAAAATCACAACGTTTTCCAAAATGCTGAGCATTTTCCGTGCATAATTGGTCGACGGCCCAAACATATGAAATGTCGGGAATATTAGCACGGAGCTTCAGTTAAAATCTCGAGTGAATCAGACGAACAGATTGTGAGATATGAAAAAATAGTGCACCTTACTTATTAATCAATTAAAATTAGAAATAAAAAATTACCAAAGTGACATTAATGAAAAGAGTGTTTTCAGCATGTTTTCATTTTTTAGATTTTTTTCAAAAAAACAAAACTGAAACTGGAAACGGAAACAAGTTTTACAATTTTTATATTTTTTAGTTTTTAAAACTAAAAAACAAAATTATATTTTAATTTTTAATTTTTTTAATTTTATTTTTCATAATTATGTTTTTCTAATTTTATTTGGGTCTTATGGCCCCTTTTGAATTTTAGGGCCTTCTAACTTTAGACCTTATATATTTGAAGACTTACTATTTTTAAACTTTTTTAGACCCTCTTAATATTGGGGCTGGGACCCAAATTAATTGGCCCCTTAAATTGACACCTCTACCTGTTGTACATATTCAACCATAATCACTAACTAACCGAGATTTATTTTGTCCGCTAACTCTACCAAAACAACTCTCACACATTCACACTTACAAACAATTTCCAAATCATTCATCAATTTATACCATTCTCCAGCATAATGTTTCTTACCTGCAAATATAAGCTTTCAATATAAACCACATCACCCAAAAAACATTAACAGTAACGATATAACATCAAGCGTTACCTCTCACAAAATTAAACAAGTTTCATAACAAAACCTTCACCAAACATAAAAACCACACTTTAACATAACCATATAAATCTGTACAAATCCTTTGTTTTTTTGTTTTGCAGAAAAAAAAAAGAAAATAAAAGTGAAATAAAAAGTCCGCAGCCTCCGACGTCATGCGGAAACTGCCGAGAACAGCCTCCAACCTCCACGAACTCGCGCCCAGATTCTGATGCTCACTGTATTTGCGCCGTCCGGCCGTCTTCCGACCACAGCACCAAAACCGCGTACGACGCAACAACACCGCACATACCCTCGGTAACTTTTTCTCTCCTTTGTGTCTTCTTATTATCAAGTCAGATTTATGTTAGAATTTGAAAAATGAAATTCTTGATGTGTGTTTTTCTTGAGTTTGTTATATTGTTTTTTCTTGTGAGGAAAAGAAGACTAGTTCTTTTCTTTTAAGGAAAAAGAGAGAAGGAATTTTCAATATTTCTAGCACAGACACAATGGTATCATGATTTATTAAGGATATTCGTTTATTTTCTAATGGGTTGAAAAGTCAATGTTTATTTTTTATTATTATTTTATTTATTTTTTCTTTCAAATGTGGTTACTACTAGTAAGAGTAGATATGCCTTCATTTTGATATTGTTTCTGCTGTGTGTGTGGCTTTAGTTTAGATAATGGGACACGTAAGAGAGCTCATCCCCTAATCTAGATATAGATTCATTTTATTCCAAGAATACCCAAAGAAGATGATATTTTTCCATTAAGTTATTTAGATTAGTTTCTTCGTTTAAATTTAAATTAGCCATTAGTTCTTCTTAAATTATTTTAGTTTGGTATAATAACACAAAACACAAAAATATTAGAATTTATATTTTCTTTTCTTTCATATAAAAAATACCAAAAATATTTGTTTTAATTTTAATATTTCTCTTTAGAATTTAACATGGTTATTTTAGAATTTTTTTTATCAATAATTGTTTATAACTTTGTTATTTTCTCATATGTCATTACTAACATTTTGTTTTGATTGTGAGGTACACTTTGAGGCATTGGACTATTATTATGGAAATTTACAATTTTACTCAATTCTTGTATATTTTAATTTTCATTTGGGTTTGTAATAATTCGTAGTAAGTTCCATCCCCGTTTGGCAAATTGTAGCCCCCATCCCGAAGCCTTATAATAGCTTAGAATTTATTTTCCGCTCTTTACTTTCCGCACCATATAAACTGCTATGTAATTGATAGATGTATATTAATAGGATTGTATGGAAAGATAACAATTGAACGGTGAAGGATAGAAAAACACTTAGAAAGGGGGGGGTTTGAATAAGTGTGACTTTAAAAACTCTTAAGATAAAAACAAATAACACAATTATTTTTATCCTGGTTCATTGTTAACGAAACTACTCTAGTCCCCCCCCCCCCCCCCCCCCCCCCCCTTAGAGTGATTTACCTCAACTGAGGATTTAATCCACTAATCAATCTTGATTACAATGGTTGTCCACTTAGAAACACTCTAAGTCTTCTAGAGTATACTGATCACACCTTGATCACTCTAGGAAATCAATACTTAGAAACTTCTAAGTCTTCTAGAGTCTACTGATCTCACTGATCACTCTAGGAACCTTTTACAAATAAATGTAAAATAAATGTTTACAAGAGTATTCAAATGCTTCTTAGAAATCTATAATCACAACTGTGATATTTCTCTTAAGTCTTAAGCTTAAATCTCACTAAGATATTACAAGTGAAGTGAGGTTGAAGATGAAGTTTGAGAGCTTTTGAATTTGACAGCGTTTCTGTATTTTTGCGCAAGATTTGTGTATTCAGCTTCTCATCAGAACTTCTATTTACAGGCGTTTGAGAAGATAACCGTTGGGAGCATTTAATGCGTTGCGTGTTCCGTACAGATCTGCATTTAATGTTTCACTCTTTTGTCAACTACCTCGAGCCTTGCTTTTACTGCTTCTACTGACTTTGCCTTTTGTAGCTTCTAACGTTCCTTTTGTCAGTCAGCGTAGCCTGTCATCTTGTACTTGCTTCTGATCTGATGTTTGTAGATACAACGTTTGAATAATCAGAGTCAAACAGCTTGGTGCATAGCATCTTCTTGTCTTCTGACCTTGAAGTGTTTTAGCGTGATACCATAAGAACTTCAGTGCTTCTGATTCTGATCTCATGTTCTTCTTGTTAGAACAAGATTTGTTCTGATCAATATTCTTAGTTTTGATGATAACAAGGATATGAATTTTGTGTGAGATAACGTGGTACTCTAATACATTGCAATTTCCTTTTCAGGAAATATATAAAGAGTATGCACAAATCAGCGCTCAGAAGCTTTGTCTCAGAAGGTTGAGCATGCAACATCAGAACATGGTCTGGCAAGACATCAGAAGATGGTCAAAGCAGAATCAGAACATGGGTCTATGGAAGCATCAGAAGAACTTGAGATCAGAAGCAGAAGCACTGAAGTTCTCATGGTATCACGGTCAGAAGCACTTCAAGGTCAGAAGACAAGAAGATGCTATGCACCAAGCTGTTTGACTCTGATGATATTCAAACGTTGTATACACAAACATCAGATCAGAAGAAAGTACAGGTGGCAGGCTACGCTGACTGACAAAAGGAACGTTGGAAGCTATTAAAGGCAACGTCAGTAGACACAGCGTGAACAAGGCTCGAGGTAGTTGACAAAAGCGTGAAACATTAAATGCAATGATGTACGGAACACGCAAAGCATTAAATGCTCCCAACGGTCATCTTCTCAAGTGCCTATACATATGAAGTTCTGATGAGAAGCAAGGTTACGAACTCTACACCGATTCTGTGAATATTAACTTGCTGAAACGATGTTCATCTAAAAGCTTAGAAACTCCATCTTCATCAAAGCTCACTACATTGCTGTTGTAATATATTAGTGAGATTAAGCTTAAACGTTAAGAGAAATATCACTGTTGTGATTATAGCTTTTCAGAAGCATTTGTAATACTCTTAGAATTGATTACATTTATTTTTAAGTAACTAGAGTGATCAAGTGTTGATCAGGATACTCTAGGAAGTCTTAGCTTGTGTCTAAGCAGTTGTATTTAGAGTGATCACGTGGTGGTCAGGATACTCTAAGAAAGTCTTAGCTTGTGTCTAAGCATTTGTTCCTAGAGTGATCAGGTTGTGATCAGGATACTCTAGAAGACTTAGTCGTGGGCTAAGTGGAAAACCATTGTAATCTGTTGCGATTAGTGGATTAAATCCTCAGGTGAGGTAAATCACTCCGTGGGGGTGGACTGGAGTAGTTTAGTTAACAACAAACCAGGATAAAAATAACTGTGCAATTGTTTTTATCGTTCAAGTTTTTAGACTACACTTATTCAAACCCCCCCTTTCTAGGTGTTTTTCTATCCTTCAATTGGCATTAGAGCGCCGGTTCTAAGGTGCAAGCACTTAACCGTGTTTAGAAAAGATTCAGGAAGAGAAAAACGCTTCAGTAAAAGATGGCTGGTGAAATTTCAACAGATCCACCTACATCTACATCTGGCTCTGCTGAGCAATACAATGGTAACAATGGTTATACTAGACCACCAGTATTTGATGGTGAAAACTTTGAATATTGGAAAGATAAACTGGAAAGTTACTTTCTTGGTCTAGATGGTGAACTATGGGATCTTCTGATGGATGGTTACAAACATCCAGTGAAAGCTAGTGGCGTAAAGCTTACGAGGCAAGAAATGGATGATGATCAGAAGAAGCTTTTCAAGAATCATCATAAATGTAGGACTGTTTTGCTGAATGCTATCTCTCATGCTGAGTATGAGAAGATATCTAACAGGGAAACTGCCTATGATATATATGAGTCATTGAAAATGACCCATGAGGGAAATGCTTAAGTCAAAGAGACAAAAGCTCTTGCTCTAATCCAGAAATATGAAGCCTTCAAGATGGAGGATGATGAAGATATTGAGAAGATGTTCTCAAAATTTCAAACTCTGACTGCTGGATTGAGAGTTCTGGATAAAGGCTACACCAAGGCTGATCATGTAAAGAAGATCATCAGAAGCTTACCTAGAAGATGGGGTCCAATGGTGACTGCATTCAAGATTGCCAAGAATCTGAATGAAGTTTCTTTGCAAGAGCTTATCGGTGCCTTGAGAAGCCATGAAATAGAACTGGATGCAAATGAGCCTCAGAAGAAAGGTAAGTCTATTGCATTAAAATCTAATGTTAAAAAATGCACTAACGCTTTTCAGGCTAGAGAAGAAGATCCTGAAGAATCAGAATCTGAAGAAGAAGATGAACTGTCCATGATCTCCAGAAGGGTAAACCAACTCTGGAAAAGCAAGCAAAGGAAGTTCAAAGGCTTCAGAAGTTCAAAGAGATTTGAACGTGGAGAATCTTCTGGTGACAGAAGATCTGACAAGAAGAAGACTATCTGCTATGAGTGCAATGAGCCTGGACATTACAAGAACGAGTGTCCAAAACTTCAGAAGGAGAATCCCAAAAAGAAGTTTCATAAGAAGAAAGGTCTTATGGCAACATAGGATGATTCTGAATCAAAATCAGAATCAGACTCTGAAGGAGAACAAGCCAACTTTGCGCTGATGGCTACAGAAGATGATGGATCAGAATCTACATCAGAATCAGATTCTGAAGAGGTATTTTTTGAACTATCTAGAGAAGAGTTAGTTTCCAGTTTAACAGAACTTCTGGAACTCAAGGCTCATCTTAGTATCAAATACAAAAAGCTGAAGAAGCAGTTTGAATTTGAAACTAAGAAGCTGGAAGTGGAAAATTCTGAACTGAAGGAAAAAGTTTTAAATCTATCCAAAGACAGTGGATCTCCTTCTGAAACAGAAAAATCCATTCCTAGCGTGAATCATATTCTGAAAGAATATGACTCGAGCTTCAGAAAGTTCTTATCTAGAAGTATTGGCAGAAGTCATCTTGCTTCTATGATATATGGTGTTTCTGGAAACATAAGGTTTGGTTTTGGCTATGAGGGTGATACCTCACATAAATTTGAACCTGTTGATGATCTGAAGATCACATACAAGCCATTGTATGATCAGTTCAAATATGGTCATGCTCATGATATTAGGCTCACTTCACATGCACATAAGTTTAACACTGTTCACACCAAGAAGCATGTGACACATCCTAAGAAATATCATGCTGACAAACCTAAAGAATATCATGCTGTTCCTCCTGTTAAATATTTTGCTAAACCCAAGTTCAATCAGAACTTGAGGAGAACTAACAAGAAAGGACCCAAGAAATTGTGGGTACCTAAGGAGAAGATAATTTCTGTTGCAGATATCCTTGGCGGCAAAGAGGACAAAAAGCAAAATGTCATGGTACCTGGACTCTGGGTGCTCGCGACACATGACGGGAAGAAGGTCTACATTCCAAGACCTGGTGCTTAAACCAGGTGGAGAAGTCAAGTTTGGAGGAGATCAGAAGGGCAAAATCATTGGCTCCGGAACCATAAGTCTTGGTAACTCTCCTTCCATAACTAATGTACTTCTTGTAGAAGGATTAACGCATAACTTATTGTCCATAAGTCAATTAAGTGACAATGGTTATGATATAATCTTCAATCAAAAGTCTTGCAAGGCTGTAAGTCAGAAGGATGGCTCAATCCTATTTAAAGGCAAGAGAAAGAACAACGTTTACAAGACAGGTCTTCAGGATCTTGAGAATCAAAAGGTGACTTGTCTTATGTCTGTTTCTGAAGAGCAATGGGTCTGGCATAGAAGATTAGGTCATGCTAGTTTGAGAAAGATTTCTCAGATTAACAAACTAAATCTGGTCAGAGGACTCCCAAATCTGAAATACAAATCAGATGCTCTTTGTGAAGCATGTCAGAAGGGCAAGTTCTCCAAACCTGCATTCAAGTCTAAGAATGTTGTGTCTACCTCAAGGCCGTTAGAACTCTTGCACATTGATCTGTTTGGCCCAGTCAAAACAGCATCTGTCAGAGGGAAGAAATATGGATTAGTCATCGTTGATGATTATAGCCGCTGGACATGGGTAAAGTTCTTGAAACACAAGGATGAGTCTCATTCAGTGTTCTTTGAATTCTGCACTCAGATCCAATCTGAGAAAGAGTGTAAAATCATAAAGGTTAGAAGTGATCATGGTGGCGAATTTGAGAACAGATTCTTTGAGGAGTTCTTCAAAGAAAATGGTATTGCCCATGATTTCTCTTGTCCTAGAACTCCACAGAAAAATGGAGTTGTAGAGCGAAAGAATAGGACTCTACAAGAAATGGCCAGAACCATGATCAATGAAACCAATATGGCTAAGCATTTATGGGCAGAAGCAATAAACACTGCGTGTTATATTCAGAATAGAATCTCTATCAGACCTATTCTAAATAAGACTCCTTATGAATTGTGGAAGAACAGAAAGCCCAACATTTTATTCTGAATACTAAAGATCATCTTGGTAAGTTTGATTCTAAAGCACAAAAGTGTTTCCTTCTTGGATATTCTGAACGCTCTAAAGGCTACAGAGTATACAATACTGAAACATTGATTGTAGAAGAATCAATCAATATCAGGTTTGATGATAAGCTTGGTCTTGAAAAGCCAAAGCAGTTTGAGAATTTTGCAGATTTTGATATTGATATATCAGAAGCAGTATGTAGCGGTAAAAATGTGACTCGAGCGTAATCACGCGCTCGAAGTACAACAGAGTCGCCACCGAACTTTATTTATTCCAAGAAGGAAAGGGAAAATATCGATAAAACCCACAAAGAGAAATGAAATGGATAAGATGGTCATCGCAACCAAATTAGGGTTCGGGAGTCGGTTAAGCAAGGGGAAGGTATTAGCACCCCTCACCTCCATCGTACTCGATGGGACCCATTTAGTTAGTTTCGTGTTTGAGTGTTAGTGTAATGTTTGCGTTCTTTAGCTTATTATTCAAGAAAAGATAAAAGAAAAGATTTTTAGGGTTTTTATTATTATGAGGAAGAAAAGAAAAGATTTTTTATTATTATGCTCGCCAAGACGTTTGTATCTTGTGCCTACGTATTCCCTCGTGCAATGGGAAAGTCAGAGCGATCGTAGTTCGGGCTAGGAACCACGAAAAGTTTTGTTGGTTGATTTTAGCGAGAGGTACTCAATCGCTTTCAAATGGAAATACTACGCGCACATGGATATGATATCACTACAAGAATGGATGACTAAATTAAGATAAGACATGATTTTGGCCATCATCGCATTCGAGTGGAAGATGTTCGATCTTCACATGTGGAAGTATGTTCGTATTGAAAATTGAATAAGTGTCTCGTTTATGAAAAGAGTTTTAAAAGCCATAAGGCAAAAAGGTTGAATGAAATTGAAGTTGTGTTTTAAAGGGACGTTTAGCAAAGGATTGAGCATAGGTGTTCACCTAGCGCGTCTTTACCCAAGGTATTGAACAGGAGCTAGCCCCATTTTCACTTGTTGTCCAAATTAATTAATGTGTTTTAATTCAAAAGATCAAGGTATTCAAGAGGTGTGCACTTCTTGTCACAGGATCCTTCAGTTTGATTAATGTGTTTTGATTCAAAGGATCGAAGGTATTCAAGAGGTGTTCACCCCTTGTCACTTAATCACTTTGATTTTATTAATATGTTTTAGATTCAAAAGATCAAGGTATTCAAGAGGTGTTCACCCCTTGTCACAGGATCTTTCGGTTTGATTAATATGTTTTGATTCAAAAGATCAAGGTATTCAAGAGGTGTGCACCCCTTGTCACTTAATCTCTTGGTTTGATTAATGTAGTTTTAGTTCAAAAGAATCGAGGTATTCAAGAGGTGTCCACCCCTTGTCACTTAATCTCTTGATTTTATTAAAAAAAGGTTTTTATTTAATGTTTTAATCCAAAAGAATCGAGGTATTCAAGAGGTGTACACCCCTTGTCACACGATCTTTCGGTATAGTTTAAAGAATTTTTTTGTAAAGAAAACTCAACATTGGATCGAGATATTATTTGACGACTTGGCGTTGGACCAAGGTTTATTTATTTTTTGTTTGAGATTAATCTAATATTTTTGGGATTTTTAATGATAAGAAAATAAAAAAAAATCTAATTAAAAGATATGTTTTTTTTTTATATAAGAAGTAAAATCTAAACTAAAAAAACAAATTTTTGTATTTTTGTTTATAACAATAAAGCAATAGTTAAACAATAATTAAAATAAAACTAAAACAATTAAATAAAACTATAAAAACAAGAGCTAAAATGTAAACATGGGGGTGCATGGAAATAAAAGCGTTGGGCTACTGATTCAGAAGGCCCAATAGAAATCTGAAGAATGAACATAAGGAAATGGGCATGGATCTGTGGAATGGGGTGCTAAAGGCAATCCGAGTTTGGGCCTTGTCTATTATCATCTAAGCCCAGACTACAATGAAGAGAAAAGAACAAAACCCTAAGACTAAGATAAAAACGGCCGCCTCATCTCTCTCAAATCTCTTTCATCTCACTTTCTGTTTCACGTTTTTAATCTACCACAACAAATAATGAAATCCTTTCACAACCCAAGCCATTATTTCACTCTCACACGATTCAAAATGCAAACAAATTATAAATCAAGCATTCATGGAAATCCAGGATTAAATCTCACCTTCAAAACAACTTATGCAAACAGACACAATACATGAATCGATAACACAGAGCAAGATTTGAAAGATTTACCAACAGAGAAATGAGTTATTGCGTTGAAGATGATGATGCCCTGACTCAGTTCTGAACGGTGGTATCGCTGTGCGTTTGGTGAAGTGATGGTGACGTTGAATCCGCGGAAGATGTTGATGATGAACCGTTGTCGTTGCCACTGCGGTCTACTTCAATCCACCGTTGTTGTTTCAATCTGGAGTGTAGCGGCGGTGAAGTGTTGTTGCTGTGATGGCGATATGAAGTCGTTGTGTTGTTGCTGCAGCGTTAGTGTTTTTTTGTTTTGAGCTGAAGGTGATCTTTGTTGTGTTCGGTTCCGACTGTTGAAGGTAGAGTGTGGTGATAGTTTAGATATGGTGATGTAAGGTCAGTGAAGGTGAACACGCGTTTATTGTTGCGTAGAAGGTGATTCAAAGAGAGTGTTTTAGAAGTAGGTTTGGGATGGAAATCGTTGGCGAAGGTCTTTGGATAGTGATGCGAAGAACGAGTACTTGTGGTTTCAAGGTAGGTTTTTCTGAAAAATTTTGGAGGAAGATTGTTACTATAGTTTGTGTAGAGTTTTTTTCGTTCCTTTTGTCTCCTCTCTTGCTTGTGCTGAATGCTTGTTTATATAGATGGAATGAAGGGAAATTGGGGGGAAAGTTTGAGATGAATTTGAACAGTTTTGTTAACTGATCTCTGGCCTTTTTGATGCAGGTTTGGCTTTGATCATTTTGGTGCAAGATTTGGAGTGATGTGCAGAGCAGCAAGAGGCATCAGTTAGACAGGTTTTGGACAGTTATGGAACAGATTTTTGGAGCTTTATGTACGGCTTGTAGCAGCAAGATTGTTGTTTAGTAGTGGACTGGTTTGGTTGGGACAGAGTATAGCAGGATGTGGGATAGAGAAACATGAAGGAGATCCCCTTTTTTTTGTATTATATATTTTGTGTATATTTGACAAAAAGGATGAATAATAATAATAATAATAATAGATAATAATAATACTAATAATAATAATGATAAAAAAAGATGTTAAGAAAAGAAATAACAATAAAAGTAAATTTAAACTAAAAAACATAATTTAAATCTAGACTAAAAATAAAAATAGTATAAAGCTAAAAATAATCTAAATTAAACCTAAACTTAAAAAAAAATTAAAATTAATCTAAACTATTAAAAGACTAATTTTTATTGACCTTAATAACAGTCTGATTTTTTTTAATATGCAACGATGCGGTGTATGATCAATGAATACAAATGAAATGCGACAGGTCAAAAAATAAATGAAACTGCGTGGGTCAAAAATTGGGGTACGACAGATGCCCCTATTTAAGTTTCTTTTATCGAAGATGTGAAGAGACTTAAATACAAAGTACACAATTTTTGTCCTTCATATGCAAATGAAATGCAATGCATGGACTCCTTTTTTTTGAATGCAATAAGATATAAGACACTCTGAAATCTGTGGGGAATGAGGCTTGAAACAAGCAATCATGTCAAAGGCATTCAGGAGTGAAACATAAAATCGGAGAGGAAAGATAATCAACAAAGGTAATCAGGGTAAAGCGTGATTGAACTTCGGGAAAAGAATGTATGAGATGCTCAGGATAAAACATGAACGAGGTTGTATTAAATGACAATCAAGGTAAACATTATTGAGGGATATCAAAGGGCAATCAAGGTAAAACATGATTGAAGAACAACAAAGGACAATCAAGGTAAAACATGATTGGAGAACATCAAAGGAAAATCAAGGTAAAACATGACTGGAGAACATCAAGATAAAACATGATCGAAGACAACCAAGATAAAACATGATCGAAGAATATCAAGATAAAACATGACTGACAAACATCGAGATAAAACATGATTGAAGACAACCAAGATAAAACATGACTGACTCAAGTGTTGAACGGGAATCAAGATAAAACATGACCGAAGAAACATCAAGATAAAGCATGATCGAAGATCATCAAGATAAAACATGATTGAAGATCATCAAGATAAAACATGAATGAAGAACATCAAGATAAAACATGACCGAATGACATCAAGATAAAACATGATCGAAGATTATCAAGATAAAACATGATTGAAGCAACAAAGACAATCAAGGTAAAACATGGTTAGACTTTGAAAAGAAAATATTAGAGACATTCAAGATAAAACATGATTGGAACAACATCAAAGACAATCACGTTAAAACAGGATTGAAATTCGAGAACAAAGTATCAGGGACACTCAAGGTAAAACATGAATGAAGAGAAAATTGTCAAACAAGTGGGATTTAAACCATAAGGCGAGACATTACAAACAACAAGGTTTGGAAAAGGGTGCATGAGTATGCATGATATATGAAATTTTCAATGCATGGCATATGAATGATGAATGCAATGCAATGGGTTATGATAACCGAGGTAGACTCTTTTGTAAGGGTAGATTGGAATTCTGATTCCTCAACACAAGAACATTGCCAAATCTGTTATACCACACTGATGATCCTTTTTAGAAGGACTGATAAACTGCTTGGGGATTGCTGAAGAAGAATGCCCCTGACTGGCTGATTGTTAACTGATTGTTGCTTCAGTTCTTGAAATGAATGTCAGGAACCCATGCCCCAGTATAAGTCTTGAATAACAGGATCCTGAAGTAACGTGCCCCTGATAGGATCACTGATCAAGTTTCTCGACTGTTTGAACTTCCTTGAAAGATGAGTACTTGCAAATAAAATATTCATTCAAAATGGTAATTTTAATGCAATGCTCAAAGCATATTTTGAAATCAAAGTCATTATTGGAATGATGCTATTGATGTATAGAAAGTGAATCAAAGGTCCAAACACAGTTGTCTAGACATTCAAATTGATGGATAAAGCAAAAGGTATGGTAAAACAAACGATTTGCAAAGATCTTTAGGAGTCAGGTTAACGCAACCTTGTTGTAATATGCTTTCAAAATAAACCTTGCTTCAATTAGGTCTTTTGAAGGTTGTAACGTGGCTTGGTTCACGGTTTCAGAAACAAAGGATATAGGCTCAAAGTATATTTGTACCCACCCCATTCTCCGTGATGAACTTCAATCCTACGTTCAGTTAACTCAAACTATACATTCAGGTTCCAAAAGGCTTTTGGGATTGCACCTATTTTGAGATGGCAGTCACTTCTTTCATTTGATAGTCACACCATTTTATGGTTGTTCCAGGAATTTATTGACTTCTCTTTTTTATATCCCTACTTTTGCCTAAACTGTTTCATTTGAGATTATAGTCAGCGGGATGCCCCAATTTTGCCTAAGTCTCCTTCGTAGGTTTTGACTTAGCGGGCTTTTTTTTGAAATATTTTTTTTGTATTTGGAAAGATAATGACTGCCTTGATAATGGTTAATAATAACCATCTTGGTCATTTTTTATCGAAACCCTTATTGAAAGGTGTACTTAATGATTATCTTGAATTTGAATGCACAGGTAAATTAACTGAGACCTACCCTACCCCAGGTTAAAATTGCGGGTTTTTCCGTTTAAAAAAAAAGAAACTTCAACTCCAAAGGCTCAAAGGGGTTGACAAGGGATTAACTTCCTTATTTCTCCAGTGTTTGGGGATTGAAACAATGCCTGTACATCATCAGCAAAGTTTTATTTAAAAGCATACAATTCAACAATTTGGGTATTTGTTCTCATCATCCTCCCTCCAATCTTTGCATAAAACACAAGTTTGATAGAAGAAAGTGAACAAGAGATATATTTTTTGTTTTTTGTTTTTTAAAGATAAAGCATAAAGAAACACACAATGGATGTAAATGGATTGATTCAAATATGCAATTCTCATTTCATTAAAATTAACATTTTGAAACAAACAACATTCAATGCAGCACACAGTACCAACAAGGGAATTGCAAACAGTAAGGAAACATGGCCTAATGAAATAATCAGTGACGAGGATGAGCTGCCTTGTCTGATATATTGGCTCTTCAATTGGATAACTTCTACTCTTAGCAAATCTTGGCCTCGTTGAAGTTCTTCCATAGTCTTCAGATTCATGCCTCCAGTTCAATATGTTGGGGAATCAACTTGACGGTAGACAGACCACTTGAGGATGAAGACAGACGAAATGAGTTTTTTATTGACAGCTTGAATGCATGAATGCAGATGCATGAAAATTTTTATTTTTACATGCAGGAATGATGCAATGTCATATGATATGGAATGCAACACGATGTTATACAAAGACTGAATGATAAATGTAAATGGATAAAAGAACCTACTGAGGAAAGCTTCTTATAATAGGACAGTTCTATATTATTTTACCCAAGAATCCCCTCACAAGGTTAGCTCTATAGTTTTTGGATATAACATAACCTCTACAGATGGAACGGGTTCTAAAGGTCCTTGGAGTTAGCGACGAAATCAGATTTCTGCCATGCGATGGGCGAACCATCTTATGACAAATTTCATGACTAAGTCTCCTCCAAGTGGGGTTCTCGTATTAGCCATTCAAGGTGTTCACCTTGGGGACTAGCACTACACAACCACCTCCTAACTTATGTTTTTCTCTTGTTTTTCAAAAGCTCGGGTTGAGAGCTTCACTCAAATATCATTCCCATACCCACAATTGAGTATATACAGAAATAAATAAAAGCGGTAAAACAGGAGTAAAGAAACATAAATAATACAAGAATAAATATAAAGAACATAAGCATAAAAACACAAGAATAAACAAACAAAATAAAACACTCAAATACAAAACAAACTAAACTAGGGTTGACTCTCTTAGATTAGTCCCCAGCAGAGTCGCCACTTTCTGTAGCGGTAAAAATGTGACTCGAGCGTAATCACGCGCTCGAAGTACAACAGAGTCGCCACCGAACTTTATTTATTCCAAGAAGGAAAGGGAAAATATCGATAAAACCCACAAAGAGAAATGAAATGGATAAGATGGTCATCGCAACCAAATTAGGGTTCGGGAGTCGGTTAAGCAAGGGGAAGGTATTAGCACCCCTCACCTCCATCGTACTCGATGGGACCCATTTAGTTAGTTTCGTGTTTGAGTGTTAGTGTAATGTTTGCGTTCTTTAGCTTATTATTCAAGAAAAGATAAAAGAAAAGATTTTTAGGGTTTTTATTATTATGAGGAAGAAAAGAAAAGATTTTTTATTATTATGCTCGCCAAGACGTTTGTATCTTGTGCCTACGTATTCCCTCGTGCAATGGGAAAGTCAGAGCGATCGTAGTTCGGGCTAGGAACCACGAAAAGTTTTGTTGGTTGATTTTAGCGAGAGGTACTCAATCGCTTTCAAATGGAAATACTACGCGCACATGGATATGATATCACTACAAGAATGGATGACTAAATCAAGATAAGACATGATTTTGGCCATCATCGCATTCGAGTGGAAGATGTTCGATCTTCACATGTGGAAGTATGTTCGTATTGAAAATTGAATAAGTGTCTCGTTTATGAAAAGAGTTTTAAAAGCCATAAGGCAAAAAGGTTGAATGAAATTGAAGTTGTGTTTTAAAGGGACGTTTAGCAAAGGATTGAGCATAGGTGTTCACCTAGCGCGTCTTTACCCAAGGTATTGAACAGGAGCTAGCCCCATTTTCACTTGTTGTCCAAATTAATTAATGTGTTTTAATTCAAAAGATCAAGGTATTCAAGAGGTGTGCACTTCTTGTCACAGGATCCTTCAGTTTGATTAATGTGTTTTGATTCAAAGGATCGAAGGTATTCAAGAGGTGTTCACCCCTTGTCACTTAATCACTTTGATTTTATTAATATGTTTTAGATTCAAAAGATCAAGGTATTCAAGAGGTGTTCACCCCTTGTCACAGGATCTTTCGGTTTGATTAATATGTTTTGATTCAAAAGATCAAGGTATTCAAGAGGTGTGCACCCCTTGTCACTTAATCTCTTGGTTTGATTAATGTAGTTTTAGTTCAAAAGAATCGAGGTATTCAAGAGGTGTCCACCCCTTGTCACTTAATCTCTTGATTTTATTAAAAAAAGGTTTTTATTTAATGTTTTAATCCAAAAGAATCGAGGTATTCAAGAGGTGTACACCCCTTGTCACACGATCTTTCGGTATAGTTTAAAGAATTTTTTTGTAAAGAAAACTCAACATTGGATCGAGATATTATTTGACGACTTGGCGTTGGACCAAGGTTTATTTATTTTTTGTTTGAGATTAATCTAATATTTTTGGGATTTTTAATGATAAGAAAATAAAAAAAAATCTAATTAAAAGATATGTTTTTTTTTTTATATAAGAAGTAAAATCTAAACTAAAAAAACAAATTTTTGTATTTTTGTTTATAACAATAAAGCAATAGTTAAACAATAATTAAAATAAAACTAAAACAATTAAATAAAACTATAAAAACAAGAGCTAAAATGTAAACATGGGGGTGCATGGAAATAAAAGCGTTGGGCTACTGATTCAGAAGGCCCAATAGAAATCTGAAGAATGAACATAAGGAAATGGGCATGGATCTGTGGAATGGGGTGCTAAAGGCAATCCGAGTTTGGGCCTTGTCTATTATCATCTAAGCCCAGACTACAATGAAGAGAAAAGAACAAAACCCTAAGACTAAGATAAAAACGGCCGCCTCATCTCTCTCAAATCTCTTTCATCTCACTTTCTGTTTCACGTTTTTAATCTACCACAACAAATAATGAAATCCTTTCACAACCCAAGCCATTATTTCACTCTCACACGATTCAAAATGCAAACAAATTATAAATCAAGCATTCATGGAAATCCAGGATTAAATCTCACCTTCAAAACAACTTATGCAAACAGACACAATACATGAATCGATAACACAGAGCAAGATTTGAAAGATTTACCAACAGAGAAATGAGTTATTGCGTTGAAGATGATGATGCCCTGACTCAGTTCTGAACGGTGGTATCGCTGTGCGTTTGGTGAAGTGATGGTGACGTTGAATCCGCGGAAGATGTTGATGATGAACCGTTGTCGTTGCCACTGCGGTCTACTTCAATCCACCGTTGTTGTTTCAATCTGGAGTGTAGCGGCGGTGAAGTGTTGTTGCTGTGATGGCGATATGAAGTCGTTGTGTTGTTGCTGCAGCGTTAGTGTTTTTTTGTTTTGAGCTGAAGGTGATCTTTGTTGTGTTCGGTTCCGACTGTTGAAGGTAGAGTGTGGTGATAGTTTAGATATGGTGATGTAAGGTCAGTGAAGGTGAACACGCGTTTATTGTTGCGTAGAAGGTGATTCAAAGAGAGTGTTTTAGAAGTAGGTTTGGGATGGAAATCGTTGGCGAAGGTCTTTGGATAGTGATGCGAAGAACGAGTACTTGTGGTTTCAAGGTAGGTTTTTCTGAAAAATTTTGGAGGAAGATTGTTACTATAGTTTGTGTAGAGTTTTTTTCGTTCCTTTTGTCTCCTCTCTTGCTTGTGCTGAATGCTTGTTTATATAGATGGAATGAAGGGAAATTGGGGGGAAAGTTTGAGATGAATTTGAACAGTTTTGTTAACTGATCTCTGGCCTTTTTGATGCAGGTTTGGCTTTGATCATTTTGGTGCAAGATTTGGAGTGATGTGCAGAGCAGCAAGAGGCATCAGTTAGACAGGTTTTGGACAGTTATGGAACAGATTTTTGGAGCTTTATGTATGGCTTGTAGCAGCAAGATTGTTGTTTAGTAGTGGACTGGTTTGGTTGGGACAGAGTATAGCAGGATGTGGGATAGAGAAACATGAAGGAGATCCCCTTTTTTTTGTATTATATATTTTGTGTATATTTGACAAAAAGGATGAATAATAATAATAATAATAATAGATAATAATAATACTAATAATAATAATGATAAAAAAAGATGTTAAGAAAAGAAATAACAATAAAAGTAAATTTAAACTAAAAAACATAATTTAAATCTAGACTAAAAATAAAAATAGTATAAAGCTAAAAATAATCTAAATTAAACCTAAACTTAAAAAAAAATTAAAATTAATCTAAACTATTAAAAGACTAATTTTTATTGACCTTAATAACAGTCTGATTTTTTTTAATATGCAACGATGCAGTGTATGAACAATGAATACAAATGAAATGCGACAGGTCAAAAATAAATGAAACTGCGTGGGTCAAAAATTGGGGTACGACACAGTAGAACCAAGATGCAAAGCTGCAGAAGCTGGCAGTCTCAGAAGCAATGGATCAGAAGATCAAGTTGCTGCATCTTTAGAGAATCTCAGGATTTCTGAAGAGCCAACAGTCAGAAGATCACCTAGACTTGCTTCAGCTCATTCAGAAGATGTGATCCTTGGAAAGAAAGATGATCCTATCAGAACCAGATCATTTCTTAAGAATGACAATCAGAAGCAGTGATCAGAATCTAAAGGCATAAAGTCTTTCAGAAAGATACAGTTGTCATCTACTTTCTGATAATGAACACGTGTCTGTACGGACGGTACAAAGCGTGCAGTTGAAAAGACGCCGACCTAGGTAACTGTGTTAAATCATTTTATTTACCACGTTCTCTCACCTAACGTCACTTATCATTTAATGTAAATTGATTTCCTTTGATTCTGTAACTGTTCATTTTCTAATCTTATTAATTTTTTTTTAATCCGTCTCTATATATTCTTTTCAAATCATCTCATATATCTTTTTTGCTCCTTGTCTCTCTGTCTTCTTCCTGCATACTCTCTTTTGAAAACTTCTTAGTCGCTTCTAAAACCCTAACCGAAAACCCAGAATTTGTTCTTCCTAGTTGTTCATTCTGTTTCAATGGCTGCTTCTTCATCTCAAAATGTTGGTTCATCTACTCTTCTCCATATTCAAGATGAAGAAAATCAGGAACTCACTCCTGTCGCTGCGTGCTCCATTCCTAAGGATAAATTAGAAGTTCTATGTGAACTCATGGTTGATTTTGATAACATTGAAGAACACCAATTTCATCTCAAAGAAGATGTAATTTTTCAAGGATGGACCTCGTTGTTTGCTGAGTTCTGTGGACCAGTCTACCCAGATCTTGTCAAGGAATTCTGGGTACATGCAGTTGTCGCCCCTAAATCAATCTTGTCCTTTGTCCATGGAAAGTTTGTGGTAGTGACTGAGAACATCCTAAGGATGATGTTTGATCTGAGAAACCCTGAGGGAGCTTTTGAAATCGATAAAAGGGTAGATTGGAAAGATGTTTTATCCACCCTCTACCCAGACATAAATGAAACAAAGAATGTCAAGGACATGAGAGATCTCTATAAAATCTGGACCAAGATTCTTCTTGGGTGCTTCTATCACAGGAAAGGGACACATGCCTCTGACTTCGTCAACAATGAGCAAAAATACATTCTGTATTGCATTGCCACTAAGAAGAAGGTTGATGCTATCTACATCATCTTCAACCATATGTGGAATGTTGTGAAGGAGTCCAGAAATGCCTTCAGAGAAAAAAGTTGTACCATCATTCCGTTTGGTAGAATTATCTCAAATCTTTTGGTTCATTCCAAGATTGTTGAGGACCTGGAATCTGAAGGTATTATCAAAGACCTTGCTCTCACCTCTGGGGCCTGTCTGAATGCTCTCACTTTAAAGAAGATGAAGGTGATTAAGACTATCACCAAGACTCCCCAACCTCTTGCTGGAACAAGAATCAGAAGAAAACCAGTTCTAGCTGATTTTGAAACCTTCTTCAATAGTGAGGTACCAGAAGTCAGAACTAAGTATCTGAAGTCACAAAAAGAGGATAAAAGTCTTAAAGATCAAGAGAAAGGTGCTCCTATTAAAGTGAATCACAAGAAGGAAGAAAGGACCAAAAGAAAGTTTGATCATCCTTCTATCAATCAGGTGAAGGTTGTTCAGAAAGCTGCTGCAACCACTGAGAAAGAAGTGGTCCCAGAAGAAGTCATTGCAAAGGTTGTTAAGGGTGTTTCTGTTGATTTTGAGAAGAAAAAGAAGGAAGCTGAGAAGAAGAAGAAGAAGTCAAATAACAATGCTGAGATTGTTGAAGTTGTTGAGAAGGAGAAAACCAGAAAAAGGAAGATGATTCTTCAAGAATCCGATGAAGAAAATGTTGTTCAAGAGGCTGTGAATCAACAGGAAGTTCTGGCGAGCGTCAGAAGGAAAGAGATCTCTAGCGGCAAAACAAAGATTGTTGAAGAGCCGAAGATTAAGAAGCAGAAGAAGACCGAGGCTGTGGTCCAAGCTCTTTAGAAAACATCCAAAGGTATATGTATTTCTGAACCTGATTCTACTCCTGCTGGTATTTCAGAAGTTGCACCAATAGCGGTTGCCCCTATCCCTGAACCAGAAAAAGCCACATCAGAATCACCTATAACTGTCCATGTTCTTACACCTCCATCTTCTCCTGTAACCATTCCTTCTTCTCCACCCACCATCAATCCTGTTCTGGATATACCACCCCTTCAAACTCTCTTTCCACCTCACACAAATATCTCCACCTCTCAACCTCCTCCCCATGCCAACTTTGAACCAATCTCTTCCACCTCTCAAAACAACCATAGTGGTTCTGATCTTCCAACCTCTACATCACATGAGCAACTGCTCCGTGATTGCAACTACACTCCCAAGCCTCGTCCTGAAGCTGAATTGGTAGTATTAGATTCTGATAATGAAGCAGAATCTTCTTATAGGTTGGATAGAGAACCTCAACCGTATTTCATCCCCAACCCTGCTTTTTCAAAAACCAAAATAAAATCCCACCTTGTCTACCCTATTGGTGTAATTTTTGAAAAGGTAAAGAGGAATCTCAGAAGTATCTTTGATACCCTCAGAATTGCTGAAAGTTCTGGCCTGAATGATGTCGCTATGAGGAAGTTCTGGAGGATCTTACGCAAAGAATCAGATGCTCTGTTTTTAGAACTTCAAGAAGCCTGTGTAGAAGCTGCTCCACGGCCTCGTGGAATTCTGAGAAGTTATGAAGATTTCTGGTTTGCTCGTCTCGGAGGGAGATATACCCTGGAAGAGAAGCAGTTTGTGGATGAGTTGGAAGTAGCAAGATTGGCTGCTGCATTGGAAGCTAATCCTTGCAGGGAGATTGTGGTCTGGAGACCTCAATATCCAGTTCTGCTCGGGGATTTCAAGACCCTCTTTGACTTTCTGAGGGAAAACCCTTCTAAGGAAGACCCAAGCTTGGTCATTCCAGAAGTTGTTGACCCACCAGAAGTTGAAGGTCCTCCTGCCCCCAGGAATCTAGCTGCCATTCTTCAGGCACTTGAGAATGGAGATTCTGAGATTCCAGCTGCAGATTATGGAGATGCTTCTATGCAAGAAGCAGATGTAGAAGATCATGTTGCTAAATCAGTTCCTGTTGAGGAAATCCCTGCAAATGATCTCTCAATGGAAGCTACAGATCATAATGCCATCCCTTTGGATAGAAGCTTTGAAGCTTCTTCTGATGAACCTTCCCGTCTTGCAAGGACTCTGGAAGTTATTCAGAAGAAACAGGATGAGCAAAGCTCAGTCAATGCTGAGTTTAGAGCTTTCATAGAGAAGTAGAATGAGCACAACAATGAGGTTCAAGAGATGTTGGCCAAGATTTTGTCAAGGCTAGGGTCATCTTAGATTGAGTCTTAGTTGTTTTGTTTTTGCCTTTGCTACATCTGTTTTTGTGCATCTTTTCTTCCTTCTCTTCGTGTATTTTTGTACTTGTCTGTTTGAACTTCAATGAAAATCATCTTTTTCTTCCATGTGTTTCTTTTTGTTTTTCATCTGAATCTTTTATGTTTTTGATGTTATGACAAAAAGGGGGAGAAATATGTGATAAATGATTTGATTTAATCAGTTGCTTTACTAACAGAACTTGCAAAGTTCTATGTTTTAAGTTGTGTTGTTGCAGGAATTGAAGATTCTCTTTACAAGAAGCAACAAGATGAATCAAGCTCTTGGATTCTTGAAGCAAGCTGAGTGCTATGAAGCTTCAGAATCAGAAGCAAGAAGGAAGAATGTTCAGATATTCTAATGATATAATATGCTCTGAAACATTTTGTCTATTTGTTCTAACACATACCATATGGCTCTGATACATATTATGTGTTCTGAAACATATTCTATGTCCTGACTCATTCATGCTGACTTTTGTCGTTTAGTTTGTTCTGTAACATTTCAGGATGTAGAGATGCTCTGATGATGCTCTGGTACATTCAACAATGTTCTGATACAATCTAGCATGAAGTGATGAAAGAAGAAATTCAAGCTCTGAAGCTGTCCCAATGGAAGTAAGAATCAGAAGCTGTGAATGTTCTGAAGATGAAAGAAATTCAAGTTCTGAAGCTGTCCGATGGAAGCAGAAGTCAGAAGCTGTGAATGTTCTAAAGATCAAAGAAATTCAAGTTCTGAAGCTGTCCGATGGAAGCAGAAGTCAGAAGCTGTGAATGTTCTGAGGATCTAAAGAAATTCAATATTCTGAAGCTGTCCTATGGAAGCAGAAATCAGAAGTCATGAATGTTCTGAAGATCAAGCACTGTGAACGTCTCTACTGAAATACTCAGGGAAGTCTTTTATTATTAAAATTCTTCTAGTATTAATTTCAGGGGGAGATTGTTAATCTCAGGGGGAGACATATTCACATGCTTATGCTATAGCTGTGTAAATTGTCTTTAGCCGTCTGCTCTTTCTGATCGCAAATTCATATCATTTATATATGTTTTTGTCATCATAAAAAAGGGGGAGATTGTTAGAACAAGATTTGTTCTGATCAATATTCTTAGTTTTGATGATAACAAGGATATGAATTTTGTGTGAGATAATGTGGTACTCTAATACATTGCAATTTCCTTTTCAGGAAATATATAAAGAGTATGCACAAATCATCGCTCAGAAGCTTTGTCTCAGAAGGTTCAGCATGCAACATCAGAACATGGTCTGGCAAGACATCAGAAGATGGTCAAAGCAGAATCAGAACATGGGTCTATGGAAGCATCAGAAGAACTTGAGATCAGAAGCAGAAGCACTGAAGTTCTCATGGTATCACGCTTAGAAGCACTTCAAGGTCAGAAGACAAGAAGATGCTATGCACCAAGCTGTTTGACTCTGATGATATTCAAACATTGTATACACAAACATCAGATCAGAAGAAAGTACAGGTGGCAGGCTACGCTGACTGACAAAAGGAACGTTGGAAGCTATTAAAGGCAACGTCAGTAGACACAGCGTGAACAAGGCTCGAGGTAGTTGACAAAAGCGTGAAACATTAAATGCAATGCTGTACGGAACACGCAAAGCATTAAATGCTCCCAACGGTCATCTTCTCAAGTGCCTATAAATATGAAGTTCTGATGAGAAGCAAGGTTACGAACTCTACACCGATTATGTGAATATTAACTTGCTGAAACGCTGTTCATCTAAAAGCTCTGAAACTTCATCTTCATCAAAGCTCACTACATTGCTGTTGTAATATATTAGTGAAATTAAGCTTAAACGTTAAGAGAAATATCACTGTTGTGATTATAGATTTTCAGAAGAATTTGTAATACTCTTAGAATTGATTACATTTATTTGTAAGTAACTAGAGTGATCAAGTGTTGATCAGGATACTCTAGGAAGTCTTAGCTTGTGTCTAAGCAGTTGTATTTAGAGTGATCACGTGGTGGTCAGGATACTCTAAGAAAGTCTTAGCTTGTGTCTAAGCATTTGTTCCTAGAGTGATCAGGTTGTGATCAGGATACTCTAGAAGACTTAGTCGTGGGCTAAGTGGAAAACCATTGTAATCTGTTGCGATTAGTGGATTAAATCCTCAGGTGAGGTAAATCACTCCGTGGGGGTGGACTGGAGTAGTTTAGTTAACAACGAACCAGGATAAAAATAACTGTGCAATTGTTTTTATCGTTCAAGTTTTTAGACTACACTTATTCAAACCCCCCCTTTCTAAGTGTTTTTCTATCCTTCGCTTCTGATGCTTCATAGACCATGTTCTGATTCTGCTTGACCATCTTGTGATGTCTTGCGAGAGCATGTTCTGATGTTGCATACTTGAACCTTCTGAGTCAGTGCTTCTGGCGCTGAATTGTGCGTACTCCTTATATAATTCCTGAATTGGAAAATGTGAAGGATTAGAGTACCACATTATCTTATACAAAATTCATATACATTGTTATCATCAAAACAAGAATATTGATAAGAACAATTCTTGTTCTAACAATCTCCCCCTTTTTGATGATGACAAAAACATATATAATTGATATGAATTTGCAATCAGAAAATCAGAGGCCCAAATACAATTACACAGTTATAGCATAAGCATATAATCAGCATGTGTGAATATGTCTCCCCCTGAGATTAACAATCTCCCCTGAAATAAATACTAGAAGAATTTATAAATAAAAGACTTCCCTGAGTATTTTCTATTCCCGTAGAGACGTTCACTTTGCCTAGAACTTCAGAACATTCAGAGCTTCTGCTTCTTGCTTCCATAGGAAAGCTTTAGAGCATTGAATTTCTTCTTGATTCATAGCATGTTGTAATACGGTGAACTGACTTTAAAGAAATGTCGCGGTAAGCAAGAGTCACTGTAACACCCCAAATCTACCCAACGTTTATATTGAAATCAGAGTGCGGAAAAATTTCAACCTTCACTGAGGCATTACATTTACAACTTCAAAACCAACAATAAACAACTTAATTCTTAATAGATACTTAGTAAGTAATAATTAGGAAAGATTTATCATAATTACTTAGTCTTTAAATATTTCAACTTTATTAAATAACTACGAAACAAACTCTTCGCAACATCAAACTTCAAGGAAACATAGCATCTTTTAAAATAACTTAAATCAAATAGCAATTCTCAAAATAATGACTTGAGTTCAACTAAAAAACAACATAAATTCAAATAAGCGTTCATTCCCCCCGAGTGCTACGTATCAGAGCGACGACACCAGTAAGCTACTAAGTCCTTACTCCTCGTTACCTGCACGTTACCAATATAAAGGCAACGGCGAACAAATAAAGGGTGAGATATCGAATCATATAAACCAATGCATGATAAGTAATATATTAGATCAAAGAATTATATAAATACTATTTCAGAGCAACACAATACACAACTTCGGTTCATAACACAACAACTTATAAAATGCGACTCAATGCAACTCGGACTATGCACATGCATGCGGTACCAGTGGAGTAAACTCCCAACTCTATCAATTTCCAGTAATTTCGAGGAATCAACTCAACAACTCTATCATCTTTACCAATATAGGCCAACTCTATCAATGTTATGCTATGCGACAACATATACGACTCCAACTCAACCAACTCAACCAACTCTATCAACAACAGTCACAACAATTCACCCTATTAACAACAATCAACAACAGCAACATTATCAACGACAATCAACAGTCAACACAAAACAACTCAAAACAAAACAACTCAATATTGGTCATAAGACCTACAAATAATAGTGTCCATACACCGTTCGAATCAACTTACTCAGTTGTTCCTGCAAATCCGCGTACTCAACAAAATATTTACAAAACAAAACAACTAACATTATCTACTAATTTACACTAACTACCCAAACGAATTTCATTAAATTCCGGACAACTAATTTCCCGCTTAAATCTACTAATCGGTACTATTTTTATCAATTTATTACAACACTGCTATTAAAATTAATTCTACAATTTCCATTCATCATTTTACTATTCCCCTGCTATTAATAAACTACTCCGTAATTAAACTGTCACTTTCATTTTGATTACTGCTATGGTAATTATTATAGTGATCATTATAATTATTATATATTGCATACATTAGTATACTACCTTCCAAAATCATCTAATCTCATGTTACTCCCACTATATCACTTTATCTAACTAACTAATATATAAGGTTAATATGATATAATTATTAAGAACTACTATTATTCAACTAATAATATATATTCCTATATGTTCCAAGTGCATACTTACTAAATTGCTGTGTTAAAATGCACACTCACTAAATTCCAACGTGACTATACCATATATAAATATATTCCCTATCGTCTTCAATTTCAATTACACCTAAGAAACATAATAATTATTTCCAGCAACACCACATAAGCAACAAATCAGAACAAAACGCAACGCAAACAATTCATCAGCATGAGTTAATTATTTAATAGAATCAATCGCAAATTCAACGCGGAAAAGCAGAATTATAAACCCCAAAATCCTACATACTACCCATCATATATTCGAGTATAGAATACGAACCCCACCCCTTACCTTAATTGGGTCTTCGGTCGGTCGATTTCTGGAACTGTTTTTGACAGCACTGCTCCCGATTGATCTCCTCTTCCACCTGGTGCTTCCAACCCTTATTCTCTTATTTCCAAAAAGATTTGTACGGTTTTTGTGTTAGGTTTTTGGCTTCTAATTTTTCTTTTGTAACACATGATCTAATAATAATAATAATACTAATAGGTCTACTAATGCTATCCCCAAAAATTTCTATTCTCACCTATAACTTAAACCCACCAACTAAAATAATATTCTTAATAACTATTATTAATTCCGGTAATATTTTCTTCCAACAAAATTCTTACTAAATAATTTAATCGCTCACCCTCGTATATATAACTTATTAATCCAATTCCTCGTCTTATAATATTACTAATAAATCCAACTTCAATCGAATTTCCATATTAAATACTTGAATAATTTAATTAAATAAATTAATTAAATTCGGGGCGTGACAGTCACCACCGACTTTTATTTTATCCAAATTAACAGAAAGGCTAAAAGAACAGGAAAAACCTTTTAAAAGAAATTTTGAGTTCGGAGGGTAATTTATACAAAGGGAAGGTGTAAGGCACCCTTTGCATCCATGGTTTTCCATGGGCTCTTAATTTCTTAGCTCAGTTTTTGTTTGAAAATGTTTGCAATGAATAAAGAAAAAGATTTGAAATAAGGACTTTAGCTTGTAAATAAGCGTAGCCTTTTTTGATGGTTTTTGAGAAAAGAGTAGAAAAGGATTTAAACCAGAGCAAGCAATTAGGAGCTAATTACCTTAACATTGTAAAAGAGTTATTTTAGCCTTTCAGGGCTATCCATACCATAGGAGGGTAGGAAGTCCTTTTATTTGGAGGTTGAAGGGTCGTCGTAGTTATCGTTCGCCATAAGACTGTCCCGGCCATAAAGAGGGCAGGTAGTCTAAGGGAAGGATCAGAATAGTCATTATTAGGCAACCAATAGGACACCTCAGCAATAATCGAAAGGGACTATCACATCATCATTAGCAACTTCGAGGGACGAGATCATATAACCGAACCGAAGGCAGCATCATTGGGACTTATGATCTTCAGTGATGAACTAAAGGCAACATTTGCTGAGGCGTCCTCGTATTCGAGGGACTTGACTATTCTACACTCAAAAGGCAACAAAGCAACAGGCAACAGGCAACAGAAGGGGTTACTGTAACACCCCGATATCCGCTGCACGCATCAACCGTGTCGGCCAACCGAGCATGTTACCGGCTTAATCAATAATCCCCCCTAGGTCCGCTTATCGGCTGCCCAGGAAATATTGTTTTTGCCTCCCGCAGGAATCGAACCATGTACCTAGGGGTTAAGTACATATTCATAGCAATTCCTGCTACCACTTGACCATATGGTCAATTGGTAGCAGGAATTGCTATGAATATGTACTTAACCCCTAGGTACATGGTTCGATTCCTGCGGGAGGCAAAAACAATATTTCCTGGGCAGCCGATAAGCGGACCTAGGGGGGATTATTGATTAAGCCGGGTAACATGCTCGGTTGGCCGACACGGTTGATGCGTGCAGCGAATATCGGGGTGTTACATTAAAAAAGGCGCCTTTTTAATGTAACACCCCGATATCCGCTGCACGCATCAACCGTGTCGGCCAACCGAGCATGTTACCGGCTTAATCAATAATCCCCCCTAGGTCCGCTTATCGGCTGCCCAGGAAATATTGTTTTTGCCTCCCGCAGGAATCGAACCATGTACCTAGGGGTTAAGTACATATTCATAGCAATTCCTGCTACCACTTGACCATATGGTCAAGTGGTAGCAGGAATTGCTATGAATATGTACTTAACCCCTAGGTACATGGTTCGATTCCTGCGGGAGGCAAAAACAATATTTCCTGGGCAGCCGATAAGCGGACCTAGGGGGGATTATTGATTAAGCCGGTAACATGCTCGGTTGGCCGACACGGTTGATGCGTGCAGCGGATATCGGGGTGTTACAGTTACCATAAAAGGTGTGTGGGTGCACAATCACGTGATTCAATTCAGATAATATTATCTTATAAATTAGTTATTCTAATTCTGTTCAGAGTTACACTCCCTAGAATTACTAACCACGCAGTAATAAACAATAATATAATAGCATCACAGTTTAAGTGCCTTCAAGGCCAAACAATACAACCAGGAGCAGTTACAAAATAAGCCATGGGGAAGGGGAAAAAAGAAATAAAATAAACCCCAACAGAGCAATAGGTTTAACACAAGTAATAATAAATTAAAAAGGAACGAGTTTTAGGGTTACCGAAGGTTCGTGCTTTGACTGGTTGGTTAACCCTGAAAATTAATAAAGGCAAAAGAGGGGGTGACTGTAGGAGGAGTTCATTGACTACGTGGGACAAACCCTAATTTAAGGCAAAAGACAAAATAAAAAGTAAAATAATATTAAATTAAATAGGGATTCAGAAAACTTAACTTTTCGATTGGCATGGCGCGTGTCTGAAGGATCTTTGACTAACCTTGAAAAGTTGCACAAAGAAAAGAAATTTTTTAGTGTATGGATGATCTAACGACAAACCTCGCAATCCCTGATTTAGGACACAAGTTAACCATGGTTAATAAAATAATAAAACAAACCAAATTAATTGTTGGTTTTTGACCTAATTAATTAAATCGGCAAAAAACAAATTTAGATTACATTATCTAACCCTAATCAGTATTTTAATCAATTAATAAAAAATTTAACCTAATTAAATGTTTGAACAATCAATTTAATCATTTAATGAAATAAAAATATTATTAATAAATAAACCAAATAATTGTTTAATTTAAAATAAACATTGTCAAAATGAACAATTTTATGAAAGAAAAGAAAAAAAGAGTTTATTACGGTTTTATTTAAAAGGATATTTAAAAGGAATTAAATAAAAAAAATAAATAATATAATTAAAATAAAAACTAAATTATACAATAAAAAATAAAAAGAATTGGCACTTAGCGTAAGTGATTCAGTGTGGCATGGCAGCGAGGGATTGTGGTGGACCAGCATAGCCTGGGCATTGGATCCTGCATGACTGGGCATCTGGTGGTGAGGAATTTAGGCTGTATAGTGGTCAATCATGGGCGCACTGCATTGAATCTGCGAATGAGAACTATAAAAGAAAATAGAGAAAAATAAGTGTTAGCTATGAGAATCGATCCCA
Organism: Vicia villosa; assembly: GCF_029867415.1. NCBI lineage: Eukaryota > Viridiplantae > Streptophyta > Magnoliopsida > Fabales > Fabaceae > Vicia > Vicia villosa. Next base: position 74,175,200 of record NC_081183.1, read on the forward strand.
GGTCCTTCGCTTCGCCAAAAATGCTCCTTGCCATCTGTACCAGGCTTGCTTACTTGAAATTATAACGCATCGATAGAATTATAACTCAAAACATTTTAGAAAATTTTGAAATAAAAAAAAGTCGCGCCCACAGACTTCTTCTTCCTCCTTCGAATGTCTGCAACAGAGAATATTTTTGGCCACAGTTTTGTGGCGTGGCCGTACACACTAGTTTCCAAAACCTGCAAATGAACATCAAACGATACCAAACAATAGCATAAATCGATTGCATACGAACTCACGAACCTAGTGGAATCATTAATTTGTCCCAATTTCATCTAGATCAGAAACCCCCTATTTGAGACCTTCGTGACCTAACAGTGGCGAATTACAGTTCCTGCACCTAAACTTCGATCAATCAATCCAGACATTACCGAAACATCAATACAAGCACCAATCCATAATTAAATCATGTTAAAAATACATATATATGTGGAATCGAAGCCTGTTTATTTTGATGCAAATCGTGGCTTAGGAGTAACGATTCTTGAGGATTCAGGCTTGGAAATCGATTTGAATTGCTTCAATACTCCCTAAGGATTGCGTTTGAATGATCAGAAGTCCTTGAATCCTCCTACAATTGCAAAACGATTTTGAATTTTTTTGGAGAAAGTTGAAGCTTGGTTCAAGTTTCTGCCTGCCAAATCCTTGTGAGTTCTCTCTCCTTTAGGTCTGAGTAGCTTCCATAGATATATATATATATATATATATATATATATATGTGTGTGTGTGTGTGTGTGTGTGTGTGTGTGTGTGTGTGTGTGTGTGTGTGTGTGTGTGTGTGTGTGATGGATTTAGGTTTACCAATTTGCATAACAATCAACCATGGGGAGATTAAATCTTTGATTGAAGATTTGATTCAAATTGCCTTGAAAGCTTATACTTTTGCACCAAATATTTCCTAATCCAATTCCAACGAATTCCACTTGATTTGATTTGAGCATATTGTGCAAAACTTGCTGGAAATATAAACTCATCAAATCTTTGACTATTTCCATTATTTATTTAGTTTAAATTGAATTTTAAATGAATTAAAAATCAAAATAAATAAAATAAACAAAACAAGGGCGTGATCTTGGGCTTCAGAGACTCTTTTCCATGTTAGAAGCAAGTTTGAATTAAAGGAACATAGGCCCATTTGAAAAATTTCCGAGTTTGGTCAATATTGATTTCATGCCTTTTCTCCAAAATTGGTCAACTTCATCAATACATAACTCTCTCAATTTTTATCATATGGAGTTTTTCTAGGACTTTTTGGAAAGCTCAAGATTTCTTATGCAAACCACTTTGGAACATATTTCGCAAAAAGCAGCTTTTTGCGAACTTCTAGAAGGACCTGTAATATTTTGGCCCATATTTCTTAGGCGGAAGCATTTCTTGACCTTGGGCCCAACATCAAAGTTGTAGAGAATTGAATTTCCTTGAGAATGAGTTGTTGTTGGGGAATTTCTGAGAAAGTATGAAAGAGATATGATCAGTCAAAGTTCAGTTGACTTTTAGGTAAAAATCCTAATTTAGAAACTTTGAGTTTTGTTGATTTTTGAACCTTCCTTAATCATGATCAATCCTTGATCAAATGATGATTGATACTTCAAAATGAGGATGTTGACCAAAAAAATCAGGGATTTTGGATGTGGTTTGACCCTAGTTGACTTTTAGGTCAAACAAGTCGATTGTTGATCATTTGAACTGTTGACTGAGCAATCTTATGAATCAGAACTTGAAACTTGGCATGAGGACCCTTTGAAGCATATGAGAGGCCATGGGATCCATTTGAGGTTTTAGAACTTGATTTTACTTTGAGAAATACAAAACCCTAGTTTAGAGGTTGTTGTTTAAAAGAGAGACTGCATGCTTCCTTCTTGTGTATCTTTGAGTATTTGAAAGTCAGATGGACTGAAATATGAATAAATATGATGGGAAAATTTTGGGGCATGACACATGCTTGATTGTATCATAACATTCTTGAATGTATCAGAGCATCATCAGAGCATCTTTACATCCTGAAATGTTTCAGAACAAACTAGACGAATATAATTAGAGCATGAATGGATCAGAGCATTCTTTAGAGAAAGAACATGTATCAGAGCAAACTTTGATAAATCCTTAAAAAGAATATGTACCAGAGCATATGAGAGAAGAAAATGTATCAGAGCATATTCTGCCACGAGAATATCAGAACATTCTTCTTGCTTCTGATCTTGAAGCTTCATAGCACTAAGCTTGCTTCAAATTTCCAAGAACATGCTTCTTTATAGAATTGCTTTTATTCATGTATTTGCTTCTCATGTTGAGCTTTTTCAGAATATCTTCAATCCTGCAAAAAATCTCAAAGACATAGAACTTGCAAATAATGTTAGGAATGTTGAGACTTAATCCCAACAACTAATATAATAAACCAAATCAATTATCATGTTTCTCCCCCCTTTTTGTCATAACATCAAAAAGCATTTAAAAAGATTCAGATGATAAAACAACATAGAGTGAAAAAGATAATATTTCATTGATTCAACAAAATATCAGAAGATACAAAAAGATAGAAGTAGATGCAAGAAACAAATGCAAGAAACAAGAAAACAACTAAGACCAAGACACATTACGACTAGCCTAGCTTAGAAACTATCTTGGCCAGAAGGTTGTGAATCTCAGCAGTGCTTTCGGTCTGCGTCTTCATAAACGATCAAAACTCATTGTGGGTATCCTCATGCTTATCTAGACGAGAAGCAAGATCAGCTTGATTCTATTTAAGAGCCTTCATGGTATTCAATAGAACAAAAGGACCAGCAGAAGAAGCGTCACAGCTATTGTCTAGAAGAGTAGGATTCTCAACAACAGCATCAATCATGAGAATATCATCTTGATTTTCCTGAACAGGAAGTTTCTCAGTAGAATGATTCTCAGCAACTTGATTCTCAGCATCAACTTCAGCATAAACAGGAGCAGGGAGTGCAGCTTCTGAAGTCTCAAAAGCCTTAAGAATTTCAACCAAATTCTTTGGAGGTGTAGGAGCAAGAAGGTTCTGAAAGGTATTCAACTTCTGGATATACCATATCTGATGCCTTAGCAGAGGGATTCTCCCTTAACCAGTTGAATATTGACTGGAAGTCTCCATTCAGAACACTGTAGCTTGGCTTCCACACAACCATAGCAAGTGGATGCACTTCCTCCAGCTCATCAACAAACTTTTTCTCCTCAAGAGGTTTGTAGTTTCTGATGGGATAGAAGTAGAAATCTTCATAGTCTCTCAAAAATCCCAAGGGACTAGGAGCTTCTGCTTCAACAGCTTTACGGAGCTTTAGAAGATCAGAGAAGAACTCTCTTTTGAAAGCCCTAAAGAGGCTCCTAGTTGCCACATAATCCATCCTGGCATTATGTGCAACTTTCAAGGCTTCCAAACCTGTCTGTACCTTTAGCTTCAGGAATTCAAAATGTACACCAACAGAAAGTTCAGGGTTGGGGGTTTTGAAACTGGTGGAAGAAGAATCTGGGTTCAGAATGAAGTAGGGTTCAGGTTCTCTATCAAAAGAGAGCAAAGATTCTGCTTCATCTTTAGATTCTATGTTAACAAAAGCAGGGTCAGGCCGAGGTTTGGGAGTGAAATTACAAGCACAGAATAAATCTTTTAGAGAATCAGAATTTGGAGATTCTGAAGCAGCAGGATTATTATGTGCAGGGGAGGAAATGGGTTCATAAGTAGCACGAGGAGGAGGTTGAGAAGTGGAGATATTTGAGTGAGGAGGAAGAAGGTTTTGAAGGGGTGAAATATCGAGGATAAGTTCATCAATGGGATGGTCAGAAGAAGGATTGGTTTTGGGTGAAGAAGGAGGGGTGAGAACTTGGATAGGTGAAGGTGATTTGGTGGAGGCTTTTTCTGGCCGAGTTTCTAGTTGGGATGATTGCAGAACTTCTATTGGTACAGATTTTGAACTATTAACAAAAACAGGTTCAGAAATTGACACACCTTTAGATTTCTTCTGAGACTTTTTAGAATCAGCTTCAAGTCTTTTTCGCTTCTTCTTCTTCTCATACACAGACTTCAGCTTGCCTAGAGCAATTTCTCTCTTCTTCTCAGCTTCCTTCTTCTCTTCTTCTTCCTGATTAACTTCTTAATTCTTGTTCTTTGCTTCTTCCACAACCTTCTTTTTCTTTTTCTTCTTATCTTTCTTTTTCTTCTTCTTCTCTACTTCCTTCTCATCATGTTTCTTATTTTCTTTTTCAGACTTCTTGTGCTTCTTTCTTTTCACAACATCTTCTTGTTCTTTAGTCTCCTTTTAAACAAAAACTTCTTGATTTACCTCTACAACAATCTCTTCTTCAGCAACTATTTCTTGATTACTCGTTTCCTTACTGACAGAAGGAAGATCAAACTTACGCTTTGTCCTTCTTTCTTTGTTGGCAACAACTTCTGGAATAGCTTCTGATACTCCGGCCTTGGAAGTTGGGAGCCTCTGGCGACTAACTCCAGTAGTAGCATCTATAGCACCTCCTTCCTTGAGAACTTTAAGATAGTGAACCTTAACATCTGGTTGTTCATTTAGAAAGAACATCTCAAAATCACCAAGAACTGGACCTCTTCTGTTTCTGACATTTGGATATGGTTTGAGAGCATTACCAATAACTTGAATAAGACCCATTTTCTTCAAAGAAGTAGCGTTCAACACACTACCATTGATTGCATAGAGATCTTTGATTATTCCAGCATTTTCCAAATTTTCAACAATCTTGGTTTGAACCAGAAGATTGGTAATAATCCTTCCAAAAGGAATAACAGTTCCTTTATTCTTTGATTTGCTCTCATCTCGAGAGTCCTTTAAAGCATTCCATAGATGATTGAAAATGATGTAGGTAACATCAACCTTCTTTTGAGTACCAATACAATACATGATGTATTGTTGATTGCTGTTGATGAAGTCAGAAGAGCTGGTTGATTTTCTATGGTAGAACAACCTAAAAGAATCTTCGTCCATATCTTGTATATGTTCTTCAGATCCTTAAATTTTGTTGACTTCTTTCCATCAATAAAGATTTCAGAATAAACTTTATTCCAATCAGTTCTGAAAGTGGCTTCAGTTTCTCCTTCATTGTTCATCAAGTCAAACAACATTCTCAATGTGTTTTCTGTGATGGAGAAGAAACTTCCATGAACAAATGAAATAATTGCTTTAGGGATGACGAAAGCATGAACCCAGAACTCCTTCACTAGGTCTGGATAAACTGGTCCACAGAACTCAAGAAACAAGGATTGCCATCTTTGAAAAACCATGTTATTTTTTATACGAACTTGATGTTCTTCAAGATTATCAACATCAACCATCAATTCGCAAATAACTTCCAACTGGTCTCGAGGAATCGAGCAAGTAACCATAGGAATGAGTTCTTGTTCTTGTTCTTGAAATTGTTGTTGAGATGCATAACCAGAAATTTGTGATGAAGAAGCAGCCATTGACACTTTACTGAGATTCTTGGTTTTTCGTTTAGGGTAAAAGAATAGGGCAAAAAGATTGCAGAAATGTATAAACAATGAAGAGAAAGAGAGTATAAAAGAGATAATGATGTGATGAAGGTGGTATAAATAGACACGTATTTGAAAATAAATGCAATTAACTTCTAAGAATGAACAGTTACAAGATGTAGAAAATCAAATGCATTTAATGTTGAGTGACGTTAGGGTAAAACGTGATATTTGAAATTATTTGCACAGTTACCTAGGGCGGCGTCTCATCAACTGCACGCATGCTTGTCAAAACAGAGTGAACACGTGTTCAACTTTTGGAATAGCTAGTGACAGCTTTTTTGCTTTAAAAGAGATTCTGAATCAACGTAGACATATGAAACGTTAGTAATAACAGAATCAGAATATCTAACTGATCAACATCAGAACTTCTTATAAGAAAATTAAATAGATCATTTCAAATCTAATCCATATATCAGAACTTCTCATCCTTTCATTCTGGGCATAAATCCAAACTGATATTCTTCAGAATGAACTTAAACCTATCTTCAGCAAGGAGTTTTGTAAAGATATCAGCCCATTGATGGTCTGTATCAACAAAGTTTAAAGAGAGAACACCCTTCTGAACATAGTCCCTAATGAAATGATGTTTAATCTCAATATGTTTAGCTTTGGAATGTAAAATTGGATTCTTAGATAAACAGATAGCAGAAGTATTATCACAAAATATAGGAATGTTACTCTCATATATCTGATAATCTTCTAGCTGACTCTTCATCCAGAGCATCTGTGTACTACATCCAGCAGCAGCAACATATTTTGCTTCTGTTGTAGAGAGGGCAATTGTAGCTTGCTTCTTGTTGTTCCAGGAGATCAGGTGACTTCCAAGAAATTGACAACTTCCAGAAGTACTTTTCCTTTCAACTCTATCTCCAGCGTAATCAGTATCGCATAATCCTTCTAAGTTGTATTCTTAAGATCTTCTGTTTACTAAACCAACATTAGTAGTATCTCTAAGATACCTCAGAATTCTCTTAACAACTGTTAAGTGAGATTCTCTAGGATCTGATTGGAATCTTGCACACAGATAAACACTGAATAGAATATCAGGTCTAGAAGCAGTAAGATATAGAAGAGATCCAATCATACCTCTGTAGAGCTTCTGATCTACCTTCTTACTTACCTCATCCTTACCTAGGACACACGTTGGATGCATAGGAGTCTTTGCTTCTTTGCTTTCTGAAAGATTAAACTTCTTCATAAGTTCTTTCACATACTTGGTTTGATGAACATAGGTTCCATCAGAAGTTTGATTGATCTGGATCCCAAGGAAATACTTGAGTTCTCCCATCATGCTCATTTCAAACTCAGCCTGCATAGACTTAGCAAACTCGTTTCCAAGTGTAGAATTAGAGGTTCCAAAGATAATATCATCAACATAAATTTGGCAAATTAAAATATCCTTTTTAAAGGTTTTACAAAAGAGAGTAGTATCCACTTGTCCTCTAGTGAAACCATTATCCAGAAGGAAAGAACTTAATTTTTCATACCAAGCTCTAGGAGCTTGCTTCAGTCCATATAATGATTTCTTTAATTTAAAAACATGTTCTGGAGACTTAGAGTCTTCAAAACCAGGAGGTTGGTGGACATATACTTCCTCATCTATATAACCATTTAAAAAGGAGCTCTTAACATCCATCTGATATAGAGTGGTGTTATGTTGAGTGGCAAAAGAAATCAATAAGCGAATGGATTTTAACCTGTCCACTGGTGCAAAGGTTTCTATATAGTCTATGACTTCTTGCTGACTATAGCCCTGAGCAACCAGTCTGGCTTTGTTTATTACAACTTCTCCTTTTTCGCTTAGCTTGTTTCTAAAGACCCATTTGGTTTCAATGATGTTGAGTCCTTTTAGTCTAGGAACAAGATCCCACACGTCATTACTTATAAACTAATTGAGTTCTTCTTGCATGTCAATTATCCAGTCAGCATCCTCCAGAGCTTGATCAACAGAAGTTGGCTCGATAAGAGATACTAGACCAAATCGACATTCTGCATTGTTCTTAAGAAATGATCTGGTTCTGATAGGATCTTCTTTCTTCCCAAGGACGACATCTTCTGAGTGAGGAGAGGTGAGTCTAGAAGATCTTCTGATAGTTGGCTCTTCAGAAATTCTGAGATTTTCTAATGAAGCGGCAACTTGATCTTCTGATACCTTGCTTCTGGGTTCTTCAGCTTCTGAGTTAGAGATTTCAATATCTGCAAAATTCTCAAACTGCTTTGGCTTTTCAAGACCAAGCTTATCATCAAATATGATATTGATTGATTCCTCAATAATCAGTGTTTCAGTATTGTATACTCTGTAGCCTTTTGAGTGTTCAGAATATCCAAGAAGGAAACACTTATGTGCCTTAGAATCAAACTTACTCAGATGATCTTTAGTGTTCAGAATATAACATATACATCCAAAAGGATGAAAATAAGAAATGTTGGGCTTTCTGTTCTTCTACAATTCATAAGGAGTCTTATTAAGAATAGGTCTGATAGAGATTCTATTCTGAATATAACATGCAGTATTTATTGCTTCTGCCCAAAAATGCTTAGCCATATTGGTCTCGTTGATCATGGTTTTGGCCGTTTCTTGTAGAGTCTTATTCTTTCGCTCAACAACCCCATTTTGCTATGGAGTTCTAGGGCAAGATAAATCACGGGAAATACCATTTTATTTGAAATAAATCTCAAAGAATCTGTTCTCAAATTCGCCACCATGATCACTTATGACCTTTATGATTTTACACTCTTTCTCATATTGAATCTGAGTGCAAAAGTCAAAGAATATTGTATGAGACTCATCCTTGTGTTTCAAGAACTTTACCCATGTCCATCGGCTATAATCATCTACGATGACTAATCCATATTTCTTCCCTCTGACAGATGCTGTTTTGACTGGGCCAAACAAATCAATGTGCAGAAGTTCTAGCGGCCTAAAGGAAGAAACAACATTCTTAGACTTGAATGCAGGTTTGGAAAACTTCCCTTTCTGACATGCTTCGCAAAGAGCATCTGATTTATATTTCAGATTAGGGAGTCCTCTGACCAGATTTAGTTTGTTAATCTGAGAAGTCTTCTGTGCCAGACCCATTGCTCTTCGCTAACAAGCATAAGACAAGTTACCTTCTGATTCTTAAGATCTTGAAGATCAATCTTGTAAATGTTGTTCTTTCTCTTGCCTGTAAATAGGATAGAGCCATCCTTCTGACTTACAGCTTTGCAAGACTTTTGATTGAAGATTATGTCATAACCATTATCACTTAATTGACTTATGGACAATAAGTTATGAGCTAATCCATCTACAAGAAGTACCTTAGATATGGAAGGAGAGTTACCAATACGTATAGTTCCGGAGCCAATAATCTTTCCCTTTTGATCTCCTCCAAACTTGACTTCACCAACGAACTTAAGCACCAGGTCTTGGAACATAGACCTTTTTCCCGTCATGTGCCGCGAGCACCCAGAGTCTAGGTACCATGACATGTTTTGCTTTGTATTCTTTGCTGCCAAGGATATCTGCAACAAAAATTATCTTCTCCTTAGGTACCCACATTTTCTTGGGTACTTTCTTGTTAGTTTTCCTCAAATTCTGATTGAACTTGGGTTTAGCATGATAAACAACCGGAGGTACAACATGATATTCCTTAGGTTGAGCAGCATGATATTTTCTATTTTGTGTCACATGCTTCTTAGTGTGTGTAATGTGAAAGCTTTTAGCATGTGAGGTGAGCCTAATATCATGGGAGTGGCCATACTTGAACTGATCATACAACAACTTATAAACAACAACGTGTTCCAGACAACAATGAAATCAACACCTCCTCAACGATACTCTCATACCTTGTTGCACCCCAAAATTTGCCCTCTTTCTCTGTGCTATAAGTTATGAAGGATGTTTATTTCGTCGTTAAAAAATCAAGAAAAAAGTTAAAAGAGTTTCTATTGTTCGAGGTCATTAAGTCAACATGCTTGTAGGGTGAATTGCAAGGGAATAAATCATGGTACATGGTTATGGGCTTGAAGAGGACGTTGTGTTCAAGGCGTCATTTTAGTTTCAATTTCTTGGTGATTTATCGTACAAGTTTGGTTTGGATCAGAAATTGAATTGAATTAGGGGTCCATTGGAGTTTGCAAGCGGATTGAAGTTTATTCACTAAAAGAGTATCCATGCAAGTGTTGATTCAAATATCATTCATTTAAAGTCGAGATTTACGACCGTTTGACTCAAGTTCAAGATTCAAGTTCAAGAGCTTTAATGTTCATTTACATATGCAAAAATCCAATTTCTACATTTTCAAGTTCATTCACCAAACTTACAAACTTACAAAATTCAAATATCCAAATTTCTTTTTAATTGTCCATTACAAAAGATTCAAATGTTCAAGTTACATTCAAAAGCCCATACATCATTACAAAAATGACAATAAAAAAAATCATCATAAACTTATCCAAGATCTTGATGCTTCCATATCATTCTTTGAGTCTTGTTCATAACTTTTTCCTACCGTGAGGATTCAAGCTCCCAAATGTCCTGCTTCCATCTTCAAATTTCAACTAACATTCGCATATGCATTCAAGATAAACGGAACCGCGGCTTCATACCAAAAGAAACTGCAAGAGAAAAGACTTCGGTTCAGGGCCCAAGAGGAAGCAAAAAGCAGAATTATACAACAAACAAAAAAAAAACGGAAACAGAACCTCTTCATGATCTTTCATATTCATCAACAAAAACTCAGAGAACGAAATAAGAAATGAAGGGAGATCAATAATAGTTCACAAACAAAAACTCAGAAAAAAAGCTTAACTAAAAAAGATAGCAGAATTTGAGAAGGGGGAACTCACCGGTAACAAACTTTTGCGGAGAACCTTCACTCTCTCCATGGATTCAACTGAAAAAACCTCTTCATCATCGATTCAACCTCCTCCATTGAGGCTTCAAAAAACTTCAAGAACTCTCTCTTCAAACTCTTCAACCTTTTTCCAATCTTCAAAAAAATTCTAAAACCAAATTCAATAACAGAAAAATTCAAGACTCTGAACCTTCATCACCATAACCGCTTCTTCGATCTTTCATCACCAAACGCTTTCTTTAATCTTCCATAAAAATCCTTCATCATCTTCATTTTTCTCTGCTCATCAACCTTGAATAAGAGAACACTCCATAATCTTCATCTTCACAACTCGAATCTTCATCACAAAATCACCATCTTCATCTTCTTCATCATTCACCAAAAATCAGAGAGAAAAACCAAAAAAGAGAACTCACAAAAATCTCCATTGATATTTCCTTCAATCTTCGACAAAATGTGCAACAGAAATTCACAAAAGAATAAAAAACCTTCAATAATCTTCTCTTTGGAATCGATTCAATCTTCTGAACTAAAACATCAAATCTCAACTCAATAAAAGCTTCACAAAACCTTCATCGATTCAGCACCAATCGCACATCCTCCATTTCTGCAACATCCAGCAACAACGCCTTATCGATCTTCAATCTTCAGCACCTTCTTCAATCCACAATCATCACAACGTTCATCATCATCTTCATCGCTTCAACAAACTTGCAAACTCAGACACGCAACATCCTTATCGTCTCACACATTCACGAAACCGAAATTGACGCATCAATAATCTTCACCTGCAATAAGCAACATCATCATCACTCTTCAACAACTATGAGTCTGCAAGCAAATGGAGATAAAGAGAACTTGAGTCGAAGAGAGATTGAAGAAGTGAGAAGAGGAATTAAGACGGAGAAGAGACAGAGAGGGCGAGGTTCCGCTCGGAGAATGAGCTTTCTCCGGCGTCGTGACGTTGCCTGAGATGCGAAGCCGCCGCCGCACCGAGTTGAGAAGAGAGGGAGAAGAAGACATTCCAATCACTTTCAGTGTAACCTAATCCCTTTCTTAATTCACGTTACTTTTTAATTTGGTTAATTAGATTTAATTGGTGTTAATCATGATTAAATGGATATTAATTAGAGAATGAGTCAGATAGTGGAAATTGAGTCAATAATCTGAATGGATTAGAAAATGTGATGCATCATCCTTGGGCCAATGATTCGATTTTTGCTTCATCCATGAGCCCAACACCACTTCTTCTTTTTTGTAGCACTTGATGAAAATCTGTATAAAAACAATCAGCTATGGGCCTGTTACTGGATTGCCACGGTTCACTCCCATGTTGGCCCACGAACCTCCGATTTCTGGCCTAAACAAAATTCTTATAAACAAAAACACACTTTGGGCCATAACCAGTGGGCTCTGCGCCCTTCACTTTTCCTACACTCTATTTCCAGCAATAAACCCCCTTTGAATTCATTTCTTTGCACATTAGAATTAGTTTTTCTTCTTTTTTTTTAAGGAATAAAATGACATAAAAACAATAATTTTTGTTAGATATTTTGACATAATAATAGAATATAGAATCATCAAGTTTTGCTAATTTTTGGTTGATAAAAAGATAATAAAAACATATATTTTCTTTGTTAGATTTTAAATGCTTTTGTTACATAGTTTTGTTCTGTTAGTTTTAGATAAAAATGCCATAAAAAAACAATTTAATCTTGCTAGATTTTCTTTTAGAATTCATTTAGAATTTAATTGCTAGTATTTTCTATGGTCGGTGCATGCTTCCTTGTTATTACTGATGCGTTTGCTGAGATGTGCGAGGTACTTCGAGAGAGCCTTCGATTGAGATTCAACTTGCTTCGTGTTCCACTTTATTTGTGGGACACGAATTCGCTTCCGGTGTGATTCAACTTGCTTCGTGTTCCACTTTATTTGTGGGACACGAATTCGCTTCCGGTGTGATTGATATGCGTCGTGTTCCACTTTATTTGTGGGACACGAACCTATTTCCGATGCCAGTCACCCGATCTCTCATTCATTGAGATGTATACTCCTGTATTGTTTGGATTGTTTTTCTTGCAGGTTGCTTGTGTGGTTATGCTCGACGTGTACCACATGTCGCTCGTGACTTTTTTTCACGACGACGCTTTCTGACTCGCTTTGCTTGATGATGGCTTACGCGAAGTATTCCGGACTTCTCCGCTTACGCTTGCTAGCTCATTGCGGATTTGCTATCCGTTCGGTATCATCTCCTTTTCCATTTTACTACTTTCCGCATCATCCTATAACATGAGAAGTAGGACCTAGACATGCATCTGGCCAAGCCCTCGAAAGAGGCTTTATTTTTGTTGGTGTATTTACATTTGTGCTTTGCGGCAGGGAGTCACGGTGTAATAAATCCTATATGGCACTCCGTTAAGTCCTCTTGGAAGGCATGCGGAAAGGGTTAGCAATCAACCCCCGCCTAGTCTCATCGAGTCTGTTCAGTATGCGCACGCTATGCGTGGCTCGCTTCTGAACCTGCACAAGATCTTGTTATCGAGTATGTCAGGAAAAGGGCTCATGTAGCCGGACCCCCGCCTTTCCTATAGCTCGCGTCGCTCGACGTTGATGCTCGGTGTACGCACGCACCATTTTCCTTTACGATCCGTGACGGCTTGGTTGCTGGGAGGGATCCGCTCCTCTTGTCTATGGCCCGATCATTTTCGCGAGGTCTAATGCTTGGTTGACTTTGGTTGAGTTGCTCCCCTTGGCTATGGCGGGACCGCTTTTCTACCATTCGGTCAGTACTGTTGGTTTTGTTTGCTTTACGAGCGGAGCTCGTTTGTGTGATATTCTTGTTTGCTTCCCCTTTTTCTCGTAGGTTGTTAGCTTAGCTTAGACTTGTACCCTTTGTATGATAAAATTAGGTTGCAAGCTTTTCCCCTTAGCTTAGGTTTTCCTCATGCATTCTTTAAAACACAAACCACACTCTTTGATTTTCTTTTCTTAAGAGCTTGTTATTTCCGCTCTATTCCCAAGCATAAGTCTCCAAAGGTCGAGCAGCGGAGTGCGAATGTAACTCGTTCACCTAAAAAACACAAAACAAACAGAAACTAGTTAGCCGAGCTACGGTAGCTCTGATTCTGCAAAACAGATACGTAGGCAGCGGGGTAGGGCCCGTGCGAGCATAACACGTTCTTTTCCCTACATTTTGCATTCATTTTAGTCCAGATTAGCGTAGATTTGTTACACACCCATAGTTTTAGACACAGGCGTGGATACTATCGAGTACGATGGGCGCGAGGGGTGCTAGTACCTTCCCCTCGCGTAACCGACTCCCTTACCTTTTTCTCTGGTCGTGAGACCGTTGTTTTGTTTTGTGGTTTGATGGCATTCCTTTCCTTTTCAGGATAAATATGTTAGTGGCGACTCTGTTAATTTTCGCGGTAGCGACAGTTGGCGACTCTGCTGGGGACGTCTTGACCTGTTGCTGGTCCGGACTCAGCGAGTCAATCCTAGCGCTTGTGTGTTTATCTTTGGGTGCTTTTATTGCTTTGCATATTTACCTGTTTGCATTGCATTCTATGTGCGCTTTTACTTTTCTGCATCATATTCTGGACTGTCTGGATTTCTGTCTGTGGGTGGGTGTTTCAAGAGGTAAAAGGCCCAATACCCAGGCTATGAGTGATACCATAGGAACTAGGAATAGAGTGGCCGTGACGGACAGAAGGCGTATGCATGATTGATCTGATCACGTATCCATGGGCAGAGCTTGGTGGAATGAGGCAATATCGTATGATAGCGCCTACATTCGATCCTCTGTTGGCTTTTCGACCTACCATGGCCTAGATTTACCCGTGAGTGGGGCAGGAATCAGTGATCATATAACAGGTACATTGTTGGTGACCGCTGTTCTCGTTCGTGGGATACCGCTGTTCTCGTTCGTGGGTTACCGCTGTTCTCGTTCGAGTGTACTATTGGTTCTTGTTCATGGGGTACTATGGTTCTTGTTCTTGGTCATCTGTGTTCTATTCCAGTGTGTTATTGACTATGGGCTTTGGTTCTGTGGATTGATATTCCGTGTTCTGTGTGGTATACCATTTGGGGCCGAACCTTTGGCTTTGTACTATGTGTGTTACAGGCAGTCCAAAATGCCTGGTGGGCGGCAATAAGTCCTACCACTTTGCATCATTGCATGTTTACTTTCCAAAAAATGATGTACAAAAAATAACTAGCATACGTGTTCCTTCCATTTCCAAGGAATCATATCTTTAAGCCTCGTATCAAGCTTTTCCATCTCTTGCTAAAAAAAAAATATCAAAACATGAGGATTCCTTGGAAATCGAATGAACATGACATTGCATTTATATCATGCATCTCATAACATTTCATGCATAACAGGTGTTCAGGATCGAGGATCTCTTATTCAGACTTGGTACTCTCAACAGGCTCATAGACTTGACTTGTTCTTATTGTGTGCTCAAAGATGGGTCATGGAACAACTTTGTGGGGTGACCAAGAAGGAAGTTCAGTTGGGTTTGTTTATGAAGATATGCAAGTTGTGACCCATTCTCAAGGACTCTTGGTAAGAAAAACTCATGGAGCACTTCGTGGATCTCTTCCACAATTTTGCGGTTTCTGAAGCTCCTCATCAGCGGTTAATCCTTTCATCTCTCATGAACTCAAGGGGTATGTTTTCAGAAAAAACAAAGGAGGACCAAAAGACAAATCTATTTGATTCTCATGTCTTATGCTCATTTGCTTCCATGCTTGCTTTATTTGCAACTGGTTAAGCATCGTACTCTGTGGAGGTCTACAAACTCTCTTCTTGATGATGATGGCACTAGGTGTGAGTTCTATTCTGGAGCACCTGGTTATGATGTTATGATCCGCAAGCCTTTGAAACTGCTTGGGGCTCCCGCACGAGGGATAAGCAAGACATTGTCTATCTTGAGCATTGCACCATTTGCATTGCTCGAATCCCTAAAGCACTTACAAATTCCGTGTGACTTCACCAAAATTTTCTTCCAGACCGTAATTAAGAGTGTTCTACCGAGACGCCTCTCATTCTCAAGGATCTACTTCACATTCTGAGTCACCTCCTCTTCCTGGAGTTTCCTTGTCTGTAGCCTTCACTTGTCAACTGAGACGGAAAGAGTAAGAGAAACAAGCTGATGAGAATCGTAATGCCTTGTATCTGAGTTACTTCCCCGCTTAATGGAATTTCAGTTGGTTAAGATTCGTCGCTTTGGGTCTTTCTTACCACAGATAGCTCTCTTGGGTTCGATGACAATACTCGGTGTTTTCCATTCTGGGGGCACCTCATCATAATGTCAAGCTTTATAAGGTGTTGAGGTACAAAGAGTCCAGGACTTGCTCGATACATAGATGTTTGAGTTTACTCATAATGGTTTCTACTGGTAAATCCCATTTCATCTTCCGCAAGTAGAATGTTTATTCTTCCTCGAGGAGTAACGCATGAGAACCACTTGCAACCTGTACTTCCAGAGGCTTCTTTCCCAACAACCGGTGTGTGTTCCAAGTCATGACTTTGATGGCCACGCGTCAGAGGTTATTGTTGTTTGCCGATATTAATACAAGGTTCATCCATTCATGATGGTGGTTTCTGTTTCAGCAGCTATATTTAGGGCTCCCGACCGAGGGATAAGCAAGACTCCGTGTTCTTGAGTTCGCATCTTTGGCAGCTCAAATCCCTAAAGCATTCGCAAAATCCAGTCGCTGTATTTGGGGCTCCCGACCGAGAAATAAGCAAGACACCTTGTATCTTGAGTTTGTGCACCACTTGCATGGCTCAAATCCCTAAAATCTGGACACTTGCAACTTCTGTATGACTTTGCCGAAATCTTCTTCCAAGAAATGATCTAAAGTGTTCTGACGTAATGCTTGATGTGATTTCCACTCTAGGGGCATTTGGTTATCTGATTGAAGGTTGACATTCATTTAGAGACAAGGTACAAGACCTGATTGATTCAGAGGCTATCACATTCGCACCTGAAGTCCAGAATTGAAGTTCTCCTTTGACTTAGCGGATCTTTTGAAGCAATAAGTCCATACGGAGAAGATCTCCTCAACATTCGCAATTCTTAATTCATCATGCATGTTCATGTTTAAGCTTTATTGTTTTGTCAATTCTGTTTGCATGCAAAACTTGTTTGTTTTTGAACTATAATCATAATGCATTGGATATGTTTGTCTTGAAAAAATCCATTTGCTTTTGCTCTTATATGTTTTTTTATGCTTTTTGTGATACTTAACTCTTGCTACATAAATCATGATAACTCCGAAGGGAGGATGATGAACATAATACCAAGAACCTCAAATGGTATGCTTTTGAGTAGAACCCTGTTGATGATGTACAGGCATTGTTTCATATTCCCAAACACTGGAGAAATAAGGGAGTGAAACCTTCGTTAACCCTTCTGAGCCTTCGAAGTAGGAGTTTCTTTTCTCTATAAAAAACCCTTATTTTTAACCCAGGGGCGGGTAGTATTCAGTTAACCTGATTGAGCATTCAAAATTCATAAGGAGCATGCATCTGAGGATACAACAATGGCTATCTTTCAAAAGATTGAGGAAAGTCAAATCCACAACGGTTATCCCTCACCTCAGGAGGTCGAGACATCAAATTTATCCCTCACCTCAGGAGGTCGAGACATCAAATTTATCCCTCACCTCAGGAGGTCGAGACATCAAATATATCCCTCACATCAGGAGGTCGAGACCAACGTCCAAACCACTGTGCTTTATCCCTCACATCAGGAGGTCGAGATCAACATCAAAGCCGTTGTAGTTTATCCCTCACATCAGGAGGTCAAAATATGACGATACCATAATGGTAATTCTTCTTCAATCAATGACTCAGGCAGTCACCATGCACTTCCAACAAATCAGAGATTCAGGATCACACGACTTGTTAAAAAAAAAGAAGAATGAAAAAAAAGAGAAGAAAAGCCCGCTAAGTCAACAAGTTGAAAACATGTGACTTAGGCAAAAATTAGGGCATCCCGCTGGAAATCCAAATCAAAATTCAAAAGAATTTGTCCAGGCAAAAGTTAGGGAAACAAAAAAAAAGCAAAGCAAGTATTACAAAATAAGAATCCTTAGCAAAGAACAAAGTCGTGTGATCAGACACCAAAAACAAAAGGTAAAGTGACTACCGTGTCCAGAAGACCTCATTGACTCCTCAATCGTTTCCAAACTCCTCTTGAAAAATGAATTCTCGTGTCAAGTTAACTGAACTTAGGATTGGAGAACATCATGAAGAGGGTGGGCACCAAATAATTTGAGCCTAAAATCCTTTTTTCTCAAATCGTGAACCTGGCCACGTTACAACCCTTGAAAGTCCTAAGTGAAGCAGGGTTAATTCGAAAGCAGACTATACATGAGAATACGGTAAGCTGACTCCTAGGAGTTTCGCTAAGCGCTTGAGTTGGTATCACACCATCTTTCTTTCAAAATAAAAATCGATGTTACGACATCCTTTCAAAAGTTTCTTTAAACTTCAAGACAAACATACTCTTTGCATTAGAATTATATTTCTCATAATAAACATTCTTTGCATATGAACAAGTGTTTAACATCAATAAAGTTTCCATCATGAACTTCAGATGAAAAGTGTATCCTCCCGAAGGACAGGTTGTCTTTAGAACTCTGTTGAGCAGAGGCAGCAATATGTCAAAGTTTGATCACCCTCAAGGGCACAAAAGCCTTTGAATACTTTGTCGAGAAATTTTTCACTCAATCTGAGGCTATCAGGTCATGATTCGAAGAATCTCTCAAAGTACTAAGCAAACAGGGGCATTCACCCAAGCGTAGTTGAAGCTACCTCCAACACATGCCATGCAGAGGCGCGGTTTCAAAGTTCATGATACTGGGGCAGGTCAGTTTGATGTAAACAAATATCAGAAAGTCCTTACGAGACGAATCTCTCCAAAGTCCCTACAGGCTGGGGCAAGACACTATGCAGTGGCATTTTATTCTCATCAGGAGGTGTTCAGTTTAAAGTTCAGGTGTGAGCTAAACAACTTAGGAACTTGAGAACCATCAGGGTCGTCATCCTCAATGGTCTGAAGCTGAAAATCCAATCTTTAGTGACATCTTTGCATCTATGTGTAATCTTCAAATCTCTTCCAGAGGTTGCAACCGTTGCTTATCGGTATCCCTCAACTAGAGTCCTGTTATGTGGACATCAAAGTCCTTTGCTTTCCGACCCTCGAGTCGTGAGTTTCCAACCCTCGTGTTGTGAGCCCTTTACTTTCCGACCCTCGAGTCGTGAGTTTCCAACCCTCATGTTGTGAGTTCTTTGCTTTCCGACCCTCGAGTCGTGAGTTTCCAACCCTCGTGTTGTGAGTCCTTTGCTTTCCGACCCTCGAGTCGTGAGTTTCCAACCCTCGTGTTGTGAGTCCTTTTCTTTCCGACCCTCGAGTCGTGAGTTTCCGACCCTCGAGTCGTGAGTTTCCAACCCTTGTGTCGTGAGTTTGATCCCTTTCCGACCCTCGAGTCGTGAGTTTGATCCCTTTCCGACGCTCGTGTCGTGAGTTTGATTACTTTCCGACCCTCGTATCGTGAGTTTGATTCCTTTCCGACCCTCAAGTCGTGAGTTTGATTCCTTTCCGACCCTTGAGTCGTGAGTTTATCTCCTTTCTGACCCTCGAGTCGTGAGTTTATCTCCTTTCCGACCCTCGAGTCGTGAGTCTATTACCTTTCCGACCCTCGAGTCGTGAGTTTACCTCCTTTCCGACCCTCGTGTCGTGAGTTTATCTCATTTCTGACCCTCGTGTCGTGAGTTTGATCCCTTTCCGACCTTCGTGTCGTGGATTTCCAACAGTTGCAGATAGTTGTCATATACACTTCAATGTGCCTATAAGCCCATTACTTGATTGGCATCTTTACAATCAATACGAATATGCAGAACACTATGAAAGCCAATGCCTGTTTGGTCCCTTTGAAGTCAACACTTGCTTGACCCATTAATCCCACTTCTTGGTGGCGTTCCCTTGAAGAACTAATGCCTGTTTGATGCTCCGGCCGATACTTGTTTGGTGTTCTAATCATTGCTTGCCTATCAGCTCATTGAATCCACTGCCTGTATGGAAAGATTCAAAGCCAAGATGGCTGACAATCTGTTTGCTCTTGTATTTGCCCATTGTGGGTGAGCATTACCGTTCTCTGCCATGTGAGGGGACCCTGTGAAAGACACCATGCTATATCCTGAGGCATTTTCATTTGTTTGTCTCGCAGGTACATCCTTGCAAGCGTTTCGTATCAGCATGTTGGCGGACCCAACCATGAGAGATTCTTACTCCCCAGCCGAGTGCTTCCTAATAAGAGATTCTCATTCCCCAGCTGAGTACATTTAGATGAGACTTTCTTTGTTCCAAGATTCTCATATCCTCAGCAAAGCACATCTCAATGCATTCTCCATGCTCCAGAAGTCTTATTCCCCGACGGAATGTTTTCTCCCCAGTTGAGTCATGATTGAATGATATCTGATTCCCCAGCAAGCTCTTAATGAGATTCTTGGCCCGAATTCCTAATTCTCCCCAGTAGAGGTTTTCTCTCCTCAACAGATTGACCTGTTTTCCCCAAGAGAGTCATCTTATTCCCCAGTGGAGTTGTCTTAACAAAAGGTTCTTATGCTGAGTTTCTTATCCCCAACGGATCTATCCTATCCCTAGCAGATTGCTATGCAGAAGTATCCATCTTCCCCACTGAGTTTCTTTCCTCAGCAAAGACTCACATGCATCCTCAGCAGAATCTATGTCCATCCAGGATTTCCCCAGCGGAATGCGTCCTACACAAGCAAGTTGGTCACTCCCCATCAGAGTTGTCTTCATGACTTGCCCTTATCTACACATCTCTAGAGTGTCAAGAATTTGCTTCTCCAAATGAATTTGCCAGGGTATTCCCCAAGCAGTTAAGAGGGATGTTCTTATCTTCAAGCAAGATTTACTCCCCAACTAGAGCTCGCGTCCTGATTTGATCGTCTCCAGCAGATTTCTGATCCATCTTTGCCAGCTTGTAGTTGTGACTTGTGGTCACTCATCTTGTCCTCCATGCAGAGTGCCATACTCTCTCCAGGACTGTTTCAGCAATTCAGTGCTCATCCGTTGCCTCCCTAAGCAACGTTCGAATCATGCATCATTCGCATTGCATTCTCTAAGCGTGTAGCGTCTTCCTCCTTGGAAACGCTATTCCATATACATTCATACATGCATCATGCATAAATCATATCATATCTGTCTCTTTCTGCAGGAAAGTTATCCAGATTCAAATGCTCCCCAGAGAGCAATATTCGCCTAGTCATTACAGGCGCTTATCCTGATGTTTTGAATCAGAAGAGGATTGTTCTACTTATTTTCTGACGCAGCTCAGATCAGTTCAAAGACATTCCTATTCCCGATGCCCCCAGATTGGTGGAAGATATTTGTTCCTATCCTGATATCCAGCTCAGTTGAAGGAACCGCCTCCGGATCTCTCAAGATCTTCCAAAGGAGCAAGCCCTCTGATACATCAGATCAGTTGGAAATATCTACTCCCTGACGATTTAGTTCGTTCAGAAGAAGAAAATCGCCTGCCCAGTCCTGATGCCTAACCATCAGTTGAAGACGCTTTCTTTACCCGACGTACACAGTTCGGAAGAGATATCCGTTCCTATTCCTGATAAATGAGACTTTCAGTTGAGGGAACCGCCTCCGTATCTCGTTGATCTTACGAAGGAGCAAGCCACTGATGCCCAGATCAGATGGAGATATCTGCCTGGTTGACTTTTTCATTCAGATGAAGATTGTCCTACTTATTTTCTGGCATCATGTTTAGATCAGTTTAAAGGCATTCTTTCCCCGGCGTACACAGTTCAGAAGAGATATTGTTCCTATCCTGATTTCCAGTGCAGTTGAAGGAACCGCCTCCGGATCCCCGTGGTCTTACGAAGGAGCTAGCCACTAATCCCCAAATTAGTTGGAATATCTACTTGATGATTTAATTGCATCAGAAGAGATGTCTGCCCAGATTCCCAGATCATGATTCCCAGATCAGAGATACTTTTTACCTGTTGATGCCCAGATCAACCGATGTATCTCCCTCGATTCCCAGATCGACTTAAGACATCTATCCCGATGCATGTTCGGAGACATCTGCTACGTCTGATACTCAGATCAGTCGAGATGTTCCTTCTTTTGATAACCAGATCATTTGAAGTGTTTCCCCTGCCTGTGGGTGCCCGTTCCTTCTTGTCATAAGTGGGAGCTTATTTACTTATCCAGATCAATTGAAGTTTTTTCTCCCTGCTTGCGGGGTGGTAGATTCCTTCTTTTTTACAAGACGGAGTCTTCTATTTGATCAAGAGTGCAAATTTTCGAGTTCATTCTGGTATTCAATCTCCTTCCACCTCAACGGTTCGAAACTTTCATTTCTCACTCGCCAGGTTCAAGAAGTTTGAATAGGGGCAGCTGTTGCACCCCAAAATTTGCCCTCTTTCTCTTTGCTATAAGTTATGAAGGACGTTTATTTCGTCGTTCAAAAATCAAGAAAAAAGTAAAAAGAGTTTCTATTGTTCGAGGTCATTAAGTCAACATGCTTGTAGGGTGAATTGCAAAGGAATAAATCATGGTACATGGTTATGGGCTTGAAGAGGACGTTGTGTTCAAGGCGTCATTTTAGTTTCAATTTCTTGGTGATTTATCGTACAAGTTTGGTTTGGATCAGAAATTGAATTGAATTAGGGGTCCATTGAAGTTTGCAAGCGGATTGAAGTTTATTCACTAAAAGAGTATCCATGCAAGTGTTGATTCAAATATCATTCATTTAAAGTTGAGATTTACGACCGTTTGACTCAAGTTCAAGATTCAAGTTAAAGAGCTTTAATGTTCATTTACATATGCAAAAATCCAATTTCTACATTTTCAAGTTCATTCACCAAACTTACAAACTTACAAAATTCAAATATCCAAATTTCTTTTTAATTGTCCATTACAAAAGATTCAAATGTTCAAGTTACATTCAAAAGCCCATACATCATTACAAAAATGACAATAAAAAAAATCATCATAAACTTATCAAAGATCTTGATGCTTCCATATCATTCTTTGAGTCTTGTTCATAACTTTTTCCTACCGTGAGGATTCAAGCTCCCAAATGTCCTGCTTCCATCTTCAAATTTCAACTAACATTCGCATATGCATTCAAGGTAAATGGAACCGCGACTTCATACCAAAAGAAACCAAAAAGAAACTGCAAGAGAAAAGACTTCGGTTCAGGGCCCAAGAGGAAGCAAAAAGCAGAATTATACAGCAAATAAAAAAAACGGAAACAGAACCTCTTCATGATCGTTCATATTCATCAGCAAAAACTCAGAGAACGAAATAAGAAATGAAGGGAGATCAATAATAGTTCACAAACAAAAACTCAGAAAAAAAAGCTTAGTTGAAAAAGATAACAGAAATTGAGAAGGGGGAACTCACCGGTAACAAACTTTTGCGGACAACCTTCACTCTCTCCATGGATTCAACTGAGAAAACCTCCTCATCATCGATTCAACCTCCTCCATTGAGGCTTCAAAAAACTTCAAGAACTCTCTCTTCAAACTCTTCAACCTTTCTCCAATCTTCAAAAAAATTCTAAAACCAAATTCAATAACAGAAAAATTCAAGACTCTGAACCTTCATCACCATAACCGCTTCTTCGATCTTTCATCACCAAACGCTATCTTCAACTTCCACAAAAATCCTTCATCATCTTCATTTTTCTCTGCTCATCAACCTTGAACTAGAGAATACTCCATAATCTCCATCTTCACAACTCGAATCTTCATCACAAAATCACCATCTTCATCTTCTTCATCATTCACCAAAAATCAGAGAGAAAAACCAAAAAAGAGAACTCACCAAAATCTCCATTGATATTTCCTTCAATCTTCGACAAAACCTGCAACAGAAATTCACAAAAGAATCAAAAACCTTCAATAATCTTCTCTTTGGAATCGATTCAATCTTCTGAACTAAAACATCAAATCTCAACTCAGAAAAAGCTTCACAAAACCTTCATCGATTCAGCACCAATCGCACATCCTCCATTTCTGCAACATCCAGCAACAACGCCTTATCGATCTTCAATCATCAGCACCTTCTTCAATCCACAATCATCACAACGTTCATCATCATCTTCATCGCTTCAACAAACTTGCAAACTCAGGCACGCAACATCCTCATCGTCTCACACATTCACGAAACCGAAATTGACGCATCAATAATCTTCACCTGCAATAAGCAACATCATCATCACTCTTCAACAACTTTGAGTCTGCAAGCAAATGGAGATAAAGAGAACTTGAGTCGAAGAGAGATCGAAGAAGTGAGAAGAGGAATTAAGACGGAGAAGAGACAGAGAGGGCGAGGTTCCGCTCGGAGAATAAGCTTTCTCCGGCGTCGTGATGTTGCCTGAGATGCGAAGCCGCCGCCGCACCGAGTTCAGAAGAGAGGGAGAAGAAGACAATCCAATCACTTTCAGTGTAACCTAATCCCTTTCTTAATTCACATTACTTTTTAATTTGGTTAATTAGATTTAATTGGTGTTAATCATGATTAAATGGATATTAATTAGAGAATGAGTCAGATAGTGGAAATTGAGTCAATAATCTGAATGGATTAGAAAATGTGATGCATCATCCTTGGGCCAATGATTCGATTTTTGCTTCATCCATGAGCCCAACACCACTTCTTCTTTTTTGTAGCACTTGATGAAAATCTGTATAAAAACAATCAGCTATGGGCCTGTTACTGGATTGCCACGGTTCACTCCCATGTTGGCCCACGAACCTCCCATTTCTGGCCTAAACAAAATTCTTATAAACAAAAACACACTTTGGGCCATAACCAGTGGGCTCTGCGCCCTACACTTTGCCTACACTCTATTTCCAGCAATAAACCCCCTTTGAATTCATTTCTTTGCACATTAGAATTAGTTTTTCTTCTTTTTTTTAAGGAATAAAATGACATAAAAACAATAATTTTTGTTAGATATTTTGACATAATAATAGAATATAGAATCATCAAGTTTTGCTAATTTTTGGTTGATAAAAAGATAATAAAAACATATATTTTCTTTGTTAGATTTTAAATGCTTTTGTTACATAGTTTTGTTCTGTTAGTTTTAGATAAAAATGCCATAAAAAACAATTTAATCTTGCTAGATTTTCTTTTAGAATCATTTAGAATTTAATTGCTAGTATTTTCTATGATCGGTGCATGCTTCCTTGTTATTACTGATGCGTTTGCTGAGATGTGCGAGGTGCTTCGAGAGAGCCTTCGATTAAGATTCAACTTGCTTCGTGTTCCACTTTATTTGTGGGACACGGATTCGCTTCCGGTGCGATTGATATGCGTCGTGTTCCACTTTATTTGTGGGACACGAACCTATTTCCGATGCCAGTCACCCGATCTCTCATTCATTGAGATGTATACTCCTGTATTGTCTGGATTGTTTCTCTTGCAGGTTGCTCGTGTGGTTATGCTCGACGTGTACCACATGTCGCTCGTGACTTATTTTCACGACGACGCTTTCTGACTCGCTTTGCTTCATGATGGCTTACGCGAAGTATTCCGGACTTCTCCGCTTACGCTTGCTAGCTCATTGCGGATTTTCTATTTGTTCAGTATCGTCTCCTTGTCCCTTTTACTGCTTTCCGCATCATCCTATAACATGAGAAGTAGGACCTAGACATGCATCTGGCCAAGCCCTCGAAAGAGGCTCTGTTTTTGTTGGTGTATTTACATTTGTGCTTTGCGGCAGGGAGTCACGGTGTAATAGTTCCTATATGGCACTCCGTTAAGTCCTCTTGGAAGGCACGCGGAAAGGGTTAGCAATCAACCCCCGCCTAGTCTCATCGAGTCTGTTCAATATGCGCACGCTACATGTGGCTTGCTTCTGAACCTGCACAAGATCTTGTTATCGAGTATGTCAGGAAAAGGGCTCATGTAGCCGGACCCCCGCCTTTCCTATAGGTGCGTCGCTCGACGTTGATGCTCGGTGTACGCACGCACCGTTTTCCTTTACGATCCGTGATGGCTTGGTTGCTGAGAGGGATCCGCTCCTCTTGTCTATGGCCCGATCATTTTCGCGAGGTCTAATGCTTGGTTGACTTGGGTTGAGTTGCTCCCCTTGGCTAGTGGCGACTCTGTTAATTTTCGCGGTAGCGACATACCTGCACGTCAGCATATTCCACATAATTTCAACAAAGCAACACAACCACAATTATCTACTAACTAATCTTAGTTACCCCGTCAATTTTCATTAAATTCTGAACAACTAGTTGTACTGCCTAATTCGGCTAATTCGATACTAATTTTTACCGCTTATTTTGCATACTTGGCTAATTTGGTACTGCTTTTATTACTGCTGTGAATACTAATTAAATCTCGCTGCTACAGCCAAATTACTGTTTCATGCTACGATATCCTAATCATTCAATTTACAACACTGCTATGAATTAATTAATTTATTGACATACTCTCGTTATGCTACTATAGTTATTAATATATACTGCTACCAAAGTATATCAATGCCTCTTGGTATTGTCTCCTCTTCTAATTAACTAATAGGGCCACTTAAACTATTTCTGCTAAAGAAACACGCTACGTTATTATTTCGTATAATATTGTTTTTACACTTTTCTTCTAACAGTGTGTTTCCGATTCACTAAGTTACTAAAATAATTTCCAAACAATATTACCTAAGTTATGAAATCAAATACACACGTGCAGGGCCCACTAAAATGCCACTGAGACGAACGTCTCCACTCCCTCCTTACACCAGAGACGGATGTCTCCCTCCTTTTGCACCCAGCGGCGGGCGTCCCCTACCCATAGGCCATGGGGCAGCCGTCTCCCCTCTACATGTGGGGTCCACCCTTTCCCTTTAGAACCTAGGGCACACATCTCCTTCTGTTGTGGCCCCACCACCACAAACCTCTTCTTCATCTTCAAAATCACGTTTGCTTTCATGTACTTATTGTAACACCCCGAAAATTATTTCTAATTATTTAATTTAAGTAAGAAAATTATTTAATTGGAATAATTGATTTTTTGAAGAACATTGAGAAATATTGGAAATTTAATTAATAATTAGAATTATTGGTGGTTTGTGGAAGTTAATTGGAAAAGAATGGTTTATGATGTTGGGCCAAGTGTGGTGTTAAGGAATGAGATGGGTGTTATATTAGTAAAGGCCCTATTCTAATTAAAGTTTATTTTATAAAATAATGAGGAATTGGGAGAAAGGAAAAAAAAAGGAGCGTAAAAAGCAGAGCAGGGAGATGAGAGATTGGAAAGCTGATACGTGAAGAGAAACAAAGAGGAAGAAGACCAATCAAGAATCTTTGGCTAAGGTAAGGGGTGATTACTCTAATTATATGGTATTATGATTTTGATGATGATAGGATTGAATTAAGGGATTAGAATCTCTATTTGGGATGTTAGGTTTTGTGAAATTCCAACACCGACATGCATTATTTGATGAATTGACTGCAATTGATGATGTAGTGTTGTTACATGGTGTTGTGGTATGTTGTTTGTGCATTAGAATCATGTATTTGGAGTATTTTGATGTTATTGGTGATCCATTTCGTAAGGGTATGAGTTGGTATGTGTTTGGGATGCATAAAAGCCTTAAAAATCATGTTTTTCAGCTACTGGGTTCGTGGGAACCGGTTCCCATGTGGGAGGAACCGGGTTCCAGTGTTTTTAAGCGTTAAAAATAGCATTGTTGGATCCAGGAACTGGTTCCCATGTGGGAGGAACCGGGTTCCGGTACAAATTCCAGCAGCACGTTTTGAAAACTGTTCTAACTTTAAAAGCTTCTAATTTTTAAACCGTAAGTCCGTTTTAAACGCCGTTTTGGACGTTGTTCCTTAAATTGAATTCTCTACCATATGAAATAAAGAAAACAACAATAACTTGATTTTATTTTGAAAAGTATCATTTTCTTTAAATGTGGTTTATTCTTGTTTTGCATAGTTTATGAGGTGCAATGATTTGTTGTTGGCATAATTGAATATGTGCAATGATGTGTGTTGTTATAATGTGATTGCTTCAGCTTGTTATGCAAAAGGATGTTGTTCGTGGTAAATATGGTTATCATGTGTTTTGATGAATGATGATGCAGGTGGATGTTATTCATGGTAAATGTTGTTATCATGTGTTTTGATGAATGATGATGAGTGATTTGTTTTGAATGATGCATGATACATGTACATACTTGTTGGTGATAACTATGTTAGGTTATGTGAGACGATGTTGTTCATTGGATCGGTGATGTTGTAAGTATGTCATATGTGTGCATTCATTCATAAATCATTTGCGTTGGATCGCGTTGATGAGTGGATCGTTGGTGGCTAATTCCCATTGTGCGGAGATTAGTAAGCAGTCATCGTGTGCCCACGCGGGGTGTGAGCGATGAGGTTAGTCGTGTGCCCATGTGAGGTGTGAGCGACTTGAAGGGCAGTATCGCAGAGAGAAGTCCAGTGAATGTGATTCACGAATTTTGGTACCACATGCATAAGAGTCTGCATGGTCTTTGTATAAATTGTGACATGTCAGGTTGAAATTCGGTGTTATGATTGTATGGTGTTATTGGTGCATACTTTTGACTTGTGCTTGTGATTGGTATGAATTGATAAATCTGATGATTTATAATGCTATTTAATTATGATGTAGTCTCACCCTTACTTTGATGATTTCAAATTGAAGTAGCGGTTTAAGCGATTGTGAAGATGACTCGTAGAGTTTATCCGGTTATGTTGGGTCGTGTCGAGTCATGCTCTGATTTGTAACACTGGGATCGATAGTCTTAGAGTTACTTGTGATACACTATTTCGCCATTATTGGTTTATGTACTGTTGATTTTGTTGGAGATATTTTATAACATTGTTGAATGAGTTTCCGCTGTGCTGAACATATGTCTTGATATTTTTGGATCATTCCTAATAAAGCATGACACCCGACTTGGAGTTTTATTTATTTTATTAATTGTAACATTCTTGTTGTATAATTACTCTGATCTTTATTATATTTTTCGCGGGGGTTTTTAGAAGGGTGTTACAATAGTGGTATCAGAGCAGGTTGGTCCGTCCGGCCAAATGTCGAGTCAGTTGAGTTGCACGACAGTTGAATACTGTCGGCATATTATCCCTTGGTATGCAACATGTGAGTGGATCACTGTAAGATGATTGATTCAGTAGGCTGTTGTTGGCAACAACGCAAGCGTCGTTGGAGTGTTGTTTTCCGAATCGAAGGTGACTTGAAATTAAGACTTGACTGGTAATTAATTTGGAACATCTTGAAGGAAGATGATTAGAGGTGATTGATGATTATTTATAGGAGAGGAAATTAGGAAGTTTCAATGTATCAGCTCTGCTGAGGGGCTGCAAAGTTGTCAGTTGAGTAGCCTTGCGTCTCAGAAGAGGTTCAGCTGCAAGTTGCAAAGAGGATTGCGGCCGTAATGTTTCAGAAATCGCACTTCGGCGATAGGATGTGTTGCTTAAGTTATAAGAATGTTTGGAAGTGAAGAGATATGATAAGGAGCTGTTTAGAATGTGATTGATTTGAATATGATGTGTTTTAGAACGGAATTTCCGTAAGAAAAACGCAGGAAAGTTGTTGATTCGTTATGTAACTTCAAAAATTCATAACTGGAGTTCTGGACATCTGATTTGAGTTCCGTTTGAAGCGTCGGAAAGCTAGTAAAATGAAATTTGTTATAAAAATGGTTGCAGCAGCTGTAACATAGTTAACTGTGACAGTTTGATGTTGGAAAGAGGTGAAGTTGCAGTTACTCTTGTCTTAGAACTAGACTTGTTCGTTGGTACCGCACGAAACGTCAGCGTCAGAGTTGAGCGGATTGAAGGAATAATTAAAGACTTGTTGCGGAGCAATTTTAAAGAAAAATTAAGTGTGCCATTTGAGGGGTTTTGGAAATATCGTTTAGAGTGTCGCTGCATGGCGTCGGTGTTGCATTTTTTGGATAACGATTGGAAAATGCATATCTTGAGTTCCGAGTGTCGGAATAATGTGCCGTTTGAGACTATGAAGAGGTGAAATTATGTTCTACCTTATGGGAGAGTTATAAATATAGTAGAGGTGATCCTATAAGGAGAGATTCCAAAGTCGGTTACGGAAGCGTGAAGCTTGTTGAATCGGAATGGTTACTACCGCGATTGTTGGGAACGAAGTTGAGTTGAACATGTTGTTGATGAATAAGTTGATGAGATGTTCGGTGATAAAGATGATTTGAGTGCCGATAGATTTGAGGGGGAAGTTAATTAGTAGTAAAGGTGAAATAAAATTTAGAATGGTTGAAGTCGTATTTATGATGCCAAAGCAACAACATGTATAAAAGAAAAAGAATTGTAGAGAATTTCTGACACCTATTGATGTGAGGAAGACTTTGTTAAGATTCCGAGTGGAATGATACTTGGACGTGAAAAATGTCATGGGGTTTAGAGTGAAACCAGGAGTATGAATGTTGTCTCGGTCTTTTGCTAAGATGAGGATTTTGATTTGGAACGAGATAAATAGTAATGTACGAGTATATTAGTGACTGTGAAGTTGAAGGTACTTAACAAGCGTGTGACGCTAAGTGACTATGAAGTGGATTGTGTAAAATGTTTGGATGTTGGTATCTCACTGACAAGATCCAACGAGAGGGAAGTGTGCAAGTTGTAAAGACTCAGAGTGAACAATTGGACTATGACGATGTTAATGAGTTTGGGTGCAAACTCGAAGAGGGACACTATTATGTAGTGACGAAGGTTTATGCTTAAATATGGTTGTCAACTATCTATTGACAAATTTAGGACTTGATCACCCTATATCTCTTGTTGGTAGTAGATGGAATCATATGAATGGGATGAACTTGTTTTGTTACCTTAATGGTATAAGTTGTGATGGATATTAAACCATGAGAATAATCACTCACCATGCTGTGTGGACTTATGAAGAAATGAATAGGAAAGAGTGCAATATATTGGACGGTGACTTAAGACGGGTAATCAGAATCGCGCAACGAAAGTGTGATGTGGAGTAGTGTTATGAGTATTACTCGTGGGCAGTGAGGAATTAATATGTCAGGAGCCTACATAGAAGATGTGTATTGATCTATATGTTGGATTTATAATCTAGTGGATGAAAGGATGTCATTTCGGAGAATTAGTACTCTTTTAAAATAATTGTCGAGATGATGAGTATGTTATTGTGGATGTACTTAGTTAACGAGTATGTATTCAACGAAGTTAAGGCGATGAGTTGATACTATATGATGCTATAATAATTTTTTACAGTTGTAAGGTGTTATTGTAGAGTTCCAGATATAATGAGGAATTATACTCTATGAAGGACGAAGTTGATTTAATTCTTAGATAAGAACGGGACTCAGTTTGAGCTATTTTGTAAGCAATGGTATATTAAGGCTGATGAGTGTGATTATAATTACTTGTGTGTACTCGTTATAATGGTTAGAATGTTTAAATAGAGGAAGTAAATCAGGACTTTGTTATTGTGTGCGAGTGACTGTTGCTAAATGGTAGATTAGTACCATGTATGATAAAGAAGGATTCTGGAACGAATGAGTAAAGAGAGTTGGAATTGGATATAACTGAGAAATCTAATTAGTAATGATGATTGTAATGAGTAATCAAAATAGAGCAGCAAAAGCGGAATGTAACGTGTTGGATAAATGCTGGTATGACTTGAGAGGAGTCAGATAGTTGAAATCCAATGGTATAGGAATGTTATTATCGAGTTCTTGAAGGAAGCAGTTGGTGAAAAGTGTAAGTTTTATTTCATCGCTCAGATGGAAAAGTGTGTCTAAGGTTGGTACGTTCGATAGATGGAATGCTTTACTGCAGTGTTGATCGAGTGTGGTCATACCATGGTTGTGTAATTATATTACTCAGTTATTGGGCGTATTGTATGAGTCGTACCTTGACGCTCCATCGTCGTTAACCTTTGGGAGATATGGCGAGTGGTACACCTTGGGATGGTCAAATGCGACGTAAGAGCTGAGATTGAATGCATGAGGCATGCTTATGTTGGTTATGTCAGATGAATTTTGAGGTTCGACTAAGAAAGTGTTAACTGAGAACAGGAGAGTCAGATGAAGGACTCTTATTCGGAACTTTTCACTTGAGGTATGTTTTCGAGGATGAAAACTCTTTTAGTGGGGGAGAGTTGTAACACCCCGAAAATTATTTCTAATTATTTAATTTAAGTAGGAAAATTATTTAATTGGAATAATTGATTTTATGAAGAACATTGAGAAATATTGGAAATTTAATTAATAATTAGAATTATTGGTGGTTTGTGGAAGTTAATTGGAAAAGAATGGTTTATGATGTTGGGCCACGTGTGGTGTTAAGGAATGAGGGAGTGTTATATTAGTAAAGGCCCTATTCTAATTAAAGGTTATTTTATAAAATAATGAGGAATTGGGAGAAAGGAAAAGAAAAGGAACGTAAAAAGCAGAGCAGGGAGATGAGAGATTGGAAAGCTGATACGTGAAGAGGAACAAAGAGGAAGAAGACCAATCAAGAATCTTTGGCTAAGGTAAGGGGTGATTACTCTAATTATATGGTATTATGATTTTGATGATGATAGGATTGAATTAAGGGATTAGAATCTCTATTTGGGATGTTAGGTTTTGTGAAATTCCAACACTGACATGCATGATTTGATGAATTGACTGCAATTGATGATGTAGTATTGTTACATGGTGTTGTGGTATGTTTTTTGTGCATTAGAATCATGTATTTGAGGTATTTTGATGTTATCGGTGATCCATTTCGTAAGGGTATGAGTTGGTATGTGTTTGGGATGCATAAAAGCCTTAAAAATCAGATTTTTCAGCTACTGGGTTCGTGGGAACCGGTTCCCATGTGGGAGGAACCGGGTTCCAGTGTTTTTAAGCGTTAAAAATAGCATTGTGGGAGGAACCGGGTTCCGGTACAAATTCCAGCTGCACGTTTTGAAAACTGTTCTAACTTTAAAAGCTTCTAATTTTCAAACCGTAAGTCCGTTTTAAACGCCGATTTGGACGTTGTTCCTTAAATTGAATTCTCTACCATATGACATAAAGAAAACAACAATAACTTGATTTTATTTTGAAAATTATCGTTTTCTTCAAATGTGGTTTATTCTTGTTTTGCATAGTTGATGAGGTGCAATGATTTGTTGTTGGCATAATTGAATATGTGCAATGATGTGTGTTGTTATAATGTGATTGCTTCTGCTTGTTATGCACAGGGATGTTGTTCGTGGTAAATATGGTTATCATGTGTTTTGATGAATGATGATGCAGGTGGATGTTATTCATGGTAAATGTTGTTATCATGTGTTTTGATGAATGATGATGAGTGATTTGTTTTGAATGATGCATGATACATGTACATACTTGTTGGTGATAACTGTGTTGAGTTATGTGAGACGAAGTTGTTCATCGGATGGGTGATGTTTTAAGTATGTCATATGTGTGCATTCATTCATAAATCATTTGCGTTGGATCTCGTTGATGAGTGGATCGTTGGGGGCTAATTCCCATTGTGCGGGGATTAGTAAGCAGTCATAGTGTGCCCATGTGGGGTGTGAGAAATGAGGTTAGTCGTGTGCCCATGTGGGGTGTGAGCGACTTGAAGGGTAGTATCGCAGAGAGAAGTCATGTGAATGTGATTCACAAATTTTGGTACCACATGCATAAGAGTCTGCATGGTCTTTGTATAAATTGTGACATGTCAGGATGAAATTCGGTGTTATGATTGTGTGGTGTTATTGGTGCATACTTTTGACTTGTGCTTGTGATTGGTATGAATTGATAAATTTGAATATGCTAAGTAGGGTGGATAAGTGCTTATGAAATTCTATATATGATGATTTATAATGCTATTTAATTATGATGTAGTCTCACCCTTAATTTGATGGTTTCAAATTGAAGTAGCGGTTTAAGCGATCAGTGAGGATGACTCGTAGAGTTTATCCGGTTATGTTGGGTCGTGTCGAGTCATGCTCTGATTTGTAACATTGGGATCGATAGTCTTAGAGTTACTTGTGATACACTGTTTTGCCATTATTGTTTTATGTACCGTTGATTTTGTTGGAGATGTTTTATAACATTGTTGAATGAGTTTCCGCTGTGCTGGACATATGTTTTGATATTTTTGGATCATTCCTAATAAAGCATGACACCCGACTTGGAGTTTTATTTATTTTATTAATTGTAACATTCTTGTTGTATAATTACTTTGATCTTTATTATATTTTTCGCGGGGGTTTTTAGAAGGGTGTTACACTTATTCTTTTGATCAAACAACAACTTTAATCCAGTATACGATTAAATCAACTTACCACAACAATTTAATATTCAACAATAACTATATGATTAATCAATCAACAACATCAATCTATTTCCAACACATCACAACAACAACAATTCTTAACCGAGAATAACAATTTAACAGATAACTATAAATCACGAAATCAACAATTTAACAAAGAATCAGATCAACCAAAAATAACAACAAATCCATGGCACATATTCATACAACCCCAATCCCATATACTGATTATCATATTCCTGGTTATAAGATTTGAACCCCACCTTTACCTTAGATTGGAGATCGCCTCTAATATCCGATTGAGCGCAAGCCTTTGCCCTCTTCTGCCAAAACCTCGTTCTTCTTTGTCGGCAACTTTGATTCACGATCTATTCTCCCAAAAGCCAAAACTTATTTCCACAGAAACCCAATTCCATATATTCTCCTTTTAATCCTATAAATCTAATAATAATAATAATATGGTTACTATTATTTCTTAATGGGCCTACTCATTGTACACCTCCACATTTCTATATAAACCACACCACAACTAGACCAAATTAAATAATAATATTATTACTAATATTATTTCTTCAACAAAATCAACTTTATCAATTCTCCGATTAACCGACTAAATAATCCAACTTTAAACTTACTAGCTCCGATCGACATATCATTCCCATTAGCCTCTTAAAATCATACCGACAAACCCAATTTCGACTAAATCCAATAAATAATTCCTTATAGAGTTCAATTAACACATTAATTAAATCCAGGCGTTACAATAACTCATAGATTTATTTCATTTAGTTCGATTGAGTCGGTGTCATGCTCTGGCCTTGTAACACTGGGGAACGTTTACTTAGAGTTGTTTGATGAACTACTATTTCTTTTTTAGAATAATGTTTTGGTTGGTTTTGAGTCGGTGATCTTTTAGTGTTGAATACCGATGTTTTATGTTATTCAGATTATGAAGTAATTTCGCTATGTTAACATGTTTACTGAATAATATGGTTTGATGCTCCTCATAATGCATGGCGGGATTAAATATGTTTGATGTTTTGGAGTTGTAATGCCTTTTTTATATGTTTTACTCTAAATTTAATTAATATTCCGTGGGGACTTAGAGCGGTGTTACAATAGTGGTATCAAGCATAGTCGGTCGTTGTGACAAGAG
Organism: Vicia villosa; assembly: GCF_029867415.1. Taxonomy (NCBI): domain Eukaryota; kingdom Viridiplantae; phylum Streptophyta; class Magnoliopsida; order Fabales; family Fabaceae; genus Vicia; species Vicia villosa. The sequence goes on from NC_081183.1 coordinate 74,210,125, forward strand.
TCTTATAGTCATTATTCCCTTGTATGCTACTAGTGTAAGGTTGAAACTATCGATACTTTTGGTTCTAATGGAGATTGTTTTATGTTTAGCAGAATAATGGCTGGAAAAGGTGGAAATATTGACGATGCTATTAACGAGGCTCTGGGTATGATTGCTGGTGTTTTAGGAGGGAATGCCAATGGATCCGAGATTGGTGCTAACAGACAGTTGGGGGAATTTTAGAGGAACAATCCTCTGTTATTCAAAGGCACTCACGATCCGGAATGTGCTCATAAGTGGCTGAAGGAGATCGAAAGGATCTTTCGGGTGATCCATTGCGCTGAGAATCTGAAGGTAAGGTATGGTACTCACATGTTATCTGAGGTGGCAGATGACCGGTGGGTTACTACTAGGACTGAATTGGATGTTGATGGTGTAGCGATCACGTGGGCTGTGTTCAGACAAGAATTCTTGAGAAAGTACTTTCCTGAAGATGTACAGGGAAGAAAAGAGATCAAATTCTTGGAGCTGAAGCAGGGCAGCATGAAAATACCTGAGTATGCTTCCAAATTTGTTGAGCTGGAGAAGTACTATAATCACTACAACAATGATGAAGATAGCGAAATCTCAATGTGCATCAAGTTTGAGAATGGTCTCCGTGATGAAATTAAACAACGTATCAGATATTAGAGGATTCGTCAATTTACTGATTTGGTGGATTGCAGTCGGATCTTTGAAGAAGATAACATAAAGATGAAGTTATCTCACTTTCATGTTTTATCCATGGCACACCTTTAATTGCAATTATAGACACTGGAGTGACTCATTCGTTCATCTCCCTAGATTGTGAAGGATAGAAAAACACTTAGAAAGGGGGGGGTTTGAATAAGTGTAGTCTAAAAACTTGGACGATAAAAATAAATTGCACAGTTATTTTTATCCTGGTTCGTTGTTAACTAAACTACTCCAGTCCACCCCCACGGAGTGATTTACCTCACCTGAGGATTTAATCCACTAATCGCAACAGATTACAATGGTTTTCCACTTAGCCCACGACTAAGTCTTCTAGAGTATCCTGATCACAACCTGATCACTCTAGGAACAAATGCTTAGACACAAGCTAAGACTTTCTTAGAGTATCCTGACCACCACGTGATCACTCTAAATACAACTGCTTAGACACAAGCTAAGACTTCCTAGAGTATCCTGATCACACTTGATCACTCTAGTTACTTACAAATTAATGTAATCAATTCTAAGAGTATTACAAATGCTTCTGAAAAGCTATAATCACAACAGTGATATTTCTCTTAAAGTTTAAGCTTAATCTCACTAATATATTACAACAGCAATGTAGTGAGCTTTGATGAAGACGAAGTTTCTGAGCTTTGAGTTGAACAATGTTTCAGCAAGTTAATATTCACAGAATTGGTTCAGAGTTCTTAACCTTGCTTCTTATCAGAACTTCATACTTATAGGCGTTTGAGAAGATGACCGTTGGGAGCATTTAATGCTTTGCGTGTTCCGTAAAACATTGCATTTAATGTTTCACGCTTTGGTCAACTACCTCGAGCCTTGCTCACGCTGTGTCTACTGACGTTGCCTTTAATAGCTTCCAACGTTCCTTTTGTCAGTCAGAGTAGCCTGCCACCTGTACTTTCTTCTGATCTGATTTTTGTGTATACAACGTTTGAATATCATCAGAGTCAAACAGCTTGGTGCATAGCATCTTCTTGTCTTCTGACCTTGAAGTGCTTCTGAGCGTGATACCATGAGAACTTCAGTGCTTCTGCTTCTGATCTCAAGTTCTTCTGATGCTTCCATGGACCCATGTTCTGATTCTGCCTTGACCATCTTCTGATGTCTTGCCAGACCATGTTCTGATCTTGCATGCTGAACCTTCTGAGACAAAGCTTCTGAGCGCTGATTTGTGCATACTCTTTATATGTTTCCTGAAAAGGAAATTGCAATGTATTAGAGTACCACATTATCTCATACAAAATTCATATCCTTGTTATCATCAAAACTAAGAATATTGATCAGAACAAATCTTGTTCTAACAATCTCCCCCTTTTTGATGATGACAAAAACATATATAAATGATATGAATTTGCGATCAGAAAGAGCAGACAGATAAAGACAATTACACAGCTATAACATAAGCATGTGAATATGTCTCCCCCTGAGATTAACAATCTCCCCCCTGAGATGAGTAATCTCCCCCTGAAATTAATACTAGAAGAATTTTAATAATAAAAGACTTCCCTGAGTATTTCAGTAGAGACGTTCATAGTGCTTGATCTTCAGAACATTCATGACTTCTGATTTCTGCTTCCCTAGGACAGCTTCAGAACTTGAATTTCTTTGATCTTCAGAACATCCATAGCTTCTGATTCTTGCTTCCATCAGGACAGCTTCAGAGCTTGAATTTCTTCTTACATCATTTCATGCTAGATTGTATCAGAACATTGTTGAATGTACCATAGCATCATCAGAGCATCCCTACATCCTGAAATGTTACAGAATAAAACTAAACGACAAAAGTCAGCATGAAAGATTCAGAACATAGAATATGTTTCAGAACATATAATATGTATCAGAGCCAAGAACACATAATATGTATCAGAGTCATATGGTATGTGTCAGAGCATATAAACAATGTTTCAGATCATATTCTATCATCAGAATATCTGAACATTCTTCCTTCTGATTCTGAAGCTTCATAGCACTCAGCTTGCTTTAAGAATCCAAGAACTTGATTCATCTTGTTGCTTCTTATGTTGATCTTGCGTTCCTGCAACAACACAACTAAAAACATAGAACTTTGCAAGTTCTGTTAGTAAATGTGAGGCCTTTTTACCCGGTAACTGATAATATTAACCTTTTTACCCGGTAACTGATAATATTAATCAGATCATTTATCATATATTTTCTCCCCCTTTTTGTCATAACATCAAAAAGAATATAAAAGATTCAGATGTAGAAAACGACAAAGGAAAGAAACAAAAATAAGCTTTTTCATTGATTTAGCTAACAGAAGTACAAAAGATGAGTGCAGAAAAGCAGATGCAACAAGGAAAGAAAACTGCAAAGACTTAAGGACTAAAACCCTAGCCTACGCAAAATCCGCGCCAGAACATCATGAATCCCGTCAGTGCTTGCATTTTGCCTTGTCATGAAGGAACGAAACTCAGCATTGGCTACTTCTTGCGCGCTTAAACGAGAAGCCAGCATAACTTGATTCTGACGAAGAGCTTCCAAGTTCTCCATCAGAGCTGAGGTTTCACCAGAAGAAGGAATACCATAATTTCTGCCATCAGGGACAACAATCTCAGCAGGACGATCTTCTGGAGGGTTTCCAGCTTGTGCATCTTCCATCTCAGCATCTGAGTCTGACTCAGAAGCGGCCTCACCATATTCTGGTTCAGGCAGCTCAGAAGCTCCAACTTCCAAGGCTTGAAGAATGGCTTCAAGGTTTGTTGGAGGGGTTGGACCAGCAACTTCTGCAGGATAAACCACTACTGGAAAGACCATGTGAGGAGCACTTTCAGAAGGGTTCATTCTGAACCAGTTGAACAACCACTGAAAATCTCCATTCAGCACAGGATACCATGGTCTCCACACCATGATGTCTCTGCAGGGATTTTCTTCTTCCAACTCATCTGCAGGTATCCTCTCTTCAAGAACTCTTCTGTTCCTGATGAGATGGTGATAGCTACTTTCACCAACTTCCAAACGAAGACCACGAACACCAGGTGCTTCAGTCACGATCCTTTTCTGGATTTCCGTAGCCCTAGCCAGAAAATCTTGACGGAAGGAATCCCAGAGGTTGCATGTAGCATACTCATCCAGATGGTTGAGATGAGCAGCACCCAGAATCTCCAACCAGATATTTACATCAGAATGTAAAACCTCTAGAAAAGATTGAGTGGTTGATGTTGGAGGGATTATAGTGAATCTGGAGTCAGGAAACACAAAGCTGTAGGGGTTAGGTGTTCTGGTGGGAAAAGGGTGTGAAAGAGATGAGGAGATATCTATGGGATGGGTTAAGGAGAGGAGATATCGGATGGTGAAGATGGTGGTTCCAGAGAGGTAAATGAATAGGCAGAGGTGGTGGAAGTTTGTGAAGAGGGAGGTGATACAGGACTACCATCAGGGGGTTGATACACACATCTAGAGTAGTTTCCAGACATCATAGCTTCAAACGGGTTTACTTTGAGAGGATCGTAGGTGATCTTTACTTTCTTTGGTTTGATTTCTGGTTCATCAGTTGCCTTTCTCTTTTGTTTACGATCAGATTCTTGATTTGGAGAACTTGACGAAGGATTCATGATGAAGTGCAGATTGTGAAAACCGCTAGGGTTTAAAATATGAATGCAAAGAGAAAGAGAGATAAAAAGAAACTGAATGCAAGAGAGTGGAAATATATAGGAGGGAAAAGAAACGTTCGAGAGAGATGAAAATGAAAGAGAAGAAAAAATAAAGTGAAAAGAAATAAAGAGAAAAGAAATAAACTGAAATGATGGATAGTATTTAATGTTACATGACGTGAGGAGAGATAATAATGACAAAAGAAGAGATTAGCACAGTTATCTAAGTAGGCGTCCCCTCAACTGCACGCACGCTTGTCCAGGAATAGTGAACACGTGTTTACCATCTGGATAGCCAGTTACAGCTGTTTTACTTTTAAAGAGATTCTGAGTCAACTTAGACAATGAAACGTTAGTAATAACAGAATCATTACTTCTAATTGATTACAATCATAACTTCTTATAAAAGACTAATCCAATCTCATTTCAGAAGATAATCATACATAAGATCTTCTCATCTTCTCATTCTGGGCATAAATCCATACTGATATTCTTCAGAATGAGCTTAAACCTATCTTCAGCAAGGGGTTTTGTAAAGATATCAGCCCATTGATGGTCTGTATCCACAAAGTTTAAAGATATAACACCCTTCTGAACATAGTCCCTTATGAAATGATGTTTAATCTCAATATGTTTAGCTTTTGAATGTAAAATAGGGTTCTTAGATAAACATATAGCAGAAGTATTATCACAGAAAATAGGAATGTTACTCTCATATATCTGATAATCTTCTAGCTGACTTCTCATCCAGAGCATTTGTGTGCTACAACGAGCAGCAGCAACATATTCTGCTTCTGTTGTTGAGAGGGCAATTGTAGCTTGCTTCTTGCTGTACCATGAGATCAGATGACTTCCAAGGAATTGACAATTTCCAGAAGTACTCTTCCTTTCAATTCTATCTCCAGCATAGTCAGCATCACAGAATCCTACTAAGTTGTAATCTTTGGATCTTCTGTAAACTAAACCAACATTAGTAATACCTTTCAGATACCTTAGAATTCTCTTAACCGCAGTTAAATGAGATTCTCTCGGATCTGATTGGAATCTAGCACACAAACAAACACTAAAGAGAATGTCAGGTCTAGAAGCAGTTAGGTATAAAGGAGATCCAATCATACCTCTGTACAACTTCTGATCTATCTTCTTACTTACCTCATCCTTACCTAGGACACATGTTGGATGCATATGAGTTTTGGCTTCTTTGCTTTCAGAAAGATTAAACTTCTTCAGAAGTTCTTTAACATACTTCGTTTGATGAACATAAGTTCCATCAGAAGTTTGGTTGATTTGAATTCCAAGGAAATACTTGAGTTCTCCCATCATGCTCATTTCAAATTCAGCCTGCATAGACTCAGCAAACTCCTTTCCAAGTGTAGCATTAGATGTTCCAAATATGATATCATCAACATATATTTGACATATTAAAATATCCTTTTTAAAGGTTTTACAAAAGAGAGTAGTGTCCACTTTTCCTCTAGTGAAACCATTTTCCAGAAGGAAGGAACTTAAACGTTCATACCAAGCTCTCGGAGCTTGCTTCAATCCGTATAATGATTTCTTTAATTTAAAAACATGATTTGGAGACTTGGAGTCTTCAAAACCAGGAGGTTGATGGACATAAACTTCTTCATCTATATAACCATTTAAGAAGGCACTCTTAACATCCATCTAATAAAGAGTGATGTTATGTTGAGTGGCAAAAGAAATTAATAGACGAATAGATTCTAACCTGGCCACTGGTGCAAAGGTTTCTGTGTAGTCAATCCCTTCTTACTGACTATAACCTTGAGCAACCAGTCTGGCTTTGTTTCTTACCACTTCTCCCTTTTCGCTTAGCTTGTTTCTGAACACCCGTTTAGTGCCGATGATGTTAAATCCTTTTGGTCTAGGAACCAAGTCCCATACGTCATTCCTTGTAAACTGGTTTAGTTCTTCTTGCATGGCAATTATCCAGTCAGGATCTTCTAGAGTTTGATCAACAGAAGTTGGCTCGATCAAAGAAACAAGACCTAATTGACATTCTGCACTGTTCTTAAGGAATGCTCTTGTTCTGATGGGATCATCTTTCTTCCCAAGGATCACATCTTCTAAATAAGCTGAAGCAAGTCTAGGTGATCTTCTGACTGTTGGTTCTTCAGAAATCCTGAGATTCTCTAAAGATGCAGCAACTTGATCTTCTGATCCATTGCTTCTGAGACTGCCAGCTTCTACAGCTTTGCTTCTTGGTTCTTCAGCTTCTGATATATCAATATCAAAATCTGCAAAATTCTCAAACTGCTTTGATTGTTCAAGACCAAGCTTATCATCAAACCTGATATTGATTGATTCTTCTACAATCAATGTTTCAGTATTGTATACTCTGTAGCCTTTAGAGCGTTCAGAATATCCAAGAAGGAAACACTTTTGTGCTTTAGAATCAAACTTACCAAGATGATCTTTACTATTCATAATAAAACATACACATCCAAAAGGATGGAAATATGAAATGTTGGGCTTTCTGTTCTTCCATAATTCATAAGGAGTCTTATTTAGAATAGGTCTGATAGAGATTCTATTCTGAATATAACACGCAGTGTTTATTGCTTCTGCCCAGAAATGCGTAGCCATATTGGTTTCATTGATCATGGTTCTGGCCATCTCTTGTAGAGTCCTATTCTTTCGCTCTACAACTCCATTTTGTTGTGGAGTTCTAGGACAAGAGAAATCATGGGCAATACCATTTTATTTGAAGAATTCCTCAAAGAATCTGTTCTCAAATTCGCCACCATGATCACTTCTAACCTTTATGATTTTACACTCTTTCTCAGATTGAATCTGAGTGCAGAATTCAAAGAACACTGAATGAGACTCATCCTTGTGTTTTAAGAACTTTACCCATGTCCAGCGACTATAATCATCAACGATGACTAATACATATTTCTTCCCTCTGACAGATGCTGTTTTGACAGGGCCAAACAGATTAATGTGCAAGAGTTCTAACAGCCTTGAGGAAGAAACAACATTCTTAGACTTGAATGCAGGTCTGGAGAACTTGCCCTTCTGACATGCTTCACAAAGAGCATCTGATTTGTATTTCAGATTTGGGAGTCCTCTGACCAGATTTAGTTTGTTAATCTGAGAAATCTTTCTCAAACTAGCATGTCCTAATCTTCTGTGCCAGACCCATTGCTCTTCAGAAACAGACATAAGACAAGTCACCTTCGGATTCTTAAGATCTTGAAGATCTGTCTTATAAACATTGTTCTTTCTCTTGCCTGTAAATAGGATTGAGCCATCCTTATGACTTACAGCCTTGCAAGACTTTTGATTGAAGATTATATCATAACCATTGTCACTTAATTAACTTATGGACAATAAGTTATGCGTTAATCCTTCTACAAGAAGTACATTAGTTATGGAAGGAGAGTTACCAAATTTTATAGTTCCAGAGCCAATGATTTTGCCCTTCTGATCTCCTCCGAACTTGAATTCTCCACCTGGTTTAAGCACCAGGTCTTGGAATGTAGACCTTCTTCCCGTCATGTGTCGCGAGCACCCAGAGTCCAGGTACCATGACATTTTGCTTTTTGTCTTCTTTGCCGCCAAGGATATCTGCAACAGAAATTATCTTCTCCTTAGGTACCCACAATTTCTTGGGTCCTTTCTTGTTAGTTTTCCTCAAGTTCTGATTGAACTAGGGTTTAGCAAAATATTTAACAGGAGGAACAACATGATATTCTTTAGGTTTGTCAGCATGATATTTCTTAGGATGTGTCACATGCTTCTTGGTGTGAACAGTGTTAAACTTCTGTGCATGTGAAGTGAGCCTAATATCATGAGCATGGCCATATTTGAACTGATCATACAATGGCTTGTATGTGATCTTCAGATCATCAACAGGTTCAAATTTATGTGAGGTATCACCCTCATAGCCAAAACCAAACCTTCTGTTTCCAGAAACACCATATATCATAGAAGCAAGATGACTTCTGCCAATACTTCTAGATAAGAACTTTCTGAAGCTCGAGTCATATTCTTTCAGAATATAGTTCATGCTAGGAATGGATTTTTCTATTTCAGAAGGAGATCCACTATCTTTGGATAGATTTAAAACTTTTTCCTTCAGTTCAGAATTTTCCACTTCCAGCTTCTTAGTTTCAAATTCAAACTGCTTCTTCAGCTTTTTGTATTTGATACTAAGATGAGCCTTGAGTTCCAGAAGTTCTGTTAAACTGGAAACTAACTCTTCTCTAGATAGTTCAGAAAATACCTCTTCAGAATCTGATTCTGATGTAGATTCTGATCCATCATCTTCTGTAGCCATCAGCGCAAAATTGGCTTGATCTCCTTCAGAGTCTGATTCTGATTCTGATTCAGAATCATCCCATGTTGCCATAAGACCTTTCTTCTTATGAAACTTCTTTTTGGGATTCTCCTTCTGATGTTTTGGACACTCGTTCTTGTAATGTCCAGGCTCATTGCACTCATAACAGACAGCCTTCTTCTTGTCAGATCTTCTGTCACCAGAAGATTCTCCACGTTCAATTCTCTTTGAACTTCTGAAGCCTCTGAACTTCCTTTGCTTGCTCTTCTAGAGTTGGTTTACCCTTCTGGAGATCATGGACAGTTCATCTTCTTCTTCTTCAGATTCTGATTCTTCAGGATCTTCTTCTCTAGCCTGAAAAGCGTTAGTGCATTTTTTAACATTTTATTTTAATGCAATAGACTTACCTTTCTTCTGAGGCTCATCTGCATCCAGCTCTATTTCATGGCTTCTCAAGGCACTGATAAGCTCTTCCAAAGATACTTCATTCAGATTCTTCGCAATCTTGAATGCAGTCACCATTGGACCCCATCTTCTGGGTAAGCTTCTGATAATCTTCTTTACATGATCAGCCTTGGTGTAGCCTTTATCCAGAACTCTCAATCCAGCAGTTAGAGTTTGAAATCTTGAGAACATCTTCTCAATATCTTCATCATCCTCCATCTTGAAGGCTTCATATTTCTGGATTAGAGCAAGAGCTTTAGTCTCCTTGACTTGAGCATTTCCCTCATGGGTCATTTTCAATGACTCATATATATCATAGGCAGTTTCCCTGTTAGATATCTTCTCATACTCAACATGAGAGATAGCATTCAGCAAAACAGTCCTACATTTATGATGATTCTTGAAAAGCTTCTTCTGATCATCATCCATTTCTTGCCTCGTAAGCTTTACGCCACTAGCTTTCATTGGATGTTTGTAACCATCCACCAGAAGATCCCATAGTTCACCATCTAGACCAAGAAAGTAACTTTCCAGTTTATCTTTCCAGTATTCAAAGTTTCACCATCAAATACTGGTGGTCTAGTATAACCATTGTTACCATTATATTGCTCAGCAGAGCCAGATGTAGATGCAGATGTTTGAGTTTCACCAGCCATCTTATACTGAAGCGTTTTTCTCTTCCTGAATCTTTTCTAAACACGGTTAAGTGCTTGCACCTTAGAACCGGCGCTCTGATGCCAATTGAAGGATAGAAAAACACTTAGAAAGGGGGGGTTTGAATAAGTGTAGTCTAAAAACTTGGACGATAAAAATAAATTGCACAGTTATTTTTATCCTGGTTCGTTGTTAACTAAACTACTCCAGTCCACCCCCACGGAGTGATTTACCTCACCTGAGGATTTAATCCACTAATCGCAACAGATTACAATGGTTTTCCACTTAGCCCACGACTAAGTCTTCTAGAGTATCCTGATCACAACCTGATCACTCTAGGAACAAATGCTTAGACACAAGCTAAGACTTTCTAAGAGTATCCTGACCACCACGTGATCACTCTAAATACAACTGCTTAGACACAAGCTAAGACTTCCTAGAGTATCCTGATCACACTTGATCACTCTAGTTACTTACAAATTAATGTAATCAATTCTAAGAGTATTACAAATGCTTCTGAAAAGCTATAATCACAATAGTGATATTTCTCTTAAAGTTCAAGCTTAATTTCACTAATATATTACAACAGCAATGTAGTGAGCTTCGATGAAGACGAAGTTTCTGAGCTTTGAGTTGAACAGCGTTTCAGCAAGTTAATATTCACAGAATTGGTTCAGAGTTCTTAACCTTGCTTCTTATCAGAACTTCATACTTATATGCGTTTGAGAAGATGACCGTTGGGAGCATTTAATGCTTTGCGTGTTCCGTACAACATTGCATTTAATGTTTCACGCTTTTGTCAACTACCTCGAGCCTTGTTCACGCTGTGTCTACTGACGTTGCCTTTAATAGCTTCCAACGTTCCTTTTGTCAGTTAGCGTAGCCTGCCACCTGTACTTTCTTCTGATCTGATGTTTGTGTATACAACGTTTGAATATCATCAGAGTCAAACAGCTTGGTGCATAGCATCTTCTTGTCTTCTGACCTTGAAGTGCTTCTGAGCGTGATACCATGAGAACTTCAGTGCTTCTGCTTCTGATCTCAAGTTCTTCTAATGCTTCCATAGACCCATGTTCTGATTCTGCCTGACCATCTTCTGATGTCTTGCCAGACCATGTTCTGATGTAGCATGCTGAACCTTCTGAGACAAAGCTTCTGAGCGTTGATTTGTGCATACTCTTTATATATTTCCTGAAAAGGAAATTGCAATGTATTAGAGTACCACATTATCTCATACAAAATTCATATCCTTGTTATCATCAAAACTAAGAATATTGATCAGAACAAATCTTGTTCTAACAGATTGTGCTATAAGATTAAATTTGGAAATATCTGCTATTAATGGAAGTATGGTTATTGAAACTCCTGCATCGGGTTCAATGACTACTTCGTCTGCATGTTTGAATTGTCCAATCGATATTTTTGGTAGAGAATTCGGAATGGACTTAGTGTGCCTTCCTTTAGAATAACTTGATGTTATTTTGGGAATGAACTGGTTGGAATTCAACCGGGTTCATATCAATTGTTTTGCAAATACGGTTATCTTCCCAGAAGCTGTTGGTTTTGAGGATTTGGTGATGAATTCTAGACAGGTGACCGAAGCGGTTAATGACGGGGCTGCCGTGTTCATGTTGGTTGCATCGATTGAAGTGAAAGGAAGATCGGTGAGCAATGATTTGCCGGTGTTGCACCCCATTTTTTACCACTGAGATCCAACCATAACTTAAACATTAGGATCATAATTATCATCATAATCATCATGCATTTATCATTTGTTAACAAAATACAAAAAATTGTTGTTTGTTGCTTGTGCCCCAAGACAGGAGACTGATCAAGAAAAGGTTAGGCAAATTAGGTTTTTGAGGCCCACAAGGGAATTCAACATTTTTCTATGATTCAAAGGATTCTCTAATCAATATCAAGGTCCAAAGATGGATCAATGGAAGATCAATCAACTCCAAGTTCACCAGAGGCTCCAATTAGGGTTTTTGACCTAATTCCACTAGAGGGTTGACTTTTAATCAGGACATGGTTCCAAGACTCAAAATTTGTTTCAAGGGCATCCAAATCAACATTATATTCCATTAATATCATTCATTTGAAGGGGATATCTTGATTCTTTTAAAAATCACAAAACTACCGTTCATTTGGAAAAAGTTAAACGTGCAAGTCAACCATTGACTTTTGAAGAAAATGGTCAACTATGGACTTTTAAGGATCAAAATCATCATCATATGGATATTGAAGACAACAAGAATCAAATAATTCATCAAGAATCAAAAAGTCAATAAAATGCCAAAATTAGGGTTTTAAGTGAATTTTGACCTAATTTTGGGAACTCCAAATTTCGCCAAGAAAATTCAAATAATTCATCAAGAATCAAAAAGTCAACAAAATGCCAAAATTAGGGTTTTAAGTGAATTTTGACCTAATTTTGGGAACTCCAAACTTCGCCTACAAACTCAAAAAGCTCCAAACATGAAAGTTGTAGATCTTGGAAAAACAAACATCTTAGCACAATGCAACTTTTGGCTAAAAGTGATTATTTTGAGAGATTTTGGATTAAGAAGGTTTTTGTTCAAAGTGGCTAAAAGTGTTTTCTCCTAGTTTTTTCTCAACTTTATGGCCTTTTTTCTCCATGATCCAAAAAGAGTTTGAGGAAACTTTCAACAAGTGAGTTTAAGTATGTATCAAGGGATTTCCAAAGAGACCACTAGCATGAAAATCCATGGTTTGATCAATGAGTTATGATTTTGTGAAGAAGGCACCATGAACACTTGAAATGAAACATTTTCATGAAGAACATGAACAAAGTCCAAAATTCTTGCAAATCTGTGGGAATCTCTCAAGTACAGCCATTTTGACTTGTTCAAGAGGCCATAATCAGAAGATTACACATTCTTTTGAGCTATGGACTAAGTGTTTTATGTATTGTCCAAATTTCATGCCATTTATGAACTAAAGTCACCACTTCCATTTTGAAAAAGCTAGCTTTATGCACAAAGTCAATGCATTGAGCCTCTACATTGTTTCTTCTGCACCAAAAGTAATTCAAATCCCACAAGCAAGCCTCTAAGATCGTATCAAAGTCCTTACAAGCATGCTTAAAGTTTGTACCATCCATTGAAACCATAACTTTCTCATTTCTTCACAAAGAAGCAAGATGGTACAAGGGTCACATGTGAGCTTCAAACTTCTGAATTTTTTCCTCCCACAAACCCTAAATCTTGCCTATAAATAGAGGGCATCACTCCCTTGATCAATTACACAAGAATTCTTCAAGTGACCCTCCACTTGAAATTCTCCATTTTTCCCTCTTTACATTTTTTAGGTCATTCTGAGTTCAAGTAATTATGGGTGTCAACCAAATGTACTAACAACTTCTAATCATCATATAGAAGCTGCTCATCACTTCCATAGCCTCTCAAAACCCCTCCAACCAAAAGTCACCTTTCAACCTCCATTAAAGGCCTTTTTAAGCTCATAAGTTGTCAAAATCCAAACCAAACACTTACCAACCAAATTGACCCTTCAAATAGCTTCTATTAATCATTTGGAAGCTATCCATAACATCCAATCACTTTCCAAACTCCCCAAATAGAAAATCACCATTCAAAATTTCAAAAAATGTCTCTTTGAACCAAAATTGTCATTTTAAGTTTGGCTCGTGCATTTTCAGTTTCTTTTTGTTAGATCCCTTATATATTACATATAGAAGCTATCCAAACAACTGTTTTGGATCTGTAACATTTGGAACCAAGAGATCCAACCATAAATTTTTTGCTTTGTAGGTGAAATCGTGTTTGAAGTTGCAGGCATTGATAGAGCATTGTGAGAATTCCAAAAGCTTCTTTGGAGGTTCCTGAAGGTGTCCAGATACTTGTAACATTCCCAGGTCCTCTCAAACTCTCTTCTCAAGCTCATTTTTAGAGGTAAGAACGTTGAATTCGTGCATATCTGTTTAGGCATCAATTTGATTGTTTCTTGTTACCAATCTACTTAGAAACATGTAGGGAACAATAGCCCTAAGGTTTTAGGGCTTGATTTCTTGTTTATAGAATTTAATTTTAAAAATGAGTTTTAGGGTTCATACGAAAATTCCAGAAATTCATGAGTTTTACTTTGAATAATTGTGTGTTAATGGAATGGTTAGATACGTGGTTTTATTCTGATCATGTTAGGGTTTTAATTTGTTAAAATTGGTTGAGTATTGGTGATGTTTGAATTTGGCACCATTGATATGTTATTGTTGTTCTTCGTTGCTGAGTTGAAGAAGATGAAGTTCAAAAAACTTCATTTAGAACTTGATTTAAAATATAATGACATGGAGGATCTTTAGTAATGACTACATCGTTACAGCTCACTTGGTTCTCCTCTTTCCCTTAAGGCGCTTCATGACTTACAAGTTTGGGGATCGAATCTCCCTCGCCCCGGACTTTTCTTTTATTTTGGCATTTTTCCATGTTAAATGAGTTTCATATTTTATGAACTGAATGCATTTCCTTATCACTATGCACATGCAGCTGGGTTGGTGTTAGTTTTGGTTAGCAAGCCAAGGGACCTGAGTTCAATCCCTAGCTGCCACACTCTCATTTTATTTTTATCACTTGTTTTCTTAAGTTTTATTTAACTTCAAAATATCATTAAAAATAGTAGATTTAATATTTTTAACCCCTTCTCATCTGTGTGAGTTATTTATCTTGTGTAATTTAATACGATGTTAAAAAATCCAAAAATTATTTATTATTTCTTTATATAAAAATTAATCCAAAAACATGTCTTTTATGTTTAAAAATTAATAAAAAATTGTTTTGTTTTGATTATTTCTTTCATATAACTTTGTGAATGTTTTGTGAATATTTGTTTAGGGCTAGAATAGGATGTCTTTGACTTCTTTATATACCCTTAGACCATTCCTCTTAAATAAATTGGTATTTAACAATTAGAATCAATTAGGTTTAGGTGTTTATGTTTAAACCCTAATTCAAAAACCCTATGTTTAAAACCCTAATCCAAAAACATGTTGATCTTTGTTTATACATGATTAATTTAGTTTGTTACCTTGTACATACTTGTGGATTTAATCCTTGTTTTTTAGTTAATTGTTATTAACCATTATCTTGGTAATTTCTCTCATATATTGTTTATCTAACCCTATGTTTATGCACGATGCTAATCATTCATCATCTAAACATGAGTTTGAATCCAAGGGTTAAGATACATCCATCTCTCTTATTTATTGATTATCATACTCACTTGTTTGTTCTTTTGCCACATGATATCACACACACACTTGAGGTATTCATTGTTAATTGTTTAAGTTTGTTATTTAGTCTAAAAGGATGGGAATGATATTGAATAAATTTTCAAAGGTACTCAAACTCTTTTCCAATCTCTTTTATTTTTGTGTTAAGTATTTTAATGCTTTTCACTTGTTTTATGGTTTAGTATTGTTAAAGCTTAACCAAAATCTTTTGTTTTAAAACCTTGGTACAGAGAATAGATTTATTCCCAGTGAAACTATTATTAGTCCATTGACCTTTGTATTGTTAAAGCTAGGTCTTTTGTTTTAAAATCTTGGTGTTAAGAGAAGAATTATTCCCGGTGAAACTTCTCCTAACCCATTGACCTGGTATTTTAAAGCTTGGTCCCTTGTTATTAAAATTGTTAAGTATTTTAAAGCTTAACCTTTTATACTGATTAGGTATTTTAAAGCCTAATCCCCTTTTAAACTTGTTAAGTATTTTAAAGCTTAACCCTCTTTTAAAAACTTTTGAGTATTTTAAAGCTCACAACCAAAAAGATTTTGGCTACTTTGGCCCCCTTTTTATTTTTCCTTTTAAGAGGAACTACAGAAGCTCAGACTTCCCTATTGCACTTAAGAGGTATGTAGGCCTAATATGCGATATATTATCGAGCTCACTTTCAAAAACTTCTCTTCCCATCCCCACCCTCAATTTCAAACAAGTTTTTTTTTTCACATAGGATTTTCAAAAAAGGGCATGTATAAACCAAAGACAATAACATAAAACAAAGAGGTTCCCATGGAGTACCATAGATATGAGGGGTGCTTAAAACCTTTACCTTGTATAACAAACCCTCCGTAGCCAGAACTTCGATAAGTTTATTAGTTTTGATTTTAAAAACTTCTATGGGTTTTGTTCGCTCTTTCACCCATTCCTTTTGGAAATAATAAAGCGTGGTGGCGACTTTGTTTAAAAATGAGCTAAGTCTATCCCATGACTTTTGTCTCACCAATTTCACCACTACAGTCGTTAGTATTAGATTTTCCATAAGTTTTTCCAGAAGATGTGAGAGAGTTGCCACCTGAGAGAGAAGTGGAGTTTGGTATTGGTCTAATTCTTGGAACTAGTTCTGTGTCGATGGCGTATTATTGTATATCGGCATCTGATTTGAATGAATTGAAAAGTTAATTAGAAGAGCTACATGAGAAGGAATTTATTCGTGTAAGTGTTTCCCCGTGGGGTGCATAGTTGTTGTTAGTGAAGAAGAAAGAAGGTTCGATGAGACTGGGTGTTGATTATAGACAACTAGTTGGGGCATGTGTATTTAGTAAGATTGGTTTGAGATCTGGATATCATCAAATTCGTGTGAAAGCAGACGATATTCAGAAGACTGCATTTAGAATAATGTATGGTCATTACGAGTATACAGTGATGCCATTTGGAGTAACTAATGCAACTAGTGTTTTATGGAATATATGAATAGGATCTTCCATCCTTATCTCGACAAGTTTGTAGTGGTGTTTATAGATGATATATTGATATATTTCAAGAGTGAAGAAGAGCATACAGAACATCTCAGAATTGTATTGGAATTGTTGACAGAGAAGAAGCTTTATGCTAAGTTGTCAAAGTGTGAATTCTGGTTAAGTGAAGTTAGCTTTCTTGGTCATGTGATTTCAAAGAATTGTATTGCCGTAGATCCTACGAAGGTAGAAGCTATGTCTCAGTGGGAAGCTCCGGAAGAATGTGTTAGAGATTCATAGTTTCCTGGGTCTTGCAGGGTACTATAGAATGTTTATCGAAGGATTTTCGAAGTTAGCATTTCCGTTAACTAAGTTGACAAGGAAGGGCCAAGCGTTTATTTGGGATTCAAAGTGTGAAGAAGGATTCCAATATTTAAAGAGGGGGTTGACCAGCACTCCTATTTTTATTTTGATGAATCTGACGGAATTTTTTTTAGTATATTATGATGCTTCGTTGACGGGCTTAGGCGGTGTGTTAATGCAAAATCTACAGGTAGTGGCTTATGCTTCGAGGCAACTTAAAGTTCACGAAAGGAACAATTCGACTCATGATTTGGAGTTGGCAGTCGCGGTCTTTGTTTTGAAGTTGTGGAGACGTTATTGGTCTTGTTCGATGTTTAAAGTATTTAGTGATCACAAAAGTCTAAAGTATCTATTTGATGAGAAAGAGCTTAATATGAGGCACATGAGATGGTTAGAGTTTCTTAGGGATTATGATTTTGGGTTAAATTACCATCCGGGTAAAGCGAACTTTGTTGCTGACGCATTAAGTAGGCAGTCTTTATATATATCTATGTTAATGGTGCGAGAATTAGATTTATTTGAACAATTTAGAGACTTGAGTTTATTCTGTGAGGGTACTCCTAATAGTGTTAAATTGGGTGTGCTAAGGTTGACGAGTGGTATTCTTGATGAAATTAGGACGAGTTAGAAAACTGATGTTGAGTTAGTTGATAAGTTGACGTTGATTAACCAAGGCAAAAGAGGTTATTTGAGAGTTGACGAGAATGGTTTTATGAGGTTTGGTGACCGTGTTTGTGTTCCTGATGTTGGCGAGCTGAGAAAGAGTATTCTTGAAGAAGGACATCGTAGTGGATTGAGTATTCATCCTGGTGCTACAAAGATGTATCACGATTTGAAAAAGTTGTTCTAGTGGCCTGGAATGAAGAAAGAAACTTCTGAGTTTGTTTATTCTTGTTTGACTTGTCAGAAGTCAAAGATTGAACATCAGAAGCCGTATGGGGTTATGCAACCATTTTTTATTCCGGAATGGGATGGGACAGCATATCTATGTATTTTGTTTCTGTCATACCCCAAATTTTGACGCTAAGATCATACACCATTCACATATCAATCATCAATCAAGAGTTTTAACTTAAAACTCTGCTTGTGGTGTTGTGCTCAATTCATCTGCAAGGGAATCATCTAGCACCAATTTTTTTTTAGTTTGTATATGTTTTACTAACCAAAATACCAAAAATATTTCCTAGTGCATTTGTATGTTTGTGTTTTGTAGGTACCAAGTCAAAATATCCATCAAAAAGGGCATTTTTCAGCATTCTTCAGCAAGCAATCGATTTGGATAGGAGTGCAATCAATTGCACCAACTAGATTTTCACCAGATTGGCATTCTGTTTCTTGTGCAATCGATTTGCATAAGAGTGCAATCGATTGCACCAACTATTTTTGCATTAAATTCAGGCAGTGCAATGGATTTCCATAATAGTGCAATCGATTGCACCAGTGCGAAATTTGAAAAATGAAGGCAATTTTCATCTTTTTAAGGTGATGACATCATTTTCAAGTGTGGGAAGCATGACTTAGTTCTTATATTTTATTTCCTACATCATTTTATCTTAAACCCTCATGTGATCATATCAAGACCATTGGATCATAATTTTGGCTCCAAATTCATTTACCAAAACTAAATCTATTTTCCAATCCTAACTCCAAACCACCAATAATCCAATGCCTAAATCCTATAAATAGAGGCTTTCCCCTCTTCATTTCTCAAGCTTTGAAAGCCAAAGAAACTCTTGCTCTTTCTCTTCTTCTTTCAAAAAGTTAGTAAGTACCATCTTAAACCTCACTAACTTTGAGCTAAACCTTCATCTAAACACTATTTCTTCATCAATTGTGAGAGATCAAGGCTTGTGGTTGTGTTGTTCTTGAAGAAGATTCAAAGTTTGTGAAATATTTAGTAAATCTCAAGATCCTTTCCATAATTCGAGATGTGATCAATTGTAGCTTTTGTGTGATGCACCTTTGGTGGTATATTGATGCTATTTGCCTGCTTACTTGATGTATTTTCGTGCTCAAGTGGATCCAAGATCACAAGGTGTTTGGTTTTATGTTTAAACAAGTTTTTTCCCTTTGCTTTGCTGTTTTTTTTGAAAAAATGCATGGTGCAATCGATTGCTCTCTTGCTGCAATCGATTGCACAGGTGTAAAAATGTGTTGTTTTTGAAAACTGAAGAAGGTGCAATCGATTGCACCATTAGTGCAATCGATCGCACACTGACAAATTTTGTTTTTACCTTTTTTAAAGCTTGTTTTGATTCTAACTCATCTTTTACTCCCTTCTTTTGTTATTTTCTTTGAATCACAAGTTAGAGGCCTAATTTCACTCTAATATCAATGGACTTAGGGCGTCGATAAGATGAAAATCCAAATCCGCAAAATTAAGTGATTGAAATTAGAGATGGATGGAGCTTTTGAATGTGATTACATCTTTTATTTCTTTTTATTTTGATCGATGAAAGTCTTTGATACCTTGAGAATTCTTATGGAGTCTTGGTAAAGACGAGATCGCTACCTATTTTCTTTTCGTGCGGTATTGCTGTCAGAGAGTGATCTATATATCACTTCTCTCCCATGCATTAGCACATAAAGTTTTGACCGGCCTCGTTGTAGGGTGATTTCTACATAAATCACTTGGCGATCTGCTTAACATAACGTAATATTTTGTGTCCCGAATAAAAAGATCAAGTATGGAAGAGAATTGTACGCGGTTGATTTAAGACTTATGGAAGTTTGTCGTGTAGTCGCTGTGATTTTATCAAGCTTATGATAAACTTCCGTTAACTTTAAATCCGAGAACATCCTTCACTCACCATCGATATTCATTACTAACTTTGATAACATACTTGAAAAGTTTCAACATGGTATCTTTAACATCTAACAATTGACTTTAATTTCCGCACTTTATTATATTGCTCTTTATATTTCGCTTTACGCTTTATTTTTATCATTTCATCATGTTTATGTTTCCACCATTTTCTCTTTGTCCATTTGGACGTTTATATTCCACCATTTTTCTATTTGTCCATTTGGACGCTTTACTTATGCTTCCGCTATTTTCTTTGGGTACACTTGTACCATACTCTATTTTTGTGCTAAAACATTAATAAACAACTTGAAATCTAAAAAACACATAAGGCTCCCAATGGACTATTGGTTACTATCCCGAGCATTTTGAAGATTTGGACTTGTTGGACATAGTACCTCTGGACCCTGTTATGCTACTGATACTCTATCTGTTATTCTGTCTGGAATGGGTTTGTTGTTTGTTTGTCTGTGCAAGTATTTCCTCAAAAGCCCTTGATTGTTAATTCCAAGGCAATGATATAAGGATTTTACCCAAAAATAGTCGTTACTCTGCCCGATTTTTGTCAGAATTTTAATGTGCTTAATGCAAAGTGGTGCTAAGATAATATGTTCATCTGGATCCCCATGTGTAGCGGGGAAAATCTGATATCAAAGCCATAGGATTGACTCGAATCAATATTTCGTTTGAAATCGCCACCGCGCTTTATTGTTTCCAAAGGAAAAGGGAAAAGAACGAAAAACCCAAAGTTTTGTTTCTTAAAACAAGAAAGAGATCTCAGGTACGGGTGTTGTTTATACAAGGGGAAGGTTTTAAGCACCCCTCATATCCGTGGTACTCCACGGGAACCTTTTTAAAAATCTGTGTGTGTGTGCTAAAAAAGGGGTTTGTTTTATTTTTAAAATAAGCTCGGCAAAGCGTTAAGCTTTGGGCCTACATACCTCCTCGGTGCAATGGAGAAGTCAGAGCTAATGTAGTTCCGCTTTTGGGAAAACGGTTTTTTAAAACGAATAAACACTTTGTTGTCGTTGGAGAGAAATACTCAGCCATTGATCTTGAGCATGAGAACAAACAAGTTCTTTGCATCGCAAATGAAAGAAGGGCCCCAACTCGGATAAAATCAACGAGTATGCCACTAGCTCTCTCACGCGGAAAAGATCTCGTTATTATCAATCAATTTCAAAATCGTGGGGTATAACCACTCTTTTCAACAATTAACGGTGTCTAAACTTTTGAAGAAAAAGCCACTAAGGGCAAAAGATATTTTTAAAGAAAAAGTTTTGAAAAGGTTGCAAACATAAGAAAGTTTTTGAAAAAGGGAGAAGATTTTGAAAATCTAAGAAGTGGGAGGAGATGAAGAGGCTATCCTATTGCGTAAAATAAAAGCTAAAGAAAGAAACGGTCTAACCAAGTAAGAAGCCAACACTTGACATTAAGAGTCAAGGTAGATTTCCCATCCTTTGGAATTATCAATACCAACACATTAACACTTGGGGATCCAGATGAACTTATTGTCTTAGCACCACTTTGCATAAACACATTAAGATTCTGACGAAAATCGGGCAGAGTAACGACTGTTTTCGGGTAAAATCCTTATCTTAATGCCTTGGAATTAACCATCAAGGGCTTTCAAGGAAATACCTGCACATATAAACAGACAACAATCCAATGCCAGATAGACAGAATAACAGCAGAGTAATAATAGAAAAAAGGTCCAGAGGTACTAGGTCCATAAGTCCGAATCTCCAAAATGCTAGGGATAGTAACCAATAGTCTAGAGAGAGCCTTATGTGTTTTTTTAGATTTTGGTTGTTTATTAGTGTTTTAGCATAAAAGTAAAGTATGGTCCAAGTGGACAAAAGAAAAATAGCGAAAGCATAAACATATGTCCAAACGGACAAAGAGAAAATGGCGGAATTTAAAGATGATGAAATGATAAAATAAAGCGATAAAGCGAGAAATATAAAGAGCAATATAATAAAGGTGCGGAAATTAAAGTTAGTTGTTAAATGTTAAAGATAACCATCTTGAAACTTGTCAAGTATGTTATCAAAGTTAGTAAGAAGATCTATGGTTAGTGAAGGATGTCTCGGATTTAAATTCAATAGAAACTTATCAGAAGCTTGACAAAATCATAGCGACTACACGATAAATTTCCATAAGTCATAAATCAACCGCATACAATTCTCTTCCATGTTGGATCTTTTTATTTGGGACACAAAATATTGCGCTATGTTAAGCAGATCGCCAAGTGATTTATATAGAAATCACCCTACAACGAGGCCGGTCAAAACTTTATGTGCTAATGCATGCAAGAAGAACGATATGTAGATCGTTTTCCGAAAGCAATACCGCACGAAAAGAAAAATGGTGAGTGATCTAGTCTTCACCAAGAATCCATAAGAATTCTCAAGGCATTAAGACTTTCATCGACCAAAATAAAAAGAAGTAAAAGACGGAACCACATTAAAAGCTCCTTTCATCCATAATTTCAATCACTTAATATTGCGGTTTTGGATTCTCATCCTATCGACGCCCTAAGTCCATTGAAATTAGAGAGAAATTAGGCCTTTAACTTGTGATTCAAAGAAAATATCAAAAGAAAGGAGTAGAAGATGAGTTAGAACCAAAAACAAGTCAAAAACCACAAAAACAAGCATTCTGTCCAGATGTAAATCGATTTGCACAGGGTGTAAATCGATTTGCATAACTCTGTTTTCAAATCTACGCAGTTTTTCAGTTGTGTAAATCGATTTGCACCAGATGTAAATCGATTTGCACAACACAGTTTTCAAAAAAACAGCAAATAAAGAGAAGAAAACTTGTTTAAACATAAAACCAAACACCTTGTGATCTTGGATCAATTTGTGCACGAAAATGTATCAATTAAGCAAGCAAATCTCATCAATGTAGCACCAAAGGTGCATCAAGCATAAACAATAATGGATCACATCTTGGATCATGAAAAGGATCTAGAATTTTACCAAATCTTCACAAACTTTGAATATTCTTCAAGAACACACAACCACAAGCCTTGATCTCTCACAATTGATGAAGAAACTAGTGTTTATGTTGAGGTTTAGCTCTAAATTAGTGAGGTTCAAGATGTGAGTCACTAATTTATGTGGAAGAGAAAGAGCTTTGAGTGATGGGTTTGGAAGAGGTGAGGAGAGAATTTGAAATAAGTTTCTTGGCTATCAAAGCTTGAAAAATGAAGAGGGGAATGCCTCAATTTATAGCACTTAGGCTTGGGAAATTTTGTGGCTTGGAGTTAGGATTGGAAAATAGAATTAGGCTTGGGAAATGGTTTTGGAGCCAAAAATGAAATCCAATGGTCTTGACGCAATCACATGAGGGTTTATGATTAAATGATGTAGATAATCAAATGTAAGAGCTAAGTCATGCTTCCCATGCTTGCAAATGATGTCAACACTTTCAAAAGCTGAAATTTGCCTTCATTTTTCCAAATTCGCACTGGTGCAATCGATTTGCATCTGATGCAAATCTATTTACATAGCTGAAAAAGGCAAAATCTGAAAAAAAAAAAACAGTTATGTAAATCGATTTCCACATTATGCAAATCGATTTGCACTGATGGCAGAAGCAAAATCTGGGCAAAATCAGTTGTGTAAATCGATTTACACCTTATGCAAATCGATTTGCACAGTGAAAATGTTGAAAAATGCCCTTTTTGAAGGATACTTTGACTTGGTACCTACAAAACACAAACATACAAAAGCACGAGGCAATATTTTTGGTATTTTGGTTAGTAAAACATATACAAGACTAAAACATTGGTGCTCGATGATTCCCTTGCAGATGAAGTGAGCATAACACCGAGAGCAGAGCTTTAAGATGAAACTCTTGATTGATGATTTATATGCAAATGAGGTATGATCTTAGGGTCAAAAATTGGGGTATGACACCAAGTGGTAATGTATTGGATTAGTATTGATAGTCCAAAGGATGGTAAATCTACCTTGACTCTTAATGTCAAGTGTTGGCTTCTTATTTTGGTTAGACCGTTTCTTTCTATAGCTTTTATTTTATGCACTAGGATAGCCTCTTCATCTCCTCCCCTTCTTAGATTTTCAAAATCTTCTCCCTTTTTCAAAATCTTCTTATGTTTGCAACCTTTTTAAAACCTTTTCTTTAAAAATATCTTTTGCCCTTAGTGGCTTTTCTTCAAAAGTTTAGACATGATTAATTGTTGTAACAAGCTGCGATACCCCATGATTTTGAAATTGATTGATATAATGGAATTTTTTCCGCGTGAGAGAGCTAGTGGCATACTCGTTGATTTTTATCCGAGTTGGAGCCCTTCTTTCATTTGTGATGCAAAGAGTCCGTTTGTTCTCATGCTCAAGATCAATGGCTGAGTATTTCTCTCTAACGACGATAAAGTGTTTATTCCTTTTAAAAAATCATTTTCCCTTTTTAGTGGAACTACATTAGCTCTGACTTCTCCATTGCACCGAGGAGGTATGTATGCATAAGGCTCAATGTCTTGCCGAGCTTATTTTATAAAACAAACCTTTTTTAGCACACACGACACACATTATCAAAAAGGTTCATGTGGAGTACCACATATATGAGGGGTGCTTAAAACCTTCCCCTTGTATAATCAACACCCGTACCTAAGATATCTTTTTGTTTTAAAAACAAAATTTGGTTTTTTTCGTTCTTTTCCCTTTTCCTTTGGAAACAATAAAGCGCGGTGGCGACTTTCACTGAAATATTGAGTCGAGTCAACCAATGGCTTCGATCTCAGATTTTCCCCGCTACAGTTTGCCGAGGTCGGTGAAGAATTGTAAATCCATTTGGGTTATCGTAGATAGAATGACAAAGTCTGCTCATTTTATACCAACGAGAGTGGATTATCCTATGGAAGGTTAGCTTAGTTGTATATCGAGAAGATAGTGAGCCTGCATGGTATACCCTTAAGCATTGTGTCTGATAGAGATCCAAGGTTTACATCAAAATTTTGGGAAGGTTTGCAGAAAGCTTTGGGTACTAAGTTAAGATCGAGTTTTTCTTATCATCTGCAGACTGATGCTCAAAGCGAGAGGACGACTCAATAGTTGGAAGATTTGTTGCGTGCTTTTGTGCTGGAGAAAGGTGGTTATTGGGATAGTTATTTACCTTTGATTGAGTTTACCTACAACAATAGTTTTCATTCAAGCATTGGTATGGCTCAGTTTGAGGATTTATATTGTAGGAGATGTAGGACACCTCTATGTTGGTATGAATCTGGTGAGAGTGATGTGATTGGACCAAAGATTCTCAAAGTCGTTAGAAGAGCTACCATGATAAGAGGCGGAGAACACTTGAATTTTAGGAGGGAGATCATGTGTTTCTGAGAGTTACTCCTACGACTAGTGTTGGTTGAGCGCTGAAATCAATGAAATTGACGCCGCATTTTATTGGTCCGTTCCAAATTATGGAAAGGGTAGAAGAAGTAGCTTATCGTGTTGCGTTGCCACCTACACTTGCGAATTTACAGGATGTGTTCCATTTGTCTTAGTTGAGAAAGTATATTGTTGATCCCTCTCATGTGATCCAAGTGGATGATGTACAGGTGAAAGACAACTTGACAATTGAGATATTTCCTGTGAGAATTGAAGATCGAAAGATGAAGCAATTGCGTGGTAAAGAGATAGCTTTGGTCAGAGTAGCTTGTGGAGGACCAGAAGGTGGTAATGTTACTTGGGAATTGGAGAGTCAGATGAAGGACTCCTATCTAGAACTCTTTGCTTGAGGTATGTTATCGAGGACGAAAATTCTTTTAGTAGGGGAGAGTTGTAACACCCCATAATTTTCATTATTAATTTAATTGGAATTTAAATTAATTAATTGGAATTAATTGATTATTTGATGATTTATTTGGAGATTTATGAAAGTAAGTCATTGGGCCGATGTGACAATTAGTAAAAAGGGAGGTGTTGAGTGTTAAGCATTTTACTAAAGTGGAATTTGTATTTTCATAAAATAAGAAAAATTGGGAGAAGAGAAATAGAAAGCCAAAAGAGGAGAAGAGGACAAGAACGTGAAAGAGCAAGAGGAAGAAGAGAAGAGAAGAGCTATCGAGAAATTTGGCTAAGGTCAGGGGGACTCATCCATTTACTCTTTATTATCGGTTTAATAGTGGTAGGATTGAGTATTTAGGTTATTTAAATCAATTGATAGTATGTTAGATTTGGGGTTTTTGAAAAGTATAGAACAATTGTGGGATTGGGATGGAATTGGATGAATTAGAATGATGCTTGATGTTAAGGAACCCTAAATGTGTTAGAAAGATGTTAGAATGATTAAATCTGGACTGTAATGGTGGTTTGAACATGTTTGGAAGAATTTGGGTTGGGATTGGAATGGAGAAGTGCTTTCAAAATCTGGTATTTTTGGTTCTATGCACGATGTAACCGGGTAGCAGCACTGCTGTAACCGGTTAACACGTGGGAAAATGAATATTCTAGGCAAATTTGAGTAATGTAACCGGTTACCCACCATGCTCTAACCGATTAAAGGCGCATTTTGAAAATAGAAAATACATTGACGTAAAGGCGTAACGGGGTAACGCCCATGCGGCAACTGTTTACACCCGATGCTTTTTGAAAAATTATTTTGAAAATTCATATTTTTCAAATCGCATATCCGTTTTAGGCGCCATTTTGAGAGTTGTGTCACTAATTAAATATTTAACATAATTAAATGGTGTTTTAGGATGTAGCTCGATTTTATTTTAAAACCCAATTTTATTTTATGTTGGTAAGTCATATGCTACGTGTTTAAGTGTTAAGTGTAACTATAAGGTGGAATTGTGGCAATGTAATTGCTTGGTGGATTGTTGAATTTGATTGTGGACTATGCAAAATTAATTTTTGAAATGGTGTAGTAATATAAATGCATTGTTTTGATGTTGCTTTGGTGAGTTGAAATATGATAATGATTGTTCATATTAATTGGTTATGATGATTAGCATGCTTAAGGTTGTGCATGCATACATAATCATAATCGTGGTTGTATCCTGATAGTGTTGGATCAGCGGTAGCTAATTCACAGTGTGCGGAATTAGTGAGTGGAAGTAGCCGTATCTTATTGGTGGTGGATCGGTGAGATAGGTTAATCCCATGATTGGTACCACATGCACGAGTCGTTGCATTTGCATATATGTGATATAACATGATTGGAAGTTGTCCAATGTTATATTAGTGTGTTGTGTCTTATGATAAAGCTGTGTGGATAATTGTTTATGAATGATTTTTAAAATATGATTGTACTGCAGTTAGGGGAATGATCTATTTATGAAGTTTTATCATTATGAGCTAATAATATAATTTAAATGTGATTGTCTCACCCTTACTGTTGACCATTTTCAAATTAAGGAGTAGTTGCTTGTGCTTGGTGAGGATAGCTAGTATAGTTATTTCATTTAGTTCGGTTGAGTCAGTGTCTTGCCCTAGTCTTGTAACACTGGGAAACGTTTACTTAGAGTTGTATGATGAACTATTATTTCTTTGTTAGAATAATGTTTTGGTTGGTTTTGAGTCGGTGATCTCTTAGTGTTCAATACAGATGTTTTATGTTATTCAGATTATAAAGTAAATCAGTTGTGTTAACATGTTTGCTGAATAATATGGTTTGATGTTCCTTATAAGGCATGAACGGATTAAATATGTTTGATGTTTTGGAGTTTTAATACCCTTTTTACATGTTTATGAATTTAATTAATATTCTTCGGGGGTTTAGAGGGGTGTTACAAAGTCCATGCAAGTAGAATTTGAAATGAGTATGATGGGAGAACTTAAATTCTTTCTGGGAATTCAAATTAATCAAACTTCTGAAGGAATTTACATACATCAAACTAAGTATGTCAAAGAACTTCTGAAGAAATTCCACCTATCAGAAAGTAAAGAAGCCAAAACTCTAATGCATCCTACATGTATTTCAGGAAAAGATGAGGTAAGTAAGAAAGTAGATCAAAAACTCTACGAAGATATGATTGGATCTCTACTTTATCTGACAGCATCTAGACCAGATATTTTGTTTAGTGTATGTTTATATGCAAGATTCCAATCAGATCCTAGAGAATCCCACTTGACTGCTGTCAAGCGAATTCCGAGGTATCTGAAAGGTACTACTAATGTTGGATTGCTTTATAAAAGATCCAATAATTACAATTTAGTAGGATATTGTGATGCTGATTTTGCTGGAGACAGAGTGGAGCGTAAAAGTGTTAGAATAAGATTGAGAATCTATGTTCAGAATCTGGTTTTGATGATAACGAGCATATATTTTGTGAGTAACAATTTTATTACTAATGGTTTCATTTAGTGTGCAGATACTATACTATAAATCTTATACAGGATTTATCAGAAAAAGAGTACAAAGACTACATAAGAAACTGGCTCAGATATGAAATCAAACATCCAGAAGAATGATGAAGCAAAACATCATTCATCAGATGTTCTGATTAAGAACACGTCAAACAAGCCAAAGTCAGGAGATCAGAAGCAAAAGAAGCAACGATGAAAAACAAGCCCACTCAGAAGAACGAATAACATCAATGTCCACATGCAACAAGCAAAGTATCAGAAATAAACTCAGACAAGCTTCAAGGAATTACAAAGAATTATCAGATACATGAAGTCCGGTACAACAAGAAGATCATATGTGAAAAAGATTAGAAGTTCTAATAGAATAACGCAGTGACATACAAAATGCAAATAATAAAAGAGTCACTTGTGAACCAATGAAGAATCTATAACTCATTATACAAATTGAATAAAATACAAGTCTCAGAACCAAATGGGAAGCCGTTAGAAACATCATCATATGCGAAACGGTTACAACATTTAAAAGGAACAACTCCCAAGGTTGATTGGAGAAGCAAGCCACATGCAGCGCGTTGGAAAGACAAAGCTTAACAAAAGAAGCACGCCTTCAACTATCATCATCACGTTAAGGGTAAGATTCTTACAAGAGAAACACTTGTCACTCATGAGCCAATCGAGACAAAGCATTCAAGACAAATCTTCAAACAATTGCAACGGCTAGATTCCAACGGTAACACACTAAGCTATATATATATATATATATATATATATATATATATATATACCAAACAACAAACTTAAATGTGTGTCCACCAACACCAAAAATACTTTGAGAGTGACCATCGTACACCCAAAATGTATTAAGTGAATATCCAGAGTGTGTATCCATGGTGCAACTACAGAGTGCAGAAAAGGGGAAATCTTAAGAGAAAATCTATAGAGAGAAGCTGAGCATGAAAGTATAAATGAAGAAATATGAAATCATGCATCAGAAGTTACATAAGAGGCAACGCATACTCTGTATGTGATGAATCAATTCATAGTGTTGTCATACACTAAACATAAGCCTGTGTGAAGGAAAGGAAATGGAGAGCATGAACGTGAAAGCTGACAAGCTAATTTAAACTGCTAAATTAGAGGCAACATACACTAAGTGTATGATGAATCAAATGTTGAAATACACATCATATGCCTACAAGAAGAATCTCAAAAGATGAAGCAAAAAACTTGCATGTTATGCAGAATGCTCCAATGGAGACTAGAAGACATCCACAGATACTTGATCAAGCTTTAAATTGATCATATTGAAAGACAAAGGAAACTGAATACACTGAGTTATTGCTCAAATAGTGTTTCATGTTTACTAATGTTGATCAATATGTTATTAGATGAAATCAACTTTATGATCAGTATCGAAGAAGAAGATGAAGATCAAGACAAGAAGCAACCAAGACAAAAGCTGCTGCTCTAAATCTGCTTTCAGAAGAAGAAGATCTCATCCAGAAGTTCAAGAATAAAAGACTACAAGATTATGTATTACTCTTGTAACTAATTGAAAACACATAGAGTTGTTGCTCATAGTTTGTTATTTCTTAGGAATCTTATGATAAACTGTTTCGGCTCCAGAAGTGACTTCTAGTCAGTGAGTCGTAAACATTTGTACTTAGAATAGGAGAAAATTTGCATAAATAAGAAGCACACTTATAATCTCCAGAAGAATAATTTTGAAAATAATTGGTGATGATGTCTTGAGCGACCAAGTAAAGGTCAAAAGCTTGAGAAGACAATGATGGTGGTCATTATGGAAATTCTCTTGGAGACCAAGTGAAGGTTAGAAGTCAAGGAGTCAATGAATGTTATATCTCGTAGAGATCACTGAACAGTTCATTGTAGTTAGTCACAAAAGGTTGGTTGTGTAGGGTTAGCCACAGCAGCTGGGCGTGCAGGTTACTAGATTGATGAACCTTATATCCAAATGGGATCACTGAACAGTTTAGTCATCTAGGGTTTAGTCACTCGCGGGTAGCATGTGCAGGGTTAGTCACACTAGTTGGCTGTGCAGGATTGTTAGTCACGAGGGAGGATCGTGCAGATGTAATCAAGTTTGCTTATAGTGCATCAAGACCTCTGTTGAGAGGCAAATTACTCGAGGAAGGTGACTGGAGGCAGAGTAATTTAGAAGGTGAAGCAGGATAAAAATAAACGTGTCTTTTACTTTCTGCACAGTTCATTTTAACTTAGAACCTTAACGCAGAAATCTTCAGAACTGTAATGAGACAAGTCAGAAGTTCTGATGATGCAAAGAAGTTAATAATGAACATCTCATTGGTTATGCAACTCCATTCAAACATGCTTCCACAACATCAAAAGCATATCCAAATGATATGATACTTAAATAAAGAAAAGAATATTAAGAAAGGGAAATTTTAATTGATAAATAACACAACTCAATCCCCCCTTTCTAGTGTTTTACTCCACCTTCAAAAAGTACTTCCGGAAGCTGTCAGTTTCTAGGAAAGAGTCTAATCTCCTATTATAGCAAGAAGCAAGCTACAATTGCACTTTCAACATTTGAAGAAAAATATGTAGCTCCTTAAGGCTGTAGCACTCAGATGCTCTGGGTGAAAAGTCAATTAGAAGATTATCCCATCTATGAGCGTAAGATTCCGATCTTTTGTGATAACACTTCTGCTATTTGTTTTTAAAAAAATCCTATTTTACACTCTAAAGAAAAGCATATAGAAATTAAATATTACTTCATTAGGGACTATATTCAGAAAAGGATACTTACTTTTAACTTTGTTGATACAGACCATCAATGGGCTGATATCTTCACAAAACCTCTTTCTGAAGATATTCCGAAAAATGTTAGTATGGAATTTTGTCCAGAATGAAGTTATGTTAAATATCTGAAATGCCTTTAGAACATTCTTTTGCCTGAAATGAACTTTTTAATTCATAAGTCTTCAGTCGTTAGAAGTGAAATGATTTAGAAACATCTGACCTACTTGGTTTAGAAGTTCATTTTCTAATTTGGTTCAGTAGTTCACTACATCAAACACCTGTCACATTTGCAAACCCTAGAATTTGAACACGTGTTCAAATTTTGGAAAGGTCACGCGTACAAGCTATTGAGGCAAGAGTCATTTGTAACTGTTGTCTTAAATCTATTACGTTTCCCCTAATATCATTAATCATGATACTTTATCCTTTGCGTTTTTCCAATATTTTCTCATCATTTCTACAAAGCATGCAAATCTCTGCATTTATTGCATCTGGTTATACGTTCTAATTCCTCCTCTTTTCATCCCTATATATATTCGCATTCAGTGTCAACTCTTAGCACTTCCCTAAACCTAATCCTTGTTGTCTGTCTCTAAACTCTTCTCTCTCCCATGGCCTCCCAAACATCTCTTATTGTCATCAAAGAGAAATTCCTTTGGGAATCACAAAGCAATGAACACTATATTGCTTGTTTTGATAAACAAAGATGGAGGAGATATATTGGCCTCCTTCTTGGTCCTATCTTCACCAATATGATGAAAGAGTTCTGGACTCATTCTTCTATCAGCAATGATAATTTAAGCATTACTTCGACCATTCATGGGATTCCTTTCACCATAACTGAAGCATCTATTGCTGCAACCACTGGCTGTCCCTCTGACCCAAATGCTGAATGTTTAACATTTTAGCAAGTTTTCCTGACGTGCTCTAAACAACCATTTTTTCTTTCTCCTACAAAAATGGTATTGTTCCGTATCTCTCTCTCTCTCTCTCTCTCTCTCTCTCTCTCTTCACCTTGTTTCCTCGAGGAAACTTTCACAAGATCTTGTATTCTAGAGATCGTTTTCCCATCCACCTCCTTGAAAAAGGTTGTCCTATTAATTTTCGTTCCATCATCTTCAGCCATTTCGGGGAATCTCTCTTGGCCTTCAAATGTGGTCAGAACTTCTACATTCCGTATGATCGAGTCTTATTTGTTCTGTTCGAATCTGCCAGAGTAGTAAAAATTCTTCGCAATACAAACTTTCCAAACAGCGATGAAGTTCTGTTTGCTGAGCCTTGTGAAGCTTTTTCCTTTACCTGTGAAAACTTTGATATTAATTATTAGAAGTTTCTGTTTGGTGTCTTTTATTGGTGCTTGTACTTCTCTTTCTTATCATTAATGAAATATTTCCTGGTTTCTACATTTTTTTCATGATTATTGTTAAAAAGGGAAAAACGTAAAATATTTGGATATCATAACAGATTACTTAAAGAACAGAAATATCTCAATCAGGGAAGTACTTATGAGAAAGCCTTGACAATCATTTTTTTACGCTTTTTGATTTATGACAAAAAGGGGGAGAGAAAATGCGAGTTTTTGATCTGACTAATATAACAGCTATTGGGACTAAGTCTCAAACAATTCTAACAAGTGAACAAAAAGGTTTCTTTCTGAAAGTATGCAGGTAAATCATATTCTGAAAGAAATTTTGATAGATCTTCTAAATTAGCAAACAAGTTAATCTTCTAAAGAAATACACTAAAGAGAAAAACATACTTAGGGAAGTTATTTCTAAATTTTTCTCTAACTATTTATTTCAGGGGGAGATTGTCCTTCTAGTATACAAAATTTCTGATCAGAACTTAAATGTTTTGTCATCATCAAAAAGGGGGAGATTGTTAGAACATAGTTTGGTTCAAATCATATCTTAAAGTTTCGACGATAACAATTAAATAAATTTTGTATAAAGTAAATGTGGTACTCTAATTCTATGTTTCTCATTTCAGAAGAAGTTCTAACTCAAGTACCCTCAGAATATGAACCTTATGCAAAGCTGAACAAACAAATCAAGAATAGTCACGCTGAAGTTCAAGAAGTTCTAATGAAGCAACTTCTGAATGCACCAACCGTTGTAGACAAATTCAAATAGAAGTTAAATTCACAAAACCAA
Organism: Vicia villosa; assembly: GCF_029867415.1. Lineage (NCBI taxonomy): Eukaryota > Viridiplantae > Streptophyta > Magnoliopsida > Fabales > Fabaceae > Vicia > Vicia villosa. The sequence goes on from NC_081183.1 coordinate 74,243,020, forward strand.
ACATAAGTTATGAAGAAAAAGGAAAAACAAAATGCAAAGTTCTGATACAAGAATAAAGTGTCGTTAGAGACATAATGATTAAAAGATGACATAATGATTAAAAGACTTGATATTTTCAAACACGAACATGTTTGTGGTTCCCCAGAAAGTTGGATTTATAACCCCCGTAGTTGTCAATGCAATTTTCATGGCGAAAAGTTATGGCCTTTTTATTTGAGCAGCTTGTGTGTCCCTAATTTCCTTCTTGAAAGAAGATGACAGTCTCTACAAAGTGAGAAACATGTTTCAGGAAAAGAAGTTTGGGAACGATAGAAGTTTCACAATAGATGATAAAAACAGTCTGTTGAAGAACCTAATTTTGCAAGTGATTGATTAGTCTCTTGGTGTAAGAAGATAATTTACTATAGAAGATTCACAATAGACGATGAAGACAGTCTGTTGAAGAACCTAAATGTTATGAATGTTCAGTCTCTCCAGCATCGACACATTTCATATTGAAGTTATAATGAATGGTAAGTCTCTCCAGCATCGAAAGAGTTCATATTGAAGTTATAATGAATGGTTAGTCTCTCCAGCGTCGAGACAGTTCATGGTGAAGTTATTATGAATGGTTTGTCTCTCTAGTGTCGGGACAGTTCATGTTGAAGTTATTATGAATGGTTAGTCTCTTCAGTGTCAGGACAATTCATGTTGAAGTTATTATGAATGGTTAGTCTCTCCAGCGTCGAGACAATTCATGTTAAAGTTAATTCTTTCCTTTGTGAATGGTGAGTCTCCCAAGTGTATGAGACACTTCATTAAGGAAGGCCATTTGATTTCCTTCCCCAGCATGAGAATGCAGCCTAAGGGGAATATTAAACCTTGTTCTGTAAAAATCCTAAGTTTACCAAAGTCTATTTCTCCCTAAACGTCAGGGAGTGTTCATTTCATATCCCTAGTAGATCTGCTGCCTTCCTCCCAGTTTATAGGAAGGATGTTGTTTGTTTGTTCCATATATAAATAAAAAATATGTTGCTTTCATATCAGGCATGTGGGCTCTCTGGGGCCAAAATTGTGCTATCTTTTGTATTTAAGTCCCTCCTACGGTGCTGAGACGAAGATTCCATCTTCCCCTCACCAAGTATCAAGAACTTAAATAGGGGCAGCTGTTGTAACCCAATTTTTGACCACTGAGATCCCACCATATTTTAAATATTAGGATCATCATTATCATCATAATCATCATGAATTTATCATTTTCTAACAAAAATACAGAAAAATTGTTGTTTGTTGCTTGTGTCTCAAGATATGGGACTAATTAGGAAGAGACTGGGCAAATTAGGGTTTTGAGACCCACAAAGGAATTCTACATCCTTCCATGATTCAAAGGATTTTTTAATCAATATCAAGGTCCAAAGATGGTTCAAAGCAAGATCAATCACCTTAAAGTTCATCAGAAGCTCCAACTAGGGTTTTTGACCTAATTCCACTAGAGGGTTGACTTTTAATCAAGACATGGCTCCAAGACTCAAACTATGATTCAAGGGCATCCAAATCAGCATTATAGTCCACTCATGTCATTCATTTCAAGAGGAGATCTTGATTCATGTGAAAATCACAAAACTGTAGTTAATTTGGAAAAGTCAACTATGCCAGTCAACCTTTGACTTTTGAAGAAAATGGTCAACTATGGACTTTTAAGGATCCAAATCATCAACATATGATTATTGAAGACATTTGATCAAATAAAATCCAAAGAATTTATCAAGAATCAAGAGGTCAACAAAAAGACAAATTAGGGTTTTAAGTGAATTTTGACCTAATTTTGGGAACTTCAAATTTTGCCTACAAACTCAAAAATATCCAAACATGAATGTTGTAGATCTTGACAAAACAAAAAACTTATCACAATGCAACTTTTGGCTAAAAGTGATTATTTTGAGATATTTTGGATTAAGAAGGTTTATGTTCAAAAAACTTGGAAAATTTCTAAGTGTTTTCACCTAGTTTTTACTTAACTTAATGGATTTTTTTCTCCATGATCCAAAAAGAGTTTGAGGAAACTTTCAACAACTGAATTAAATTATGTAGCAAGGGCTTTCCAAGGAGACCACTAGCATGAAAATCCAAGGCTTGATTAGTGAGTTATGATTTTATGAAGGAGGCACCATGAACACTTGAATTCAAGAATGAAGATGAAGAAGTTATGAACCAAAACCATTTCAAATGCAAAGATTCCTTTCATGCAGCCCATATAACTTGTTCTAACCACCATAATCAGAATATTAAACTTTCTTTTGAGCTATAATCCAAGTGTTTAAGCCATTATCCAAGTTATCATTCCATTAATGGCATAAAGATCACACTTCCATTTTGATAAAGAGGCTTTATGCACTAAGTCAACTTGTCTTGAGTCTCTCCCATGTCTCTTCTGCACCAAAAACAAGTTAAACATCACAAGCAAGCCTTTACAAATCATAATAAAGTCATGGAAGCATGCTTGAGCTTGTACCATACCATTGGAAACACAATTTTCTCGTTTCTTCACAAAGAAGCAAGATGGTACAAGATCGCATGTGAGCTTCAAACGTATGAATTTTTTCCCTCCACAAACCTTAATCCTTGCCTATAAATAGAAGTCATTGGCCATTGCATGAAATACACCAGAATTCTCCAAGTCACTACCTCACTTGAAATTCTCATTTTCCAATCTTTGCATTTTCATAGTGATTTTGAGTTCCACAATTTCTGGGTATCAATGAACGGTTTAGACAACTTCTAAACATCATTTAGAAGTTCTCCATACCTTCCTCAACCTCTCAAAGATCCCCTAACCAAAAATCCCATTTTTACCTCCATTAAAGCTTCATTTAAGCTCATAACTTACCAAAATCAAAACCAAACACTTTCAAACCAAATTAGCCTTTCCAATAGTTTCTATAAATCATATAGAAGCTATCCATAACCTCTAAACACTTACCAAAGGAACCATACAGAAAATCACCATTCAAAATTCCATTAAAGTGTCAATTTGAACCAATGTTTGGATTTTGAATTTGGCTCGTGCGTTTTCAGGCCTTTTATGTTGGATACCTTCTAAACATCATTTAGAAGCTATCCAAACACCTGTTTTGGATCTGTAACACTTGGAACCTTAAGTTCCAGCCATAAATTTTTCTTGTTGTAGGTGAAATCGTGTTTGAAGTTGCAGGCACTTGTAGAGCATTGTGAGCATTCCAAAAGCTTCATTGGAGTTCCCTGAAGGTTTCCAGATAGTTGCAGCATTCCCAGAATCCCTCTAAGCAAGAGCTCAAACTCCATTTTCAGAGGTAAAAAACCTGAACTCCAATTTACTCATTTATGCATCAATTTGATTTAAACTTGTTCCATTTCTGATTAGAATCATGTAGGGAATAAAAGCCCTAAGGTTTTGGGGCTTGATTATGTGTTTACAAAATTCAATTTAAAAATGAATTTTAGGGTTCATAGTTAAATTGCATAAATTCATGAGTATTAATTTGAATTAATGTTTGATAATTAAGTGGTTAGATTCATGTGACATTTCCGAGCATGTTAGGGTTTTACATTTTTGAAATTGATCAAGAATCAGAGAAGTTTGAATTTGCCACTATTATTGTTCTTGTTGTTGTTTCACGTTGCTGAAGGTTGAAGATGATGGTGGGAAATTTGGAATTCAGGATTAGCTTATAATATAATGTGATGGAAGCGTGTTTTAAAATGAATACATCGTTAGCTCACTTGGTCACCAGCGCGCTCTTAGTCCTCTCATGCCACAAGTCTGGGATTCGAATCCCCCGCGCCCCAGACTTTTCGATTTATTTGTCATTTTTTCTCATTTACAACAAAACTTCACATATGTTGAAATGCTTGCCTCTCTTTGTCACCAAGCGCGGGCAGCCTAGTTGGTGTTATTTTGTGCATTGAGTGAGAGTGCATGGGTTCAAGCCTTGGCTCCCACAAATCCTTCTTTTTATCACTTGTTTTTTTAGTTTTCTTCACAACTTCAAAAAATCATTAAAAATAGTAGATTAATCTTTTTTAACCCCTTCTTTTTTGTGTGATTTATTTACTTTGTGTATTTTCACATTATGTTAAAAATCCCAAAAAATATTTATTTCTATCTCATTTAAAAATTAAATCAAAAACAAGTCTTTTAATATTAAAAAAATCAACAAAAATACATTTCTTTTAAATATTTCTTTAAGGTGACTTTGTGTATTTTTGTAAATATTTGTTTATGGTTAGAATAGGATGTCTTTGACTTCTTCATGTACCCTTAGACCATTTCTCTTAAATAAATAGGTATTTAACAATTAAAATCAATTAGGTTTAGGTGTTTATGTTTAAACCCTAATTTGAAAACCCTAGGTTTAAATCACTAACCAAAAATAAAAGAAAATGTTGATCTTTGTTTATCCATGATTTAATTAAGTTTGTTATCTTGTACATACTTGTTGATTTTAATCCTTTCTTTGTACTCAATTGTGATTTTAACCATTATCTTGTTAATTTCTTATATGTTGTTTATATAACGCCTTGTTTATTCATCATATTAATCATTCATCATTCATACATGAGTACGAATACAAGGGATTATATACATTCATCTCTTATTTATTGATTATCATACTCGCTTGTTTGCTCTTGTGTCACATGATATCACACACACCCTTGAGGTATCCATTTTTGATTGCTTAAGTTTGTTGTTTTTGTCCAAAAGGATGGGAATGATATTGACTAAAATTGTCAAGGTACTCACACTCCCTTTCCAAAAACTTTTATCTTGTGTGTAAAGTATTGTTAAAGCTTTTTACCTTGTCTTTTAATGGTTTAGTATTTTTAAAGCTTAACCAAACCCTTTTGTTTTAAACCTTGGTAATAAAGAATATAATTATTCCTGGTGAAACTATTCTTAGTCCATTGACCTTAGTATTGTTAAAGCTAGGTCTTTTGTTTTTTAAACCTTGGTGTTAAGAGAAGACTTATTCCCGGTGAAACTTCCCCTAACTTATTCACCTTGTATTTTAAAGCTTGGCCCCTTGTTATTTAAATTGTTAAGTATTTTAAAGCTTAAACATTTAAACTCCTTAGGTATTTTAAAGCTTAATCCCCTTTTAAAACTTGTTAAGTATTTTAAAGCTTAACCCTCTTTCAAAAAACTTGCGAGTATTTTAAAGCTCACTCCCAAAATGATTTTTGCCACTTTGGCCCCCTTTTTATTTTCCTTTGTAAGAGGAACTACAAAAGCTTTGACTCCCCTATTGTTAACGGGGTATGTCGGTCTAAGATGCGATGTCTTATCGAGCTCACTTTCAAAAAACTTTCTTTTCTCTTCCCCAATCTTTTTAAACAAGTTTACATAGGATTTTCAAAAGGTATGTATAAACAAAGACAATAAAATTTTCAAAGCGGTTTCCATGGAGTACCATGGATATGAGGGGTGCCTAAAACCTTCCCCTTGTAAAAAAAAACTTACGTAGCCAGATCTATGATAAGTTTATTAGTTTTGATTTTAAAAACTTATGTGGGTTTTATTCGCTCTTTCACCCATTCCTTTCGGAAACAATAAAGTGCGGTGGAGACTCTGTTTAAAAATGAGCTGAGTTTTTCCCATTACTCAAGTCTTACCAATTTCACCGCTACAGGTAAGAACACATCATTAACTGAGTCTCATAACACCTAGAATGCATATATCACGTTCACCATATTCATACATGTTTTGATTTTTATAACTTGCATTTTAACGTCTTTCAAATTAAGCTAATCATATGTATGAGTTCTTGGTACCCTAAGGATAAGCTTTGAATCATTGGCATGGAGTTTTAACGCCCAGAATGCAAGGTTCCATTGTTAGGGCACAAAAATGCAATGCTTTCGTTTTCATGTTTGCAGGTGCTTTTAGGCCAAACAAAGGGCACCATCGTGCTCAGAAGGAAGTTTCCAATCAAACCATGTCCCTAGTTGCAATTTATTCATCGTTTCTTTGAGTTTTGAAATTTGCAGGAATAACTACCAAAATATTGTGGATAAATCGTAGCTAATTTGCAGCTACGAGAAAAATCTGGAAGTTTGCAGGTGTTCGCTACGAATGAAATCGTAGAAAATTCTCAAGGCATAAACGTTGAAGACGGTGAGTATGTGGCACCTGATTCGTTTCTAATTTCCCAGTCAAACGCCCCTTGGGACCCAATCCGATGACTTTGACCTTGTTATCATTATCATACGTTTTTATATTTTTTTTTTCTTTTTAGCCATTCCACTAACAGCATGTGCAGGTAGCCAAGTTGGACAGGCATGGGGAACCATAACCATAAGGACCTGGGCTCGATCCCAGTGTCCCTCACCTATTTTTCTTTTATTTCTTTCACTTTCTCCTTCTTATTTTAATTAACTTTTCAACATTTAATTAACAATTAACCATTAGGATTAGGTTTACCAAATATTTTTTTCGTAGGATTAGGTTTACCAAATATTAATTTTTTACCAAATGTTCCTTAGGATTAGGTTTACCAAATATTAACTTTTCAATATTTAATTAACAATTAACCATTAGGATTAGGGTTAGGTTAATACAATCATCCGTTTTTAATTAACAATTAGGATTAGGTTTACCAAATATTTTTTTCTTTCTAATTTCATTTAATTAAATTTTTAATCAATTTTAGTTATTTAGGATTAATCATCAAAAAATATAAAAATAATTAGATTTAGGATTTGATTAGATCTTTTATAGGTTCATATTTATAATCAAATTTTCAATTAGAGATTTAATTAGATTAGATTAGAGTTAATTGTATATAATTAAATATTTAGATTAATTCCATTGATTAATTAGATTTAGGTTAATTTTCATAATTAGATTAGATTTTCAATTAACATTAACCAAAAATATTTTGAAAATCTTTTTCCTTCCCATCCTGAACCTTTACAATTTTATGTATCTGCTTATGGTTTGTAATAACTTAATTAGGGTTTACCTTCCGCATTTTCAATTATGTAACTGCTTATGGTTTGTATAGCTTAACTAGGGTTTTACTTCCCGCATGCCCCAATTATGTAACTCTCCCAAGGCTATGTAATAACGTAGGATTTTACTTTCCGTAATTTACTTTCTGCACCTCATAACTGTTAGATGTATGTTAAATGGATTGTATGGCAAGACTAAAACCGATCGATAGCTAACCTAACTTCAAGATAAATAATAGAATCAACACACTTGCACTCAGACACCTTTAGGGTAACCTCTCTTGTTGCCTTACGATTACATGGTAAAGTCCCTCGAACGTGAGGGTATCTAAGTAAAGACGCTTACGATTAATATCATCATAGTCCTTCTGATATAAAGATCATAGACCCTTCGAGTTCCCTACGATAAAATGATCTTGTTCCTCAATGACGCTACGATTAAAAATGATGATAGACCCTTCGAGTTATGACACCCCAAATCTACCTGATAATTATAAGCAAAAATCAAAGTACATTAAAATTTTCAACATACAATGGGATGTCACATTTCAACTTAAAACTACAAACAACCCGTATCTCATTTAACATTGATACATAGCATTCGGAAACACAAATTTAATCAATTGAATCCAACTTCAACTTATAATTTAGAATCAACTTAGAAACATATTTTATTCAACTGAAATAACTTTTTAATGACAAAGTACTTAACAAATTCCATTTACTACTTTTCTTTAACTAAAATAAATTTCAACTTATAATACAACAACTTAACTAATAACAACTACCCCCCTGAGTGCTACATATCAGAGCCAAACCCTCTTGAATTATCATAGAGCATCATAAAGGCTTCATAAAAATACTTCGAACTTCCACATTTATTCTTGAGTACCTGCCTATTTCCTATGATAAGGGAAATATCAGCAGAAAGGGTGAGATATCGAATACTATAAACAAGAGCATGATAATTAATACATTAGATAAAGGAATATATAATCATGTCATACCCTAATTTTGACCCCCTTAAGATGTCACACCTCCAAACTTTTCATCAAAGTCAAAACAGATACTTAGAGTAGTCACTTATTCATCTAGTACTTAGTCGGGGGTGTTCAGGAACAAAAGAGCTCAGGCAAAGGATCAATCAATAAAAGGGATGGTTTCTAACACAACCATGGGACTCAAAAGCTTCATTCTATTCACCTATGATTGATTAGATACCCATCACCTGGACTCAGGTTTGCTTACTTCACCAGTCTAGGGTTTTGAGCCCATCAAGGACTAAAATCAGGGATCACATTTGGGAAACCCTAAAAAGCTCAAGGGCATCACTCAAAGGCTTCAGTCATCCTCAATTAGTTCATATGACAATATTCATAAGGCATTACACTTCAATCCAAGGTCTATAGTCATCAATTTCATCTGGTCGACAATTAGGGTTTTTGACTTAATTCACCAAGATAGTTGACTTTTTAATTAGGACATGGATCCAAAACTCAAAGCATGACTCAAGAGCTTCTATTACCTCAATATAATCCATTCACATCATTCATTTGAGGAGGAGAGTTTGATTCATCACAAAAATCCAAGAATTCACTTCATCTGGAAAAAAATCAACTGTATAAGATCACCTTTGACTTTTTGGAAATTTTGGTCCACCATGACTTTTAAAGTTTTAAATCATCAATATACGATATTTGAAGTCATTTGATCAAGAAAAATCAATAAAATCAATCAAGAATCAAAAATTCAAAGTTTGACTTTTCATACTTAGAAAATTTTCTAAGTGTTTTCAAGTGGTTTTTGCCAAACTTTGGAAGGGAATATCTCAATATTTCACCTACAAACTGAAAAAAACTTCCAACATGAAAGTTGTAGATTTTGATCCAATGAACAACTTTGTCACATATAATTCTTTGGCTAAAAATTAACCATGGAAGAGATATGGAGCTTCAAAGTGACTGCCTTCACAAAAGAAAACCCTAGTTTTCTTCAAACTTTATGGGACTTTTTCACTAATTTCCCTAAAGATTTTGGGCAAACACCAAACTAATGAATTGAAATACATGTTAAGGTCTTTCCAAATTATGCTCAACCTTCTCCAAATTCATTTTGAGCTAAGAGTTATGCTTGTTCAAAGTTGGCCTCATGAAGTGAAATTATAGGTCATGCCAAATTTTGAAACTTGCAATTTTATGCAATTGCCTACACTAATTGATGCCTCTAAACTTCAGAAATATCATAGAGGATAGGAGAGGATCAAATGCATCATTGCAAAGAGATTGAAGAATATTCAAAAATTCAATGCCATGTGATTAAGTAATCATTACAAAATGGAATATTGGTGAATCATCAAGGAATCTTCTTCTAGGCCAATTAGAACTCTCCTCTGCATCAGAATTGTCCCCTAGGATCATACAAGATCAATGGTTGGGGAAGCTAGCTCGAAAATCCATCATTGCATATGTGATATTTTCAAACTTTCTTCATGCTTAAGAAACCAAAATGACTTCACTAAGCAAGCTCACTCCTCTGCAACTATACTGAACTATTTGCCTATAAATACAAGTGCTATCCTCCATACAATTCACACTAAAGCAACTCCAATTCTTGCTTTCTCTTTCTCTCCCTCATGCTTATGGTTTTTCAAAGTTCTTTGGCAAGAAGAATCGATTTCTTCAAACCAGAGCTCTTCTTTGAAAAGTAAGCATTCTAACATCTCAAAGGGGTTCACTAGAGGTGATCGAAGCAACTGGATCACTTATGTAAGTGGAGTAACACCATAGTCACTCTCACTTTGGAGCTTAAGCAATTGGAGGTCTGTAGAAGAATTCAGAATGTGTGAAGCCAATCTAAGCACATCAACATGTTCCTAGAGGTGTAGTGAAGCTATTCAGATGCCTGCAGCACATCTGTAACAACTAATTCATCAACCTCCATGTTCACTTGAAGCTCAATTTGAAGGAGTCGAGTTGGACGATTCAGTGGGATTCAAGTCATAATAAGTATTCAGTTAGCATCACTGAGTCCCCAGGAAGCTTTTAGGATCACTCACACAAGCCCAGGTGTTCCTCATCATCCTCACGACCTCCATTTTCAGAGGTATTTTTTCAAACTCCAACCCACTTATTCAAGTACTCTTTCTCATATATTTCGATACCAGTTTGTTTAGCATCATCAGAGGATTAAAAACCCTATATCACCATTCATTTATTCATCGTATCCATCATTTAATTTTAAAATTAGGTTTTATGTGTTCTTCGTGTTTTCTGGAAAATTAGATAGTTATAGTTAATATAAATTCATATTAGTTATATATCTGGAATCGTGAGTGAATTTAGAACAAGTTTGCTCTTTACATCTCTGAAAATGGTTAAGATCTGAGAGAGTTGGAAATTCAAAAATGGTGGAGCTTGAGGTTGAAGACGAAGATGGTGAACCGCGCCATTTTCAAATTCTCAGGGATGAGTTTAAAATATATTTATTGCAAGGTGTATTCTAAACGAATACATCGTCTAGCTCACTTGGTCACATGCGCTTCTTGCTTCTCTTGCCACAAGGTCTGGGGTTCGATCCCCCCCCTCAGACCTTTTGTTTTTATTTTTCATTTTAACACGCGTGTTTCACATATAATCAAATGGAATCCCTCTTTAGTCACACTGAGCGTGTAGCTCAGTTGGCTTTGTTTTGTGTGGTAACCATGAGAGCGTGAGTTCAAGCCTTGGTAGAGACAAATCCTTATTTTTTATCACTTTTCTCACTCATTTTCTTCACAACTTCACACAATTATTTCACCTATTAAACTAAATCATTTTCACTTCATTTTTCACACACTTATCATTTAATATATCTATTTTATGATTAATCAAAAAAATCACAAAATAATATTATTTATTTGACATTTTTTTAGGTTTGAAATAACATATTTTTAAGTATTTTAAAATACTTTAAATATAGTTTTCTCTTGATTTTCAAAACCTAATCTCTCATGAATATTTTAGTGATAAAACCCTAATCATTTAGGTCTTAATTAGGTATAGACTTTGTCATTACCTCAATTAAGTTGACTTTTGTCAAATGATTTAAACTGTTTTCAAATCTCTGATTAAACAGACGATTAAGGTTCACACAACAAAACCTTGTATCTTTTCAATCATCCTTCAACTGTTTATTTTAAACAGTAAGTAAATATTTGGGCCTCTAATAGAGTGTGAGTCCCATCCATCCTTTTTTACTCATTTCAAATTGCAAATCTTTTTCAAACTGTTTTCATAACAGTTAACCAGTACTGTAAAGTACATGGCCTCTATTAGAGTGTAAGTCCCAGCATCTTTTATTTTCTTAGTTTGTTTTAAAAAAATAACTGTATTTACAAAATCTCTTTTCTGTTTTTCAAAACATTCTTCTGGTATTTGAAGGGCATTATTCCCGGTGAAACTCTTCAGATACCTATGTGACCTTTGTCCATCTTCACTTCTTCTGTTTTCAAAACCTTTAACTGTTTATTATAAATATCCAACTGTTATCAACAAAAATTGCTGGTAACGCTTTGTACATACATCTTCAGAGGCCTCAACTCCATCTAGGTTAGGCTTTACAAGCTTTCAATTTACAGTCTTTATTTAAATTACTGTCAAATATAGAACTGTTTATATATTGTTTAGAACTACGTCTGAGTGTAAACCCTAGGACAGTTAAACTATATATATATATATATTATAGGAATATGGCCTAGGATTGAGAATGTCTTCCCGGTGAAGGCTCTTTCCTACTTAGAGGTCTAAAGTTCAAACCCTCAAGATGAATTATTCCCGGTGAAACATCTTGAAAAAAGCCTTAGAACCCAAACTAGGACACATCCACCCAAAGAGGAATTATTCCCGGTGAAACCTCTTACCCATTTTCTTAGAGCCAAAATAAGTTCAAAACCACATAGCTTCCTCTTGTGCTACAACAAGGACCCTCGATGACCCTCGATTAGCCTCCTCTCGGGCTTTGTACAAGGACCCACAAGCTTCTTAAAAGCATTTCCAGCTTCCTCTTGAGCTTGTATACAAGGACCCATCAAGTTTCTTATAAACATAGGAACAGGTCTTTAGTTACCTTTTAGCCTATCCCGGTGAGTTTCTTCCACTTTAAACCAGACTTTAAACAAGCTAAGATTGTCTCAATCTCATATTGAGTACACCTTTTGGAATGAGAGACATGGACAGTCTCTGTCACCCTTATCTTAATCAATATCCCTTAGTAGAGTCTTGGATCTATATTTGCTTATCCTCAGCAAGAGTCAGCCTTAATCTTGGACTTTAAACAAGAAGTCTCAATTAGACATTCTTTCTGCCATCATTCCAAAACCTCTGGAAAGGGTCAGCCTCCACACATTCCTTCATTTTAACAAAAACCCCTGGAAAGGGTCAGCCTCCAATTACTCCTTCATTTTAACAAAACTCCCTGGAAAGGGTTAGCCTCCAAAAATCAGTCTTTTAATAGATAAATCCTCCAATAGAGTAAAACTCCCCCAGTGAGTTCTTCACTATTAAGTAGCCACAACCTCGGGCTTTGTACAAGGCAGATAAACCACATTTCCTGTGTCAAAGATTCCTAATCTCAAGGATCTTTTCCCCATAGAGTCATCCATACTCAGTTTCTTTAAGAGTCCGCCACAACCTTGGGCTTTGTACAAGGCAGAAAATAATGTTTTCCCTAGCCAGAGTAGCCATAACCTTGGGCTTCATACAAGGCACAAATTAATGGCTTCCCTAGTTAAGAGTCAGCCACAACCTTGGGCTTTGTACAAGGCACAAAATAGACTCATCCATAGTCTTCAAACTCAGTTTCCTCAGCAGTTAGCCACAACCTTGGGCTTCATACAAGGCGCAAAAATAGAGTCTCCCTAAGTAGAGTCAGCCACAATTCTGGGCTTTGTAATGAACACCAAATAAAACCCATAAAATGAATACTCTCCAGCTAGAGTCAAGCCTCAATTTTGGGCTTTGTACAGAACACAAAAACTCCTTAGTTTAAATTCTCCCCAGTAGAGTTATCTCTCAATAAGTCAATAAATCAATCAAAAGCCTCAAGCTTTGGCCTCATGTAAGCCAGCTAAAAATCAAATCTTTCAAACAATAGATAGACATAGCTCATCTTCATAGGTAGGTATTTCTCCTATCTCACCACAAACAAACAATCATTATAATCATCATTACAAACAAATCATCATTTCAAATATTCTCCCATTTAGGACTCATGAAAGGCATGCTCTGGCAACACACCCAGACTTGTACGACCCTTTCCCTAATTTGGTTGAGAATCTTTCATTTGAGAGGCACGATGGTTGTCATACTTGATCAACCAAGTAGACTCCCCTCTTAATGAAACATCATTTTTTTAGCTTTTTTGTCACTTTAAAAATGTTTGTGGTTGAATAGTAGAAATACCCCTCTGTAAAGATGATTTCATGTCTCTTTATTGTAAACAGAGATTTAATTCAAGCTTCAACCTTGAGCTTCAAGCAAGGCACCCAAAAATCATTTAAAATCCCTGATTAGTTCCCCGAACTACATTAAGCTCTGACTTCCATTAGGGATATGTAGGCATGAGGTTCACAAGGAATCTCAGCGAGCTAATAAAATACCAAAAATAGTCAGTTTGTTTGTCTGTTTGTCTTTTTCAAATCAATTCAATTCTCTCTCCTAACACAAAGGAGAAACTTTCCCAATCATTAGCAGTAAACACAATCATAATGACACAGAGAAGGTTCCTGTAGAGCACTACGGATATGTAGGGTGCTTAAACTCTTCCCTATGTATAACCGACCCCCCGGACTCCAGAATTTCTAGTCTAGGTGAATCCCCACACTTAGCAAACTCCTAGGGTTTATTTGAGATCTTTTTCCCTTCTCCTACTCGTTAGGATAATTTAAAAGTTTGTGTGATATCGTATGAAGAACTGAAACAAAATTCATCTCACCCCGGGCGCATTCTCCTTCCAAATTTCGCGTGAAGGGTCTAGCGTGCCGTCCTCCCAAGTGAAATGGGGAGGTAAAGAAAACGACCTCCACAAATCACTACTTCATAACAACAATTATACAATAACTAAAGAAAACAACGTTAATCAACACAACTTGATAACAACGACAACTTATTAACAACAACAACAACAACGTAATTATAACAACGTAATAACGACATTAACTTAATAACAACAACGTAATAACAACAACAAAACAACAATCAACAGACAACGTAATAATCACCACAACTTCGAATGCGACTCAACTGTCCACATGGGTGTGGTACCATTGGAGTAGAACTCCCAACTTAAAAATCCGCCAAGTCATCGAGGCATGAACAAGGCATAAGCCTTCAACTTATTTCCCAATCCATGCCAACGTAGTGAGCATTAGATCCAACTTAAAAATTGACAATCCATGACAATTTAATAATGCTATGTTATGCATGCGACAACAACCACAACATCAACTTAATTAACACAACACAACAACGACAAAATGCAACAACGACAAACAACTTAATCAATATCGGTCACAAGACCATCAACTGCAAAATTACTTAACAATGTTGGTCATAGGACCTGCAACTTAATCAATGCATCACAACAACTATTAACAACATCTTTGCTTCACAACAACATGTTCAATTAACAACATATTCAACATAAAAGTAAAACAAGACGACATTGGTCATAATACCTACAACTTAAATATGTCCGAAATTCGAAACAAAACAACTTATTCAACTATACCCGCAATTCAACATATTCGAAATAATTTTCACAACACAAACGATTAACATTACTTACTAATATGCCCGACTAACCCCGACGAATTTCAATTAATTCCGGACAACTGAATTTTCACTTAGTTCGACTAAATCGGCTAATTCGGTACTGTTCTAGTACTCTGTGTAACAGTGAAATTGGTGAGACCCAATCCATGGGAAAGACTTAGCTAATTTATTTTAAACAGAGTCGCACCGCACTTTATTGTTTCCAAAAGGAATGGGAGAATGAGCGAATAAAACCCACAGAAGTTTTTAAAATCAAAACTAATAAACTTATCAGTGAATTGGGTAAGGGGTTTGTTACACAAGGGGAAGGTTTTAAGCACCCCTCATATCCATGGTACTCCATGGGAACCTCTTTGAAAATATTATTGTTTTTTTTGTGTACATGTGTTTGAAATTCAGATGTGAAGTTGTTTAAAAAGAGTGTGGGGATGGGAAAAGAAGGTTTTGAAAGTGAGCCTGATAAGACATCACATCTTAGGACTACATTTACCTTTTATAGAAGAGGGAAGTCAGAGCTTTTGTATTTCCCCTTAAAAGGAAAATAAAAAGGGGGCCCAAAATGGCCAAAATCTTTTTGGGTGTTAAGCTTTAACAATACTCAACAAGTTTTTAAAAAAGGGGCCAAGCTTTAACAATACAAGGTCAATGGACTAACAGTAGTTTCACTGGGAATATTTCTTGGTTGAGCTTTAACAATACAAAACCAATAAAAAAGGGACCAAGCTTTAACAATACAAGGTCAATGGACTTAGAGTAGTTTCATAGGGAATAATTCCCCTCTTAGTTCCAAGGTTTCAAAATAAAAGGTTGGTTAATTTTTAACAATACAAAACCAAATGAGGGTTTAAAATGGTTGAGATTTAACAATACAAAACCATTTTTTATTAAAAGCTTTAACAATGCTTTAACACAAAATAAAAGAGATTTGGAAAAGTGTTTGAGTACCTTGACAATTTTAGTCAATTCCATTCACATTCCTTTGGATTTTCAACAAACAACTTAAGCAATCAATCAATGGATACCTCAAGTGTGTGTGTTTGTGTGTGTGTGTGTGTGTGTGTGTGTGTGTGTGTGATTACATGTGTCACAAGAGATAAACAAGTAAGTATGATAATCATCAATGATAATGAACAAGCATGTGTATACCTTTGGATGGATTCATATATTAATGAATGATGGATGATGAATATGAAACTCATGCATGTGGGTTAGATAAAAAAATATATATACAAATGATAATACAAATAAGTACAAAAGTACAAGGATAAAATCAACAATTAAATGTACAAGGGATAATGATCAATAAGTCACATTTAACATGAATAAAGAAAGATCAAACTATTTTTGGAATTAGGATTTTAAAATTAGGGTTTTGAAATCACACCTAAACCTAATTAATTTTTAAATGATTAAATACCAAATTCTAAAAGAGAATTGGTATAAGGGTACATGGAAAACTCAAGGACACATTATCCTAACCCTAAACATATATTTACAAATATACACAATGGCAAATTTGAAGAATATATTCAAAAAAGGAAACAATTTTTGTTGATTTTTTAATACTTAAAAGACATATTTTTGATTATTTTTTAAATGAGATAAAATAAATATTGTTGGATTTTTAATTTATAACATGAAAATATACAAATTAAGTAGGCAACAAAAAAAATCAAGCCAAAATAATTAATTTTACTATTTTAAAATGATTTTCAAATTTGTAAAGAAAACAAAATAAATTAGTGATAAAAAAAGAAAGTTTTATGGCTGCCAAGGCTTGAACCCACACACCCTTGCTTACTACTCAAACAATTAACCAACAGACCAGCGTGCGTGTGTGTTACGGTGAAATTGGCAAGACTTAAACCATGGGAAAGACTTAGCTCATTTGTTTTAAACAGAGTCGCCACCGCCCTTTATAGTTTCCAAAAAGGAATGGGAGAAAGAGCGAATAAAACCCACTAAAGTTTTTAAAATAAAAAATAATAAACTTATTAGAGATTTGGCAAAGGGGTTTGTTATACAAGGGGATGGTTTTAAGCACCCTTCATATCCATGGTACTCCATGCAAACCTCTTTGAAAATATTATTGTTTTTGTGTACATCTTTTTGAAAAGCATATGTGAAACTGTTTTAAAATAGAGGAAGGGGATGGGAAAAAAAATTTTTTGGAAGTGAGCTCGATAAGACATCGCATCTTAGGCCTACATACCCCTTTAACAATAAGGAATTCAGAGCTTTTGTAGTTCATCTTAAAAGGAAAATAAAAGGGGGGCCAAAGTGGCTAAAATCTTTTTGGGTGTTAAGATTTAACAATACTTAACAAGTTTTAAAAAGGGGTTAAGCTTTAACAATATCTAACAACTTTAAAATAAAAAGGGACCAAGCTTTAAAATACAAGGTCAATAGTCTAAGAGTAGTTTCATTGGGAATAATTCTCCTTTTAGTACCATGGTTTCAAAACAAAAGGGGTGGTTAAGCTTTAACAATACAAAACCATAAAACAAGTGAAAAGCTTTAACAATACTTTAACACAAAAATAAAAGAGATTGGAAAAGAGTTTGAGTACCTTTGTAATTTTAGTCAATATCATTCTCATTCATTTGGACTTTCAACAAACAACTTAAGTAAACAATCAATGGATACCTCAAGTGTGTGTGTGGGTGTGTGTGTGTGTGTGATAAGGATGTTTGTACCTTTGGATGGATTCATATATGAATGAATGATGGATGATGAATATGAAACTCATGCATGTGGGTTAGATAAACATTGTATATACAAATGATAATACAATGGATAATAAGTACAAAACATAAGGATAAAAATCAACAAGTATATGTACAAAATAACAAGTTCATGGATAAGCAAATATCAACATGTTTCTTTATGGATTAGGGTTTTAAACCTAGGGTTTTGAATTTAGGGTTTTGAAATAAACACCTAAACCTAATTTAATTTTAATGATTAAATACCAAATCCTAAAAGGGGATTGGTCTAAGGGTACATGGAAACGTCAAAGACATTCTATCCTAGCCCTAAACAAATATTCACAAGAATACACAAAGCTACTTTGAAGAACTATTCAAACGGAAATGGAAGTCACCACTTTATCCTTGAAATGGAATAAATATTTGGACAATGCTTAAAACACATGGATCATAGCTCATAAGCAATTGAAGTCATCAGAGTTTGGTGCCTTGAACAAGTTAGAGTGGCTGTACTTGAAAAATTTTGCAAGTTGGCTCTACATGTTCTTCATGTTCTTCATCATTCTTTATGTGTTAATGGAGCCTTCTTTGCAAAATCATATATTGTAGCTCAAGCCATGAAATTTCATGTTATTGGTCTCTTTGGAAAGCCCTTGCTACATACTTCAAGTAACTTATTAAAAGTTTCCTTAAATTCTTTTGGGATCGTGGAGAAATATGGCCATGAAGTTAAGAAAAATCCAAGTGAAAACACTTTAAATTTGTCTAAGTTTTTTGAACATAATCTTCAAAATTCCAAATCTCTCAAAATAATAATTTTTGATGGAAACTAGAGAATAGAAAAATTTGTTTGTTTGATTAAGATCTACAACTTTTATGTTAGAAGATTTTTGAGTGTGTAGGCAAAATTTGAAGTTCCCAAAATTAGATTAAAATCACTTAAAAACCCTAATTTTGACTTTTGTTGACTTTTTGATCCTTGATGAATTTTCTTGATTTTTCTTGTTCAAATGTCTTAAATAGTCATATGATGATGATTTGTAACCTTAAAATTTCATGGTTGACCATTTTTCTCAAAAGTCAAAGGTTGGCCCACATAGTTGACTTTAATAAATGAACTGCAGTTTTGTGAATTTCACATGAATCAAGCTCTCTTCTTCAAATGAATGGTGTGGATGGATTATAATGTTTATTTGGATGCTCTTGAAATTAGGTCACAATTTGGGGCCTCAGGTGATCTTGAAATTTGTTGATCTTGTGGGCATCAAAATCCTAATTTGCTCAGTCTCCTTTTGATCAGTCTCCTGCTTGGGACACAAGCAACAAGCAACAATTTTTTGTATTTTTGGTTAGCAAATGATATATGCATAATGATAATGATAATGATGGTGATCCTACTACTTGGGATATGGTGGGATCTCCGTGGTCAAAAATTTGGGTGCAATAGTATGGTGAAAACATAGTGCACTCAGTTGAATATGAGTCAAAAACAAGTGATAAAATGTGTAAAAAAAAAGGTCTAGGGCGAGGGTGGTTCGAACCCCAGACCTATGGGTCCCATGCGTTTTTAACACAAACACACAAACCAATTCAGCTATATGATGTACTCAAAAATAATACACCTTGCAATAAATTTAACGTAAAATAAGTTCATAAACTGAATTTTAAACTTCATATTCTTCACTCGGCAACAACCATGGCGCCAAATTCAAACTTCTCCCAAACTTAATCAAATTTAACAAACTAAGACCTTAACATGATCAGCATGAACATACGAGTTCAACCATAAAATTAACACACATCAAATCATCTTTAAACGCATGAATTTATGGAAATAAGTGAAGAACCCAAAAAATTGATTTTTAAATTAAACTCCTAAGTCTAAAAATCAAGCATTAGAATCTTAGGGCTATCATTCGGCATGTTAAAACAAACATTTTGGTATCAAGAAATGCATGAATGACACTTCATTCAAGGAGTTCATTATTGAACTACATACCTCTGAAAATGAGGTCGAGTATGGAATTAGAGAGGATATGGGAATGAATCAAGTATTCAGTTAGCTTCAATAATCTACCAGGAAGCTATTGCAATGCTCAGAATGACCTTCAAATGTTTAGAACTCCAAACTTGAAGGTACCAATATCACAAGTAAGAAAAAATGGTGAATAATGATCATGGTGTTACAGATGCTACTTTATGATTTTAATAGCTTATATGGATTGATATGTGCAAGTATGGAGTGTAAAAATGGAACTTGGTGAAAATGGAGCAACATGTTCTAAATGATAGTTTGGATAGCTTCTATTTGATGTATAGAAGCTATCTGAAGTGTTAATTTTGTAGGTTTGTGTTTCATTTAAGTTTTGGAAGGTTAAGACCTTTATGACATGAAAATGGAAGTGAAAATGGTGATTTTTGGTTAGAGGGGTTTTGAGAGTTTGTGGAAATGGTAGACAGCTTATAAATGGTATTTAGAAGTTGTTTGAAACCTTGGTTAACACCCAGAATTGATGGAACTCAAATTCACTAGAAAAATGCAATGATAAAAAAAATGAGAATTTCAAGTGAGGTATGACTTGGAGAATTCTGGTGATCAAGTCCTCAATTTGTCAATAGGTAGCCGACAACCATAATGGAGTATAAACCATTGTTACCAACTATAATAGCTTTCATTTAGAACTTGTACTCATGTCACCAAACACACTAGAGTTCAATAACTTCCCAAATCATCCAAAAATACTAACCTTTACGTCTTGCAGCTACCTACTAAAACACCTCTGACGATACATCAGAACAAAATTCCAGTACACCATTATCAACACCTCTTATTATTTGTAATACCCTAATTTTGACAACCCCCTAAGATGTTACATCATCTGGCATTTCACATCTCCCAGTCAGATCAATACAGATACCTAGAGCAATCAGCTATTCACTAGGTATTCTATTAGGGTATCCAGTCCATGAGATTCAGACCAAGGATCAATCAATGATCAACATGATCCTAAACACAATTATAGAGGTCATCATGTTTCATCCATCTCAATGTGATCTCCAACCTCAAGGAATTGAGTCTCTAGTTCATCAGTGCAACCAGATTAGGGTTCGAGATCCCTAGAGTGTGCAATCAAGATTTCATCTGGGAAGAGATTCAAGCATCAAAACATGATTCACACATATCAAAAGCCTTCACATGCTTCTTGTAACACCCCATTTCTACCCCGCAATTATGTATAAAATCAGAGTTTTCAAAATTTCTCAATAAACAAATAAGGCGTCACATAATCAAAACAAAACAAATCACCTCGTCGCATAAAGCGGATACATAGCACCTTTGAAACAAAATAACTTATTTTATTAAAACACAGCGGAATCACTTAAACAAGTATTCAATAAAATATCTTTAGTTAACTTATCATTTTGTCCAACCAAAATGAAACAATTAAACAACAACATCATGAATGACATAAATCGTTCCCCCCAGAGTGCTACGTATCAGAGCGACAACCGACTCGAGTAACGACAACTAAGTCTTCGTACTTGAATACCTGCACGTTACCAATATAAAGGCAACGGCGAAACAAGAGAAAAGGGTGAGATATCAAATCATATAAGTGAGCGCATGATAAATTATATATTAGGATTCAGGCATATAAAATCATTACATCGCAAGTATCAACAGTTACCATACACATCATACTTCCACATCTCATTAATCTCTCATACTTTTCATCGCACAACAAGTCATAATTATGTAAATAGTATCATCTAATAAATTTTCACATATTCAAGTAAGCACAAAATTCAATAGTATAATACTCAAAAGATTCAATACTATTATCCCAAATATATACACAATCCATCATTATCACATATTCACACGTTTAACCAATTATATATCAAAACATCACCAATATCAATTATCACATCTCATGTACACATGACAATCACATAAATGCATATATTCAAACATCACTTAACCTCAATGTGACTCAATGCAAGACATGTGACTCTATGCATGTGGTACCCAATGTGGACCCAAAGTTCCACCGCTTCCGATTCATATAGAATCTAGCCACGCTTCAGATCCGGACAAGACCAAAGCCACCAAATGTAAACATATAGTTTACCGCTTTCCGATTCACTCTAGAATCCAAGCCACGCTTATGTTTCAAAGCAAACCACCTTTGTTTCAAGGCATCCATGATATGAATGTATGTACAATATTAATCAAACATATGCAATTAAGATCATCTCTACCATCTTAATATTTAGCATATCACAATAATTCAACTCGATGAATTATCCACCAATTGTACACAATCATTCACAACACATACATATCATTCACATATAAAAGGTCAATTAATCAATTACGATTCACAAAATCCAATTAACACTAGTAACCATACTATCTCATGTTAATTCTCATTTTGCCCATTATATATGAACATACACATTTAAAATCAAGCAATTAATCATTAAAATTAATGCTATCCAACTACCCACAGAGAATCAATATCAAAACAACATCATTGACATAATAATATATATTTCTCAACATACATATTCAATCAAAACACAATTACAGATAAATTCTCAAAATATCGTAATTTATCGACAAACCAAATAGTTAATCTAATTCCAAATTATATTCTAATCAATTAAACACATTGAAATTAATTCAACTATTAATTTAATCAACCAATTAATAATCACACTATATTAATTTAATTAACTTCTATTTCTACTCCATTTCCAATTTCTAGCATTCTATTGTTAAAGACCATTTTTATTGAAAAGACTGTCGCACTAGCTTTCTAACGCTTCGAACGGGGACTTGAACGGAGTTAAGGTTTAAAAGATATGAATTGTTAAAGTTCCAATGAAAAAAGCAAACACCAACATTATACACTGACAACTCTAAACATGTCAGAGTTACTCAAAACAAATAAAAATACGACTCTTAATAATTCAAAACAACTCTGACAACTTATTGTCGACTCTAACAACTCTATTGACAACTCTAACAACTCTATTGACAATTCTATTAAATTATTATAATTTATTTATAAATAATATTTAAATCAAACACAATTTTAGTCGATTCGTAAAATATCACAATTTCAACAAAATAACACCACCGTGTTAATCTACTAATTAAACTTAGCTACCACGTAAATTTTCATCAAATTCCGGATAACTAATTATACCATTTAATTCGGCTATTTCGATCAAACATGACTGTTTTGTATTTCATTAGTCCTATCCTATTGCTACTGTTATATACACTTCGTACTGTTTTCTAATTTATATAATAATTTCATAACCATGATGCAATACCATGTTATAATACCATTATATAAATATTAAGTAATATTATTATAAACATGGAAGCATAGCATATAAAGGAACATATATGAGGAATGGAAAAGAAATAAATTGACATCACAAACTAACAGTAAAGAACAACATCAGCACACATTGAGAATACACAAAACGAAAAAAAATAGTATAGGCTAACCCCTGCCGCCGTCATGGGCTGAGTGACGTTTCCCATTTCCTTTCACACAACACTCGGTTATTTTAAATACGCCCAGCAATTTGAAACAATAGTAGTAACGAATTTAACATAGAACCTTAATCATTTATTCATGATACAAATTCAAAGTTTCCAACAACAATTAACACAACAAATGCAATAAATCTACACACCTAATTTCCCACATACTATTGTTCATGAGCCCCATTATAGGAAGAGAACCCCACCCTTACCTTATCAATTGAAGCAACTCAATGGGTCTCCAATTGCATCTTCAAGCTTCTAGTCTCCCCTTCAAGACATAGCCTCCTTCTCTTCAACTTTTCCCCCAAATGACAACACTCCTCTTCTCAATCTCTAAAACCCTATTTTTACTATTTCAATTGGGCTTAGCATATAACAACTCTTCTCTATTATTCTCTACAAACCAATTTAGGCCCAATAAGATAAATGACTCCAATTAACCAATACCTCACTTAATAATAATAATTCCTTCAATATAATAATTCCGACTTATAAATAATATTATTCTTAATATTATTTTCCGACTATCCGACTTCAATTTATATAATTCCAAATACGCCCTTAAATAACACCGACAATCCAAATTCGACTAAATCGAATATTTAAATCCTTCAATAATTTAATTAACTAATTTAATTAAATTCGGGGTGTTACAACTCTCCTCCACTTAGAATATTTTCGTCCTCGAAAATTCGCTCAACACCATCCAAACACAATCCTCGTATCTAAATCTCAAATCTCCAAATTGCGCTTGGTAACACTTTGATGACTACCTCTTCGTCACAACAACGATTCCAATGAACACAAACACAATACAGTTCTTACCAGTTTTGCAATAATCAACGACTCAATGTTGTATTCCTGGCGCATCACACGTATTCCAACAGTCCATCAATCCAAGCATCAAGATAACTCATCTTTACCGACTTCTGACCTATAGTTTCTTACTCCCCTAAGTCTTACAACAACAGTGTCATATAAAGCTCCACCGGCTCGACTCTGATAATTCTCTTTTAAATCACAACCCCCAATAAAATTCTGTCAACTATATGGTCCACAAATTCTCAATCCAATACAGACTTTCATTAATACTCATCCTCACATTGTTGTTTCACTTGATGTTTCCAATCTTTTGCTTAGCGACACTCGTTTGTATAAAACGCACCACACTGATTGCTTATTTCGTCCGATTCTTACTCAACCATCCCTCTTATCGAGCTACACAAACCAATGAACGACCATCTTCACGATAAAATATAAATACTCTTTCCACACTATTAAGACAACAAGACAAATCTATAACATCCAACACGAGTTTCGTCTACTATTAACAATAGATTGAGGATGATCAGTTCCCCAATTTGTCAATTTAGTATTCGACAACCATTGTGGAGTATACATCGTTGTTACATCATAACATCGCCCTTTCCGAATTTCCTCTTAAATCCAATAACATAAGTAGCATCACACAGTTTGTTTCGTCTCAACCGAAGTCCTCCTCCCGATAAACTGGCGATAGAAAATTCCATACACTCCTTCTTTTATACACGCCGCCACTTTTGGCATCCCAAATACGACTTCTATCATCCCTAAGTCTGACTTTTTCTTCGCTACTACTTCACTCTTCCTTAAAAGTCATCAGTACTCAAATCATCTTTAATACCGAACATCTTTTTATCTCATCTTAATCATCAACAACAAGTTTTGCTTAACTTCGCTTCAGACATTAGCGGTAATAACCGTTCTTATTCAACACGCTTACACATCGACTACGTCCGTTAATCACTTATGCGAGTCCCACATAAAGTCTACCGCAACTTTATCACCTTAACACTTGTCAAACGCCAGCATCAGACGCAAAGGTTAAACACACCGACAAGTTCCCAGTCCTCAATCGTGCTGAACATCACCACTCTTTAACTTTTGTCTCCCCAAAATTATCCTTAACTTCACATCGTCTTCGACTGTGGTTAAATCCAAAACTCTCAACAACACTTGCATTTGTCGCTTATCGACGGCATATCAGACCCTCTCTTACAACAAAAACATCATCGAGAAGCAAAACTTCTCCCCCACTTGGAATCAAACCAATTCCTGCAACAAAACAAACAAGTACCGACAGTGTTTCATACACGTGTCGTGTACTAAAGACTAAAACACTGACAGCATTCAACTGTCGTACAACTCAACAGACTCGACAACTTGGCCGGACGGACCAACCAGGCTCTGATACCACTAATGTAACACCCCATTTCTACCCCGCAATTATGTATAAAATCAGAGTTTTCAAAATTTCTCAATAAACAAATAAGGCGTCACATAATCAAAACAAAACAAATCACCTCGTCGCATAAAGCGGATACATAGCACCTTTGAAACAAAATAACTTATTTTATTAAAACACAGCGGAATCACTTAAACAAGTATTCAATAAAATATCTTTAGTTAACTTATCATTTTGTCCAACCAAAATGAAACAATTAAACAACAACATCATGAATGACATAAATCGTTCCCCCCAGAGTGCTACGTATCAGAGCGACAACCGACTCGAGTAACGACAACTAAGTCTTCGTACTTGAATACCTGCACGTTACCAATATAAAGGCAACGGCGAAACAAGAGAAAAGGGTGAGATATCAAATCATATAAGTGAGCGCATGATAAATTATATATTAGGATTCAGGCATATAAAATCATTACATCGCAAGTATCAACAGTTACCATACACATCATACTTCCACATCTCATTAATCTCTCATACTTTTCATCGCACAACAAGTCATAATTATGTAAATAGTATCATCTAATAAATTTTCACATATTCAAGTAAGCACAAAATTCAATAGTATAATACTCAAAAGATTCAATACTATTATCCCAAATATATACACAATCCATCATTATCACATATTCACACGTTTAACCAATTATATATCAAAACATCACCAATATCAATTATCACATCTCATGTACACATGACAATCACATAAATGCATATATTCAAACATCACTTAACCTCAATGTGACTCAATGCAAGACATGTGACTCTATGCATGTGGTACCCAATGTGGACCCAAAGTTCCACCGCTTCCGATTCATATAGAATCTAGCCACGCTTCAGATCCGGACAAGACCAAAGCCACCAAATGTAAACATATAGTTTACCGCTTTCCGATTCACTCTAGAATCCAAGCCACGCTTATGTTTCAAAGCAAACCACCTTTGTTTCAAGGCATCCATGATATGAATGTATGTACAATATTAATCAAACATATGCAATTAAGATCATCTCTACCATCTTAATATTTAGCATATCACAATAATTCAACTCGATGAATTATCCACCAATTGTACACAATCATTCACAACACATACATATCATTCACATATAAAAGGTCAATTAATCAATTACGATTCACAAAATCCAATTAACACTAGTAACCATACTATCTCATGTTAATTCTCATTTTGCCCATTATATATGAACATACACATTTAAAATCAAGCAATTAATCATTAAAATTAATGCTATCCAACTACCCACAGAGAATCAATATCAAAACAACATCATTGACATAATAATATATATTTCTCAACATACATATTCAATCAAAACACAATTACAGATAAATTCTCAAAATATCGTAATTTATCGACAAACCAAATAGTTAATCTAATTCCAAATTATATTCTAATCAATTAAACACATTGAAATTAATTCAACTATTAATTTAATCAACCAATTAATAATCACACTATATTAATTTAATTAACTTCTATTTCTACTCCATTTCCAATTTCTAGCATTCTATTGTTAAAGACCATTTTTATTGAAAAGACTGTCGCACTAGCTTTCTAACGCTTCGAACGGGGACTTGAACGGAGTTAAGGTTTAAAAGATATGAATTGTTAAAGTTCCAATGAAAAAAGCAAACACCAACATTATACACTGACAACTCTAAACATGTCAGAGTTACTCAAAACAAATAAAAATACGACTCTTAATAATTCAAAACAACTCTGACAACT
This sequence comes from Vicia villosa, assembly GCF_029867415.1. Taxonomy (NCBI): domain Eukaryota; kingdom Viridiplantae; phylum Streptophyta; class Magnoliopsida; order Fabales; family Fabaceae; genus Vicia; species Vicia villosa. The sequence goes on from NC_081183.1 coordinate 74,270,103, forward strand.
TATTGTCGACTCTAACAACTCTATTGACAACTCTAACAACTCTATTGACAATTCTATTAAATTATTATAATTTATTTATAAATAATATTTAAATCAAACACAATTTTAGTCGATTCGTAAAATATCACAATTTCAACAAAATAACACCACCGTGTTAATCTACTAATTAAACTTAGCTACCACGTAAATTTTCATCAAATTCCGGATAACTAATTATACCATTTAATTCGGCTATTTCGATCAAACATGACTGTTTTGTATTTCATTAGTCCTATCCTATTGCTACTGTTATATACACTTCGTACTGTTTTCTAATTTATATAATAATTTCATAACCATGATGCAATACCATGTTATAATACCATTATATAAATATTAAGTAATATTATTATAAACATGGAAGCATAGCATATAAAGGAACATATATGAGGAATGGAAAAGAAATAAATTGACATCACAAACTAACAGTAAAGAACAACATCAGCACACATTGAGAATACACAAAACGAAAAAAAATAGTATAGGCTAACCCCTGCCGCCGTCATGGGCTGAGTGACGTTTCCCATTTCCTTTCACACAACACTCGGTTATTTTAAATACGCCCAGCAATTTGAAACAATAGTAGTAACGAATTTAACATAGAACCTTAATCATTTATTCATGATACAAATTCAAAGTTTCCAACAACAATTAACACAACAAATGCAATAAATCTACACACCTAATTTCCCACATACTATTGTTCATGAGCCCCATTATAGGAAGAGAACCCCACCCTTACCTTATCAATTGAAGCAACTCAATGGGTCTCCAATTGCATCTTCAAGCTTCTAGTCTCCCCTTCAAGACATAGCCTCCTTCTCTTCAACTTTTCCCCCAAATGACAACACTCCTCTTCTCAATCTCTAAAACCCTATTTTTACTATTTCAATTGGGCTTAGCATATAACAACTCTTCTCTATTATTCTCTACAAACCAATTTAGGCCCAATAAGATAAATGACTCCAATTAACCAATACCTCACTTAATAATAATAATTCCTTCAATATAATAATTCCGACTTATAAATAATATTATTCTTAATATTATTTTCCGACTATCCGACTTCAATTTATATAATTCCAAATACGCCCTTAAATAACACCGACAATCCAAATTCGACTAAATCGAATATTTAAATCCTTCAATAATTTAATTAACTAATTTAATTAAATTCGGGGTGTTACACTTCTATCATCAATGTCTAAATAAAAATATACTTCAATTCAAAATCAACAATTCTCAAATTCATCTGGATAACAAAATTAGGATTTTGACCTAATTCCCCAGGAAACTTGACTATTAACCAGGACATAGCTCCACAACTCAAATCATGATTAAAACACCTATATAATTAAATATAATCCATTCACTTCATTCATTTCAGGAGGAGGGCTTGATTCATCACAAAAATCCAAGATTGCACTTCATTTGGAAAAAGTCAATTGTACGTGTTTGACTTTGACTCTTGGGAAATTTGGTCAGCCATGGACTTTTTAAGATCAATACTGTCATACCCCAAAATTTGCCCGTCTCATTTTACTTCCCAAGCTCATACCAAGACTCAAGACTCAAAGACACATTCTCCTAAACAATGGCTCAATAAACTAGGGTTTCACATCTCCTGTTTTAATGTTTTTCAAAAACTCAAGACAAACATATGCATTGCATCTCATGAATTCATTATTAAACGTATTCTGCTACATAATTTCAAGTGTTAGAATCAGAAAGAATCTGCACAGGGTACAACTAATGATTAAAAGTCATCCCGACAAACGAACCTATCTCGGTAGTAACATCTCTTATAACTGACTCAGTCGATTAGAAGTCAATGAATACAAGGGACATGACATGCTGCGACCAGTCAATCTTGGGCAATCAGGCCAAGATTCAGAGAAGCTCTCAGAAGCATCAACAATCAGGGGCATGCACCCAAATGGGTTTGAAGCTACTTCCCGATCAGTCAGGGGCATCATACTAAGTACTAGAGGCATGTCACCCATAGTACGCATCTCATAAGGTCCTCGCGAGGAAAATCTCTTCAAATTTCCTAATATCTGGGGAAAAGCTATGCAAGGCATGTTCAACACCTCGATCAAAATTCACTGGTGTTTTCCAATCAATACGAGTTCAGGAATGGCAAGTACTATAATCACTGGGGGCAACATTCAAGACATCCATATCTTCCCACAAAGCCGGTTTCACAGGATCATATTCCCACAGAGAAATCATTAAGAAGATACCTTCAAATGTTCTCGTCCCAACAAAGACTTAGTTCCTCAATGGAGTGTTACATCTTTGACACTGCCGATTCACCGACTCTTTTCTCTTCTCCAAACAAGGTTATTCATCTCTCTTATCCCCAGTCAGGGTACATCAAGATCAATCATTCAAATGGCTCTCATCCCCAAGCAGAAGCCAAAAATCCCCAGCTAAGTATCCCCGGGTTCTGTATTCTCCACAACATTCAAGGATTTATTTTCCCCGCCAGACGCTGCTACAATCTTCTATCATTATTGACAAATATTTTACATTCATACATCATACGCCTCATGGCACACATATAACATATATACGCCTCATGGCATATGCATACAATCTCATTCATTTCAAAAATAAACATTACAATACATGCATCACTACATTGCATAAAATTAATACTGTTTTTTCAGTCTATTCCTACAAGCCAAACGAATAGTATCTTCTAGATATAGTGCAGAGATAATCAAGTTAGCGATTTAATTCTGACGCTCATTCAAGACAGAGATTTAGTTTTGACACTTAATTTTGGATATCTTCCAGAGATAGTTCAGAGATGATTAAGACCAAGATTTAATTCTGATACTTAGTTCCGGGTATTCTCCAGAGGTAGTTCAGAGATAATCAAGACAGAGTTTTAATTTTGATAATTATTTTCGGGTATACTCCAAAGATAGTTCAGAGATAATCAAGACAATGTTTAGTTCTGATACTTAGTTTCGGGTATTCTCCATGAATAGTTCAAAGATAATCAAAAGACTTAGATCTAATTCTGTCACTACGAACGGTGGTGGTATGATCGACCTCCAACAAACACTTCTCAGTACATCGAGCTCAGATGTAGCCTAACGTACGGCTCATTCTGGTACTTCTCAATGCAAAGGATTCAGTCTAACGTACGACTCATCCTAGGATGCAGCCTGACGTACGGTGCATTCTAACAACTATCAAAGGATCCGGTCTAACGCACGACCCATTCTTCAGCCTAACGCACGGCTTTCCAGACATCTACCGATGCAAAATTGAATCTGGTCTAACGCACGACCCATCCTTCGCCCTAACGCACGGCTTTCCAGACATTTATCAAATGCAAATTGGATCCGGTCTAACCCACGACCCATCCTACAGCCTGACGCACGGCTTTCCAGACATCAACCGATGCAAAATTGGATCAGGTCTAACGCACGAACCATCCTCCAGCCTAACGCACGGTTTTTTCCAAACATTTATCAAATGCAAATTGGATCAGGTCTAACGTACGATCCATCCTTCAGCTTGACATACGGCTTTTCCAGATGTTTAATGAATGCAAACTGGACCCAGTCTAGCGTATGACTCATCCTAAAAAGTATAGTCTAACGTACGATTTACTTTGACACTTATCAATACGGTGGATTCAGTCTAACGTACGACTCATCCTAAGTATATCCTTCAGATACGATCTAACGTACGACGTATTCTGACTCTCAAGTCTATCAAGCTGGATGGCATCTTTAAGCCCATCTCTGACAATACTCTTCTTGGATGGCATCTCTAAGCCCATCTCCGAAAAGTCCCTTCACCATCAGCAAGGGCAAATTTCTTGGTATTCTAGTGTTCAATCCTCTTCCACCTTCAGATTTCGACAGGCACACAAGCCAAACAACATCTTCAGGTTTAAGAAGATTGAACAGGGGCAGTTGTCATACCCCAAAATTTTCCCATCTCATTTTACTTCCCAAGCTCATACCAAGACTCAAGACTCAAAGACACATTCTCCTAAACAATGGCTCAATAAACTGGGGTTTTGACTCTTCTGAAGAAACTTAATAAATCAAGATCCCCAATGCATTTCATATGGCTTATGATGTTTCAAACTATCTCCATGAGAAAATTCAGGTTTCAATTCCAAGGATTGACCAGTCAATTGCTCAAAAAGTCAACAGTCGACTAGTTTGACCTAAAAGTCAACTGTAGTCAAAGTACAGTCAAAACTCCTGACTTTTTGTCAACAACCTTATTTTAAAGTATCATTCATCATTTGATCAAGGATTGATCATGATTCATCAAGAAAAGATCTGAAATCAACAAAACCAAAGTTTCTAAATTAGGGTTTTCATAGGAGAAAGTCAATTGAACTTTGACCAGCCATAACTTTCACATGGAACATCAAAAATTTCCCATCCAAAGCTCATTTTGAAGGAAATTAAATTCTCTACAAATTTGTCTTTCACATGCCAGATCCAAAAATGCTTCATTTGAGAGATATGGATCAAAAGATTATAGGTCCTTTTTGAAAGTCAACCAAAAGCAGATTTTTGTCAAAGCCCATATCATCAAGATAAAATCCTCAAATGGAGAAAAGTTCCCAAAGTGGCTTGAAAAGGATATCTTGAGGTTTCCAAAAAAGTCCTAGAACTCTTCCATATCTTAAAATTTGAGTGAGATATGCCTTGTCAAAGTTGGACAATTTTGAGAGGGAAAATGTGAAATAAAAGGCTCCGAAATTAATCTTTTTGTAAACAAGCCCAAACTTTTATGGTCCAGTATTGTTACTAAAGTTATCAAGGAGGTCCATATCCAAGGCCATGAATTATTGATTAATATTTTATTTTTTATTGAATTTAATTCATTAAAAATGTAATATAAATCAAATAATTTGGAAAATATTCAAAGGATTTGATTTGTTTTTGGTTCTAATTAGAATCAATTATCAAAATACCTAATATTTGATGCCAAATTCGAGCAAGAGTAGATTGGTTGAAAAAGATTAGAAATTGGCCATAATTAGAAAGATTAAAATCCAAATTTCAATCAAATTCAAGTTCCATGATTCAAAGAGATTCAATTCTATTTTATAACCCTAATTCTCACCCTATATATATATATATATATATATATATATATATATATATATATATATATATATCTTCACTCACTCAGCAATAAGGGAACGAATTTTGGACAATAACATTAGGGTTTCAAAGCTCCAAAAACTCAAGAAACTTTGGATTTTCGTATACATGTTAGCATCCCCATTCAAGGCCAAAGGATCATCCCAGTCATCCCTCCAGGTAACAAAGGGTAAGGTTGTATCGTTGCTTGAATTTTATAGCACCTGAAACGCTCGTACTGAGTTTATCATATTCATGTGCATTCTTGATTTTCATATCTCATACATTAGGGTGTTTTAATTTGTTTCGATGGTCTCTGTGAGTTGATGGCATCTATTAGGGAAGTTATGAACCTTTATATTGAAGCTACTACGTCAGAACCACGGATTGCCATGGCTAGGGAAAGAACTTTGATTCCTTTCGTTCAAATGGATGCAGGCAATTTCATACCAAAACGACCCCTCCATTGAGTTTGTGAGGGCCTATATATTAGATATGGGCAGTCTTGATTTTCTTCTAACACGTTTTCCTAAGTTTTCTTGTTTTTCAGAATATGGGATGGATAAGTCGCATCAGAATATGCCGTAAAGATTGAAGCACAATCCGCAGGAAATCACTGCAATCCGTGGAAGACGATGATGAATAGGGACGAATGACTTGGGCCATGCGCATACTGTTCTGATTGGCCAGTCAAAATTCTTCAAGTTCTCTCTGTGGTTGTCGTTTTTATTACCTCCCCGTTTCACTTGGGAGGACGGCACGCTAGACCCTTCACGCGAAATTTTGAAGGAGAATGCGCCCGGGATGGGATGAATTTTATTTCAGTTCTTCCTACGATATCACACAAACTTTCTTATTTGTCCTACGAGTAGGAAAGGGAAAAAAAGATCTCAACTAAACCCTAAGAGTTTGCTAAGTGTGGGGATTTCACCTAGACTAGAAATTCTGGAGTCCGGGGGGTCGGTTATACATAGGGAAGTGTTTAAACACCCTACATATCTATAGTACTCTACAGGAACCTTCTCTGTGTCATTGTGATTGTGTTTATTGCTAATGATTGGGAAAGTTTCTCCTTTGTGTTAGGAGAAGGAATTGAATTGATTTGAAAAAGACAGACAGACAGACAAACTGGCTATTTTTGGTATTTTATTAGCTCGCTGAGATTCCTTGTGAACCTCATGCCTACATATCCCTAGTGGAAGTCAGAGCTTAATGTAGTTCGGGGAACTAACTAGGGAAATTAATTGTTTTTGGTGCCTTGCTTGAAGCTCAAGGTTGAAGCTTGAATTAAATCTCTGTTTACAGTAAAGAGACATGAAATCATCTTCACAGAGAGGTATTTGTACTATTCTACCACAAACATTTTGAAAGAGTGACAGAATAACTGGATTCATTTCATTAAGAGAGTGACCTTACTTGTGTGTTTGCAAGTATGCTAGTATCTCTTGAATGAAAGATAGATGCTCGTCCAAATTAGGGAAAGTGTACAAGTCAGGGGATGTGCCAGAGCATGTCTTTCAGAGTCCTAAATGGGAGACTTGATTGAAATTGAAATTGAAATTGAAGTGTTGAAATGTTTGTTTGTTTGAATGTGGTAGAGTAGTAAAAATATCTCTCTATAGAGATAAGCTATGTCTATCTACTGTATGAAAGATTTGACTTTAGCTGGCTTGCATGAGGCCCAAGCTTGAGGCTTTTTGATTGATTTATTGAAATGATAACTCTACTGGAGAAAATTTAAACTAAGGAGTTTTTGGGTGTTCTGTACAAAGCCCAGAATTGAGGCTGACTCTTTTTTAGGGAATTTATCTTTTTAAAGGAATGAGTCTTTGAATTTGAAGGAGTGATTTTGGAGACTGACCCTTTCCAGGGGTTCTGACTTAGCTGGAGAAATTGTCTGTTAAAAGACTGATTTTATCATGTTCTTTGGAGGCTGACCCTTTCCAGGGGTTTTTTTGACTCTTTTGGGGAAATTATCTCCTAAGAGAATGAATCTTTGGTTTTGAAAGACTGATTTTGGAGGCTAACCCTTTCCAAGGGTTTTTGTTAAAATGAAGGAATGTGTGGAGGCTAACCCTTTCCAGGGGTTTTTATTGAAATGAAAGAATGTGTGGAGGCTAACCCTTTCAAAAGATTTTTATTAAAATGAATGGCAGAAAGATTATCTAGTGGAGACTTCTTGTTTAAAGCCCAAGATGAAGGCTGACTCTTGCTGAGGATAAGCAAACATGGATCCTAGACTCTGCTAAGGAAAATTGATGAAGATAAGGGTGACAGAGACTGTCCATGTCTCTCATTCCAAAAATGTACTCAATATGAGATTGAGACAAACTTAGCTTGTTTAAAGTCTGGTTTAAATTGGAAGAAACTCACCAGGGTATGTTAAAAGGTGACTAAAGACCTGTTCCTATGTTATAAGAAACCTGATGGGTCCTTGTATACAAGCTCAAGAGGAAGCTGGGAATGCTTTTAAGAAGCCTGTGGGTCCTTGTACAAAGCCCAAGAGGAGGCTAATCGAGGGTCCTTGTTATAGCACAAGAGAAAGCTATGTAGTTTTGAACTTATTTTGGCTCTAAGTGTAACGCCCGTATAATTTTAATATTTACTTAATCAAGAATATTGAATTAATAATTAGAATTATGAAAGATTTTGTGAAAATAATGAATAAATAATGATTTATGGCATTTAGGCCATGTGAGAAATAGTAAAGAAGGGGGGTGTGAGATAACAAGGCCCTTTACTAATATTATTATTATTTTTCATAAAATAATTGGATTTGGGAAGAAAGAAAGAACGTGAAAGAACAGAAGTCTGAGGAACGAGGAACGTGAAGGAGAACGGTGGAGGGAGAGACCAAGAATCAAGAAATTTGTCTAAGGTAAGGGGGGACTTATCTGATTATCAACTATTATCGGGTTAGGGGCTGATAATACTGAATAGATGTGGAATTCGGGTAGATTGAGTCATATGATAGGTTTAGGGATTGAGTCAATTGTATGATGTTTGATCTCTATGTTTGAATCTATGATGTCTGCGTTGTTATTGTCTCAATTGATGCGTAATTGGTGTACTATGAGACGTAATTTGTGTTGTTTGTGCATTCTATTCCTCTATGTTCGTACTGGTATGTATTGGGTGTGTTGGAATGCATTGAATGCTGTTTTCTGCAGGTTGGGGTTTCTGAAATCGCCGGTTCGTGCCGCGTGCATAGAGTTGGCGCCGCGAACAGGTGGGCAGAATACCAGGAAGTTGTGATACGCTCAGGTCGCGCCGCGTACCTGTGTTTGCGCCGCGAAGGCGTAACTTTTTATCGTTCCGCGCCGTGTGTGGCTGTTTGCGTCGCGAACAGCTTGGCAGAGAGCCAATGAATTTTGAGACGCTCAGTTCGCGCCGCGAGATGGTTATGGCGCCGCATGCTGTTGGTGTTTTTGAGATATTTTTAAAAAGTTCTAAGAGGCATAACTTTTTAACCGTTGGTCCATTTGATGCGCCGTTTCGGGCTAAATGAACCTTATCAAACAATCTATATGATGATGAATGATTGGTTTTAGAATGATGAGAATACATGTGTGCTATTTCTTATTGATTATGATGATTGGGGAAAAATACATGTATAATTTCTATGTGATGATGATAGAATAGCGATTGAATGATGTTAATATATATGAACATACTTGATGATGATGATGATATTGATGATGATGATGATGATGGTATAAGTATGTTATATATGTTGCATTCATTCATATTCATTGATGATACTGTATCCATAAGGGTGTGTTGGATCAGTGAAGGGCATGATTCCCATTGTGTGGAATCTGTGCTGGCAGGGCCGTATCTGGATGATGTTGGATCGGTCATGGGTTAGTCCCATTGGATGATGTTGGTACCACATGCATAGTGTCAGTTCATTCATATGCATAATTTTTAACATGATGGGATGTATTCCAGTGTTGTAAATGTTGAATGATGTGTTGATTGTTGCTTGACTTGTTTGAATGTCTGTTTATGAAACAATTGGGTGAATGATGCAACTGTGACGTGTTATTGCTTTATAACCTTATAACATTTGTTAATTATGATGAGACTCACCCTTACATGTTGTCATTTTCAGATTGAAGATAGCGGCTGTTTGACTCGGTGAGGATTAGCTCATGAGTCAGTGTTTTAGTTAGCGTCAGGTGTCATGCTCTGGTAGTTGTAACACTGGGAACGCTTGTTTTGGAGTTTTGATTGTAACTCTATATTTAATTGTTTTGGTTGAAGTCTGATACATTAGTGATATAATGTTGACTTGACGAAGTATTTCCGCTGTGTAAAACATGGATTTGATTAATGAGTTATGATTTCAGGTGTTTCAGTAAATGCATGACTTATACTGACGTGTGTTTTCATTATTTATGAATTGTGATACCTCTCCACATGTTACTCTGATTTAATAATTGTTTATTTGCCGCGGGTTATTAGAAGGGGGGTGTTACAATAGTGGTATCAGAGCATAGTCGGTCGTTATGACCAGAGTCTTAGTGTCAGTTTGCTTTCCTGTGTATGCGACTAGTAAGAGTTAACTGTCGATACTTCTGTTCTGATTGAATTGGTTGTGATTTAAGCAGAACAATGGCTGGAAGAGGAGGAAGAAACGATGATGCTATCGCCGAGGCTCTGGGCATGATTGCTGGTGTGGTGGGAGGAAATGCCAATAGAGCTGCGATTGGTGCTAACAGGCAGCTGAACAGTTTTCAGAGGAACAATCCTCCATTGTTCAAGGGCACGCATGATCCTGAAGGTGCTCAAAAGTGGCTTAAGGAGATCGAGAGAATCTTCAGAGTCATCGATTGTGCTGAGGATATGAAGGTGAGATATGGTACTCACATGTTGTCTAAAAAGGCCGATGACTGGTGGTTGACAACCAAAGCTGAACTGGATGCCGGTGGTATAGCGGTTACTTGGGCTATATTCAAAAGGGAATTTCTGAGGAGGTATTTTCCTGAGGATGTCAGGGGCAGAAAGGAAGTGGAATTTCTGGAGTTGGTTCAAGGTAACATGATTGTACCTGAGTATGCTGCCAAGTTTGTGGAATTGGCAAAGTACTATGTGCACTACAACAACGACGAAGCCAGTGAGTTCTCAAAATGTGTCAAGTTTGAGAATGGTCTTCGTGATGAGATCAAGCAGGGTATTAGGTACCAGAGGATTCGGAGGTTCGTTGACTTAGTGGATTGTAGCAGGATTTTTGAGGAAGATAGCATCAAGCTGAAGTCATCTCACTCTCGCGAGTTAGTTGACAGAAAGGGTAAGAAGCCTATGGACAAAGGTAAACCATATGGTAGAGGTAAACCTGTTGATTGGAAGAAACCCAGTGGGGGAGATTCCAGTGCTCGCATCAAATGCTATAACTGTGGAGAGATTGGGCATCGTAGGAACGAGTGCAAGCTTGATCAGAAGAAGTGTTACAAGTGTGACCAAGTGGGCCATATTGCTGCTGACTGCAAGAAGAGGGTTGTGACTTGCTACAACTGTGGTGAAGAGGGTCACATCAGTCCTAATTGTCCCAAGCCAAAGAAGAACCAATCGGGAGGAAAGGTTTTTGCTTTGACCGGGTCAGAGACTACTCCAGAGGACAGATTGATTAAAGGTACGTGTTTCATTCATGGCACACCTTTAGTTGCGATTATTGATACTGGAGCAACTCATTCTTTTATTTCTTTGGACTGTGCTACGAGGTTAAATCTTGAGATATCTGACATAAATGGAAGTATGGTTATTGACACTCCTGCGTCGAGTTCAGTAACTACTTCGTCTGCATGCTTGAATTGTCCGGTTGACATTTTTGGTAAGGAATTCGGGATGGACTTAGTGTGCCTTCCATTGAAACAACTTGATGTAATCCTGGGAATGAACTGGTTGGAATTCAACCGTGTTCATATCAACTGTTTTGCGAAGACGGTAATTTTTCCTGAAGAGGTTAGTACTGATAATCTGGAGATGACAGCTAGACAGGTGAATGAGGCTATCGGAGATGGTGCAACAGTATTTATGTTGTTCGCATTGATGAATGTGAAAGAAAAAGTGGCGAGTAGCGAATTACCTGTGGTGTGTAAATTTCCAGAAGTTTTTCCAGAAGATGTGAATGAATTACCGCCGGAAAGAGAAGTGGAGTTTTCTATTGATTTAATTCCGGGAACTAGTCCAGTGTCGATGGCACCGTATCGTATGTCGCCGTCTGAGTTGGCTGAGCTGAAGAAGTAGTTAGAAGAGTTGCTGGAGAAGAAATTCATTTGTCCTAGTGTTTCTCCGTGGGGTGCGCCTGTGTTACTAGAAAAGAAGAAAGAGGGCTCGATGAGGCTGTGCGTAGATTACAGACAATTGAACAAGGTTACTATCAAGAATCGGTATCCATTACCGAGGATTGATGATTTGATGGATCAGTTGGTTGGAGCGCGGGTATTTAGTAAAATTGATCTGAGGTCTGGGTATCATCAGATACGTGTGAGAGATGATGACATTCAGAAGACTGCTTTTAGAACAAGGTATGGACATTATGAGTATTCTGTAATGCCATTTGGAGTTACTAATGCACCTGGTGTTTTTATGGAGTATATGAACAGGATATTTCATCCTTATCTCGACAAGTTTGTGGTGGTATTTATAGACGATATCCTGATATATTCTAAGAATGAGGAAGAACATGCTGAACACCTCAGAACTGTGTTAGAGTTGTTGAAAGAGAAGCAACTTTTTGCCAAACTGTCGAAGTGTGAATTTTGGTTAGAGGAAGTTAGTTTTTTGGGACATGTGATTTCTAAGAATGGTATTGCTGTTGATCCTACAAAGATAGAAGCTGTGTCTCAGTGGGAATCTCCGAAGTCAGTGTCAGAGATTCGTAGTTTTCTTGGTCTTGCAGGTTACTACAGAAAGTTTATTGAAAGATTTGCAAAGTTAGCATTGCCGTTAACTAAACTAACCAGGAAGGGACAAGCTTTTATTTGGGATGCAAAATGTGAAGAGGGATTCCAAGAGCTGAAGAGGAGGTTAACTAGTGCTCCTATCTTGATTTTGCCGAACCCGACAGAATCATTTGTGGTTTATTGTGATGCATCACTGATGGGCTTAGGTGGTGTATTGATGCAAAATCAACAAGTAGTCGCTTATGCGTCGAGACAACTTAAAGTGCATGAGAGGAATTACCCGACTCATGATTTGGAGCTGGCAGCTGTAGTCTTTGTTTTAAAGTTGTGGCGACACTATTTGTATGGTTCGAGATTTGAGGTATTCAGTGATCATAAGAGTCTGAAGTATCTCTTTGACCAGAAAGAGTTGAATATGAGGAAGAGAAGATGGTTAGAATTCCTGAAAGATTATGATTTTGGTTTGAATTACCATCCGGGTAAAGCAAACGTTGTTGCTGATGCATTGAGTAGGAAGACCTTGCACATGTCTATGCTAATGTTGAAGGAATTGGATTTGATTGAACAATTCAGAGACTTGAGTTTGGTATGTGAAGGTACTCCTACTAGTGTTAAATTGGGTATGTTGAAGCTGACTAGTGGCATTCTTGAAGAGATCAGGGAGGGTCAGAAAGATGATGTTGAGTTGATAGATAAGTTGACTCTGATTAACCAAGGCAAGAGTGGTGAATTCAGAATTGATGAGAATGGTATACTGAGGTTTGGTGACCGAGTTTGTGTCTCTGATATTGCTGAACTCCGAAAGCGTATTTTAGAAGAAGGACACCGTAGTGGATTGAGTATTCATCCTGGTGCTACCAAAATGTATCATGACTTGAAAAAGTTGTTTTGGTGGCCGGGAATGAAGAAGGAAATTGCCGAGTTTGTGTACTCTTGTTTGATTTGCCAGAAGTCAAAGATTGAGCATCAGAAACCGTCTGGGTTTATGCAACCGATGTTTATTCCTGAGTGGAAGTGGGATAGCATATCAATGGATTTTGTGTCGGGTTTGCCGAGAACTGTCAAGAATTGTGAAGCTATCTGGGTCGTAGTAGATAGATTGACGAAGTCTGCACATTTCATACCGGTGAGAATGGATTATCCGATGGAGAAGCTGGCTCAATTATATATTGAGAAGATAGTTAGTCTTCATGGTATTCCTTCAAGTATCGTGTTAGACAGAGATCCGAGATTTACGTCTAAGTTCTGGGAAGGTTTGCAAAAGGCCTTGGGTACTAAGCTGAGATTGAGTTCTGCTTATCATCCGCAGACTGATGGACAGACTGAGAGGACGATTCAGTCGTTAGAAGATTTTTTGCGTGCTTGTGTGTTGGAAAAAGGAGGTACTTGGGATAGCTATCTGCCTTTGATCGAGTTTACCTACAACAATAGTTATCATTCGAGTATTGGTATGGCTCCGTTTGAGGCTTTGTATGGTAGGAGATGTAGGACGCCGTTGTGTTGGTATGAATCTGGTGAGAGTACTGTGATTGGACCAGAAATTGTACAACAAACTACGGAGAAGATTAAGATGATTCAAGAAAAGATGAGAGCTTCTCAGAGTCGTCAGAAGAGTTATCATGACAGGAGGAGGAAAACACTTGAGTTTCAAGAGGGAGACCATGTGTTTATGAGAGTTACTCCTATGACAGGAATTGGTCGGGCATTGAAGTCAAGGAAGTTGACTCCGCGTTTTATTGGACCATTCCAAATTTCCGAAAGGGTGGGAGAAGTGGCTTATCGTATTGCGTTACCGCCAATGCTTGCCAACTTGCATGATGTATTTCATGTGTCTCAATTAAGGAAATACATTTCGGATCCGTCCCACGTGATCCAAGTGGATGATGTACAGGTTAAAGACAACTTAACGGTTGAAACGTTGCCTGTGAGGATTGAAGATCGAAGATTGAAGCAATTGCGGGGTAAAGAAATAGCTTTAGTCAAAGTAGCCTGGGGAGGACCAGCTGATGGAAACGTCACCTGGGAGTTAGAAAGTCAGATGAAAGATTCCTATCCGGAACTCTTTGCTTGAGGTATGTTTTCGAGGAAGAAAACTCTTTTAGTGGGGGAGAGTTGTAACGCCCGTATAATTTTAATATTAATTTAATCAAGAATATTGAATTAATAATTAGAATTATGAAAGATTTTGTGAAAATAATGAATAAATAATGATTTATGGCATTTGGGCCATGTGAGAAATAGTAAAGAAGGGGGTGTGAGATAACAAGGCCCTTTACTAATATTATTATTATTTTTCATAAAATAATTGGATTTGGGAAGAAAGAAAGAACGTGAAAGAACAGAAGTCTGAGGAACGAGGAACGTGAAGGAGAACGGTGGAGGGAGAGACCAAGAATCAAGAAATTTGTCTAAGGTAAGGGGGACTTATCTGATTATCATCTATTATCGGGTTAGGGGCTGATAATACTGAATAGATGTGGAATTCGGGTAGATTGAGTCATATGATAGGTTTAGGGATTGAGTCAATTGTATGATGTTTGATCTCTATGTTTGAATCTATGATGTCTGCGTTGTTATGGTCTCAATTGATGCGTAATTGGTGTATTATGAGACGTAATTTATGTTGTTTGTGCATTCTATTCCTCTATGTTCGTACTGGTATGTATTGGGTGTGTTGGAATGCATAGAATGCTGTTTTCTGCAGGTTGGGGTTTCTGAAATCGCCGGTTCGCGCCGCGTGCATAGGGTTGGCGCCGCGAACAGGTGGGCAGAATACCAGGAACTTGTGATACGCTCAGGTCGCGCCGCGTACCTGTGTTCGCGCCGCGAAGGCGTAACTTTTTCTCGTTCCGCGCCGCGTGTGGATGTTTGCGTCGCGAACAGCTTGGCAGAGAGCCAATGAATTTTGAGACGCTCAGTTCGCGCCGCGAGATGGTGATGGCGCCGCGTACTGTTGGTGTTTTTGAGATATTTTTAAAAAGTTCTAAGAGGCATAACTTTTTAACCGTTGGTCCATTTGATGCGCCGTTTCGGGCTAAATGAACCTTATCAAACAATCTATATGATGATGATTGATTGGTTTTAGAATGATGAGAATACATGTGTGATATTTCTTATTGATTATGATGATTGGTGCAAAATACATGTATATTTTCTATGTGATGATGATAGAATAGCGATTGAATGATGTTAATATATATGAACATACTTGATGATGATGATGATATTGATGATGATGATGATGATGGTATAAGTATGTTATATATGTTGCATTCATTCATATTCATTGATGATACTGTATCCATAAGGGTGTGTTGGATCAGTGAAGGGCATGATTCCCATTGTGTGGAATCTGTGCTGGCAGGGCCGTATCTGGATGATGTTGGATCGGTCATGGGTTAGTCCCATTGGATGATGTTGGTACCACATGCATAGTGTCAGTTCATTCATATGCATAATTTATAACATGATGGGATGTATTCCAGTGTTGTAAATGTTGAATGATGTGTTAATTGTTGCTTGACTTGTTTGAATGTCTGTTTATGAAACAATTGGGTGAATGATGCAACTGTGATGTGTTATTGCTTTATAACCTTATAACATTTGTTAATTATGATGAGACTCACCCTTACATGTTGTCATTTTCAGATTGAAGATAGCGGCTGTTTGACTCGGTGAGGATTAGCTCATGAGTCAGTGTTTTAGTTAGCGTCATGTGTCATGCTCTGGTAGTTGTAACACTGGGAACGCTTGTTTTGGAGTTTTGATTGTAACTCTATATTTAATTGTTTTGGTTGAAGTCTGATACATTAGTGATATAATGTTGACTTGACGAAGTATATCCGCTGTGTAAAACATGGATTTGATTAATGAGTTATGATTTCAGGTGTTTCAGTAAATGCATGACTTATACCGACGTGTGTTTTCATTATTTATGAATTATGATACCTCTCCACATGTTACTCTGATTTAATAATTGTTTATTTGCCGCGGGTTATTAGAAGGGGGTGTTACAATAAGCAAATGGGTAAGAGGTTTCACCGGGAATAATTCCTCTTTGGGGGGATGTGTCCTATTTTGGGATTCTAAGGTTTTTGCCAAGATGTTTCACCGGGAATAATTCATCTTGGGGGTTTGAACTACAGATCTCTAATTAGGAAAGAGCCTTCACCCGGAAGACATTCTCAATCCTAGGCCATATTCCTATAATATATATATAGTTTAACTGTCCTAGGGTTTACACTCAAACGTAGTTCTAAACAAATTTATGCATAGTTTATATTTGACAGTAATTTAAACAAAGACTGTAAATTGAAAGCATGTAAAGCCTAACCTGGATGGAGTGGAGGCCTTTGAAGAAGTATGTACAAAGCGTTACCAGTAATTTTTTGTTGTTTTGATAACATTTGAATATTTATTATAAACAGTTAAGGGTTTTTAAAAACAGAAGAAGTGAAGATGGACAAAGGTCACATAGGTATCTGAAGAGTTTCACCGGGAATAATGCCCTTCAAATACCAGAAGAATGTTTTAAAAACAGAAAGAAGATTTTGAAAATACAGTTTTTGAAAACAAACTATGAAAAGAAAGAAGGTGTTGGGTCTTACACTCTATTAGAGGCCTAGAAGTTATTTACTGTTTGTGAAGCAGTGGAAATGAAGATTGGAATGATGTAAGTTTTTGTTGTTTGAAAACCTTAATCATCTTGTTTAATCGGAGATTGAAAACAATTTTGAAAATTGACAAAAGTCAACTTAATTAAGGTAAAGATAAAGATCTTTACCTGATTAAGACCTAAACAATTAGGGTTTTATCATAAAATTATCCACAAAATAATTAGGTTAAAACAAAATGAGTATATACATTTAAAGTATTTAAAAAAAAACACTTAAAATATACTATTTTAAACCTAATAAAAATATATGAATTAAATAATATTTTTATGATTTTTTTGATTATTCACAAAATAGATATATTAAATAACAAGTGTGTGAAAAATGAAGTGAAAATGATTTAATTTGATAGGTTAATTAATTGTGTGAAGTTTGTGAATAAAATGAAGAGGAAAAGTGATAAAAAATAATGTTTTGGCCTCACCATGGTTTGAACCCACGCCCTCTAAGTCACCAGCTCAAAGTAACACCACTGGGCTAACGCGCGCTTGGTGTTTATGATACACATCCAGTTCATTATATTTTCAAACAAGTGGTAAATCATGGAAAAATAAAAGAAACAAAAAGTCTGGGGCGAGGGGGATTCGAACCCCAGACTTGAGGCATGAGGAGACTAAGAGCGCATGTGAGGCCACTAGGGCAAGTTATTCATTCGTTTAGAAAACGCCTATCATTAAAAATAAAATAAACTTTGCCCAGAAATTTGAATTTTTGCGCGCCATGGCCATAGTCGTCTTCTTCCTCGAGCTCAAAGATTTTCAAACTCCTAATTCTCTGGTTTCTCAACTAAATGGCATGATGTAAACATCAATCTTGTTCTAAATTTCCTCACGAATCCAAATATGTAACTAACATTTATTTATATTAACTATAGCTACCTAATTTCTCAGAGAACTCTAAGAACACTTGAACCCTAAATTTGAAATTAAATGACAAACAAGATGAATAAATGAATGATGATAGAGGGTTTTCAATCCTCTGATGATGCTGAACAAGATAGAATCGAGCTTTATCACAAAGAGTACTTAAATTAAAGAGATGGAGTTGAGAAACTTACCTCTGAAAATGGAGGTTGTGAGGATGATAGAGAGCACCTGGGCTTGTATGAATGATCCCAAAAGCTTCCTTGGGACTCAGTGATGCTAACTGAATGCTTATTATAACTTCAATTCTCCTGAATTGCTCTATAGACCTACCTCAATTTGAGCTTCAAGTGGACATGGAGAGTGATGAATCTTGAGTTACAGATGAGCTGCAGCCATCTGAACAGCTTCACTATGACCTGAGGAACACGTCTAGATGCTTGGCTTTGTTGGAAACCTTCTGAATTGCTCTATGGACCTCCAACTGCAGCAGCTCCAAAGTGAGAGAAACAATGGCGTTCCTCCACTTACAGAAGTGATCCAGGTGCTTGGATCACCTCAAATGAACCCCTTTGAGATGTTAGAATGCTTACTTTCCAAAGATAAGCTCTGGTTTGAAGAAAACGATTCTTCTTGCCAAAGAACTTTGAAAAACCATAAGCATGAGAAGAGAAAGAGAAAGCAAGGAATATGGTTGCTTTGGTGTCTTTTCTGAATGAGAAAGAGCCCTCTATTTATAGGCAAATGATTCAGTACTGATTGAGAGAGTGAGCTTGCTTAGTGAAGTGAGTTTGGTTTCTTAGCCATGAAGAAAGTTTGAAAATATCCCAAAGCAATGATGCATTTTCGGGCCAGCTTCCCAACCATTGATCTTGCATGATCTTAGGGGACATTTCTGATTCAGAGGAGGGCTCTAATTGGTTAGTGAGAAGATTCCTTGATGATTCATCATTTGCCATAAATTCAAGAATGCAATCATTACATAATCACATGCCTTTGTTTTTTGGAATCTTCTCTAATCCTTATGCAATGATGAATTTGGATGTATGGCATGTTTTCAGATGTATTAGAGGTCGTGTAGCATCACTTAGTGAAGCAAAATGCACAAAATTGCAAAGTTTCAAATTGTACATGACCTATAATTTCACTTCATGAGGCCAACTTTGAACAAGCATAACTCTTAGCTCAAAATGAATTTGGAGAAGGTTGAACACAATTTGGAAATCCCTAAACATCAACTTCAAATCATTAGTTTATGGTTCCTTCAGAATCATTTGGGAAATTTGTGAAAAATGAGCCCAAAGTTGGAGGAAAACTAGGTTAAAAACACTTAGAAAAATTTCTAAGTTTTTATAACCTAAAGCTTCAAAATTCCAAAACTCTTAAATGGTGGCTCTTTTGAAAAAAGTTCCTATGTAAGATGTTGTTTTATTTTGCAAGATCTACAACTTTCATGTTGGAAGTTTTTTGAGTTGTGTAGGTGAAATTTTGAGTTCCCACAATGCCCTCAAAAACCCTAATTCCCGACTTTTTGCTCCTTGATGATTCTTCTTGAATTTATTTGGTCAAATGACTTTAATATCCATATATTGATGATATTGATCTTTGAAAGTCATGGTTTGACCAAAAATCTTAAAAGTCAAAGGTGATCCCATATAGTTGACTTTTTCCATTTAAAGTGAGATTTTGGACTTTTGTGTGGAATTAAGATCTCCTCCTCAAATGAGTGATGTAAATGAGTTATATTGAGGTATTAGAGGTTCTTGAATCATGTCTTTGAGTTTTGGATCCATGCCCTGATTAAAATTCAACCATCCTGGTGAATTAGGTCAAAAACCCTAATTGTCGACCAGATGAAAATGATGACTGTAGGCTTTGAATTGAGGTGTGATGTCCAGTGAATCTTGTCATATGAGCTATTTGAAGATGATTGATGTCTTTGAATGATCCCCTGGGGCTTTTTAGGGTTTCCCAAAGGTAATCCTTGATTTTAGTCCTTGATAGGCTCAAAAACCCTAGTCTGGTAACCTGTGTAAACCTGTACTCAGATGACTGGGTGTCTAATCAATCATAGGTGAATATAAAAATGGAGCTTTTGAGTCCTATGATTGTGTTAGAGACTAATCCTTCTATTGATTAATCCTTTGCCTGAGTTTTCTTGTCTTTGAACATCCTTGATTGAATGCTAGATGAAGAGATGACTGCTCTGGGTGCTTGTTTTGACCTGATGAAAATCCTGAAGATATGTCATCTCAGGGGGGTCAAAATTAGGGTATGACACTCTCCTCCTGCGATTGGTTCAAAGCATGGCGCAGGGGCCCACATTGACTGGGTTTGAATTTTTCCACTTACTTTGCGTTTTTTTATATATTAATTTGAAGTGGTTTGTTTTACAAAACAAATACCCATCTTAGTTGGCAAGAGCTATGAATGGTTGAGTAGGAGTACCTGGGTTCGATCCCCAGTTGTTGCGCGCCTCTCCTATATTTTTTCTGCTACAATTATTTCCCAGATCCAGTGTATACCACCAACGCAAGCTTGTGATGCGCCCTCATGCCTTTGCCATTAGATCTCCAGATCAATGCAATCCTACATCCAGGAGGCTGCAGACACACCAAAGACGATCATGAAGCCTCCACACAAGATCCAGAGCTAAGATTTCTAAACTTTTTTTATTTTTATTATTTGCATATTTCTTATATAATTTGTTCTAATAACTATAAATTATTACAAATTATTTTCTTGTTTCTAAAAATCATGTAGATAAATAAAGATCATATAATTATGATATTTAATCGAATGTTCGACTTTTTTTTGTAAATTAACTTTTAATTGTTATTTAAACATTAAAATTATTTGTTTTGCATAATTCTTTTTTTTAATTATTTTAAATTAGGGCTTAAGGAATTATTCAATAGATCTTTCATACACTAATCCCATTATTTTCATTCTTGATTTTCAGATTTAACAGGACGTCGAGTTTGGTTCAAGTAATTTTGTTTCAATATTTTTATAAATATTTTTGGGAATGTAATAGTTTATTAGGTTTTTTTAATTTCCGTCTTTTACTTTCCGCATACCCCCTACAGGTGTTTATTGTAAATCCCCCATCCCTAAACTTGTAATAGCGTAGGTCTTTACTTTCCGCACTTTAATTCATGCCCAATATTTATTGCGTGGTTAGTAAAATAGGGAGTGACAAGAATAATAACTGGACGTAGCTCACTAATTCGAGATAAATATCTGAATACGATCACATGATTGTTGCACACACTCACCTTTAGGGTACCCCTCTTGTTGCCTGTTGCCTTTGATTTCGATCAAATAGTCAAGTCCCCTTGAGCGTATGGATACCTTAGCTTGCTGTCTTCGATTCATAAATCACCATGTCCCTCCAATAAAAGATCA
Source organism: Vicia villosa (assembly GCF_029867415.1). Classification (NCBI taxonomy): domain Eukaryota; kingdom Viridiplantae; phylum Streptophyta; class Magnoliopsida; order Fabales; family Fabaceae; genus Vicia; species Vicia villosa. Next base: position 74,291,126 of record NC_081183.1, read on the forward strand.
TAGTCCCTTCGAGTTTCCTAAGATAAATATGATCTCGTCCCTCGATTAAATGGTGATAGTCCCTTCGAATGCTAAGGTATCCTTACTATTGCCTTAAAAGACTATTCTATCCTTCCCCGAGACTACATGCCCTCTTTATGGTAGGGACAGTTTTATGGCGAACGATACTTTTTTCGATGACCCTTAACATCCAATTGAAAGACTTCTTGCCCTCTCATGGTATGGATAGACCCTTTCGCCCGAAATACTTAAAGAACAAAAAAGACAATCTTAGGGTAGGTGTTCTTAAATGCTTGCTCACATCCAATTCAAAATTCAAATGCTTTTCCCACTTCTTTTCAAAAATCAAATTCAAAAAGACTACGCTTATTTACAAGATAAAGTTCTTCTTCAAAAAATCTTTTTACTATTCACACACGACACTTCAAACTTTTCAAGCAAACAAGTGAGCTAAGCAATTAAGAGCCCATGGATAACCATGGATACAAAGGGTGCTTTAAATCTTCCCTTTGCATAACCTACCCCCCGAACTCAAAATCTTTCAAAGGTATTTCCTGTTTCTTTTTGCTTTTCCAATTGGATAAAATAAAAGTCGGTGGCGACTCTTGCTTACCGAGACATTTCTTTAAAGTCGGTTAAACGTATTACAAATACCATCAACATATGATTATTGAAGTCATTTGGCCAAGAAAAATCAAGAAAATCAATTAGGGATCAAAAAGTCAAAGTTTGACTTTTCATACTTAGAAAATTTCTTAAAGTATTTTCCAAGGATTGTCTTCAAACTTTGAGAGGGAATATCTCAAAATTTCAAGTACAAACTGAAGAAAACTTCCAACATCAAAGTTGTAGATTTTGATCCAATGAACAACTTTGTCACATCTCTTGATTTTGCAAAAGATCAACCATTGAAAAGATATGGATCCTCAAAGTTGCTGCAAAGTTAAAAATGGTGAAAAACCATACTTTTCTTCAAACTCCAGGGCCAATTTTCACACACTTCCCAAGGGATTTTGAAGAAACACCAAACTATTGAATTGAAGTATATACCTAGGGCTACCTATTGCTAATTTTACCTATCGCTAATTTTGTGCAAATACCTCTACCAATTGATGCTACATGACACATAATACATCAGTAGAGATGCCATGTATTCATTTTCATAATTGAATAAAGATTGAAGAATATTCCCAAAAACTAGAACATGTGAATATGTAATGATTACTTTTAGGAAATTTATGACCAAGTGGTGAATCATCAAAGGAATCTCTTCCCAACTAATTGGAACTCATTTCTGCATCAGAATTGTCCCCTAAGATCAAACAAAACCGAGGGCTAGGGAGTGGTATCAAATAATCCATCATTGCATTTGGATATTTCACATTTCTTCATGCCAAAGATACTCCAAGAGTGACCTTGCTAAGCTTACTTCACTCCCTTAATTCTTAGATCACTTTTCCTATAAATAGAAGTGCTCTCCTCAGTAGAAAACACACCGAAACAACTCCAATTCTTGCTTTCTCCTTCTCCCCCCCTTGCTTATGGTTTTCATAGGTTCTTTGGCAAGAAGAATCGAATTCTTCAAACCAAAGCTCTTCCTTTGAAAGTAAGTTTTCTAACACATCATAGGGGTTCGTTAGAGGTGATCCAAGCACCTAGAACACTTCTGAAAGTTGAAGATCACCATATTTTAAATACTGGGAGAATAATTCACGAATTCATCGTATGCCCCAGTGACCATAGCGCGCGTCCAAAGTCTCTCTTGACCAAGGTTTGGGGTTCGATCCCCCTCAGACCTTTTGTTTGATATATTTCAAACCTTTTTCGAAAAGACTTTGTTTTCTAATATTATCACATGGATGCATTCCTTTATCACACTGGGGATGTAGCCCAATTGGCTTGATTTTCTCCCAACAAAATCAACCATTTATGCTATTTTCTCCATTTTTTTCACAACTTCAATTAATCATTTAACCTATCAAATTTAATCACTTTCACTTGATTTTTCACACATTTTTCATTTATCATATCTATTTTATGAATACTCAAAAAAATCACAAAAATATTATTTATTTGATATATTCTTATTAGGTTTAAAATCACTTGTTTTTAAATATTTTTAATACTTTTAAGTATAATTTTCTTTAGATTTTTCAAACCTAATTACTTTGTAAATATTTTGTGATCAAACTCTATTCATTTTAAATATATCTTTTAGGCCTCTTGAATATTAGAGAGTGTAAGACCCAACACCTTTTTTACATACGACTTTCAAAACACAATCAATCTTTTGGGCCTCTTGAATATTAGAGAGTGTAAGTCCCATAACTTTTTTCTTTTTATCTTTTAAACTGTTTTTAAGCAATAAACAACTCCTCATCTGTTTTCAAAATTTTCTTTTGGTATTGAAAGGAATTATTTCCGGTGAAACTCTTTATATACCTATGTGACTTAGTGTCCAACTTCACTTCTTCTACTTTTAAAACAAAAAACAATTCAATTGTTTCCATTAAACAAATTCAACTGTTTTCAATCAAACTCTCAATCTGTTTTCAAAACAACTTCAATTTCAAACCAATTTCACATGGGGCTCTCCTTGAGTCTAAGTCCCAAAACCCTTTTTCTTTTTAATGTTGTTGCCAATAAACAACCAAGCTGATGGTAAGGCTTTGTACATACATCTTTCAAAGGTCTCCTCTTCATCCAGGTTAGGCTTTACAACTTTCAATTTACAGTTTTTATTTAAATCCCTATCAAATATACCTGTAAATATATACTGTTTAAATCTTCGTCTAAGAACAAACTTAGGACAAATAAACCATATATATATATATTATAGGACTATGAACTAGGATTGAGAACGTCTTCCCAGTGAAGGTTCTTTCCTAATAGAATAATATAGTTTAACCTCAAGATGAATTATTGCCGGTGAAACATCTTGAAAAAAGCCTTAGAACAAAAATAGGGCACATCCACCCAAGAGGAATTATTCCCGGTGAAACCTCTTACCCATTTTCCTAGAGCCAAATTAGTCAAGCCAACATAGCTTTCTCTTATGCTATAACAAGGACCCCGATGTCCCTCGATTATCCTCCTTTTGGGCTCACAATACAAGGACCCACGGGCTTCTTAAAAGCATATCTCACAGTTTCCTCTTGAGCTTGTATACAGGGACTCATCAGTTTTCTTATAAACATGGGAACAAGTCTTTAGTCACCTTTTAGCCTACCCTGGTGAGATTCTTCTATTCTTCAAACCATACCTCAAATAAGCAAAGTATGTCTCAATATCAGTATTGAGTTCACCTTTTGGAATGAGAGACATGGACAGTCTCTGTCACCCATATTTTCAATCTCCAGTAAGTCTTCTCCTTAGTAGAGTCAAGATTCCACATCTATTTTCCTTAACATTGTCAGCCTTAATCTTAGGCTTTAAACAAGTAATCTACCCCCTCAAAGTCAGCCACAATTCTGGGCTTAGTACAGAACACCAAATAAATCATTCAGTAAAATAAAAACTCAACAGAGTAATCCTCAGTAGAGTTAGCCATAATTCTGGGCTTCATAAAGAACACCGTCAAATAATCAATCAATAGTCTTCCTGTCGCAACAATCCACATTCCACAAAGTATAAGTAGCGCTAGAACATCGCAACTTTCTAAATTCCATCTTCTAGAATTTATTCTTGTTACTTAACAGTTGTAACGCCCGGAAAAATAATTATTTGCTTAATTTAGACATTTGTGATGTTTTCTGAAATTTTTGCGTTTTGGGGCGATTTAGTCGGTATTAGTTCGGGATAGCGGATCGACATTTAATTGATAATTTTAATATTTCTTAGTATTAGAAATATTAATGAGTTAATATTTAGCGTTTTGGGAATTTTCTGAGTAATTAAGTTTAGACCGGAAATATGAGACACTGAGTAATAAGTCGGTATATTAAAATAGTCGAATTTTATTTTAATGGAGTTTTAGTAGAAGTATTATTTTTATATTAAGTGTGGAAATAATATTGGGCTTAATTAATGACATCTTTAGGTATTAAGGGGGTATATTTTGTTAGGCCCATTTGTGTATTAAATAATTAATATAGTCTAGTTTTTTTAAATAGAAGTAGTAGAGAGTTAGTGTTTTCTGAAAGAGAGAAGAAGAGGAAACCGAAGGAGAGAAAGAAAAGAGGGGTTAGGGTTTGAAGAGGAGACCCAAAGTGTTGCTCTAAAGTGCATTTTTTCTCCAATTTTCAATTGAATCTTCTTAGAGCTGCACTCAATCCAAGGTAAGGGGGGATTCTTACTACCTAAATGAGAGTATGATGAATTTTATGTGGGGTTTAGGGTATTAGATTTCTCTACTATGTGTGAATACAAGATTACACTCAAAGATGTTTTTGATTTATGGCAAACTCAAATGAGCATTCAAACAACAAGGCGGAAGCAGAAAACTCAAAGAAAAGCAAGCATTGATCACTCATGACAAGTACAGGTTGATCTATTATACTTTAGGCCGACTCAACACAAGCAGATCAAGAAGAATGCAGAAAACCAGCAGTTAGGTCGACCTACTGTCAACCCAGGTCGACCTAAAATGGAGAAAAATCCACATACTTCTGCTAGGTCGACTCACACATCATCCAGGTCGACCTAAATTGATGAAAGTTACATACCAGTCTGCTAGGTCGACCTACACAACGACTAGGTCGACCTAATCTGTGAAAATGTCCCCAGAATGCATTTTGAGAGGATTCTGGTCGACCTACTCCTTAAACAGGACGACCTAACTGGGAGCAAAATTCTGCAAGCACTGCTAGGTCGACCTAAGCTCTACAAGAGGTCGACCTAACTGATCAAGAATGCCAAAAATTCTGTTTTTCTCATCTCCAACTGCTAAGCTATCTTATATATTATCAAAGGTTCATTATTCAACACAACACCAACGACTGAAAGATACACAAACGCTTCTCATCTTCGATCTTCATTATCTCCAACACAATTACACATAATCATTCTTGCGTTGCGGGTTAGTGATGAGTTCGATAACGTCCATGGAACGGAATTGAAGATTCCTAGTGGGTGAAGGTTTGTGGGGTTTGTTGGTGAATAAGATCTGCGGGTTTTGTCCTCCACGACGGGTGGTTCTTGGGGGTTTTTATCAAGAGGCGTTCATTGAGGATTCGGCTGAGTGTAACGATTGAGGAACGGGGAGTTCAAGGAATCAAGACACTGCAGAAGGGAATCAAAGTGAAGCTCTTGGATAACCTTGATCTTGCTCAAGATTAAGGGGGAAGAAGATTCAAAGGATCGACATAATTGGTTTATCGTTTATCGCTTTGTTATCTTCTTTGTATATACTACTTTCAACATTAATGAAAGATTACCCAATTTCAATTTGGAATTCGGGGCAGACATAGCCGTAGCGAGGACGGTCGACGAACTGCCTAAACAAATATCGTGTTCTTGTCGCTTTTACCTTTTCATTTACATTCTGTTCATATTTGGTTATAATAGCAAATTGATCAACGATTCGAGTGTTAAGATTGTGAATTAAGTACTTACATAAACATCACAATCCACCACACATTGAATTACCTTCAATTTGATCATTATCACCAAGTGTTTGTATATTTGTTTCTATCACTCTTACTGCATTGCAAACATTGTCCATCATACAAAAAGTTAATCTGATTTTCAATAAGAGAAACGCTTTGATTCTGCAACATATACTCTTATCATTCAACTCAAGTCTTTGACTGGTTTTTTAAACACATATATAATCGTTTCGATAGTGGTTCGGAATAGACGCGAGTCGATTCAGAATCACTTCCGCTGAAAAGTCGTTTAAATCCGTAAAACTGTGAACGATCTATTCACCCCCCCTCTAGATCCTAAGGCCAGCGTCTAACAAGTGGCATCAAGAGCTCTGGTTTATTCCGTGCTACGTGAAACACTTATTGGAAAGATGGCTTCCGGACCTAAAGGGGCTCATAATAGAGCTCCAGTTTTCAACGGTGAAAACTATGGCTATTGGAAGGATTGTATGTGTGTCCACATCAATGCAATTGATAGGAACATCTGGACAGCTATTGTCAATGGTCCCTTTCAGATCACCATGACAAATGCAGCTGGTGCAGTTGTTCCAAAACAAGAAAATACTTGGGATGCTGAAGATGAAAAGAGATATGCATACGATTGGAAAGCGAGAAACATTCTAATCTCAGCTCTAGGAGTTGATGAATACTATCGCGTTTCCCATTGTAGATCAGCTAAAGCTATGTGGGACACATTGCAAGTTGCCCACGAGGGAACGGATGATGTCAAACTAGCTAGGATCAATACGTTAACTCAAGAGTTCGAACTCTTCCACATGGAAGATGGTGAATCCATCGAAAACATGCAGAAGAGATTCGTTCATCTGAAAAATTGGTTAAATTCACTTGATAGACCTGTTTCCAATGCAGTTGCTACTAACAAAATCTTAAGATGCTTGAACAGGGAATGGCAACCCAAAGTCACAGCAATAAAGGAAGCAAATGATCTAAACACTTTAGACATCACAACTCTATTTGGTAAACTAGAGGAACATGAACAACACCTTAAATGCCTTGACATGCATGAGAAAAGGACAAAGAAAGAAAAGAACATGGAGAAAGAGGTAGAGAAGAAGTCAATAGCTCTAAAAGCTTCGAGCTCCAAGACCTCAAAACGAGAGCCAAAGGATAGTGACACAAGTGATGACGAAGACTCCGATGATGAGGAAATGGGACTGTTTGTGCGAAGATACAACAAATATCTAAAGAAAAATGGAGCAAAACATTCCGACAAAGGCTTGATCAACTATAGAAAGAAATCAAACATGTTCAAACAAGATGACGACAACAAAGGAAAGATCAAAGGTCTTTGCTTCAATTGCGGGAAAGCCGGTCACTACAAACCGGATTGTCCATACCTTAAGAAAGAAAAGGAGAAGAACCAAAGCAAAGGTCATAACAAATCTAAAAGAGCTTACATAGCATGGGAGAGCGATTCATCTAGTGAAAGCTCATCAAGCGATGAAGAAGAATCAGCAAACCTATGTTTCATGGCTCATCAAAACAAGAAAAAGAAAGCTGAAAAGTGTCTTGACATTGCCGAAAGGTTGTGGTTCCTTGATAGCGGATGTTCAAGACACATGACTGGAGACCTATCTCTTTTCGTTTAGTTTCAAGCAAAGAAAAAGGGGTATGTCACCTATGGAGATAACAATCGGGGAGCCATACTTGGTAAAGGAAGTGTAGTACACGTTTCTTTTGATGAATCTTATGCAAAATATGTCGAGAAAGGTCTTTCATTTAATGGTGCAGGTCCATCCACTGAAGACATTGTCAAGGATAAGGAAGATGAGGATGAAAGTATTGTAAAGAAAGATGCTGAGAAAGAGAAAGATGAGTCTCACAATGAAAATGAAAAAGAAAGCATCTCAAACAATGAAGAACTTCCCAAGGCCTGGACAAACGTGAAAGACCATCCAATTGACAATATAATAGGAGACATCTCAAGGGGCGTTACAACACGCTCAAAGATAAGTAACTTCTGTCATCATTTTGCTTTTGTTTCACAAGTTGAGCCGAAAAACGCTAAGGATGCATTACTTGATGAGAATTGGCTAATGGCCATGCAAGAAGAATTAAACCAATTTAAATGGAATGATGTTTGGGACTTAGTCCCTCATCCGGGAGATCATCAAGTAATAGGCACCAGATGGGTTTTTCGTAACAAACTTGATGAAAACGGCGTTATTACTAGAAACAAAGCTAGATTAGTTGCCCAAGGTTATAATCAAGAGGAAGGTATTGATTATGAAGAGACATACGCTCCTGTAGCACGTCTCGAAGCTATTCGTCTCTTACTTGCTTATGCTTGTTCTAAAGACTTCAAACTATTCCAAATGGATGTTAAAAGTGCCTTTCTAAATGGCTATATAAATGAAGAAGTCTATGTTGCTCAGCCACCCGGCTTTGAGAATTACATGTACCCAACTCATGTCTATAAGCTGAAACGTGCTCTATACGGTCTTAAACAAGCCCCTCGGGCTTGGTACGAACGTTTGAGCAAGTTTCTCCTTAGCCAAAGGTACTCTAGGGGTAAAGTTGACACTACTCTCTTTATTAAAAGAAAAGATAAAGATATTCTCTTAGTCCAAATTTATGTAGATGACATTATATTTGGGTCGACTAATGCAAAACTTGTCAAAGATTTTTCTAAGCTTATGCAGAGTGAATTTGAGATGAGTCTCATGGGTGAGCTAAATTTCTTCCTTGGCCTACAAATCAAGCAACTCAGTCATGGAACGTTTGTGAATCAAACTAAATACTGTACGGAGCTGCTCAAAAGATTTGGAATGAGTGAAGCAAAAGAAATTGACACACCTATGGCAACAAATACTAATCTAGACAAAGATGAGAAAGGTAAAGAGGTTGACGTAAAATTATACCGAGGTATGATAGGCTCACTATTGTATCTTACTGCCTCAAGACCAGACATCATGTTTAGTGTGTGTATGTGTGCAAGATATCAATCTTGTCCAAAAGAATCTCACTTGAGAGCCGTCAAAAGAATTCTGCGATACTTACGTGGAACTACTACATATGGCCTATGGTATCCAAAGGGAAATGAGTGTCATTTGGTAGGATTCTCTGATTCAGATTTTGCTGGCTGCAAATCCGATAGAAAAAGCACCAGTGGAACGTGTCATCTATTCTCAAATTCATTGATAAGTTGGCATAGCAAGAAACAAGTATCGGTTGCATTATCTACTGCTGAGGCAGAATATGTAGCTGCTGGAAGCTGCTGTGCACAAATATTATGGCTCAAGCAACAACTTCTTGACTTTGGTATTAAGCTTGATCGCATACCTATCATGTGCGATAACACAAGTGCCATAAACCTGAGTAAAAATCCTGTCTTACACTCACGTACCAAGCATATTGAAATAAGACATCACATTCTACGAGATCATGTAGAAAAAGGAGACGTTACATTTGAACATGTAGAAAGCAAGAAGCAACTAGCTGACATATTCACCAAACCTCTAGCAACGGAGCAATACTTCAACATTCGTAGGGAATTAGGGATACTCGATATCTCTAATTTGGGCTAATTACGTTTGTTCTCTCTTAATATTATTCCTTTACTTTATATATATATATATATATATGTTCTCTCTTGCTAACATTTTTCTTAGCGTAAAGGTAGTTCATCATCTAGCCAGGCGTCATTCCACATTGATTAAAGGCTGCCATTAAAGTTGAGAAAGCGGTAACGTTATTGTTGTTCACTTCCAAAAATATTATTGATACTATAATATGCTATCAATTAACATGCTTATAGTGACTTCATACATATATCGCTCTTGCTCATTTGACTCTCATGCTATAACTGACTACCTTTTTATGAATGCTAGCATTTTATCTATGGTTCTCTCGTTACTCTTCTATTTTCGTTGTATCTCTTTTTGATGTTGACAAAGGGGGAGATAGATGCTGAGTGTACGGGGGAGCTGTGTTGAGAGATTGACTTGTTGAGAGATAGATGCTGGATGTACGGGGGAGCTTTGTTGAGTCTTTATCACTTACCACCAAAGTTTCGACTAATGACTTGCCATCATCAAAAAGGGGGAGCATGTGAATACAAGATTACACTCAAAGATGTTTTTGATTTATGGCAAACTCAAATGAGCATTCAAACAACAAGGCGGAAGCAGAAAACTCAAAGAAAAGCAAGCATTGATCACTCATGACAAGTACAGGTTGATCTATTATACTTTAGGTCGACTCAACACAAGCAGATCAAGAAGAATGCAGAAAACCAGCAGTTAGGTCGACCTTCTGTCAACCCAGGTCGACCTAAAATGGAGAAAAATCCACATACTTCTGCTAGGTTGACTCACACATCATCCAGGTCGACCTAAATTGATGAAAGTTACATACCAGTCTGCTAGGTCGACCTACACAACGACTAGGTCGACCTAATCTGTGAAAATGTCCCCAGAATGCATTTTGAGAGGATTCTGGTCGACCTACTCCTTAAACAGGTCGACCTAACTGGGAGCAAAATTCTGCAAGCACTGCTAGGTCGACCTAAGCTCTACAAGAGGTCGACCTAACTGATCAAGAATGCCAAAAATTCTGTTTTTCTCATCTCCAACTGCTAAGCTATCTTATATATTATCAAAGGTTCATTATTCAACACAACACCAACGACTGAAAGATACACAAACGTTTCTCATCTTCGTTCTTCATCATCTCCAACACAATTACACATAATCATTCTTGCGTTGCGGGTTAGTGATGAGTTCGATAACGTCCATGGAACGGAATTGAAGATTCCTAGTGGGTGAAGGTTTGTGGGGTTTGTTGGTGAATAAAATCTGCGGGTTTTGTCCTCCACGACGGGTGGTTCTTGGGGGTTTTTATCAAGAGGCGTTCATTGAGGATTCGGCTGAGTGTAACGATTGAGGAACGGGGAGTTCAAGGAATCAAGACACTGCAGAAGGGAATCAAAGTGAAGCTCTTGGATAACCTTGATCTTGCTCAAGATTAAGGGGGAAGAAGATTCAAAGGATCGACATAATTGGTTTATCGTTTATCGCTTTGTTATCTTCTTTGTATATACTACTTTCAACATTAATGAAAGATTACCCAATTTCAATTTAGAATTGGGGGCAGACGTAGTCGTAGCGAGGACGATCGACAAACTGCCTAAACAAATATCGTGTTCTTGTCGCTTTTACCTTTTCATTTACATTCTGTTCATATTTGGTTATAATAGCAAATTGATCAACGATTCGAGTGTTAAGATTGTGAATTAAGTACTTACATAAACATCACAATCCACCACACATTGAATTACCTTCAATTTGATCATTATCACCAAGTGTTTGTATATTTGTTTCTATCACTCTTACTGCATTGCAAACATTGTCCATCATACAAAAAGTTAATCTGATTTTCAATAAGAGAAACGCTTTGATTCTGCAACATATACTCTTATCATTCAACTCAAGTCTTTGACTGGTTTTTTAAACACATATATAATCGTTTCGATAGTGGTTCGGAATAGACGCGAGTCGATTCAGAATCACTTCCGCTGAAAAGTCGTTTAAATCCGTAAAACTGTGAACGATCTATTCACCCCCCCCCCTCTAGATCCTAAGGCCAGCGTCTAACACTATGTTGTTCTATGTATGTTGTGTTGTTGTTGAAAATTTAATTGGTCGTTGGATTTTGTTTATGGGGTTGTAGTTCAGGTTCCGTTTTTCTTTATAAATATGCCTAGCTGAAGATACCGCTACTGTAGCTTAGATTTTCATTTTATGATGCGCCACTGTTTGTGTATGCTTGTTCTGCTTCATGCTTGTATTGCTTATTCTCCTTTTCCTAAACCATGTACTACCTGTAACTAAGTGTTGTTTAAAAATAGTAGAAGCTTATATATATTAATTAGATAACATAGTTTTAACTTATATTATTATTATACTTGAATTAACAATAATATAATAAAGGTATGTTAATATTATTTGGTACAGTATGTTCACTGATAAACTAACAATAGCAAATGAATGTAGTCCCCTGTACAGTAGAAATTATAGAATAAATGTATTTCAAACAGTCTCGTTTGATCGTAATAGACGAATTAAGCGCTATAATTAGTTGTCCGGAATTTGATGAAAATTTATGTGGTAGCTAAGTTTAATTAGTAGGTTAATGTGGTAGTGATATTTAGTTGAAATTGTGCTATTTTACGAACCGACCGAAATTGTGTGGAGTTGAGTATCCTTAATATTAAATGTTGGTTTTGGAATAGAAAATAAAATAGTAAATTGAAAAATAAATTGAAAATAGAATATTGAATTGAACTAATATAATATGATTATTAATTGGTTGATTTAGTCAATAATAGGATTAATTTCAATAAATCTATTTAATTAGAAAATACTTAGACTTGATTTAAATATTCGGTTTATCGGTAAATTACGGTATTTTGAGAATTTGACCGTAATTGTGTTTTAGTTGAATAATTAAATTGAGAATAATATATTGCTAAGCTAACAATGTTGTTTTGATAATTAACATGATATCTAATTTAGTTAAATGTTAATTGGAAGTTGTTTTGGCTTACTTGGTTTATTGATATATCGTGAATTAACCGAAAATTGTGATTTCGTTTTGGATGCTTTTGTTGCGATTAATGTTATGATTTCCAATATGATTTTTTTTGTGCGTTCTAATATGAGTAGTCTCATAGTGTGAATCATAGAAAATTTTGATATTCTGTATATAACGCTATGAATTGATAAGTTGTGTTGTGAGCCTTTGGCTAAAATGGAACGGTGTGATGTTGATATGTGACCGTGGTTGTGTTGTTGTTATGTCGTTGTTTCGTTGTCGAATCATGGTCGTTGTACGTTCCGCATAGCATAGCATAACATAATGTTGAACGGTGTGATGTTGATATGTGACCGTGTTGAAGGCTTTGCCTTATGCCTCGAAATTACTGGCAATGTTCTAAGTTGGGAGTTTTACTCCAATGGTACCACATGCATATGCATAGTTGAGTCCCATTCGAGTTGTTGTTAGTTGAAGTTGTTGTCTATGCATTGTGATGCTTATGTGTTGATTTGTTGAAGATGTCGATGTGTTGGTATCAAGATTATTCTTGGATGATGTTCCTTGTGTTGTTTATGTTGGTGTTGTGTGAAACGGTGATTCATTTATATTCCTTACCTAATATATGATTTATCATAATCCTATTTATATAGTTTGATATCTCACCCTTTCTGTTTGAATGTTGCCTCCACGTGGGTAACGTGCAGGTAATCCAGATGAGTAGCTGTTTCCGCTTATAGTCGAGTTTTAGGTGTCATTGCTCTGATACGTAGCACTTGGGGGGAAATGAACACTTGCTTGATGTTGTTATTTGTTTTTTTGAACCTTATGATGTATTTGAGGAGTTGTTTGTATTGTTGCTTTTTATGACTTAAAAGATGTTATGTCTTAATTGTTGAATCATTGTGAATCTGTTGCATGTTGAACCTAAGTTTGGGTTATGCTACGAATACTATGTTATTCAAAAGTTGAGATATATGTTATGAGTTTGTTCACTCCATTCCTGATAGTGTTATGTATTAGTTTAAAAGCATGACAGGTTTATGTTTATGTTGAATGTGTGACATCCTGATTCTGTTGAGAATTTTTATACTCTGATTTTTCCGCATAAATGTTTGGGGTAGATTTGGGGTGTTACATTAGTGGTATTAGAGCCTGGTTGGTCTTGTCCGGCCAAGTGTCGAGTCGTAGTGTAGTCTAACAATCGTGTATTGTTGTTTGTGCTGAATTGTTTTTGTGTTGTAGTGACGCTATGGCTGGGAGGAACGATGCTGCAATAGCTGCTGCTTTGGAAGCGGTGGCTCAGGCTATGCAAAACCAACCGAATGCTGACGAGAATGCTGGATCTCGTAGTTTGGCGACTTTCCAAAGGGAGAATCCGCTGGTGTTCAAGGGTACGCATGACCCTGATGGTGCTCTTGATTGGTTGAAGGAGCTCGAGCGAATCTTCCGTGTTATGGATTGCACTCCTGCTCAGAAGGTCAGATATGGCACTCATATGCTGGCTAAGGAAGCTGATGATTGGTGGTTGGAGACACTTGCTAGGTTGGAGTTTTCATGTGAGGAAGTCACTTGGAATGTGTTCCGTAGGGAATTTCTGAGGAAGTACTATCCTGAAGATGTTCGGGGTAAGAAAGAGATAGAATTCCTAGAGTTGACGCAAGGGAACAAGTCTGTGACCGAGTATGCTGCCAAGTTCACTGAGTTGATTAAGTTCTATCCTCACTTTGATGGCGAAGGTGCTGAATTTTCTAAGTGCATCAAGTTTCAGAATGGGTTACGCTCGGAGATCAAGAAGGCTGTTGGGAACCAAAAGATCCGTTTGTTTTCTGATTTGGTTGACAGTTGTAGGATCTTTGAGGAAGATAGTAATGCTAATCACAAGATGGTTAGTGATAGAAGGGGCAAGAATCAACAAAGCCGTGGGAAACCGTATGATGCTGGTAAAGGGAAACAAAGAGTTACTCATGGTCAGAGGTCTAGTGGGGGAGATGCTCCTTCTAGGATTGTATGTTTCAAATGTGGTCAACCTGGTCATAAGAGCAATGCTTGTACTGCTGATGCGAGGAAGTGTTTCAGATGTGGTAAGATGGGACATGCAATGTCTGATTGCAAGCATAAGGACATGGTATGTTTCACGTGTGGCAAAGAGGGACACATTGGTAGCCAGTGTCCAAAGAAGAAGGCACAATCTGGTGGAAAGGTGTTTGCTTTAGCTGGGACTCCTACAACTAGTGGAGACCGACTCATCAGAGGTACATGTTTCATTAATAGTACTCCTTTAATCACTATTATTGATACTGGTGCTACTCATTGTTTTATTGCTTCTGATTGTGTTGAAAGATTGGGTCTTATGTTGTCTTCCATGAATGGAGAGATGGTTGTCGATCTTCCAGCTAAGGGATCAGTGACTACTTCTCTGATGTGTTCAAAGTGTCCTTTGTCGATCTTCGACAAAGACTTTGTTGTTGACTTGATTTGTTTGCCGTTGAGTGGATTAGATGTGATCTTGGGTATGAATTGGTTAGAGTATAACTATGTTCATATCAACTGTTTTAACAAGTCCTTGAGGTTTTCTTCTCCCGAGGAAGAAGGAGTTGGTTTGTTGACTGGTAAGCAATTGAGGAAATTGATGCAAGACGAAGCACAAATGTTCTCGTTGATGGCGTCATTGTCTTTTGAGAATCAAGTTAGAATTGACGAGTTAAAGGTGGTGCACGAATTTCCTGATGTGTTTCCTGATGAAATTCCTGATGTACCTCCAGAAAGAGAAGTTGAGTTTGCGATTGATCTTGTACCTGGTACCAGACCTGTTTCTATGGCACCGTACAGGATGTCTGCATCTGAGTTATCTGAACTGAAGAAGCAATTAGAAGATTTGCTTGAGAAAAAGTTTGTAAGACCAAGTGTATCGCCGTGGGGAGCGCCTGTGTTGTTAGTAAAGAAGAAAGATGGAAGTATGAGACTTTGTGTTGATTATCGGCAATTGAATAAAGTGACGATCAAGAACAAGTATCCGCTTCCAAGAATTGATGACTTGATGGATCAATTGGTGGGTGCTAGTGTGTTTTCTAAAATTGATTTGAGGTCCGGATATCACCAGATTAGAGTAAAAAAAGATGATATTCAGAAGACCGCGTTCAGGACTCGGTATGGACACTACGAGTATTCGGTGATGCCCTTCGGTGTTACTAATGCGCCGGGAGTATTCATGGAGTACATGAATCGTATTTTTCATACTTACTTGGATCGGTTTGTAGTGGTATTCATTGATGACATTCTGATTTACTCTAAATCTGAAGAAGAGCATGAAGAGCATCTGAGAATTGTGTTGCAAGTTCTGAAAGAGAAGCAGTTGTATGCCAAGTTGTCTAAGTGTGAATTCTGGTTGCATGAAGTTAGTTTTCTTGGTCATGTCATTTCTGGTCATGGCATTGCCGTGGATCCTTCTAAAGTTGATGCTGTGTTACAATGGGAAGCTCCGAAATCAGCTACTGAGATTAGAAGCTTCTTGGGCTTAGCCGGTTACTATAGACGGTTTATTGAAGGATTTTCTAAATTGGCACTTCCGTTGACAAGATTGACTTGCAAGGGAAAAGCTTTTGTGTGGGATATTCGATGCGAAGAAAGTTTCAATGAGTTGAAGAAGAGGTTGACGTCGGCTCCAGTTTTGACTTTGCCTAATCCGGGAGAGCCTTTTGTTGTGTACTGTGATGCTTGTCTGATGGGGTTAGGTGGTGTGCTTATGCAGAATGGTAAAGTGGTTGCTTATGCGTCTAGGCAGTTGAGAACTCATGAAAAGAATTATCCTACGCATGATCTAGAGTTGGCTGCAGTGGTCTTTGTGTTGAAAATTTGGAGGCATTATCTTTATGGTTCTAGATTTGAAGTGTTTAGTGACCATAAAAGTTTGAAGTACCTTTTTGATCAAAAAGAGTTGAATATGAGGCAGCGAAGGTGGTTAGAATTATTGAAGGATTATGATTTCGGTTTGAACTATCATCCCGGAAAAGCTAATGTTGTAGCCGATGCTTTAAGCCGAAAGACCTTGCATATGTCGGCTATGATGGCTAAGGAGTTGAGGTTGAGTACGGCATATCATCCACAAACTGATGGTCAGACTGAGAGGACTATTCAGTCATTAGAGGATTTGTTGAGAGCGTGTGTTCTTGAACAAGGAGGTTCGTGGGATACGTATCTTTCGTTGATTGAGTTCACTTACAATAACAGTTACCATTCTAGTATTGGGATGGCACCTTTTGAGGCGTTGTATGGTCGGAGGTGTAGGCCTCCGTTGTGTTGGCATGAATCGGGTGAGAGTGTGGTACTTGGACCCGAGATTGTTAGGGAGACTACTGAGAAAGTGAAGCTTATTCGAGATAAGATGAAAGCTTCTCAAAGTAGGCAGAAAAGTTACCATGACAAGAGAAGGAAAGATTTGGAATTCCAAGCTGGTGATCATGTATTTTTGAGAGTCACACCTGTGACTGGTGTTGGGCGAGCTCTGAAGTCTAAAAAGCTCACTCCTCGTTTTATTGGTCCGTATCAAATATCAGATCGAGTTGGGAGAGTTGCTTACCGTGTGGCGTTACCGCCAAATCTTGCTAATTTGCACGATGTGTTTCATGTGTCACAACTCCGAAAGTATGTTTCCGATCCGTCTCATGTGATTCAGATGGACGATGTGCAAGTGCGTGATAATCTCACAGTGGAGACGATGCCGGTGCGAATTGTGGATCGCGAGATGAAGGTTCTAAGAGGCAAGGAGATTGCATTGGTGAAAGTTGTTTGGTTAGGAGCTGCTGGAGAAAGCTTGACATGGGAATTAGAGAGCAAGATGCGAGATTCCTATCCCGAGTTATTTGAATCAGGTAAATTTCTATTTTCGAGGACGAAAATATTCTAGTGGGGGAGAGTTGTAACGGCCGGAAAAATAATTATTTGCTTAATTTAGACATTTGTGATGTTTTCTGAAATTTTTGCGTTTTGGGGCGATTTAGTCGGTATTAGTTCGGGATAGCGGATCGACATTTAATCGATAATTTTAATATTTCTTAGTATTAGAAATATTAATGAGTTAATATTTAGCGTTTTGGGAATTTTCTGAGTAATTAAGTTTAGACCGGAAATATGAGACACTGAGTAATAAGTTGGTATATTAAAATAGTCGAATTTTATTTTAATGGAGTTTTAGTAGAAGTATTATTTTTATATTAAGTGTGGAAATAATATTGGGCTTAATTAATGACATCTTTAGGTATTAAGGGGGTATATTTTGTTAGGCCCATTTGTGTATTAAATAATTAATATAGTCTAGTTTTTTTAAATAGAAGTAGTAGAGAGTTAGTGTTTTCTGAAAGAGAGAAGAAGAGGAAACCGAAGGAGAGAAAGAAAAGAGGGGTTAGGGTTTGAAGAGGAGACCCAAAGTGTTGCTCTAAAGTGCATTTTTTCTCCAATTTTCAATTGAATCTTCTTAGAGCTGCACTCAATCCAAGGTAAGGGGGGATTCTTACTACCTAAATGAGAGTATGATGAATTTTATGTGGGGTTTAGGGTATTAGATTTCTCTACTATGTTGTTCTATGTATGTTGTGTTGTTGTTGAAAATTTAATTGGTCGTTGGATTTTGTTTATGGGGTTGTAGTTCAGGTTCCGTTTTTCTTTATAAATATGCCTAGCTGAAGATACCGCTACCGTAGCTTAGATTTTCATTTTATGATGCGCCACTGTTTGTGTATGCTTGTTCTGCTTCATGCTTGTATTGCTTATTCTCCTTTTCCTAAACCATGTACTACCTGTAACTAAGTGTTGTTTAAAAATAGTAGAAGCTTATATATATTAATTAGATAACATAGTTTTAACTTATATTATTATTATACTTGAATTAACAATAATATAATAAAGGTATGTTAATATTATTTGGTACAGTATGTTCACTGATAAACTAACAATAGCAAATGAATGTAGTCCCCTGTACAGTAGAAATTATAGAATAAATGTATTTCAAACAGTCTCGTTTGATCGTAATAGACGAATTAAGCGGTATAATTAGTTGTCCGGAATTTGATGAAAATTTACGTGGTAGCTAAGTTTAATTAGTAGGTTAATGTGGTAGTGATATTTAGTTGAAATTGTGCTATTTTACGAACCGACCGAAATTGTGTGGAGTTGAGTATCCTTAATATTAAATGTTGGTTTTGGAATAGAAAATAAAATAATAAATTGAAAAATAAATTGAAAATAGAATATTGAATTGAACTAATATAATATGATTATTAATTGGATGATTTAGTCAATAATAGGATTAATTTCAATAAATCTATTTAATTAGAAAATACTTAGACTTGATTTAAATATTCGGTTTATCGGTAAATTACGGTATTTTGAGAATTTGACCGTAATTGTGTTTTAGTTGAATAATTAAATTGAGAATAATATATTGCTAAGCTAACAATGTTGTTTTGATAATTAACATGATATCTAATTTAGTTAAATGTTAATTGGAAGTTGTTTTGGCTTACTTGGTTTATTGATATATCGTGAATTAACCGAAAATTGTGATTTCGTTTTGGATGCTTTTGTTGCGATTAATGTTATGATTTCCAATATGATTTTTTTTGTGCGTTCTAATATGAGTAGTCTCATAGTGTGAATCATAGAAAATTTTGATATTCTGTATATAACGCTATGAATTGATAAGTTGTGTTGTGAGCCTTTGGCTAAAATGGAACGGTGTGATGTTGATATGTGACCGTGGTTGTGTTGTTGTTATGTCGTTGTTTCGTTGTCGAATCATGGTCGTTGTACGTTCCGCATAGCATAGCATAACATAATGTTGAACGGTGTGATGTTGATATGTGACCGTGTTGAAGGCTTTGCCTTATGCCTCGAAATTACTGGCAATGTTCTAAGTTGGGAGTTTTACTCCAATGGTACCACATGCATATGCATAGTTGAGTCCCATTCGAGTTGTTGTTAGTTGAAGTTGTTGTCTATGCATTGTGATGCTTATGTGTTGATTTGTTGAAGATGTCGATGTGTTGGTATCAAGATTATTCTTGGATGATGTTCCTTGTGTTGTTTATGTTGGTGTTGTGTGAAACGGTGATTCATTTATATTCCTTACCTAATATATGATTTATCATAATCCTATTTATATAGTTTGATATCTCACCCTTTCTGTTTGAATGTTGCCTCCACGTGGGTAACGTGCAGGTAATCCAGATGAGTAGCTGTTTCCGCTTATAGTCGAGTTTTGGGTGTCATTGCTCTGATGCGTAGCACTTGGGGGGAAATGAACACTTGCTTGATGTTGTTATTTGTTTTTTTGAACCTTATGATGTATTTGAGGAGTTGTTTGTATTGTTGCTTTTTATGACTTAAAAGATGTTATGTCTTAATTGTTGAATCATTGTGAATCTGTTGCATGTTGAACCTAAGTTTGGGTTATGCTACGAATACTATGTTATTCAGAAGTTGAGATATATGTTATGAGTTTGTTCACTCCAATCCTGATAGTGTTATGTATTAGTTTAAAAGCATGACAGGTTTATGTTTATGTTGAATGTGTGACATCCTGATTCTGTTGAGAATTTTTATACTCTGATTTTTCCGCATAAATGTTTGGGGTAGATTTGGGGTGTTACAACAGTTACCTTCAAAAACATCGGGAATTTTCCCCATACTTGCATATCACCAACCGCTACATTTACCCTCATACTTTGAGGAGTAAACATGAAAAATTCTTGCTTATCCTCTTCCTCAAGAGGTTTCAACTTAACTAGCATCCAAATTCTTAAATACATGTCGCCTTCGATTCGGGAAACAACAACTCCCTCAATACTTGCACTGTCGCTAGAAGCAACATACTAACATCCTACAGCGGAAAAATAACCGAGAAGCATAGCTTCTCCCCCACTTAACTTCAAACCTACTCTTACATACAAATATTGGAAAAAGCAGCAAATACCAAAAGTGTTTCACACATTTGTCGCGTACACAGGAATAAGCAACATTAGACAACACAGGTCGGACGGACCGATCTGCTTTGATACCATCTTGTAACACCCCAATTCTACCCCGATAATTATTAAGAAAATCAGAGTTATAAGGTTATGTTTCGACAAAAAATTGGAGTATTACGACACGACTTAACAACAATATCATGCTATCATAGATACATAACAGAAATGCTCAGATGAACTAAAACCACATGAATTAACTTTATTAACATTAAGTAGAGAAACTACATTAACCAACTTTGACGACATAACATCTGTTTAACTTAAAACCATATTAACATCAATAATTACTCTTCATGTATCAACATAGTTATTCAATAATAAAACCAAACAACTAAACTACTAGCGTTCTTCCCTTGAGTGTTATGTATGAGGGCAAGACCCTCTTGACTTATTATAGCGCAACATGAAGACTTCATAAATTAACTTTGAACTTCCACAGCTATACTTATGTACATGCCCATTTCCCATGGTAGGGTAAATATCAGCAGAAGGGTGAGAATTCAAATCATTATAAATAAACATAATATGGGAAATGTAAAACACAACAAGAATACATTTCAAGAATTCATTGTTGGAACAATATTGAGAATCTATGTTCGGAATCTAGTTTTGATGATAACAAACATATATTTTGTTAGTAACAATTTTATTACTAATGGTTTGACTTAGTGTGCAGATATTATACTATAAGCATTATACATGATTCATCAGAAAAAGAGTACAATGACTACATCAACAACTAGTTCAAATCTGGAAGAATATATGAGGAATCAAACATCCAGAAGATTGACGAGGCTAAACATCATTCATCAGATGTTCTGATTAAGAATACGTCAAACAAACTGAAGTCACCAGATCAGAAGAAAAAGAAGCAACAACAACAACAATCACATACAACAAGCATAGAATCAAAAAGTACATAAGAAGCTTCAAGGATTTAAACAAGAATATCAATATACATGAAGATCCATTACATCAAGAAGATCATATGTGAAAAAGGTTAGAACTTTTGATAGAGTAACGAGTGACATACAAATGCAAACAACAACAGAGTCACTTGTGAACAAATGAAGAATCTACAGCTCAGCATACAAATTGAATAAAATACAAAGCGTAGAATCAAATGGGAAGTTGTTAGAAACACCGTCATAAGCAAAAAGGTTACAAAATTTAAAAGGAACAACTCCTAAGGTTGATAGAAGAAGCAAGCCACATGCAGCGCGTTGGAAAAGACAAACCAAGGAAACACGCTACCAACTGTCATCATCATGCTAGAGATAAGGTTCTGCCGTGAACAACACTTGTCATTCCTGGTTCAATTGAGATAAAGCATTCAAAGAAAATATTCAAAAAAATCTCAACGGCTAGATTCCAATGGTAACAAGTTAAGCTATATATATAGATCAAACTTCAAACTTGAATGGGTATCAATGGTACACCAAAAGTTAATCAAGTGAGTGTATCCACTACGCATCTACAGAGTGCAACAAAAGAGAAATCTTGAGAGAAAATCTGTAGAAGAGAAGCTGAGCATAAAAATATAAGTGAAGAAATGTAAGATCATGCTTCAGAAGTTACATCAAGAGGCAACACATACTCAATATGTGATAAAATAAGCTATAGTGTTGTTATACGAAAACAGAGAGAGAAAATGTTTGAGTATGTGATGATACATCAGAAGATACATAAGAGGTAACACATACTCTGTATGTGATGAATCAATCCATAGTGTTGTCATACACTAAACATAAGCCTGTGTGAAGAAAGACGGAAATGGAGAGCATGAACGTGAAAGCTGACAAGCTAAAGCAAACTACTCAATTAGAGCCAACATACACTAAGTCTGTGATGAACTAAATGTTAAAATATACATCATATGCCTACAAGAAGAATCTCTCAGAAGATGAAGAGGAAAACTTGCATGTTATGCAGAATGCTCCAATGGAGATTAGAAGACATCCACGAATATTTGATCAAGCTTTAAATTGATCATTTAGAAGGACAAAGGAAACAGAATACATTGAGTTGTTTATCAAAGAGTGTTTCATGTTTACTGATGTTGATCAATGTGTCATCAGCTGAAATTAGCTTCATGATCAGTATTCAAGAAGAAGATGAAGATCTACGCACAAGAAGCAATCAACATAAGAGCTGATGCTCCATATCCGCTTATGAAGGTGACGAGAAGATGGTCTTACAAGAAGGAATTAATTTCAAGAGCTGAAGCTCTAATCTCCATATTCAGACAAGAAAAGACTAATGCTGAAAGAAGCAATTCATACAAAAGCTACTGCCCTTAATCTGCTTTCAGAAGAAGAAGAAGCACAAATTCAAGAAGCAACTAAAACAGAGTTGTCGTTCCAAATCTGCTTAGAAAGAAGAAGATGAAGATCAAGAACAAGAGGCAATCCATACAAGAGCTGATGCTGTTAATCTACTTTCAGATGAAGAAGAAGATCTCATTCAGAAGTTTAAGAAAATAAGACTGCAAGATATTTTGTTTCTTGTAATTAAATGTAAAACACATAGAGTTGTTGCTCGTAGTGTGTTATATCTTAGAAACTTTTGATAAAATGTTTAGGCACCAGAAGTGACTTCTACTTAGTGTGTCGTTAACATATGTACTTAAGAATATGAGATAATCTTCTTAACTAAGAAGCACACTTGTAATCTCCATAAGATAGATGAACGTTATATCCTGATGGGATCACTGAAGGGTTTCATCACCTATGGTTAGTCACAGAAATTGACTGTGCGAGAGTCAATGGATGTTATATCTATGGATCAAATTACTGAACAGTCCATTGCTGTTAGTCACGAGCAATTGGCTTGTGCAGAGAGTTAGTCACAACAGATAGTTGTGCAGGTTACTAGATAGATGAACGTTATATCCTGATAGGATCACTGAACGATTCAGTCATCTAGGGGTTAGTCACTCACGGGTAGCTTGTGCAGGGTTAGTCACAACAGTTGGTTGTGCAGGTTGTTAGTCACGGCGGAGGATCGTGCAGATGTAATCAAGTTTGGTTATAATGGATTAAGTCCTCTGTTGAGAGGCAAATCACCTAAGGAGGGTGGACTGGAGGTATCCTTATTCAAAAGGTGAACCAGGATAAAAATGAATGTGTCTTTTACTTTCTGCACTATTCATTTTAACTCAGAACCTTCACGCTGAAATCCTCAGAACTGTACTGAGACAAGTCATAAGTTGTGATGTTGCAAAGAAGTTAAAAATGAACATCTCATTGGTAATTCAACTCCATTCAAAACATGCTTCCATAACACTAATGTATATCTAGAATATGAGATACAAGAAGAAAGGAAGATAATATTTAAGAAAGGGGATTTTAATTTGATAAAGAACACAATTCAATCCCCCCTTTCTTGTGTTTTTCTCCACCTTCAATTGGTATCAGAGCATGGCTCTATATTGATCTCAAGATCAAACACTTAAGACTCTTGTAGAGAGATCAAGAAGGAGAAAAACCACACTGAGTTGAAAACAAAGTCATATTCAAACACCCAGTACAATCAGAAGATGTCAAGGCAAAGATCTCAAGACTCTGTGCACATCATCAACACATCATAATAAGTTTTGTGGATTAACTTCAAAATTCCATAAGAAGCTCAAGATATTAGAAAAAAGTAAACGTGCTCAAATGAAGACATTCAAAACCAGAAGATAAAGAAGTGTATCTGACTCGTGCCAAGTGATTATCTTCAATTCATCAACATAAATCAAAGGAAGAAGACAACATAGAACAATATTTTAGAGACAAGACTATGAAGCAAGGAAAGGCATTCTACTCATGAAGACTCCCTCTCTCTCTCTCAGAAAAGACTAGAAGAAAGGTTTATTTTCATAAATGGCCAGATCTTTCTAAAACTCTCTTTTTTATAATTCTATTAACTTTAATATGAGGTTATTAATAATGAATATAAATATTGTTTGCTTGCCTAGTAACAGTTGTCATCTACTCTACTATAATTAGTCCTACTCTCCATGCACATTAGTAGTCTACTCATTTCCCTTGATAACATAGCTTAACCACCTCATTAACTCATTTGTCTCACATTTAATAATTCGATTTCTTTAGAGATATAAGTTCCTACATCATAGCTCCTAAATAAGCCACCCCTTTCTTAGAATGCATCCATAACCTATCTAGGAAACCAAAACCTTCTTGAAGTTATCATAAAACCAAATTAAATTCTCATCTGTTAAAAACATCATTGCATGTAGTCTTATGAATGTAGTCTACAATTAGAATTGGATAAGATATCTCTCAATTATGAGAAAACCTATCTACGAGAATCTTGTTAAAGACTTCTGGAAACACGCATATCTTTACCACAAGGAAAACTCCATTCATCCTTCATATTTGATATTCCAATTTTCATTAACTGTTTCTCATTTGTCATTGAAACTCGATGTGAGAACCTAGGGATTCCTGTTAACTCATTTGGAACTCAATTCATTAATCCTGAGATGTTAAGAACTCTTCATGATGTCTGACTAGGATATAACCCCGTTGATCCTGAAAGTCTCTTGCCCATTCCGAAAACCTGGTTCAAGCTGGTTACTTCAAATTTCCTCTCTAGAAAAGAAAACCAATATCTTCTAACTTATGGTGATCAGGCTTTTTATTGATGAATAACATGAGCATTATTCTGCCTCAATCTATGTTCAATCATCTATGGAATTCAATTTCTTACTCCAAAAATCGCATTAAGTCCTATATTCCCTTTGGAAGAATGCTGTCATAAATTTTCATTCAAGATTGAACTATATAACTCATCAAAGAAATGATGGAGGAAGATGAAGCTGAAAACTTCCTTGAGAATATGTTATTATGGACTAAGGGTAATCACTTTAGAAATTAGTAAGCTTAGTGTGTAATCCTTCTTTTTTAAGTGAAGTTATGCTATGGTATTTGTATTATGCTTTCCATTGTTTACTTAGGCAATACCATAAGACGTAAGATATTCTGATCCAGTCACTTAGGCATAGACTATATCAAAACATACTAAAATACTATCTTTAAAATCTGGACTATGTGTGAAAACTAAACCAACTGAGTTAAGAAAACAAAAGATCAGAAGTTTAAAGAAAAGCTAAGAAGTAACTCTGAAGTCATGAATAGGACATCCAACAAAACAGAAGTTCATTAACATCTCTCATCTGCAAAGACATGTGATTATTGAACACATGTACAAAACATTCTAAAAAAACAAATGCGCTCAAGCTACTGAGACAAAAACTCTAGGAAACTATTCCAAATCTCGCAAAACACACTACCCCTTCCTAAACGGTCAAATTCAATTAATGCTTGGAAATAATTATTTTAACTCACTATTTTCTCTCCATTTCCAATACACAGTCATGATTGTTATAAATTCAAAAACCCTAAACAAACTCATCTCCCATCTCTTGCTCTATTCATTTCCTCATACCCTTGTTTAAATCGTCACTTCTCAAATCTTTCCGTCAATGGATTTCCAACCTCGTCTTAACATACATAGGACTAGTTGAAAGAAATAATTATTTTATGGAACTTCTAGAGAAGCAAGGCTGGTTTAATTAGGATATCCTTCTCAGGGGACCAGTCTTCGCCGATCTTGTAAGGACCTTCTAGATGGAAGCATCCGTAAGTGAAGACAACCGCAGCATCACAGCCAAAATCTATGGCATTCCGTTTATCATTATGGAAGAATCCATTACTGAAACTATATGATATGCTCCTAACCCATCTACTATCATTCTCGGGTCGTTTGATCATTGGAATGCGAATCACACTATAAGCAAAAAGATCAAACGCATCGTCAATAATGCGGTACTTTCGACTCATTTCAGATAAGTTCTGTTTAGGTTCATCTTGTCTAACATAACACCCAGATGAACCTTCAATCAAATCTTGTCAAATAGAGATCGTTTTCTCATTTATCGACTAAAAAATGGTCGTCCACTGGATCTTCCAAAGATCATCTTCTGTTATCTCAAAGAATCTCTCAATGCTTTTGGATGTGGCCAAAGTATTCACATTCCATATGGAAGAATTCTATCCACTATGTTTGAATCTGCTGATTTAGTTCAAATTATTCACAATGCAGAGTGTGAGGACAATGATGATATTCTCATAGAAGAAGAGTGTGAACAATTCTATGCGTAGATGTCTATAGCGTTCTCTATTGTATCTTTTTGGTTAAATTATTATCTGCTTTAATTTATAGTGAAAAGCTGTGTTCTTTCTTCTGTTTAATTACTGTTTATGCTATCTATGAGTAACACTTTGATCAATACAGGTCTATTTAACCAGAAGTAATTGTTTAAGAAGAATACAGGAAGAACCAATAATAAAGGAACATATTTCTAGAAGTTCTAAGATAATGCACGCATACACAACTAAATTTATCAATCTTCTGAAAATCCAAAGAAGAAAGTATTTCAGGGGGAGCTATAAATTTGAAATTAACTCACGGGGTTATCTAATTCAGGGCGAGACTACACATCTCAGGGGGATAAATTATCTTAGTAAACCTAGTCTGTTCAATCCCATATGACCCTCATAAACCTCTTACCTACAGGCTTCGAGGCATAGATCAATGACCATCCCACAATCCTGGTGGTTCACTTACACGACTACCCTTAATGATTACATCTTTCTTAAAATCGGATTCCCTACTAAACTAGGTTACACAGCTTCCTATTTATAACCTATTCGCAACTGGACTTGGGCCTTCAATCAAAACCTTATTTGCTGTTACAAATCAGCAGAAAACTTCTGCTAAAAGAAAGGTCTTTAATCACAAGTTTCCTAAATTATCTGCATAATTAGAAACTGCATAATCTTCAATATTCTGACTTGATTCTCTTGACCTTTAAACCTGCGCCACATAGGATTGCATAATATTCCATAGAATATTCTGCATCTGTTGAGCACATGCTGAATCTTCATATTCCAGCTCAGCAGACGCGATGTCATGAGTTCCTGCATATGACATCTCATAAGACATGTTGTCACAAAGCATGTCTCAACATTCCATAGGACATCTTCTTGCCGTACCCTATTTTGTACAAATCGCAGCAAACAATATTATTCACTTCAATCCTCTGCACAATATTCTTCACTTCAATCCTCTGCTTCTGAAAGTAGGACTAACAGTCTTCTATTATGCAGATCCTGGGCCTTGGGCCTAAAGAACATAAAATAGGGTTAACCAAGTTAACCTAATTTTCACAAATCAAGGTGCTAAAAATCAGTCCATGGCTCGGTCTGTTATTGATATATAATCATCATAATAGTTAGTTTCCAAAAATACAGCCTGAGATTAATAAGGAATCATAACAAAAAACATAACAGCTCATGTTGTCAGATACTAATATCACAATATTCAGCTTGACATTCATTAAAATATGTATTAGCTAACCATACAAATCCTGCAGTACACTACACATGCATGTAATTACATCAGTCAAGACATCTAAAAACAGAAGTATGTTTTACCACAAAATGCAGCCAATCAAGAACATATACAAGAGGTGTTAGAGTTGTTTCAGGGGCTAAGAATTGAGGGAAAGACGTCTTTAGGCTTGGTCTCGATTTGACATTTTGTTTTATAAACTTTTTAGAAAGTGAAACAAACTTATTTTTGTTCGGGAAATCTTGTCGATTAATCATTGGATGTCCTTGATTATTAGCTTGTCGTGGATAAGGGTACATGCCCATGCTTCAGGCTTTTTCGTTTCTCTCGTTGACTTGGAGCGAGACTCTCCCATTTGGCTATGCATTTAGGGGTGTGATGGGTGGAAAATTTCCCTCTTTTTGTTTGAGTTTTATTTTAGTGGTCACATCTTCCTTCTTACAAATTTCTCTCTCAGGATGTTTATTATGTCTAAGATTTCAGGTTTAGCTTTTTTTTAGGCAACAAGTTGCATTAGTCACTCACGAGGAGGTGGTGGCTGGCTCCCTTGTGTTTGTTTTGTTTTCCTTCGCCCTTAGTTTTTTTCTTCAATTTTGTTGTTTTGTGAGCGCAACTTGTGCTCAGGTTGTATCATGTATTCTTTAAATTCTTTTTCTTTAATATATCGATTTACTTTGCTATTAAAAAACTTTTAAAATCAATTTAATCAAATAAAATTATAATGAAGTAGTTTTTTAAAAGTAATAAGATAATAAAAACATAGAATATTATCTTACTAATTAGGACTCGATCCCTATATGTCTATTTTTATCGAGTTTCAAATTTGTAACTATATTAGTTATCAAATTTTCAAAACAATCAGGATTATCTTGTTATTTAAAGTTGTTAAGTCACTTAGCAACTTTTGGAGCCAATATTGAGGGTAGCTTTGTCATTTCCTATTTTTATATTTATTTATTATTTATTATTTATTCTATTAATTTTCCTTTTTTCTATATTTATTTATTTAAGTATTTCTTCTATTAATTTTTCTTCTTTCTATATTTATTTATTTATGTATTTATTATTTATCTATTAATTTTCCTTTATTATTTCCTATTTATGTATTTATTTAGTATTTTCTAAATATTATTAAAATTTAACTTATCTATCACTAAAATATTTTCCAATAATTTTTTATACTCTTGTTATTTCATTTTGTTATTTAATTGGTAAATATTATTCAAAAAACAATAATTAAAGAAACAATTTTATTTTACTATTATTGAAAAACACACGTTCAAATAAATAAATAGTTTCTGCCTTTTATTCCACTTATTATTTAAACCCATATTTTTTACTAACATGCTTTTTATTCCCACTATTTTAAAAAAAAAAAAACTGTCCACTAATTATTTAAACCCACGTTTTTTTACTAATATGCTTTTTATTCCCAGTTTCCACGATTTTAAAAAAACTGTCCACTAACCTATCCCCTATTTCCATTTTCATGAATTTCTTAATATAAATATACCCACTTAATAAATGAAGTCTCTTGATTTCCAACAACACCACCTTCATCATCGGGTAAGTTCTAACAACCATTTTGCTTAACATTTTATTTTATTTTATTTTTTATATTCATTTCATACTACTTTTTTTTATTTGTTGTCTTTTAGCAATGGATTTGAAACACAAGATTGTAAAAAAATATATATGTATGTTTAGGAATTACTGTATGTATTTTTTTTAACATATCTGCATGTTTAGGAATTACTGTACTTTTTTTTAAATATATATGTATATATATATATATATATATATATATATATATATATATATATATATATATATATATATATATATATATATATATATATATATATATATATATATATGCATGTTTAGGAATTACGGTTTTGTTTAACATTTTTTTTATTTTTTTATCCATTTCATACTACTTTTTTATTTATTGTCTTTTAGCAATGGATTTGAAACATAAGATTCTGCAAAAAAAAATATATATATATATATATATATATATATATATATATATATATATATATATATATATATATATATATATATGTATATTTAGGATTAGCGTTTGCGGAAATTAAAAGAGTAGAAGAAAGTATTTTCTGCAGAGTTTCTCTCTGCCCATAAATTGTGGAAATTCTGTTACTCACTTGCAACTGCAACTTCTGTGAATACAAGATAATGACTTGATTACAAATAATGAGGTTTACTCCCTATTTATAGATTTAGGTTAGCTTTCTCCCTAAGCCAAAACTCAAATCTAATCTATTTTAAATCTAAATCAAATCTATCTAGATTTAAAAACAAACTTATGTGTAACAAACTGTTACACACTTTGACACACCTTGTGTTCGAGCAACAACCTGCTTCGACACAAGGAATTACAAATCAACACACCACCTAATTCATTGTGTCTAAGCTATCTACATTCATCATAGCTCTTAGTCTTCTGAATATTTCAACCAGCACTCCCTTCGTCATGATATCTGCAATCTGATTCTCAGTTCTGCAGTGTTCCAAATTCATCTTCCCTTTAGCTACCTGCTCTCGAAGATAGTGGAACCTCATTTCAATGTGCTTGCTTCGACCATGTGCTATCGGATTCTTCGCTAGATTGATAGCTGACATGTTGTCGATCTTCATAGTAATTGCTCCATGATTTTTCCCTGTTATCTCTTCGACCAAGTTCACCATCCACGTTGCTTGACATGCACAAAGAGAAGCAGTTATGTACTCTGCTTCGCATGATGATAATGCCATTTCTGGTTCCTTTCTCGAACTCCATGCAACTGGTGCACCACCTAGCATAAACACATAACCAGCTGTAAATTTTCGATCCTCAGCATCACTACACCAACTTGAGTCGGTGTAACCCACTAATTTTCATTCTTTTCCCTCATCAGCTGCAGGAAACAAAATGCCATAGTCGTGGGTTCCTTTCAGATACCTCAGTATCCTCTTCGTCGTTGCTAGGTGTGATATCTTTGGCTTATGCATGAATCTACTTATCATACCTACACTATATGCTAAGTTAGGCCTTGTGTGACAAAGGTATCTCAATGACCCAATAAGTCTTCTGTATTGGGTTGGGTCGACATCCTCTTCATCTGGGTTCTTCGACAGTTGCAATCTTGTTTCAGCAGGTGTCGAAGTCGAATTGCATACTTCCATCTCAAATCTCTTGAGAATTTCACTTGCATATCTTCTTTGATGCATCATCAAGCCTCTACTACTCTTGTAGAATTCGATGCCAAGGAAGTATGAAATTTCGCCCAAATCAGACATTTCAAATTCCTTGCTAAGATCGCCTTTGAAGCCTTCGATCTCTTTCTTGCAACTACCTGTTATTAACAAGTCATCGACATAGAGACATAGTATAAGCAATTCACTCTTGCTTCTTCTTACATATACCCATGTTCAGTTGTTCACTTCACAAATTCTTTCTCCCTTATGAAACTGTTGATCTTCTTATTCCAAGCTCTTGGAGCTTTCTTCAGTCCATACAGGGCTTTATGCAGTCTGTACACTTTTCTCTCTTCGCCATGTTTCACAAACCCAATTGGTTGTGCAACATAGACTTCTTCGTCCAAGGGTCAATTCATGAATGCACATTTAACGTTGTCGCACGCTCGCGAAAAATGAACAGAGTCGCCACCAATATATTTATCCCATAAGGGAAAGGAATATCAGAAAACCTAACAAAGGAAGGAACAGGGTCTTGCGACCAGAGAATCTAGGTGCGGGAGTCGGTTACGCAAGGGGAAGGTGCTAGCACCCCTCGCGCCCATCGTATTCGATGGTATCCACCTATGTCTGTTTCTATCTAAAGGGTGTATAACTATGTCTATGTCTAAATGCGAATGCATGCAGAATGTAGGGAAAATAAAGAATTGTACTCGCACGGGCCCTACCCCGCTGCCTACGTATCCTTTTCAGGAATCAGAGTTACCGTAGCTCGGCTAAAGATTTTCTGTTTGTTTTTGTGTTTTTTAGTTGGGCGGAGTTAACGTTCGCGCTCTTGCATAAGGGATCGACCTAGGATGCGTACAAGCGGAAATGACATTGCCCTTAGGTGCCAACGAGGCAAAAGAAAAAGAAATGCTTGGTTTGTGTCTTTTAGGATAGATGAGTGATGAACAGTTCCCAATACCGGGCCACTCACCACTTTCTCTACTTTGCTTTAGTCTGAACCATTGTTAGATGTTTTAAAGTGTTTTTGGTTGTGTATTTTTTAAGGGAATTTACTTCACGATTCGAATCACATAAAATGTATAATGATCGAGAAGCAGATTAGGGAATGAATCCCACTCGCTTCCATCCCATTATGTAATGTTTGAGAAACAGATTAGAGAATGAATCTCACTCATTTCTCTCCCATTAATTAATGTTTGAGAAACAGATTAGGGAATGAATCCCACTCGTTTCTCTCCCATTAAGTAGTGACCGAGAAACAGATTAGGGAATGAATCCCACTCGTTTCTATGCCACTAAGCGATTGAGAAATAGATTAGGGGATGAATTCCACTCATTTCTCTATCACTTTCTTATTGTGATTCGCATCTTCCTTTTATTAATGTTTTAAAGAGTTGAAAAGAAAAGAATGCAATAGGGAACTAATCCTAAATTCTAATCTAAGTTGTCTATACAAGTCTAAATCCTAATGTTAACATGGGGTAGATTCTATAAGAAGCATACAAGTGGTATTAACAACATAGGCCAAAAATATGGCCAAAAACATGGTAAACACAATCACACAACATTTGTACAAAAATAGCATGGAAACGGTACCAAACATGAAGAAACAATTCAAGTATTAGTACAAAATAGTCTAAAAAATACTACTATTGTTTATGAGTTTTTATGAAGGAAATTATATGTCAAAATCAACCTAAACAATTCTACTATTTTTATGGCATTTTTATGGGGAAATTAAATGTCAAAATCAACCTAAAGTCTACTATTTTTATGAGGTTTTTGTGAGAGAGAGATGGATTCTAAATCAAGCGAAAAAAGAGACCAAAACCATAAGCCTAAAACTAATATTTTTTATGAACATTTTTTATGTCAAAATTAGTATTAAAGCCTAAAAACAATAGGAAAAGCTAACATTTGTATTACCAAAAGAAATGATAAAAAAAATCCAATTAAAATCTAAATTTTAGTAGTTAAAAAAATAGAAACAGGGGGGGTGCAAATTGAATTTAATGGTGTGAAAGGAGACTGGGGCGCAGGGCCTAGCTGGGAGAAGCCCAACAGAGTTTTTGTGTGATTTTTGCTACCAAAAGTGGCATGGGCCCGAGGGGGTGTTGAATGGCAAAATCAGGCCCAGAGGTGGTTTTTGTTCAGCTTTTATGTACAAAAAATAGCATGAGGGAGGGGCCTATGGGGGTGCAAGGAGTAGCAATTCCGCTACAGGCCCAAGGTAGGTTTTGTATCAGTTTTGGCCAAAATAGCGTGTCATGGGCCATGGTGGGGTGTTGATAGTAAACTAGTATAGGCCCAAAGATTCTCTATCCATTTTCAGATTTTTGAATCACACTATTATTCATCTTAATGATCAGATTAAACGCTAATATTTCAATAATTAACCTAAACAAATTAATTAACAAACACATTAACTAAAATAGGAATTAGGGTAAGGATTTGTGACCGTTCAGCTTTCACGTTCCCCTTTCCCTCTCCTCATTCGTGCGAACAACGGCGCGGTGAGCCTCCGCTTCTCCGATCAAACTTCCGCCGCCGTCAAAACTCTCCACCTCAACCTCCCTTGTTCGTATCTCATCTCTTTCGCTCGATTTCGATTCCAGACTAACCTCGTCTCACTCCCTCACTCTTGACGAAGACGGAGAAAAAAGATTCGAGAAATTCTTCAGCTTGGTACTCTCAGTTCCTTCGTTCCTCTTCTTTTTCAAATCCAGAGTAGTTATTATGGTATCTTTGTTGTTCGCAGTGAGGATTGATCGTTGAAGGTGATGATCCTTATTGAAAATCGATGCTGAGGCGTGGAGGTTGGAGCTTCAAAATTGCGGTGATAACGACGGATGTTCGTGATGCAGAATGTTGCCGTTCGTCACGATGCCAATGAAGTGATTCAGTCATGAATGATTAGGGATTTGAAGGTTTCTTTTTGAGAATTCGAGATTGAAGAGAGGTGTGGAGAAGAGCGAATCAATGGAGGATAGATTGGAGGCTACTGAGTGGTGATTGATGATGACGATGAAGGTATCGAGATGATGATGATGGTGGAGGGTGAAGGTTCAGGGAATTGAAGAGTGTTGAAGAAAGAACTGATGGGTTCTGTTATGGTTCAGTTACAGGTTCGTTATCTCTCTCTCTCTCTCTCTCCCTCTCTCTCTCAATTTCCTTCTTCTTTTCTGTTGATTCTGTTTCTTTCCTGTTAATGAGTTTGAAGAGTGGTGAAGTGGAGAGAGGTTGAAGAAGGTGTGATGAAAATGGTGAGAGCTGGATGGTGAATTTCGTGAGATGATTTGGTTCTGAGATTTGGAGATGGTGAAGATTGTGAAGATTTGAAGGTTGGAGAGTTTGTGGAGAAATGGTGAAGAATGTGAAAATTGAAGATTGGTTGTAGAGAGAGTTTGAAGAATGATTGAAGAAGTGTGATTGGATGAAGAGAAGGTTATGGCGCTGAGGAGAGAAAGATGAAGGTGAGTTTGTTACGATTCAGTTACAGATTCTTTTGGTGAGTTTTCGTTCTCGATTTTTTTCTTTTCCGGTTATCTGAGTTTTTCTACTCATTTCTTCTGCCAAATACTCGATCCTTCTGAGCTTATTTCTTCTAATTTTCTGGAGAATCCGTTAGTGAACCGGTTCGTTTTTTTTATTATCTGCTGCAGACTTGGTATGCTGATCTTTTTAGAGTTGTGATTACTTGTGTGCAGGTTTTATGTTGAAGTGGGCAGCGGTTGATGTGCAGGCTTGCGGTTCGGTTTAATATCGAACCGGTTTCTCGTTTCCGCCATGGGGTTTGGCTTCGACAGAAGCTTATATTTCCTGTGAACAAAAATCGGTGAGGCACGGCATGAAGTTTTGGGATTGGCATGGAGAAGCTTGAAACAACTAGAAATTAGGATGGGCCTTTTTTAGTGTAATTCAATTTTTTTGTAATCATCAATTGGACTGTAATTCAGAATTGTATGGACTTTGTATGTGGACTTATTATTTTTTGGATGTAATTTCATAAATTTCTCTTGCAAACCTTGAATGAAACTTGAACATGTCTTATGAATGGTTGAAATCTTGAAGGAATTTTCTAATTGAACCTCCTTATCCATCTAATGACACAAGGGATGGACATTGATTTTGAGTTTTTAAATGGTGACCATATGTTGAATTGGATTTGAGTGAAGAACTTCAGCCTCGTAACACTATACCATGGAACGGACATGAGCCTTTGGATCTTGATGGATTTTGATGAATAAAATCAATGAAAAGCCTTGAATGACTTTGTATTCCCATTTCAAATTTTGCACAGCAATCCTGAATTCAACCTCTAACACGATTCCCTTTGCATCGCAACCAACAAATCAATGAGAGAAATAAAGCTTTGGTCGCAAGCAATCCACGACCTCATTTCTTACATCATGTATCTAGTATCTTAGCTTGAATTAAATTCTCGATGAACAAAAGGCCTTGAACAAAATTTGAATAATAAGGTCAATTAGATCATCAAATTCATCCTCAAATCATCGTGACCTTAATTTAATCTCAATCCCTCAATTTAAACCAAACCACCAATCAATTACGTATAGCGGCGCCTTGAACGCAATTAACCCACAAGTCTAACCCTCACATATTGACATGTATTGTACTTCAATCTGACATAACAACAATCCTTTGAGGAATTCTTGAGGGAGATAAGAATTGGAGCACATAAGAACACCTCAACCTGAAAACCACTGAATCTCAGTTGAATTAACGATTGTAGACACTGCGCATAAGAACCATAATCCCCTTGCTTTTGATGAATCTTCATAGAGAAAGACCTTGCAGCTTTAGGAGAAAGAAGTCCATCATGAACGTCCATACAAAAACCTATCTTCCAAGACCTTTAATCCAATGCAAAGTTATTGATGAATGATGCATGATGCGTTAAATGACCTAATGGAGGTATGCAGATGAAATGCGAAGCTAAAGCCAGTTAGAAATTAAAGGGTAGGACAAATTTGGGGTATGACAGCTGCCCCTATTTAATCGTCTTAAACCTGAAGGTGAGATTGGCGCTAGCCTTTCGAACATTCAAGGTAGAAGAAGATTAAATATCAAGACCTGAAATTTGTCCTGAAGAAAAGATGGTGTAAGTGTTATCTTTATTTTCCATTTTGATATCTTCTGGGGAAAGAGAAATTTTTGTTGTTTCTTTTTTCTGGTGGAAATATTTACAGTGAGTCATTGGATGAATGGTGAGAGCTTGTAACGTAGCCCAAGGTGCCAATACAAGGTTCTCAAAGGAAATGTTTACTACATGGAAGTGGTCGGAGCAGAAGTATGTCTGGTGGGAAGGTAAGATAGACAAGTGTTTTAAAGGAGATACAGACGAGTATCGACAGAATGACACATACGAGCATCAAAAGGGGAGATACAGACGAGTATCGAAATAATGACACATACGAGCATCAAAAGGAGATACAGACGAGTATCGAAAGAATGACACATACGAGCATCAAAAGGAGATACAGACGAGCATCGAAAGAATGACACATACGAGCATCAGAAGGAGATACAGACGAGCATCGAAAGAATGACACATACGAGCATCAAAAGGAAGATACAGACGAGTATCGAAAGAATGACACATACGAGCATCAAAAGGAGATACAGACGAGTATCGAAAGAATGACACATATGAGCATCAAAAGGAAGATACAGACGAGTATCGAAAGAATGACACATACGAGCATCAAAAGGAGATACAGACGAGTATCGAAAGAATGACACATACGAGCATCAAAAGGAAGATACAGACGAGTATCGGAAGAATGACACATACGAGCATCAAAAGGAGATACAGACGAGTATCGAAAGAATGACACATACGAGCATCAGAAGGAGATACAAACGAGCAACGAAAGAATGACACATACGAGCATCAAAAGGAAGATACAGACGAGTATCGAAAGAATGACACATACGAGCATCAGAAGGAGATACAGACGAGCATCGAAAGAATGACACATACGAGCATCAAAAGGAAGATACAGACTGTAGCAATCTGCCTAAATTTTTAACTTAGAGAGTCGCCACCTATTCTGAAGGGCGAATAGGAAACCCTACGCAGTATAGAGATCAGGGTAAGATACTATATTCAGGTCGAGGGAAGGTGTTAGGCACCCTCAACCCTTTCCTATTGGGTTTGAATCTAAGGGTCAAGTTTTATGGCTAAAAGTTAAGGTTTTATAACTAAAGAATTGAATAAGGGGAAAATTGAGATTTTTGGGAAGGGGACTCGCCTTGTTGCCAAGTGCCTACGTATCTCCTTATGGAGAATCAGAGTCAACGTAGTTCGGGGAAGGGTTGTACGCCCTTAGAGTTGAATTGAATGTATTTGAATTTGTTTTGAAGTTGTTTTGAAATTGTTTTCGAAATGCGAATGTTCAAAGGCATTTTGAGTTACCTTATCGTGGTTATGAACATCGCAGTGTTGAAACACCGTAGTATTGTGGTTTAGTGTATTTTGAGATTTGGGCGTACAACCCTGATTTGATATGGCACTATCAACCGCAATGATCAATAAATTCGATCACCATAGTTAACAGATTAGTAAAGGATTGCTGGCAATTCTAATCGATTGATTCGATTATCACTTTTAGCAAATTGATGTATTTTAATTATTAATTTATTAATTTATCGTTACCCCTCATAACCGATAGTTTCGATTACAAATAATAACGAATTGATAAGGGGAAATATGCTAATCATCGTAACCAATAAGATGGTTAAAACCATTTAGCAAAATAAATTTATTTTAAGTTATAGGATTTGATTAATTAAATTAATCGATTATTAATCATCGCGACCAATAAATTTAGTCGAAACGAATAATAATTTAAATCCTAATATTTGGCCAAGGGCCAATGGGATTGAGCGAACCCTAATGCATTAATAAGGGTTCCTAGGTTTTTTTGTAATAATTAGAATTACTTAATCGGGCAAATAGTCGAATAATCGGAACAATCGAGAGAATATAATTCCTAAAACCCAATATAATTCTAATCCTAATTCTAATCCTAATTAAATTAATTAATTGAATTAAACCTAATTAAAACAACAATTTAATCTAATAATAATATTTAAGTAAATATATAAATATAGAGAAACCTGGGTAGAAATCCTGTGTGGTGCGTTTCTTGATGTCCATGATAGTCCCTCAGCTTTGTGTACGTTAGATCTGGGTCATTGGAGATCCAAGGGCTGAGAATTGATAGTGTATTGTAGTCTCCTCCTGAAGCAACGCGCTGGATCCAGAAGCTTGTGATTCCTAAAAATATTTGTTGGAACCTGGGGATCGAACCCAGGCCCTTGGGATTCCGCCCCCTTGTTCATAGCCAACTGTGCTGCGCATTATTGATGATAAACTATACACCTGGAATGAATAATATATATAAAGAGAACCCAGTAGTTGGAACCAGTCAAAGAAACATCTTATGTAGGTCGTTTTAGTTCTTCTTCTCAAACTTTCCACCAAGTGAAAACATTCACAACCTAGCAAAGCACAGCAACAATAACCTCAATAGATCGAAGGATTTCAAAACCGAATTTGTGAAGGTTCTGATACTCTCCTTCTTCGATTCAACCCTCTGCTAGTCTTCTCCCTCTCCGATCCGACCCTCTGTGCGTTGTATTTGATATGCAGGTCCGTTGCGGTGGCGTTGTTGGTTCGTGAAAGTGTTGATGGCCGTAGAGATCGGAGATCAAAGAGCTTCGCGGCGGCGTTTCGTGTGATGCTCGCGGCTGAGCGTGGTTGCAGAGGTGTTGTTTGCGTGTTGACGCGACGGTGTCGGAGTTGCGATTGTTGTTGTGCAAATCGTGTCGGCGTCGGCGTGAAGCGGTATCGACTTTCGCTTTGGCTTCTAATTTCTTCTGCACTGAATCTCACTGTAAACACTATGAAAAGAAAATTTATCTCAACAATGACATATAAATATCTTTCAATATGATTCTATTCTTGCTATGTTTATTGTTGATTTTTGTATGGTGAATGAGTTAATAGGCTGAAAGTTTGTAATGGAGCTTTTTTTCTTGCTGTTGTTAGGAATATGGAGAATATTTGGTTTGTGTTTGGATAGCTTCTTTAAGGTTTACAATGGTAATGGTAAAAGTGAAGGGATGACGATCTTGCAGGTTGGAATTTGTGAACGCAATTTTAATGATCTATGGTAATGATGTTGTGAAAACAACGTGAAGGAGTAAACACAATAATTTGGAAATTGAAAGAAAATATGCTAGAATTTGCTTCAAAAACTAGCGTAAACAAAGTAAGAGAATTGATAGGTGAGGAGACTGAAATTGTTAGTGCGTTTGGACAGAGAGTCAATTGTCTGTCGGTGAAAAAGTGGCTTCCTTGTGTTTTGTACGTGTTGGTTCTAGAATAGGGTTAGTGGATGGAGTTGGCCTCCTCAAAATAGGGTTGTTAGTTGTGTATTTATAATAAAAATTAGGTTAAGAAACGGGGCTTGGATCTATTATATTTTTCCTATTTAAAATCTAATAAAACTATAAATCCACAGATAAATAAAACTATAAATTAAAACTAATACTAATATAAGCTTAAAAAATAAAAATATTAAGAACTATATTTTTTTGTGATTTTTCTGAATAAATAAATAAACAAAAAGAGGTTAGAAACATTATATAAAAATAAAAGAAGAAAAGTTAGAAGTGGGATTCAAACCCGGGACCTCTCGATTACGCACCCTTATCCTTAAATTCTTACCGACTGCACCATATCAATTATTCGAAATAAAATGACATAGACAATTATAAGAAGGCAAATTTTAGGGTATGACAGCTGCCCCTGTTCAATCTTCTTAAACCTGAAGAGTCGGATAGACACGTCTGCCTATCGTGATCTAAAGGTAGAAGACGATTGAACACTGAGAATGCCCTGAAATTTGCATTTGTTGGGAAGAAGTTTCGTGGGAGATGGGCTTAAAGATGCCACCCAAGGTAAATACCATTTTTCAGAGTGTGAAGCAAATGCTTTCTTTGGAAGGGACCAGGTGTTTTGATTATAGCATGGCCTAAAAAGGGCAACCTGAGTTTTATGCGATGTTATGATGCATGCGATGTATGATGCAGTGAGCTTCTCAAAATAAATGAGAGCAATGTATGTATATTCACTATGTATGAATGAGGTATGTTAGTTGAATGATGCATGATTGTTAGTTATGTCAGTTGAAGTATGTTAGTAATTCTGAAAAGAAAGATAAAACCTTTGCTTGCTTTTGGTGAAGTTTTGAAGAAGATCACTGCCGAGGGACTAACGTGATAAACTCAATTGAGGAATCGTTTGAAAAATCTTGTATGCCTGGAAAAGCTCCTAGAAAGGATGGAATACGTCTTGAAGAAGACTTCCTGGAAAGGTTCCTGAAAAGGAATAGCGAGGACCTTCTGTTGGTTGTGTAATTGGCTTGCTATGGTCAGCAAGCTTCCGCAGTTTGTGAACCCCCACTTACTATAATTCTAGTAAGTTTCCGTAGTTTGTGAACCCCCACTTACTATAGTTCTAGTAAGTTTCCGTAGTTTGTGAACCCCCACTTACTATAGTTCTAGTAAGTTTCCGTAATTTGTGGACCCCAATAGGATTGCTTGCTAAAATTCTAGCAAGTTCACCTGCACCGACAGGGTTATCTGCGAATATCATCGCAGAATTTACCTGTTTCACCAGGGTTATCTGCGAGTGTTATCGCAGAATTTACCTGTACCACCAATAGGGTTATTCGCGAGTGTTGTCGCGAAATTTACCTATGTTACCAGGGTTATCTGCGAGTGTTGTCGCAGAATTTACCTGTACCACCAATAGGGTTATTCGCGAGTGTTGTCGCGAAATTTACCTATGTTACCAGGGTTATCTGCGAGTGTTGTCGCAGAATTTACCTGTACCACCAATAGGGTTATTCGCGAGTGTTGTCGCGAAATTTACCTATGTTATCAGGGTTATCTGCGAGTGTTATCGCAGAATTTACCTGTACCACCAATAGGGTTATTCGCGAGCGTTGTCGCGAAATTTACCTATGTTACCAGGGTTATCTGCGAGTGTTGTCGCAGAATTTACCTGTACCACCAATAGGGTTATTCGCGAGTGTTGTCGCGAAATTTACCTATGTTACCAGGGTTATCTGCGAGTGTTGTCGCAGAATTTACCTGTACCACCAATTGGGTTATTCGCGAGTGTTGTCGCGAAATTTACCTATGTTATCAGGGTTATCTGCGAGTGTTATCGCAGAATTTACCTGTACCACCAATAGGGTTATTCGCGAGTGTTGTCGCGAAATTTACCTATGTTATCAGGGTTATCTGCGAGTGTTATCGCAGAATTTACCTGTACCACCAATAGGGTTATTCGCGAGTGTTGTCGCGAAATTTACCTATGTCACCAGGGTTATCTGCGAGTGTTATCGCAGAATTTACCTGCACCAATAGGAATTACCTGCCATAGTTTTGACAAGTGTACCTGCATAAGAGTAATCTTTTGCTATAGTTCTAGCAAACTTACCTGCATGAAAAAGTTTCACCTGTTTGGGGACTCATGACTCGAGGGTCGGAGAAAATACACCTTTCACAACACGAGGGTTGGAGACTAGGCTTTTGTAGTGTGATTTGGATTTTGATGTAATAGTCAGACGGGAACTGACTACCAGACGGGAACTGGATTTAATGATTTTCCAGGACGAGAATTGGACTTTGAACTGGTTTGGATTGCCAATAAAAATTGGGCTTTTGTGATATGTATATGCTAATGCTAATGCGTATGCATGTATGCAATCTCATGATTTTATCTCCTCAAACCCTTTGAACTTGTTTATTCCATGCTTGCACTTATACCCTGACTATGCTTATGCTGGCTTTGTAATGTTTATGTATGCTTATGCATATGCGTATGCTTGGTTGACGTAATGAGTGGAACGAAGTAATGTCTTCTGTAAGATTACCCGAAAAAGGTCTTTTGAATGGATGTGAATGTTTGTCTTGAAGAAGACCACATAAAGAGTTACGGTGTAATGTATCAACCAATGTATGTAATGCATGATTTGTTCATATTTGTATGATGCTCCAATGATAGATTATTAATAACCAAAGCGTATATAGTTCGCTGGAGTTGCAGGTCTGTTTGTTAAGATGGGGTGTGATGCTAGCGCGATTTCCCAATACCTGTTTTGTTTGAGCTTGGAAGATCGTAGTTAGGAGAAATATTTGTTCGAAGTTGTAAAGTG
Organism: Vicia villosa; assembly: GCF_029867415.1. Classification (NCBI taxonomy): domain Eukaryota; kingdom Viridiplantae; phylum Streptophyta; class Magnoliopsida; order Fabales; family Fabaceae; genus Vicia; species Vicia villosa. Next base: position 74,333,180 of record NC_081183.1, read on the forward strand.
CGAGAACGCCTTTTCCTTTTGTTGTGTGTCTTGCCCCAGTTTGATTTTTTTTTTTAGAAATACTCCACGCCTTTAACCTTTGGGGGTTCTCCACACCTTTAGCCTTTGGAGGTTCTCCACACCTTTAACCTTTGAATTGTTTGCCTTATGGATTTGATATCTAGTGCCCCAATGTTTAGTGGAAAAGATGCCTATGATCTCCAAGTCATGGGGGAAGTGCCCCAAGAAATAACCTTGTCATATGCGTTGACGTTTGAATTGAAGGGTGTGCCCCTGGTCTCCAGGTCATGGAAGGTTATCCATAGTGTTCTATCCTTTGAATTTGAATTCTTCCCACGTCTGACATGCCCCTGTTTGAGATTGCTTTGAGATGTGCCCCAAGTCGATTGAACCTTAGGAAGACTGCCCCTAGTTAATAGGATGTTCGATTGTATGCCCCCGTGCTCCTTGAAACTTTTGCCCCTGTTTAGGAGAACCCTCTAGATGTGGTTCCCCCGACTCCAGGGTCTTTATTAGAAACGATCACCTTTGATTAAACCAATTTCGAGATTTCTTCGATGCTAAGTGTATACTCGTAGATGACGTTGTACCCTTTGAGAAGTAACTCTAATGTGATATGTATGCAAGTTTTGAAATCAAAGTCCGTTATGAATTAGGACTGGATGGTTTTGGAAAGAATGCTTGAAGAAGCACAGTGGTTAGAGATAGTTTTAACAAACATAGGAGTCAGTATAACAAATCCTGCTTAATATGCTTTCGTAGTTAACCTTGCCTCAATTAGGACTTTTAAATGTTGTAACTTGGCCTGGTTCATGTTTTAAGAAACAATGGATATAAGGCTCAAAATTTTATTTATCCCACCCCTTTCTCCTTGATGTTCTCCAGATCCTAAAAATTCGCCTAATCCAATGGATGTGCTTTGTTTGCAAGAGAATTGTTTCAGTCCTGATGTTACGCAGAAGCCTTAGTAGAGATCCAAGCATTGATGAAAATGTTGTAGAGATCCAAGCATTGATGCAAAGCTTTGACGATTTAGCAATCACAGGATTATCCTTGGTATGTCGCCTTTGTTTTTATCCCTTATTTTTGCATGAACCAATTCCTTTTGAATTTGGTCCATCGGGATGCCCTAAATTTTGCCTAAGTCGTTTTTTCTCTTTCGTGGAATTTTTCATTTTGACTTAGCGGGCGCTTTTCTCCTTTTTGCTTTTGAATACTCCTTTTGAGATTAATCTTTGGATATTGAATGTTGTGACTGCTATGTTGATTTTGATTTGTAAGCTTCACCTTTGATACTTCCTCGATCTTGAATGATGTAATGAGGAAGAAGATTGTTGTGAATGTTATCTCCATTACTTCCTTAATCTTTGATGAATGCGAGGAAGAAAATATGCTTGAACCTTTGCTTTGCTTGATCCTTTGCTTGGATTGAGTGATTCTCTTGACAACCAAAATACACCATTGAATTAATTGAAATCTACCCTGTCCCTGGTTGAAATCAAGGTTTATTTAAAAGTAGAAGAAAACTCCAACTCCTGGCTCGAGGGGGTAACGAGGGATTAACATCCTTATATCTCCACTGTTTGGGAATTGAAGCAATGCCTGTACATCCTCGGCTCGGTCTTACCTTGAAAGCATATGTTTAGCTGGACTTAGTTATTTGTATTCGTCATTCTCCCTCAAGTTTGTTAATACTCTTAGATTTGAAATTTGAAATAGAATAGAAGTGTACGAGTGAAAACTCGTGGTAGTGGGTGAATGAATTGACTCCAAAACCTGCATGGTCATCCCATTAGAATTGCTAATCCGAAGGTACAGCTTTTTATCTTGAGTAACACTTAGCGGTTGTAAGGGTTGAGATAGTGAGCATGGTAAACACCTATTGATCCTAGGGATAATCTCCTTTGTAGATCCACTGACCTTGTTTCACTCCTTAGATTCTTAAACTTGTATAAGTGAGGGCAACCTCGAATTTTCTTTGGACATGTCAAACCTGGCGGGAATAAATCGTTAGTGGTGGGTTTTCGTCGTATCGGAACTTCATGAGTTTCCTTTGACTGAACCTCTTTTGCTTCTCCTGAGGATAGTATCACCTATGACCCTTTTTCTTTGGTGTGGGGCTGACATATGTCACATTCCCTCCATTGTAGTCATGCATCTTTGCTTAGGGTATTGCCCCAGTTGGACTGACCCTTGCCCCAGGTTATCGTAGAGCGTCCTTGAAAGTTTGATATGTTCTAAGATGAACCCCTTTATGACTAGATACATCTTGAGTGTATCTATGAGGGAACTCTTTGTTGAACTAATCCTTGCTCGATGAAAACCTTTATTGTATTCATAATCTTGTTATGACAAGGCATGGACATGCGGTTGGCATGGCGAAAGACATCCTCTTTTCTTTTAGCAAGACCCAGATCTTTTATTCTCCTTTCTCCATAGTTTTTTTTCTTTGATTTTTTTGCGAGTTTCGGGAAACCGGCTAGCATGGTTGGTATGGATGCGGGCGAAGATAGAAATGCAAATGTGAATGTATGAATGCCTGAAAATGCAAATGCACGCGTAAGCGAGAGACTCCTTGTACTGTAACTCCGTGTATGCAATGCAAACGTGTAACATATGATCCTAGGGATAGCCTTAGAGGCGACATTAGACCCTTTCGGAATCTTTGCAGGATAAATGTTATGACATGCTAAGGGAAATCCCTCGAATTCGAGAGTATGCAGAGGATAGCGGCTAATGACCGTTCAAGACAGTCACTAAATCTCATGGCCATCGAGAGGCCAATCAATGTGTACCAATGAATTTGTCCCTCGTGGGAAGGTTCTCTATGCGGAACACAACCTATATAAGGACGATATCGGGCGAAGAGAAATCCCTACAAGCTAGGGATGAAGACGCATAAATGGAAATCCGAACCCTACAAGTTAGAGGGTGTGCGGAGACAAACATGGAGTGACCGTTCAAGACAGTCACTAGATCTCATAGCCATCGAGAGGCTAATCGAACGCATGCTAGTGAAGTTGTCCTTCGTGGGAAGGACGTGTAGTTGTAAGAATACAAGGATATAAAAATAAAATCCCCACAGACTAGGGGATGCATAGATGGTGATGTCTTCCGTGGGAAAGACACGGTCTTTTAGAAATTAGAGTCCCTACAGGCTAGGGACCACGTAGGGATACCTGCAAAAATCGAAACACATAGATATTCGAAGTATTGCAAACATATAGCAAGCACAAGAGTACGAAAGTCCTAAGTTCATAGGTTCGACGTAGGGGGCTCTAGGGAGCCAACCTTTTTATGGGGGGTTCTAGAAGGTCTCATGGGGTCGTTCGAAGCCTCCGAGACTTTTTGTCTCTTTGGGTTTTAGAACAACTCATTTTATCCATGAGGTTCGAATTTTTGGGGTAGGTTCCCGGAGAGATCAGCCAAGTATCCAGTCCTGCCCTCAACAAAGTCAAGCCTCGTTTTGGACATTTCCGAATACTCAACCCACTCCGAGTGGAATTATCAATGAGACTCGTAGGAGATTCATACTCCCCTATTGGTTTCAAAGTTAACTCCCACACTTAGGGTTTAACACAACATAAAAAAAACACCAGCAAATATAATAGGAATAAATATTCACTTAAATAAATATTTAATTAAATTGCAGTAATGAAATTGAAAAGGAAAATAAATAAACATATACTTAATTAAATTGCAGTAATGAAATTTAAATATTTAAAACTAACCTTGAACTCCAGCCGCTCGCGATTTAAAAAAAATACAATACGCAGCAAATATTTAAATAAACATATACTTTTTTTTAAAAATAAACAGGTATTTATTTAATTGATGTAAAAGATGAAATTATAAATAAATAAATAAATAAAGTAAAAACTTTAAATATTTAAATATAAATAAAACCTAATTTTGGCAAATTAGCCAAACCCTAAAAGAAGTCTGCCAAAAACCTAAACCCTGCCAAAACCTATAGGAGCATAATAATTCATCATTATAGTGTCCCCAGCAGAGTCGCCAGCTGTAGCAACCTGCCTAAATTTTTAACTTAGAGAGTCGCCACCTATTCTGAAGGGCGAATAGGAAACCCTACGCAGTATAGAGATCAGGGTAAGATACTATATTCAGGTCGAGGGAAGGTGTTAGGCACCCTCAACCCTTTCCTATTGGGTTTGAATCTAAGGGTCAAGTTTTATGGCTAAAAGTTAAGGTTTTATAACTAAAGAATTGAATAAGGGGAAAAATTGAGATTTTTGGGAAGGGGACTCGCCTTGTTGCCAAGTGCCTACGTATCTCCTTATGGAGAATCAGAGTCAACGTAGTTCGGGGAAGGGTTGTACGCCCTTAGAGTTGAATTGAATGTATTTGAATTTGTTTAGAAGTTGTTTTGAAATTGTTTTCGAAATGCGAATGTTCAAAGGCATTTTGAGTTACCTTATCGTGGTTATGAACATCGCAGTGTTGAAACACCGTAGTATTGTGGTTTAGTGTATTTTGAGATTTGGGCGTACAACCCTGATTTGATATGGCACTATCAACCGCAATGATCAATAAATTCGATCACCATAGTTAACAGATTAGTAAAGGATTGCTGGCAATTCTAATCGATTGATTCGATTATCACTTTTAGCAAATTGATGTATTTTAATTATTAATTTATTAATTTATCGTTACCCCTCATAACCGATAGTTTCGATTACAAATAATAACGAATTGATAAGGGGAAATATGCTAATCATCGTAACCAATAAGATGGTTAAAACCATTTAGCAAAATAAATTTATTTTAAGTTATAGGATTTGATTAATTAAATTAATCGATTATTAATCATCGCGACCAATAAATTTAGTCGAAACGAATAATAATTTAAATCCTAATATTTGGCCAAGGGCCAATGGGATTGAGCGAACCCTAATGCATTAATAAGGGTTCCTAGGTTTTTTTGTAATAATTAGAATTACTTAATCGGGCAAATAGTCGAATAATCGGAACAATCGAGAGAATATAATTCCTAAAACCCAATATAATTCTAATCCTAATTCTAATCCTAATTAAATTAATTAATTGAATTAAACCTAATTAAAACAACAATTTAATCTAATAATAATATTTAAGTAAATATATAAATATAGAGAAACCTGGGTAGAAATCCTGTGTGGTGCGTTTCTTGATGTCCATGATAGTCCCTCAGCTTTGTGTACGTTAGATCTGGGTCATTGGAGATCCAAGGGCTGAGAATTGATAGTGTATTGTAGTCTCCTCCTGAAGCAACGCGCTGGATCCAGAAGCTTGTGATTCCTAAAAATATTTGTTGGAACCTGGGGATCGAACCCAGGCCCTTGGGATTCCGCCCCCTTGTTCATAGCCAACTGTGCTGCGCATTATTGATGATAAACTATACACCTGGAATGAATAATATATATAAAGAGAACCCAGTAGTTGGAACCAGTCAAAGAAACATCTTATGTAGGTCGTTTTAGTTCTTCTTCTCAAACTTTCCACCAAGTGAAAACATTCACAACCTAGCAAAGCACAGCAACAATAACCTCAATAGATCGAAGGATTTCGAAACCGAATTTGTGAAGGTTCTGATACTCTCCTTCTTCGATTCAACCCTCTGCTAGTCTTCTCCCTCTCCGATCCGACCCTCTGTGCGTTGTATTTGATATGCAGGTCCGTTGCGGTGGCGTTGTTGGTTCGTGAAAGTGTTGATGGCCGTAGAGATCGGAGATCAAAGAGCTTCGCGGCGGCGTTTCGTGTGATGCTCGCGGCTGAGCGTGGTTGCAGAGGTGTTGTTTGCGTGTTGACGCGACGGTGTCGGAGTTGCGATTGTTGTTGTGCAAATCGTGTCGGCGTCGGCGTGAAGCGGTATCGACTTTCGCTTTGGCTTCTAATTTCTTCTGCACTGAATCTCACTGTAAACACTATGAAAAGAAAATTTATCTCAACAATGACATATAAATATCTTTCAATATGATTCTATTCTTGCTATGTTTATTGTTGATTTTTGTATGGTGAATGAGTTAATAGGCTGAAAGTTTGTAATGGAGCTTTTTTTCTTGCTGTTGTTAGGAATATGGAGAATATTTGGTTTGTGTTTGGATAGCTTCTTTAAGGTTTACAATGGTAATGGTAAAAGTGAAGGGATGACGATCTTGCAGGTTGGAATTTGTGAACGCAATTTTAATGATCTATGGTAATGATGTTGTGAAAACAACGTGAAGGAGTAAACACAATAATTTGGAAATTGAAAGAAAATATGCTAGAATTTGCTTCAAAAACTAGCGTAAACAAAGTAAGAGAATTGATAGGTGAGGAGACTGAAATTGTTAGTGCGTTTGGACAGAGAGTCAATTGTCTGTCGGTGAAAAAGTGGCTTCCTTGTGTTTTGTACGTGTTGGTTCTAGAATAGGGTTAGTGGATGGAGTTGGCCTCCTCAAAATAGGGTTGTTAGTTGTGTATTTATAATAAAAATTAGGTTAAGAAACGGGGCTTGGATCTATTATATTTTTCCTATTTAAAATCTAATAAAACTATAAATCCACAGATAAATAAAACTATAAATTAAAACTAATACTAATATAAGCTTAAAAAATAAAAATATTAAGAACTATATTTTTTTGTGATTTTTCTGAATAAATAAATAAACAAAAAGAGGTTAGAAACATTATATAAAAATAAAAGAAGAAAAGTTAGAAGTGGGATTCGAACCCGGGACCTCTCGATTACGCACCCTTATCCTTAAATTCTTACCGACTGCACCATATCAATTATTCGAAATAAAATGACATAGACAATTATAAGAAGGCAAATTTTAGGGTATGACACAGACGAGTATCGAAAGAATGACACATACGAGCATCAAAAGGGGATACAGACGAGTACCAAAGGAATGACACATACGAGTGTTTGAGAAGCTTGGTAGATGGACTTACTGGGGATTGGGATTTGGTTTTGAAAATGGTGTGCCTGGACGAGAGGCGAGGGATGCACAACATAGGGGTTGGATCTGAAAAATTTTCCCGTACGAGGGAAGGAATCACGGAGACTAGGGACGACTAGGCTCGGCAATAAGATGACAGTAACCACGGGGGATTACGGGGATATTGATGCTTACGAAGCATAAGAATTACATTAATCCCTCAGGCCAAAGGCGGGGTGTAACTCTTCAAGAGTGGCAATCGTTCGAATTGCCACACACCAAGTATGATTATTCAAACGATTGAAAAATGAAATGGGTTGAATGCCCATCCTCATTCGCACTCTAATTTTCGCGCGGCACACGGGAAATAACCATGACAAGACTAGAGACGACTAGACTCGACAAGAAGGAGATAGTAACCACTGGGGATTACGGGAATATGGATGCTTACGAAGCATAAGAACTACATTAATCCTTCAGTCCAAAAGGCGGGGTGTAGCTCTTCAAGAGTGGCAATCGTTCGAATTGCCACACACCAAATATGGTTATTCAAACGGTTGAAAAATGAGATGGTTTGAATGCCCACCCTCATTCACACTCTAATATGCACGCAGCACACGGGAAATAACCTCGGAGACAACGATTCTGACGAAGAAAGACATTGTGTCCGATCCATACTGGAGAGAAAAACGAGACTTCTTCTGGGGATTGAGGACACCAAGTATCGGCACCGTGGCTTTGGGAGATTTGTAATGGAGTAGCAGATATCAAGTGAAGTTTATACAGATGACAACTTCTGTGGGGATGCGCCATTGGCTTGATTTAGCATTGATTTGTATTATCTGGCTTACACTTTGTATGCATGTTTGAATTTTTCTATGGCGTAATGTTCCGCTTTTGACGGATATGCTACGCTTTTGAGGATGCAATGTTATATGCAGTGAATACTATATGCAGAATGCCAAATAAAGGCATTAGTGAGGTAAACACCAGGGAGAATCCCCTTAGTGATGTTAAGAATTATGTCCAGATGCCAATAGATATTGGACTTTGACTTGCAAGATGCCCCTTCTGGTTGTTGGCTTGTAGAGTGTAGAATGCCTTCGGACTTCTCACCATGTGCCACTGCTTGGAAGATTTTCAACTTGAGGAGATTCCCTCGATTCACCATGTTGGGGATGAGAGATCCAGGTAAGGAGCCTTGGTTAGGGAAGTAGATCAACTCCTAGGAGAAATAAACTCCTATGCTTGAGGAATGGAACAAACTCTCGGGAGAAATAAACTCCATGCTTGGGGAGAGACCAAGATTCTAGGAGAAATAAACTCCTATGGTCATGGAGCGACAAAAAAACTCAGAATTGTGCCCCAAGCTTCGTGACTTATGGAGGAATTTGCCCCAAAGGATCCTTGGAGAGATTTGTCGAATCTCGACTTAACTGCCCCAGATTGGTCAAACTCAAGAGATATTCCTCGACATGATTGCCCCAGATTGATCGAAGCTTGAAGAGATTTATCGACATGATTTCCCCAGATATGTTGAATTTGAGAGGTCAAACCTCGATTCAATTTCCCCTGATTAGGTACATCTTTCTAGAATCCTCAGGCTTTCTTTGTTTTGAAGTCAAACAAACATGGAAACAACTTTACCACGCTCAACGGAGTCTTCAAACTCTTCCCCACAGAGTAATCAAATAACGCATCAACTATTCATGCCCAACGGAGTTTTTTAGAGAACCTGCCCCTTGATGGTCAACATTTGAAATGATTGGCTTTTACTCCTCAGAGTTCTCAAGTCTCTCGTACTTTGACATAGTCAAGTTATTCACTGATTCTCACCATGGTAATTTCCTTGATGTTAAGCACATATTTGTATGCAAAACAATGTTAATTTTAAGAATGATAATTCTAATGCAAAGCCCATGTTAGTCTTGAAGTTTAAAGACTTTTTATGAAATGAGGTTGCGACCTCTTGCGACCGAATCACTAGTTGACACAACCTCGATTTTTGCATATGGAAGATAAAGCAAACGTACGATACCAACATGGATATGAGTCACGCTTCACTGGGAGTCAGTTAAACACCATCTCATCGGAGTGCGCTTTCAAAATAAACCCTACTTCAATTAGGACTTTTAAGGGTTGTAATTTGGCCGGGTTCACGGTTTTTTAGAAAACAAAGGATTTTAGGCTCCAAATTATTTGTACCCACCCCCATCGTGATGTTCTCCATTCCTATGTTCAATTAGCTCGACACGAGTGTTCATCCCTCACAAGGAATTTTGAAATGGTTGAGGAATCAATGAGGTTTTTCGGACATGGCGGTCGCTCACCTTTTATTCTTCTGATTCATTATCACGCGACTTTGTTCTCTTGCTTGGCAATTTCATCATATTTTTCTCATGCTTCTCTTGCCATTTTTCTTTTCATCCTTTTCTTAATATATATTTTTTTTGCCTCTTTTTTTTTTTTGAACAAGTCGTGTGATCTCGCGTTGCTTTTGATTTGTTGGCGGTGATTGCGACTACCTCGCTCCTTTGATTTGATGAAGGATTACCATTGTGGTATCGTCATCTCTTGATCTCTTGATGGAATAAGGATAATCATTGCGGTTTTGACATTCCTCAACCTTTGGAAGGATAACCATTGTTGTATCCTTAGATGCACACCCTTTTGGTGAGTTTTGAACACTCAATCAAGTTAAATGAACGCTACCCTGCCCCAAGGTTAAAATAAGGGTTTTTATGATTAGAAAAGAAACTCCTACTTCAAGGCTCAAAGGGGTTGACGAGGGTCTATCTCCCTTATATCTCCGGTGTTTGGGGATTTGAAATAATGCCTGTACATCCTCAGTAGGGTTTTATTCAAAAGCACACAATTAGAGATTTTTGCATTTTATTTTTCATCATTCTCCCTCAGCTTTTTGTCTAAGCAAACAAATAGTAAAGTTGGTATCGTAATGCCAAAAACATTTTATGAGTGATAACGAATGGATTACTTCAAGAAAAACATAAACAATGTATTATGATTTTCATTCAGAAATTAACAAGTTTTTACATGCTATCGATGCTTAAACACACAAAGGAAAAATTACAATGAGAATGCAGTAAGAAACTAAATGAATGTCGTTGTTGAGGAGACTTGACTCCGTCTGGACTTATTGAGCTTGAATACTTTCTGCAGTTCCTTCCAAACACTTCAGATTACTTCAAAAGAAAACTCCAACGGAGTCACCCAAGAGTTGTAAACTTTTCCCTTACTTTAGGGATTCGAGCAATGCGAGTGATGCAATGCTCAAGATAAGAGTATGTCTTGCTTATCCCTCGTGCGGGAGCCCCAAGCATAGTTGCTAGAGTAGTAATCGTCATCCTAAATGGAAAGAATCTTGTATGATCATCAACTCAAGAGAGCTACTTGTGGTGAAGAAGACCCAGAACTAGAAGCTTAACCAATTGTGATTCCAACAAACAAGGAAACGAATGAGCACAAGGCAATAGAATCACATCAATTTGTTTCTCATGTTCTTCTTGTCTCTGTTAACTAGCAAGGCCACTAAGGAGGAGATCCTGAGAAAAGGCAACTGATATATGAAGTAGAACCTTGAGAATGAGAAGCATTGTGAAGAACACTCTTGATTATCACACGGAAGAAGATTCTAACGAAGTCACCCAAGAATTTGTAATGCTTTAGGGATTCGAGCAATGCGAATGATGCAATGCTCAAGATAAGAGTGCGTCTTGCTTATCCCTCGTGCGGGAGCCCCAAGCAGCCTCCACACATGTACAAGAGATGATTACCAATTTAGTTTCCATATCCAAACCAGTCAGAGTGGGAGTAAATGACCCTTGCAGTTTTTTGACATCAGGCGCAAACCAACAATACCCAAATCAACGGAGTCATGACTTTTTTATGGCATTCAATCTTTTCTCCAAGAGGTGGAACCTTTTGTCAATCTCAATAATCGGAAACTTGAAGACTTCAATGATCGAATTGTTCTCATAATGCGTTTCCTCCTTACCAAGGATAGGAACCTCAACAGTACTTCAAACATTCTGATTCATAAAACCTTCTCATGGGTGAGATTAAAATTTGCATTTGGCCTTTGAGGAACTTGTCTCAATTCTTCTTGTCAAAGAGAAAAGGCTTGAATAACCTCCATACATTGATTCATGTTAATCCCCATTTCCGTTCTTATCTCAGTCAAAACCCCACAGAGTTGTTCTATTGTTAACTTTCAAGCACATAACGGTGAGAGGTCAAATCTGTTGTTGATGTCAAAGTCTGAATAGAAAGGGCTCCATAAGCTTTTGAAAGAACCATGAAATGCTTGATAGTATGAATGCATGTTTCATTTATGAGAGATCCTAAAGTCTTTTCACACACTTTCATTTTTCTTTTTTTGGAATCAAAGCTTCTCTTTTTTTTTGTATAGAATATCTTTTCTTTTCTTTTTTGCTTTTCTATTTCCTTTTCTTTTTCTCCCTTTTTTTTTGGAAATAGACTTTAGGATCTTTCATAAATGAAGTGGACAAAGCAATGATGTTATGCAATGCAAAAGCATGGGATCAATGATCCATATAATCTTAGTAACCACTGTACAATCCTCTGAATAACTGATACAGGTCAAATGTCACAGGATCAAAGGTCCGACACCTTTTTGAATACCAGGAAAACCAATAGTCACCAACAGAACAGAATAGTCACCAACAGTACATGTCATGTATATCCCACCCCACTCACAGGTGAATCTAGGTCAAGGTAGGTCAATGGCTTCCAGCGTTATCAGTTCTCCTGAAACACCATCATTGTCGCAAATACATGCCAACAACGGTATCTCATTTGAACCTCGACTGGTCGTGGGTCTCATGATCGCAATCAACAGAACCTGACATTCTGTTGGCGTCATGACTATCCACTCTATCCTAGGTATCCTATGTGTCAACTCTGGCCTGGGTATTGGGCCTTTTACCTCATAGAACATCCCACCCAACCTGCAAACAGTGAGAATATATGGTCCCGAAGGGGATCCCAATCCAGTCCAGATGCATGCGGAAAATAAACATGATATGCAAGCAGGAAATAAGCATGATGTGCAAAAAAAAACATAAAAATAAATACATAAAATAAATAAATGCACGTATAGACAAAACATAGCACACCCAATAAATAAACAAACAAACGGATAGGCTAGGATCGACTCGCTAAAGATGGACCAGCACAGGTCTATCACATCCCCAGTAGAGTCGCCAGCTGTCGCACGCTCGCGAAAAATGAACAGAGTCGCCACCAATATATTTATCCCATAAGGGAAAGGAATATCAGAAAACCTAACAAAGGAAGGAACAGGGTCTTGCGACCAGAGAATCTAGGTGCGGGAGTCGGTTACGCAAGGGGAAGGTGCTAGCACCCCTCGCGCCCATCGTATTCGATGGTATCCACCTATGTCTGTTTCTATCTAAAGGGTGTATAACTATGTCTATGTCTAAATGCGAATGCATGCAGAATGTAGGGAAAATAAAGAATTGTACTCGCACGGGCCCTACCCCGCTGCCTACGTATCCTTTTCTGGAATCAGAGTTACCGTAGCTCGGCTAAAGATTTTCTGTTTGTTTTTGTGTTTTTTAGTTGGGCGGAGTTAACGTTCGCGCTCTTGCATAAGGGATCGACATAGGATGCGTACAAGCGGAAATGACATTGCCCTTAGGTGCCAACGAGGCAAAAGAAAAAGAAATGCTTGGTTTGTGTCTTTTAGGATAGATGAGTGATGAACAGTTCCCAATACCGGGCCACTCACCACTTTCTCTACTTTGCTTTAGTCTGAACCATTGTTAGATGTTTTAAAGTGTTTTTGGTTGTGTATTTTTTAAGGGAATTTACTTCACGATTCGAATGACATAAAATGTATAATGATCGAGAAGCAGATTAGGGAATGAATCCCACTCGCTTCCATCGCATTATGTAATGTTTGAGAAACAGATTAGAGAATGAATCTCACTCATTTCTCTCCCATTAATTAATGTTTGAGAAACAGATTAGGGAATGAATCCCACTCGTTTCTCTCCCATTAAGTAGTGACCGAGAAACAGATTAGGGAATGAATCCCACTCGTTTCTATGCCACTAAGCGATTGAGAAATAGATTAGGGAATGAATCCCACTCATTTCTCTATCACTTTCTTATTGTGATTCGCATCTTCCTTTTATTAATGTTTTAAAGAGTTGAAAAGAAAAGAATGCAATAGGGAACTAATCCTAAATTCTAATCTAAGTTGTCTATACAAGTCTAAATCCTAATGTTAACATGGGGTAGATTCTATAAGAAGCATACAAGTGGTATTAACAACATAGGCCAAAAATATGGCCAAAAACATGGTAAACACAATCACACAACATTTGTACAAAAATAGCATGGAAACGGTACCAAACATGAAGAAACAATTCAAGTATTAGTACAAAATAGTCTAAAAAATACTACTATTGTTTATGAGTTTTTATGAAGGAAATTATATGTCAAAATCAACCTAAACAATTCTACTATTTTTATGGCATTTTTATGGGGAAATTAAATGTCAAAATCAACCTAAAGTCTACTATTTTTATGAGGTTTTTGTGAGAGAGAAATGGATTCTAAATCAAGCGAAAAAAGTGACCAAAACCATAAGCCTAAAACTAATATTTTTTATGAACATTTTTTATGTCAAAATTAGTATTAAAGCCTAAAAACAATAGGAAAAGCTAACATTTGTATTACCAAAAGAAATGATAAAAAAAATCCAATTAAAATCTAAATTTTAGTAGTTAAAAAAATAGAAACAGGGGGGGTGCAAATTGAATTTAATGGTGTGAAAGGAGACTGGGGCGCAGGGCCTAGCTGGGAGAAGCCCAACAGAGTTTTTGTATGATTTTTGCTACCAAAAGTGGCATGGGCCCGAGGGGGTGTTGAATGGCAAAATCAGGCCCAGAGGTGGTTTTTGTTCAGCTTTTATGTACAAAAAATAGCATGAGGGAGGGGCCTATGGGGGTGCAAGGAGTAGCAATTCTGCTACAGGCCCAAGGTAGGTTTTGTATCAGTTTTGGCCAAAATAGCGTGTCATGGGCCATGGTGGGGTGTTGATAGTAAACTAGTATAGGCCCAAAGATTCTCTATCCATTTTCAGATTTTTAGATTTTTGAATCACACTATTATTCATCCTAATGATCAGATTAAACGCTAATATTTCAATAATTAACCTAAACAAATTAATTAACAAACACATTAACTAAAATAGGAATTAGGGTAAGGATTTGTGACCGTTCAGCTTTCACGTTCCCCTTTCCCTCTCCTCATTCGTGCGAACAACGGCGCGGTGAGCCTCCGCTTCTCCGATCAAACTTCCGCCGCCGTCAAAACTCTCCACCTCAACCTCCCTTGTTCGTATCTCATCTCTTTCGCTCGATTTCGATTCCAGACTAACCTCGTCTCACTCCCTCACTCTTGACGAAGACGGAGAAAAAAGATTCGAGAAATTCTTCAGCTTGGTACTCTCAGTTCCTTCGTTCCTCTTCTTTTTCAAATCCAGAGTAGTTATTATGGTATCTTTGTTGTTCGCAGTGAGGATTGATCGTTGAAGGTGATGATACTTATTGAAAATCGATGCTGAGGCGTGGAGGTTGGAGCTTCAAAATTGCAGTGATAACGACGGATGTTCGTGATGCAGAATCACTTCTCCTTTGGGATTACACTTCACCTTGTATACCCACTTTACATCAATTGCCTTCTTTCCTTGAGGCAATTCGACAAGTGACCAAGTATTATTGTCTCTGATGGACTTGAATTCTTCATTCATAGCTTTCACTCACTTCGAATCCTTCAATGCCTCAGTTGCATTGACAAGTTCGACATCTGCGTAGAAAGCGTAATGTACCAGCTCACCTTCATCATTGACTACATCATCTGATATAATCACACATTCTTGCAACCTTGCAGGAATGTGTCTTGTTCTCCGAGGTCTTCTTGGGCCTGCATTACCTCTGACTTCTTCTTGTCGAACTTCTTCTTGTCGAACTTCTTCTCTTTCGACTTTAGTAGCTGGTTCGTCACAAAAGATTCTTACTGAATCATTCTTGACATTTTCTGTCCAATCCCATTCTTTAAGCTCATCTATGATCACGTCCCTGCTGATCACTACTTGCTTGTTCACTGGGTCAAACAACTTGTATCCTCCAGTCCAGTGATATCCTATAAGAATCATTTGACTCAACTTGTCATCAAGTTTTCTTCTTAACTGATCTGGCACATGTCTATGTGCTATAGATCCAAATATCTTCAGATGAATCAAGCCAAGCTTCACACCAGACCAACATTCTTCTGGAGTAATTCATTCTAGCTTTTTCATCGGACATCTGTTTAGAATGTATGTTGCAGTCGACACTACTTCTCCCCAAAATTCTTTAGGTAAATGCTTGTCAACATACTTTTCACCATATTCATGATGGTTCGATTCTTCCTTTCTGCAGTTCCATTCTGCTGTGGAGTGTAGGGTGGCACCACCTCATGCACAATCCCTTCTTTCTCACATAACATGTTGAAGTCTTTCGACACATATTCTCCACTACTATCAGTTCTTAAAACCTCGAGCTTTAAACCACTTTGTCTTTCGACCATAAATTTGAACTTGACAAATACCTCGATCACTACGCTTTTCTTCTTGATCAGGTAAGTCCATAGTTTTCGACTGAAATCATCTATGAATGTAACAAAGTATTTGTTACCTCCATTCGAATCCATCTGGATAGGACCACATACATCAGAGTATATGATTTCGAGAATAGCCTTCGACTTACTTCCTGCATCCTTGCTGAAGCTATTCTTGTGCTGCTTTGCCTGCACACATTCCTCACATACCCCGTTTGGAATGTTGATTTCTGGAAGTCCTGAAACCATATTCTTTCTTTTTAAGTCTCTGATATCATTGAAGTTGAGATGGCCTAGTCGATAGTGCCATATCCATTCATCTCTGCTAGCTGTAGTTGCAAGGCACTCGTGCTCCATCACATTGAGTTCGATTTTGAAGATTCTATTCTGTGACATATGAGCCTTCAAGATTAACCTCCCACTTGCATCGATAACTCTCATCATCTTGTCTTTGATCAAAACTTTGTAATTCTTTTCGACCAACTGCCCAATGCTGAGTAAGTTGCTCTTCATGCCTGGTATGTACAACACATTGGATATTACTGACCTCTTTCCATCTTTCCTTGTAATCATTATATCACCAATACCTTCAGCTGCTTGAGTATTGTCATTTGCAAATTTCTCAATGTTCTTTATTGAGGGTTTTATGTTGACAAACCAATCTTTTCTTCCAGACATATGCGATGAGCATCCTGAATCCAAGTACCATTGGTCTTTGAATTTATCTTCATCTTTTGTTGTGACCATCGGCAACATCTCTTCTTCTTCTTTTTTTGCAAGCTTTGCATCACTTTCTTGACTTTTATTCTTTTCTGGACAAGATGTCTAATAGTGACCATACTTCTGACAATTGAAACATTGAATGTGACTCTTGTCAGGCTTTCGACCACCACCTCTTCCTCTACCTGCAGCACCACCTCTTTGGTTGCCTTGGTAAGAGGGCTTTCTCTGAGTCGACCAATTTCCTTCTTGCTAATTTTGATCAGTCAAATTGTTGTAGCCACCTCTACCTTTATTTCCAGTCCAGCTTCCTTTGCCTTTCTTTTTGTTTGCTGACTGAGCCTGCAGAGCCACATCGCTCTTCGACCTGCCTGCAACACTTTCAGTCATTCTTTGTTCATGAGAATCAAGTGACCCTTGAAGCTCTTTTTTTTGTTAATTTCGATAAATCTTTTGATTCCTCTATGACTACCACGATGTGGTCTAACTTAGGGGATAACGACCTCAAGATATTTGAAACAACAGCTCTTGTTGTTAATACTTCTCCACATGTCTTGATTTGATTCACTAATCTCATAACCCAAGTGAAGAAATCAGTCACGCTTTCACTATATTCCATCTGAAGCAATTCATACGTTCTCTTGTGAGTTTGTAACCTCACCTCTTTCACCTTTTCTGCACCTCCAAAAGATTTTTCAAGAATCTCCCAAGCTTCTTTTGAATATTCTATATCACTAACCTTTTCAAAATTATCTGGACTCAGACATTGATGGATTATAAAGAGAGCTTTATAATCTTTCTTCTTCAATTCTTTATGTGCAACCTTTTCTTCCTCCTTCGCACCTTCTGCAAGCGGTTCTATCCTTTCTTTTACAAGATCCCAAAGATCTTGACAACAGAATACAACTTTCATCTGCTTGCACCAATTCTCATAGTTATCTCCTTTCAAAATTGGAAGTGTTGCTGGAAAATGCTCATTCGGATGATTCATTGCCATCGACATTCTTCTTGCCTTCAATCGATTAACCGGAGCTCTAGATACCAGATGTTGGAATTAGTCTCTCAAACCTTTGAGTAATTTCTTATCGTTAAAGACGGCAATGAAGAAAATAAGAACAAAAGTGGGATAAGGGTTTACGGAGATTAAAAGAGAAGAAGAAAGTATTTTGTGCAGATTTTCTCTCTGCCCACAAACTGTGGAAATTCTGTTACTCACTTGTAACTGCAAGTTCAGTGAATACAAGATAATGACTTGATTACAAATAATGAGGATTACTCCCTATTTATAGATTTAGGTTAGCTTTCTCCCTAAGCCGTAGCTCAAAACCACAAAAGCCCAAAATATCTATTTTGGAACTAAATCAAATCTAATCTATTTTAAATCCAAATCAAATCTATCTAGAGTTAAAAACAAACTTATGTGTAACAAACTGTTACATACTTCGACACACCTTGTGTTCGAGCAACAACCTGCTTCGACACAAGGAATTAGAAATTAACAGTTATGTAGTTTGGCTACTAAATTTACGGTTACTATAGCAAGCAATCCTAGAATATTCTTTATATCAAATTAATGTAAGAAATAGCTCATCCATTTTCTTTTAGACATTTATTTATTTATTATTTATTCTATAATCTATTTATTTATTATTGATCAAGGAGTGTTTATGGTACCTTCGAAAAGAATTGCGCTAAAGACATACGGGTCTGTTTGGTAAAAATAGAGGTTGACTGATAAGCTAGCAGATAGCTTATACCTTATGACTGATGGCTGATGACTGATGACTTATAGCTTATAGTGGATGGTTGAGACTGATAGCTTATAAGATCATTGAAGTGTTTGGTAAAATTAGCGATTCAATTAACTTATAATTGTAAAATGACACAAAAGATATTTAATATATAATTATTTTATTTTAAATTAAAATAAATTATAAGGGTTAAAAATGGATTTTAATTGAAATAATAAGGATAAAAAAGGAAGAAAAAGTAATAAGATATAAGACATATGCTAAAACGCTATTTGAAATAGCGTCTCAAAAATAAGCTATAAGCTAGTAAAATAAGCTATAAGCTCGTGATGAAAAGACCGTTACTAAACGGGGCTAAATTATCATATGAGCTTATAAGACTTAAGACATAAGCTATAAGCTTGAAAACATGTCTTACCAAACAGAGCCATGATATCCTGCATCCTATTGTGGAGTAGTTATATAATTCCAATTATGAATTATTAAATTTTTTTCTCAATAATCCATGATCATTTTTTTTTGATGTTGAAGAGGGCCTAAGCCCAGGGAAACACACTAAGGAGCAACAATCCTAGGGGAAGACATCCCCTTAAGATCATTCTCAAAACTACTCAAAACAAAGTGTCATACCCCCAAATTTTCCCGAACAGATCTATATCTTTTAATTCATCAAGGGTCAAAATTAAGAGTCATGGGGTTTGACATTCCCATTGTCAAATCCGCCCTCTTATAAAATATCCTGAGAAATAAATGGGGTGCGATTAACAGGTGTTTCAAGGGTTTCATCATTTGTTAATATTATTTTCCTTTTACTAACATTTGCATTTTTTTGGATTATTATTAGTAATTTTTATTACTTCTAACTATTAGTATTTAATATTATTAATTTTATTATTAATATTAATATTAATATTAGGTGATATTATTATTAATATTATCTAGGTTATTATTATAGAATTTGTATATATTATTATTAACTCTTATTATTACTACTAATTTTAATTATTAGGATTTTTTTTATTATTATGTTATTTATATATAATTTAGCTAATTGGGAAATAGGCCCATTAGGTATACAAAAAAACCCTAATTGACTAATATAAGTAGATTATTTTTAAAGAAATTAGGGGACCAATTTCTACACAACTAATAATCCTATTTTTCCTAACTCTCACGTACATATACCACTCTCCCTCACAATCATCGGCTACCCCTTATACACAGCTGTTTTTTTTTCTCCATACAAATTCTTTTTTCCAAATTCCAACACCCAAAAGGAGCCACCAACCCTTATTTCTGGAAGAGATTAGAGACAACTAAGAACCAATAAAAAGGGGAGAATTTTCATGGACGTAGAGAAAAGGATTTGTTTTTTTTAGTCTAACAGATTTTTGTTTGTTTTAAAAGAAAACTGGGTTTTGGATACAGGGGGGACTGGACACGTTTGGAGAAGAAAATCCATACACTTCATCACTGCCAAGACACCGTCGTCGCCATTCAAACGGCCTAGAAACGCCGGTCAACGGCGTGCCACATCGCCGGAATCAGAGCGCCTCCCGCATCACCGCCGCACGCATCCAAGGTTGCCATTAGACCCGCCGTCAATGTTGACTATAGCGAAGCCCTCAGCGGCAGGTTCCGCCGTTCCGGTCTTAATCGACCAACCCCGTGCCATCACTCATCATAGCCATGATTCATTGTGAATCTCTGTTCAGCCAAAGAGATCCTCGTGAAGAAGATGAAGATTGGGGGCGTGGGCCCTTTTCACTTTTATTCACTGACTGTACTTGCTTTAAGGTATACTGGTGCTACAAGGATTTCAAGTCGTCATCACAGCACGCATGGCAAAAGGGGTATACCCATCACGTTCAAAACGTGGGTTCGAACCCGCGGTTCTATAATATTTTTATGAAATATTCAATTGCTAAATCCTGCACGTGTGACTTCAAGGAGATGCACGATGCACCCTCACCATCTGACCATCGGATCACCACTATCATGGATCTGACGAGCGAGGCTGAAGTCACACCATAGATATTCATAGAGGTGCAACACAAGATTAGAACCAGGTCTTATTTAATATATTTTTATTATTATTTAGATTAAATGCAAATTAATCAATTATATTTAATTTAATTAATTTATTTAATTAGATATAGTAAAATAAAACTAGGATTTAGGATACTTTTCCCGATTATTCGATTATGTCGATTATTCGACTTAATTAATTATTACAATCACAAAAGAACTTAGAAAGGTTTAATATATTAGGGTTTGCCCGATCCCATTGCCCATTTGGGCGAAACATTAACCTTCGATTAATTCTCTCCTCGACCCGACTAAATATATTAGTCACATTAGAAGAGAGATAAAATAATAAAACTCAAAATTTAATTACAAATTTAAAATACATTTAATTTGCTGCCCGCGACGATCAATCTATCGATCTGAGTAACCAGCAATGCCCCTTAATCCGTTAGCTATATTGATCAAATCTATTGATCATCGCAACTAACAGTGCCATATCAAATCAGGGTTGTACGCCCAAACACTTTGTCGCCCTCGGTTTTTTACCGTACCTCTCGCGGAGGGATACGCGAACTGACTCTTTTTTCTTTCTGCTTTTGTGTTTTTTGAAAATCAGAGAGTCGCCGCCGACTTTTATTTTATCCAATTAAGGAAAGGTTTATAAAAGAAACAGGAAAAGACCTTTAAGAAATTCTGGGTAAGGGGGTAGGTTATACAAAGGGAAGGTGTTAGCACCCTTTGTATCCATGGTTATCCATGGGCTCTTTAATTTGCTTAGCTCACTTGTTTTCAATCACTTTTCTATTGCCTTGAAATGCTCGTATGTGGTTTCAAATACCTTTGTAAATTGACTTTGTAATGATCCTTGTGCGGATGTATACAAAGTGTCTTTATCTTTCAAAAGATGTTTTTTGAAAAAAGAACGTTAACTTCGTAATGATCCTCGTTTGGATATATACAAAGTATTGTCTTTTTTTTTTGAAAGTTTTATTTTGAAAAACAATGATATATGAGAGATTTGTTTGTTTTGATCTGAGCAAGCAAATTAGGAGGTCTACCCTAAGTTATAAGGTCTTTTCCTATTTCCTTTAAAAAACTATCCTTTTACCGGATGTAAACGAAAGTTCGATTTTGCATTTGAAACAGTAGAATTTGACTTTGATTTTGAAAAGAGTGAGAGAGGGATTACCCTAAGAGGTGCAAGTGTGATTGTGTTTTGATTCAGATATTTTATCTTTGAAGTTAGTGATCTAACGATTCAATTTTAATCTTTGGCATACACGCAGTTTTATATGTGCTGGAATTTAAAATGCGGAAATGTAAAATGCGGAAAGTAAATCTACGCTATTACATCGATTTTTGCGGGAAATGTAAACTACGCTATTTACATGAATTTGACAACCTATACATTTATCTAGGAATTTAAATTGCAAGAAAATAAAAGAAATATTTTTGGATTTTTTGATGATTGATTTTAATTAGAATTAATGCATGATTAATTTAATTAAAATGAGAAAAAGATGGGAATAAAATTTAAACCTAAAAATGAAGTTTAAAATATGTTCAAAATGCTTGTCAATTAATTTTAAAACAAAACTATTTTTTTTTTTGGAATTTTTGAAATTGATTTTGAAATTATTAAGTTAAATAATCACATAATTATACAAATAATTACACAAATAATTCAAACTTAAAGAGAAAATTATTCTAAATATGTACAAAATTAGCGTATAATATATAAACTATATTTAATATAAAGAACAATTTTTTTATGATTTTTTGATTGGTTGAAATAATTAAAAAGCAAATATATAAATATATACTAATTAATTATGCAAAATATTTAAATTATGAAGAAAAATAAAATATTTTTATATCAGAAAATAAAATATTTTTTTATAAACTTAAAAATATTTTTTGTGTATTTTTTGGATTTTTAAAACTATTTTTAATTAATTTTGCAAATAAATTAAAATAAAAATAGAAAATATGAAATAAATGATCAGGTGTGGTTATTAAAGAAAGTCCATTATATGGGGGCTCATTCTGATGCGTTGGATTGATGAGTGGATGGATCTGATGGCTTAGATTGTGAGGGACCACCACACGTGACACACCTGCAGACACTGAATCCGAGGGTAATTTAAAAAAAACACGCGCGCGCTCTGTCCTATGAGGCGAGGACACCTCATTGTCTTCAACCTCTAGCCAACACATTTAACAGCGCTTTTATGAGAAAAGCGCTGTAATAGATGAGTTCCAAACCTGCAAAATAGCGAATAGGGGTAAACATGAAAAGAAATTTGGCGCGACATGTCCATTCGACTTGGCTTGATTCACTGAGTTCGAATATGTCATTAATTTTACTTAATTTTGCTTCTAATGAAAAGCCCTAAAATTGAGTTCACAAACCCTAGAATGGTATCTTCGTGTATATGCAACCAAACTGTAATTAACTATCCAGAAACGATCAGAACCTCAAACTAAACTTAAATATGAGTCTACATCTTGTTAAATATACATGTGTGATGAGATTTTTGTAAGTTTTAGTTCGAGCAAACCGTGAGGTCTAGTGGTCGATTCTGAGTGTTCCAAGGCTTGAAACTGATTGGGATATATTCAATGATGCTTGAGGGTTGTGTTTGAGTGTTTAGTTTGAACCGAAACAAGCTAGAAATTAAAATTCGAATTTTGAATTTCTTTGAAAAATTTAAGTTGGTACAAGTATGTTACAAGCAATGCTTAGGTTCTGAACTTGTCTCCCTCTGATTACTGAAGTATAATACTTCATTTATAGGCCAAACAAGTGCTTAAAAACTAAGCTAAGAAGCATTTATGTCTTTGTTGAATTCTTGATTTCTTTAATATATTTAGCTTTGAAT
This sequence comes from Vicia villosa, assembly GCF_029867415.1. Classification (NCBI taxonomy): domain Eukaryota; kingdom Viridiplantae; phylum Streptophyta; class Magnoliopsida; order Fabales; family Fabaceae; genus Vicia; species Vicia villosa. Next base: position 74,356,153 of record NC_081183.1, read on the forward strand.
TCAAGCCACCATAGCTTGAATTTTCCACACTCCTTCTGCTGTACTTCCTTGGCTGCAGAATATTGAATGATCTTTGATGAGTCATGCTTAGAAACTAAGCTATGCATTATCCTTCCATTTTCCTTTTTCAATTTAAACATAAATGTGATAAAATTAAACCAAAAATGGAACAAAAATGATGTGGGCTTTGTCTTGGTCATGGGAGGCCCTTTACATCATGGTAGACATGTATGGATCATGAAAACTTGGCCCCATTTGGAAAAACTACATTTTTTATCAATGTTGATTTCATGCATTTTCCCAAAAAATGGTCAACTTCAACAAGGTGTAAATCCCTCAATTTTTATCATATGAAGGAGTTCTTGTACTTTTTGGAAACCTAAAAGAGTTCTCTAACCAATGTCTTTGGTCTCATGTCAAAATGATTTTCCATGCTCTTTGTGTGTCCTTTTGAAAAAAGTGACTTTTTGTTGACTTTGAAAATGACCTGTAATGTCTTGATTCATATTTTTCAAATGGTGAATCTAATGATCATGGGACAAATTGCATTTGAAAGATAATTGAATTTCCTTAAAAATGAGCTTTGGTTTGAATTTTTTGGATGAAGGATGAGAGAGTTATGACCAGTCAAAGTTCAGTTGACTTTTTAGGAGAAAACCCTAATTTTGAAACTTAGAGTTTTGTTGATTTTTGATCTTTCCTTGATGAATTATGATCATCCAATGATCAAATGATGAATCCTTTGACAAAATATGGGTGTTGACAAAAAATTTCATTTTTGACTGTCTGTTGACTTTTTTGGTCAAACGGGTCGTCTGTTGACTATTTGAGCTGCTGACGGTGCGTCTGAGCGAATTGAAGTTTGAAAATTTGTATGATGGTAATTTGAGATGTATGGAGGTCCATGAAATCCATTTGAGGTCTCAAAAACTTGTTCTCCTGAAAAAACAAGAAAAACCCTAGTTAGGGACTGTTTGTGTAGGAGACAGTTAAGCGTACCTGATTTTTGTGCAGTGCTGAGTCTCTGCTAATCATGTGATATTTAGAGGACTTCTAGAACAAAAATCTTGGAATTTTAAAATGCAAAAGATTGATTTAATTGATGGTACAAAACACGGAGAATTGCATTGTCAGCGGTTTGACTGTCAACTGACTATTCAGGTATTAATGTAGCAGTTAGAGTGAAAAATTCAATAGTCAAAGTTAATATTTTTGTTGTTTTTGATTATGTTAATGGTGAAAATTTATTTATATGACTTGTTAGAAAAAAAACACAGACATAATAAATAATTAATATTTACTGTACGTGAGCAAAATTATCGATAATAACCCTGAAAATCATTTAATGCACAGAAAAATAAATATTTAACTGGCAGAAAACACACCAAATATTATCTGAATAATTAAGCAACAGTACGACAAATAGTACGACATTTAATACTGATGGTACAAATATTACATACTATAATGAACGGTACGACGAGTAAACGGTACATTAAGAAATAAGAGATACGGCAAACTTTAAGAATGACGATTAATAACCCATGCTACAAACAATAACATGTAGATGATTGGAAGTGTCAGCATCCCAGGTCCACATTTTTCAGGGCTATGTAGACAGAAGAAAGACATGATTACCACCACGACGGTGATGATCATAAGAAAACACGTTTCTATCCGCTTCGCCATTTTTGCCGGGGGAAGAAAAGAGAATGAATATGAAGTAGAAATTTGAGAGATGAGTTAGAATTTGATGTGATATTTTATGAAAAAAATGAGAGGTATTTATAGAATGAAAAGAAGGATAGAGACGTTGGGGAATGAAGTGATTCCGTACAAAAGGAAAATTTGAGTGGAAGTAAGATTTGAAAGAAAGTGTATGATAGTGTTGGAAAAAAGAGAGATGTATAGAATAAAGTTAGGATTTGATTTTTTAAAAAAGAGATTTGAAAAGAAAGGAAAAGATTTTGAAAATAATGGAGTATAGTACAAAAATTAGTGGTAAACAAAAAATTAATAATTTACTTGTTACCAGTACAGTCTGCCCGGACTCCGCGCCTGCAAAAGATTTAGTTCTGTACCAATTGCGTCAGTACTAGTTATCTATAAATAAATTTCAAATAAATAGCGTGTGTGAAGTAATAAACAGTAATTGGCGTTTGCGTAAGAATAAATCCAACAGCGAGCCAAAATACCGTATAAGAAAATTCTAAAAACCAAGTATTCATAAATTAGGATATGAAAATCCAAGATTATATGAAACTCTTAATTTTTAGATTGAAGTTTTCATGAAAAAAGATGCGGGCAAATTTTGGGGTATAACACACTTAAAACACATCAAACCACAAATCACAGATTTTCATCTCTTCAATACTGCGAAACTACGAAGGTAATTCAAAATACCTTTTCAAAACTGCGAAACGGTAATTCAAAATATCGTCAACACATTCATATCAAATTCTAAGGCGTACAATCCTGTGCCCGAACTACGTTGACTCTGATTCTTCCTAAGGAGATACGTAGGCACTTGGATAACCAAGGCGAGTCCCCCTCCCTAAAATCTCAATTCTCCCCCTATTCAATTCCTTAGCTATTAACCTTAACTTTTAGCCATAAAACTTGACCCTTAGATTCAAAGCCAATAGGAAAGGGTTGAGGGTGCCTAACACCATCCCTCGACCTGATTATAATAACTTACCCCGATCTCTAAACTGCGTAGGGTTTCCTATTCGCCCTTCAGAATAGGTGGCGACTCTAAAACATTTATTTTTAGGGCAGGTTGCTACAGCTGGCGACTCTGCTGGGGACAACTATAATGGTGAATTATTATGCTCCTAAAGCTTGAAAGGGTTTAGGTTTAGGTTTGTGGCAAACGGTTTAGGTTTTTGGCGAAATTTTTAGGGTTTGGCTAATTTGCCAAAATTAGGGTTTTTGATTAGGATTTAGGGTTTTTTTTTTCATTTTTTATTATTTATTTATTTAGTTACAATTTTCATTTACAATAACTATTTACAATTTAAATGTATATTTGTTTACTTTGCTGTTCTGCATTTTGGACTTACAAATAACAGGGCTGCGAGATCAGGTTCTTTTAAATAATTTAATTTAATTTAATTTATTTATTTATTTACGGTTTTTTTATTTACAGTAACTGTCGCACCCCAATTTTTGACCTGCGCATTTCATTCATTCTTGGTCATGTCGCATCTGTATTTCATTTAATTTAGTTTTCGCATATTTTGCATATTTTTGAAATGAAATAGACTTTTAATAAAGTCAACAAAAATAGTTTTCGTTTTGCATTTTTTTCATCTTTGCATATTCTTATCCTAGTTACCATTTATCTGGGTTTTTACGACTTTTGTTTCTTTTATTATTATTACTAGTTTTATTATCATTTAATATTATTATTATTAGTTTTATTTTTCCTTTTTGTCAAATGTACATAAAATATATATAACACAAAAAAAGGGGTTTTTTACAATTGGGGCCCATGTTGTTCTTAGCCCACTTTTACAAAAAAATAGTACAGAAAAGTCAAACAAAAATGCTCTTCTTCATTCTCTCTCCCACGCTGCATTTTCTCTCTGCCAGACCTCATGCCATGTTTTTTTGCTCTATCATTATCCAAACTACACTCCAAATGCTCTGCATCCACTTTTTGCTCCAAGACAAACCTGCAAATACAGCCAATTTTTTCACCAATTCAACCATACAAATAACCTGCATCAATAAAGCAACAAAATCAGTACCACCAATATGTTCAAATCTTCTCCCGTTTTCCCCCCAACTTTCATCCAAACCCTAATCTTCTACTCTATATAAACACACATTCAGCAACATAGAGGGGGAAGAAAACGAGAAAGAAACTCTGCTCAAATACTCAATCACTGCTCACAATCCTCCAAGCCAAAACTCACAATAACCTGCTATTCAGCAACTTCAACCACTGTTCAAAACTCTCATCACTCACAATCACCCTCACCAAACATCAGCACGCGCACCAAATCACACAACCGACACAGAGCAACAACAAACGAAGCAACAGAACGAAAAGAAGAAGAAGAAGCAGAATCAAAGAGGAACACAGAAGCATACCTGGTTTCGAATCAAATTTCTTCGTGGTAGCTTTTAGTCTCTTCAATTCCATTGTTGTTTATGCTTGTTTCCGTATTTTCTTTCATTGTTTGAATTGTTGTAATCTGAAACTGAATCGAACCAATGAGAATGGGGGTTTAGGGATTTCGATGGGAGTGAGCTTGTTTTCATGCTTGAGTTTTGTTGTCGTTGTTGCGAAAGCCGAGCGAGATTGAGAGCGCGGAGAGAGTAGGAGATCGAGAAAGATGAGAGGTTTGTAGAGGTTTGATTTTCTGGAAAAAAAAGTGAGAAACAAACCGATTCCGGGAGAGATCGAGAGTGAGGCGAAGTTTAGTCGTTTTGTTTGTTGTTCGTAAAGCAGAGAAGAAGAGAACCGAAAGAAGAAGGAGTGAAGCGCTGCTTGCTTCTAGGGGTCCATCGACCCGATTTTGTGAGTTTAATGGGCTCGGATCCGGGTCAATCCGGCCCATCACATTTTTTTTGTTTGTTTTATCTGCAACTAAACCTTTCTATTTGGGCTCAGATCCTCAAGCCCATGCGTTTTAAATATATCACTCCTTTTTCTTTTCTGATAATCTCACCCCTGGCCCAATATGTTTTTTTTTTTTGTTTTTTTTTATACCTCTTTTCCTTTTTATAAAAAAATGATAAATGTTTCTTTCTCTTTTTTAGTTAAAATTTAAATTTCTTTTCGTATAAAATCACAAAAAATGTTTACTATTTATTTTATTTACTAAATTTCATAAAAAAGACAAAAAATATGTATTCTTTTGTACATATAGAATTTATTTCCAAATATTTTAAAATGATACAAAAATAGCTTTTTTAATCGAATCAAGTTTTGAGTTTTAATGGGTAAGGAGGGTTCGTACGTACTTGTACGAGTTGTCCTAAAAGTATTTGGGTGATGGCCGTTAAGCTTTTATTCGAATACTTTGATTCCATTAAAGGCTCCATAAAATTCGATGCAATTCACCTTTCTTTTTCACAAAATGCTTTCTTTTAAACAGTCAAATTATTTTAGTCTATAATGGAAAGAAGAGTTTGTACATACTTGTACAATTTGTTCTTTAGACATTTAGGCGATGGCCGTTAAGCCTTTGTCTGGATGTTTAAAACTCCATTAAAGACTTCTAAAAAACCGATTTAGCAAATATTCTTTCAAGTATTTTAAGCGATGGCCGTTAAGCTTTTGTTTAAATACTTGAATCCAATTTAAAAATACTTCAAACTCAATCCATTTCTTTTACAAAACAATTTCAAACTCATCAAATCATCTTTATCACCTACGAGGAGGTTGTACGTACTTGTACAATTTTCTCTTTCAAACATTTAGGCGATGGCCGTTAAGCCTTTGTTTAAATGTTTGACTTCTTCTAACAAACAAACTTTCAATTCATTCACACCCTTTTACATACTAAAAACACTTTTTCATAAAACGAGACACTTAGTCAAATTCAAATACGAACATACTTCCACATGTGAAGATCTAACATCTTCCACTCGAATGCGATGATGGCCAAAATCATGTCTTATCTTGATTTAGTTATCCATTCTTGTAGTGATATCATATCCATGTGCGCGTAGTATTTCCATTTGAGAGCGATCGAGTACCTCTCGCTAAAATCAATCAACAAAACATTTCGTAGTTTTACCCCGAACTACGATTGCTCTGACTTTCCCATTGCACTAGGGAATACGTAGGCACAAGATACGAATGTCTTGGCGAGCACAATAATAAAAAACCTTTTTTTTGTTTCTTCCTTCTTTCCAACCTAATAAATAACGCAAGTAGATATAAGCTAACAATAAATCACAAGAATAACTAAATGGGTCCCATCGAGTACGATAGAGGTGAGGGGTGCTAATACCTTCCCCTTGCTTAACCGACTCCCGAACCTAATTTGGTTGCGATGGCCATCTTATCCATTTCTTTTTATTCGTGGGTTTTATCGATATTTTCCCTTTCCTTCTTGGAATAAATAAAGTTCGGTGGCGACTCTGTTGTACTCTGAGCGCGCGAAAGCGCGTCGAGTCACATTTTTACCGCTACAGAAAGTGGCGACTCTGCTGGGGACTTAAAGAGAGTCAACCCTAGTTTAGTTCTTCTTGTATTATTGTTAGCTTTATTTATTTGTTTTTTTATTGTCTTTATTATTTGATTTCTTATTTTATGGTTGGAATATCTTGATTTTTGGCACTTTGTGGACAAAGCTCTACACCCGAGCTCAAGAAACACATAAGATAAGATGGTGGGTTAGTATTAAACTTGCTTGACGTAGTGTCAAGTAGGAGGTACTAATACCCCGCCTAGAGTAGGTCCTTTGAGAAGATGTCTTTGGTTAAGTAAGTTATTTACTTGAGCGATGATGTTTTCAATTTGGATCGTTAACTCTAGGGACCTTTAGAAAAACCCTTAAACCATGACTTTTTAGGAAATGGTGGTTTCGCACCCAACTTGCGTAACGTAACTATTACTGTGGGTAAGTGCGAATACCACACTCAGAATAGGCTTCATTTGAAAACATGGTTGTGTGGGAAGTTATTTGCTAGATGATCAAGTTTTCAAAAGTAGCTTGTAACTCTGAGAACCGTGTCTAGAACCTTGTCAAAAAAAAACCTTAGAACTATCCTATTGTGTGCCACTTTGTGCTGATAAATCAGAATATTTTTGTTCCATATAATTTGAAATCCATTACATGTAAACCATTCATGACATACATGCATCCATATTCATTCGAGTTGTTAACTCATACCGTCTGTATTCATCTTCAACAGTCTTCTGTTAACCGTCAAGCTGGTTCCTCCACACGATTACGAGACTAGAGCCAACGTTAGAAGAAGAATGGCAGATCAAGAGCAACACAATGCTGAAGTCAGAATGGAGATTGAAGATTTGAAGTCAGGAATGACTAAGCTCACTGAAATGTTGCAAGTTCTGATTGCTAGAGGAGAACCACCTCAAAGGACTGTCATTCAAGAAATCACCGATGATGTTGAAGACCCTATTCCTGTTCAGAGGCCCGCCACTACTTGGCCTGAGTTTGGTTTACCTCCAAATTATTCTCCGCCTCACGCCACTGCTGCTATGTTGGGTCAAACTTCACGACCAATGTTCCAAGCTCCGATCATGACTGAGTCTCAGCCAATTGTGCACACTGCTGCCCAGACCGCTTATGGGAATCCTCTCTTTGAATACCAGCCTGGAGACCATCAAAGTGAAAGCCAAAAAGAAGCTGGTGATATTGATGAAGTCAAAGAACAATATCAAATTCTGGAGAAAAGACTAAGAGCTATGGAAGGCGCTGATTACTTTGGGGTCGCTGCTGAAAACATGTGCTTAGTTTCTGATTTGGTCATACCTGCCAAGTTCAAAACTCCCGAGTTTGAAAAGTACAAAGGGTACACTTGTCCAAGAAGTCATTTGACCATGTACTACCGCAAGATGGCTGCCTATACCAAGAACGACAAATTGTTGATTCACTGTTTTCAAGATAGTTTGACTGGTGCTTCTCTAAAGTGGTATATGGGACTGGAGAAGAGTCGTATCCATTACTTTCAAGATCTGACTGATGCTTTCATGAAACAGTACAAGTATAATCTAGACATGGCTCCTGATCGCCGTCAACTACAAAATATGTCCCAAAGGGAAAGAGAATCCTTCAAAGAGTATGCTCAACGCTGGAGAGAGCTAGCTTCTCAAGTGGAACCTCCTTTGGCTGAAAAGGAACTGGCTGGAATGTTTATGGACACTCTCTCACCCTTCTATTGGGAGAAGATGATTGGAAGCGTATCCTCCAACTTTACTGATTTGGTGACCATTGGTCAAAGGCTAGAGGAAGGAATTAAGAAAGGCAAGGTTGTCAATGCTGGTGAGTCCTCTAATGGGGCAAGGAAGTCTTTTGGAAACTTCCATAGGAAAAAGGAAGGAGAAACAAATGCTGTGAGTGACGAAGGAAGAAGACCTCGTCAAAGAACTAATAACTATGATCAACCAATTGTGGTTACTGTTGCTCCTGTGACCAAAGCTCCACAAGTTCAAGCTCCTCAACCTCAGGCTGTCAACCGAGATCAGAATCGTGGTAGGACGACTTATGATCCTATTCCCATGACCTACACTGAGTTATACCCTGCATTGATCGCGAAAGGTCTAATTACAACAAGAGCTTTTACTCCTCCGAATCCTCTTCCACCCGGTTTCAGATCCGATCTGCATTGTGAATTTCATCAAGGTGGTGCTGGCCATAATTTGGAAAGCTGTTTCGCGTTGAAGGCTAGAGTGCAAGAACTGATGAGGGCAAATCTGTTATACTTCAAGGATATTAACCCTAATGTTGTCAAGAACCCTTTGCCCGAGCATGAACAAAGTGGCTGAAGACAAAGCAATGACGAACTACATTCCCTAAAGCCTAAGTGTTTCGTGATAGGATAGCTCCTCCTCTTCACCGATTAGTCACTAGGCCTTGTTTTTCTTATGTTTGAAATTTCCTTGTTTTATGTACTGCATTTGAATTTTGTTTGTTCTTGATTATTAATTTTAATGAAATGAGCATTGCGTGTTTCAATTCAATCCATTGTGTTCATCTTTATACTTTATCTTTTAAAAAAAAAAAAACAACAAAAATATATCTCTTGTTCTTTTTCTTTATGCAAAGATTGGAGGGAGGATGATGAAAACCAAATACCCAAAATTATTGAATTGTATGCTTTCAAACAAAACTTTGCTGATGATGTACAGGCATTATTTCAATCCCCAAACACTGGAGAAATAAGGAAGTTAATCCCTAGTCAACCCCTTTGAGCCTGGAAGTTGGTGTTTCTTTCTATATGAAAATAACCCACAATTTTAACCTGGGGTAGGGTAGTTCTCAGTTAATTTGCTTGTGCATTCAATTTCAAGAAAACCATTAAGTACACCTTTCAATAAGGGTTTCAATAAAAAGTGACCAACATGGTTCTCATTAATCATTATCAAGGCAGTCACTATCTTTCCAATACAAAAAAAAATCAAGGAAAAAGCCCGCTAAGTCAAAACCTACGAAGGAGACTTAGGCAAAATTGGGGCATCCCGCTGGCTGTAATCTCAAAAGAGACAGTTCAGGCAAAAGTTAGAGATATAAAGCAAAAAAGAGAAGTCAATAATTTCCTTGGACAACAATAAAGCGTTGTAATTATTAAAAGGAAGAGGTGACTGCCATCTCAAAGATTCCCTTGGTCTTTAAACCATTATCATTATCATAGGTGCAATTCCAAAGCCTCTTGGAACCCGAATGCATAATTTGAATTAACTGAACGTAGGACTGAAGTTCATCACGAAGAATGGGGTGGGTACAAATAAAATTTGAGCCTATATCCTTTGTTTTTAAAACCGTGAACCAAGCCATGTTACAACCTTCAAAAGACCTAATTGAAGCAAGGTTTATTTTGAAAGCATACTATAACAAGGTTGCGTTAACCTGACTCCTAAAGATCTTTGCGAATCGTTTGTCTTATCATGTCTTTTGCTTTATCCATCACTTTGATTGTCTTGACAATTGTGTTTGGACTTTTGATTCATTTTCTTTACATCAATAACATCATTCCAATAATGATCTTGATTTCAAAATATGCTTTGAACATTGTATTAAAGTTACCGTTTTTTTTGAATGAACATTTCATTTGCAAGTACTCATCTTTCAAGGAAGTTCAAACAGTCGAGAAACTTGATCAGTGATCCTATCAGGGGCACGACACTTCAAGGACCTCATGTTCAAGACTTATACTAGGGCATGTGTTCCCGACATTCATTTCAAGAACTGAAGCAAGGATCATTTAGCAAGCAGTCAATCAGGGGCATTCTTCTTCAGCGATCCCCAATCATTTTATCAGTCCTTCTTAAAAGGATCATCGGCGTGGCAAAACCATGTTGGCAAAGTTCTCGTGTTGAGGAATCAGAGTTCCAATCCTCCCTCACAAAAGAGTCTACCTCATTTATCATAACCAATTGCATTACATTGATCATTCACATATCATGCATAAAAAAATTCAATATCATGCATCGAAACAACATTCATACTCATCTGCATTCTTTCAATGCCACATTGTTATCAACACTTTATCTTGTTATCAAAGCCCAAACTTACTTGGCATCTACCAAAACAATGTTTGTCTCTTCATCCAAAGCTACTGTTAGATTTGTATTTGTCTCTTTTCTTCCAATGCTACTATTGGATGTCTTCTTGTTTCTCCCCGTCCAATGCTACTATTGGATGTCTTTTGTTCCTCTTCCTCTAAGGCTACTATTGGATTTGTATTTGTTTCTCTCTGTCTAAAGCTACTGTTGGACATGATGTTTCTCACCTTTTATCCAAAGCTACTGTTGGATACCACAATCCTTAGTAAAGTGTTATTCAAAGCTACTGTTGAATGATCTTTACATCTCTGAGCTGAAATACAATTCTTTTCTCATCCAAAGCCACTATTGGATGTTCTTGAGTTTGTTTTCTCATCCAATGCTACTATTGGATGTTCGCTCATATTTTCCAAAATTGGTATCCATGTCATCTATTGCTCCTCAGGATGACTCTGATATATTTTCTGGTTCAGGTTTCCTTTTTGCATTCAAAGCCACTGTTGAATCTCTTTGGTTTCCGTTTTATCCAAAGCTACTGTTGGATTATCCCCGTTGTTTTCAGAGTTTGGATTCCATTCGTTCAAAGCTACTCTTGGACGTCTCTGCCATATCTCCGAGTTTGTAGGTCTCCTCTTGCATTCGAAGCCACTGTTGAGTCTTGTTGGTTTCCTTCCATCCGAAGCTACTGTTGGATGTCTCCGATGTTTTCCCAGAGTTTGGAATATTTTCAGATACATTCAAAGCCACTCTTGAATGTCTTTGCTGTTTGGTGTCGTCTAAAGCCACTCTTAGACGTTCCTACCCAAAGTATTGTTTCAGATTCATTCAAAGTCACTCTTGAATGTCTCTGATGATTTCCGCCGTCTAAAGCTACTCTTAGACATTCCTACTATCTTCTTATTCGGAGTTTTATCCCTCTTTTCCAAGTTTCTCCATCAGCAATTAATTTCTTGTGGCGCTAGTTTCCCACAGAGATTTGAGTCTGTCTCATGTTATATTGCATTCAAAATAACAAAAATAGTCCATGCATTGCATTTCATTTGCATTAGGACAAAAATTGTGTACTTTGTATTTAAGTCTCTTCACGTCTTCGATAGAAGAAACTTAAATAGGGGCATCTGTCGCACCCCAATTTTTGACCTGCGCATTTCATTCATTCTTGGTCATGTCGCATCTGTATTTCATTTAATTTAGTTTTCGCATATTTTGCATATTTTTGAAATGAAATAGACTTTTAATAAAGTCAACAAAAATAGTTTTCGTTTTGCATTTTTTTCATCTTTGCATATTCTTATCCTAGTTACCATTTATCTGGGTTTTTACGACTTTTGTTTCTTTTATTATTATTACTAGTTTTATTATCATTTAATATTATTATTATTAGTTTTATTTTTCCTTTTTGTCAAATGTACATAAAATATATATAACACAAAAAAAGGGGTTTTTTACAATTGGGGCCCATGTTGTTCTTAGCCCACTTTTACAAAAAAATAGTACAGAAAAGTCAAACAAAAATGCTCTTCTTCATTCTCTCTCCCACGCTGCATTTTCTCTCTGCCAGACCTCATGCCATGTTTTTTTGCTCTATCATTATCCAAACTACACTCCAAATGCTCTGCATCCACTTTTTGCTCCAAGACAAACCTGCAAATACAGCCAATTTTTTTACCAATTCAACCATACAAATAACCTGCATCAATAAAGCAACAAAATCAGTACCACCAATATGTTCAAATCTTCTCCCGTTTTCCCCCCAACTTTCATCCAAACCCTAATCTTCTACTCTATATAAACACACATTCAGCAACATAGAGGGGGAAGAAAACGAGAAAGAAACTCTGCTCAAATACTCAATCACTGCTCACAATCCTCCAAGCCAAAACTCACAATAACCTGCTATTCAGCAACTTCAACCACTGTTCAAAACTCTCATCACTCACAATCACCCTCACCAAACATCAGCACGCGCACCAAATCACACAACCGACACAGAGCAACAACAAACGAAGCAACAGAACGAAAAGAAGAAGAAGAAGCAGAATCAAAGAGGAACACAGAAGCATACCTGGTTTCGAATCAAATTTCTTCGTGGTAGCTTTTAGTCTCTTCAATTCCATTGTTGTTTATGCTTGTTTCCGTATTTTCTTTCATTGTTTGAATTGTTGTAATCTGAAACTGAATCGAACCAATGAGAATGGGGGTTTAGGGATTTCGATGGGAGTGAGCTTGTTTTCATGCTTGAGTTTTGTTGTCGTTGTTGCGAAAGCCGAGCGAGATTGAGAGCGCGGAGAGAGTAGGAGATCGAGAAAGATGAGAGGTTTGTAGAGGTTTGATTTTCTGGAAAAAAAAGTGAGAAACAAACCGATTCCGGGAGAGATCGAGAGTGAGGCGAAGTTTAGTCGTTTTGTTTGTTGTTCGTAAAGCAGAGAAGAAGAGAACCGAAAGAAGAAGGAGTGAAGCGCTGCTTGCTTCTAGGGGTCCATCGACCCGATTTTGTGAGTTTAATGGGCTCGGATCCGGGTCAATCCGGCCCATCACATTTTTTTTGTTTGTTTTATCTGCAACTAAACCTTTCTATTTGGGCTCAGATCCTCAAGCCCATGCGTTTTAAATATATCACTCCTTTTTCTTTTCTGATAATCTCACCCCTGGCCCAATATGTTTTTTTTTTTTGTTTTTTTTTATACCTCTTTTCCTTTTTATAAAAAAATGATAAATGTTTCTTTCTCTTTTTTAGTTAAAATTTAAATTTCTTTTCGTATAAAATCACAAAAAATGTTTACTATTTATTTTATTTACTAAATTTCATAAAAAAGACAAAAAATATGTATTCTTTTGTACATATAGAATTTATTTCCAAATATTTTAAAATGATACAAAAATAGCTTTTTTAATCGAATCAAGTTTTGAGTTTTAATGGGTAAGGAGGGTTCGTACGTACTTGTACGAGTTGTCCTAAAAGTATTTGGGTGATGGCCGTTAAGCTTTTATTCGAATACTTTGATTCCATTAAAGGCTCCATAAAATTCGATGCAATTCACCTTTCTTTTTCACAAAATGCTTTCTTTTAAACAGTCAAATTATTTTAGTCTATAATGGAAAGAAGAGTTTGTACGTACTTGTACAATTTGTTCTTTAGACATTTAGGCGATGGCCGTTAAGCCTTTGTCTGGATGTTTAAAACTCCATTAAAGACTTCTAAAAAACCGATTTAGCAAATATTCTTTCAAGTATTTTAAGCGATGGCCGTTAAGCTTTTGTTTAAATACTTGAATCCAATTTAAAAATACTTCAAACTCAATCCATTTCTTTTACAAAACAATTTCAAACTCATCAAATCATCTTTATCACCTACGAGGAGGTTGTACGTACTTGTACAATTTTCTCTTTCAAACATTTAGGCGATGGCCGTTAAGCCTTTGTTTAAATGTTTGACTTCTTCTAACAAACAAACTTTCAATTCATTCACACCCTTTTACATACTAAAAACACTTTTTCATAAAACGAGACACTTAGTCAAATTCAAATACGAACATACTTCCACATGTGAAGATCTAACATCTTCCACTCGAATGCGATGATGGCCAAAATCATGTCTTATCTTGATTTAGTTATCCATTCTTGTAGTGATATCATATCCATGTGCGCGTAGTATTTCCATTTGAGAGCGATCGAGTACCTCTCGCTAAAATCAATCAACAAAACATTTCGTAGTTTTACCCCGAACTACGATTGCTCTGACTTTCCCATTGCACTAGGGAATACGTAGGCACAAGATACGAATGTCTTGGCGAGCACAATAATAAAAAACCTTTTTTTTGTTTCTTCCTTCTTTCCAACCTAATAAATAACGCAAGTAGATATAAGCTAACAATAAATCACAAGAATAACTAAATGGGTCCCATCGAGTACGATAGAGGTGAGGGGTGCTAATACCTTCCCCTTGCTTAACCGACTCCCGAACCTAATTTGGTTGCGATGGCCATCTTATCCATTTCTTTTTATTCGTGGGTTTTATCGATATTTTCCCTTTCCTTCTTGGAATAAATAAAGTTCGGTGGCGACTCTGTTGTACTCTGAGCGCGCGAAAGCGCGTCGAGTCACATTTTTACCGCTACAGTAACTTTTACAGTAATTTTTTAAATGTTTATTTAATTATTATTTGTTTTACTGCATTTTCTGGGATATATATATTTGTTGTCAAACCTAAGCGTGGGAATTATAATTAAGACCAGAGGGGAACTACATCACCTACGAGTCTTGTTATAATTCCACTCAGAGTGGGTTAAGTATTCAGAAAGGTCTGATACGAGGCTCGACCTTGTTGAGGGCTAGACTGGGTATTTAGCTGATCTCTCTGGGAACCAACCCCTAAAATTCGAACCTCATGGACCAATGAGTTGTTCCAAAATCCAAAGAGACAAAAAGTCTCGGCGGCTACGAACAATCCCATGAGACCTTCTAGAACAATCCCATGGGAAGGGTAGGCACCCTAAGCCGTTACGTCGAACCTATGAACCTAGGGCTTATGTGCTTACATGCTTATTATATATGCAATTTATATACTGCAAATGTCTTGCGTGTCAATTTTGCAGGGACCCCATTTCTAAGGCCATGACCTCCATTTATGCACGTTGATTGGCCTCTCGATGGCCATGAGACTTAGTGACTGTCATGAACAGTCACCCCGCGCCTGCATCTACACACTCCCTAACCTGTAGGGAGTTTCCTTCTATATCTTTATACTCTTATGACTATGTGTCCTTCCTGTGGTTGTCGTTTTTTTTACCTCCCCGTTTCACTTGGGAGGACGGCACGCTAGACCCTTCACGCGAAATTTGGAAGGAGAAAGCGTCCGGGATGGGAGGAATTTTGTTTCAGTTCTTCCTACGATATCACACGAACTTTCTTATTGTCCTACGAGTAGGAAAGGGACAAAAAGATCTCAACTAAACCCTAAGAGTTTGCTAAGTGTGGGGATTTCACCTAGACTAGAAATTCTGGAGTCCGGGGGGTCGGTTATACATAGGGAAGTGTTTAAACACCCTACATATCTGTAGTACTCTAGAGGAACCTTCTCTGTGTCATTGTGATTGTGTTTATTGCTAATGATTGGGAAAGTTTCTTCTTTGTGTTAGGAGAGGGAATTGAATTGATTTGAAAAAGACAGACAGACAAACAAACTGACTATTTTTGGTATTTTATTAGCTCGCTGAGATTCCTTGTGAACCTCATGCCTACATATCCCTAGTGGAAGTCAGAGCTTAATGTAGTTCGGGGAACTAACTAGGGAAATTAATGATTTTTGGTGCCTTGCTTGAAGCTCAAGGTTGAAGCTTGAATTAAATCTCTGTTTACAATAAAGAGACATGAAATCATCTTTACAGAGAGGTATTTGTACTATACTACCACAAACATTTAAAAGAGTGACAGAATAACTGAATTCATTTCATTCAAGAGGGGGACCTTACTTGTGTATGTGCAAGTATACCAGTCAAATGCCTCTTAAATGAAAGAAAAATGCTCATCCAAATTAGGGAAAGTTACCACATGTCTGGGTTTTACTGCCAGCTCATGCCTTTCAAAATCCTAAATGGGAGACTTGATTGAAATTGAAATAAAATGTAATGTTTGTTTGAACGTGGTAGAGTAGTAAAAATATCTCTCTATAGAGATAAGCTATGTCTATCTACTGTATAAAAGATTTGACTTTAGCTGGCTTGAATGAGGCCCAAGCTTGAGGCTTTTTGATTGATTTATTGACTTATTGAAATGATAACTCTACTGGGGAAAATTTAAACTAAGGAGTTTTTGGTGTTCTGTACAAAGCCCAGAATTGAGGCTGACTCTTTTTTAGGGAATTTATCTTTTAAAGGAATGAGTCTTTGAATTTAAAGGAGTGATTTTAGAAGCTAACCCTTTCCAGGGGTTTTGACTCAGCTGGAGAAATTGTCTGTTAAAAGACTGATTTTATCATGTTTTTTGGAGGCTGACCCTTTCCAGGGGTTTTGACTCTTTTGGGGAAATTATCTCCTAAGAGAAATGAATCTTTGGTTTTGAAAGACTGATTTTGGAGGCTAATCCTTTCCAGGGTTTTTTATTGAAATGAAAGAATGATGTTGGAGGCTAACCCTTTCCAGGGGTTTTTGTTAAAATGAAAGAATGTGTTGGAGGCTAACCCTTTCCAGGGGTTTTTGTTGAAATGAATGGCAGAAAGATTATCTAGTGGAGACTTCTTGTTTAAAGCCCAATATGAAGGCTGACACTTGCTGAGGATAAGCAAACATGGGTCTTAGACTCTGCTAAGGAAGATTGATGAAGATAAGGGTGACAGAGACTATCCATGTCTCTCATTCCAAAAAATGTACTCAATGTGAGATTGAGGCAATCTTAGCTTGTTTAAAGTCTGGTTTAAAGAATGGAAGAAACTCACCAGGATAGGCTAAAAGGTGACTAAAGACCTGTTCCTATGTTTATAAGAAACCTGATGGGTCCTTGTATACAAGCTCAAGAGGAAGCTGGAAATGCTTTTAAGAAGCCTGTGGGTCCTTGTACAAAGCCCAAGAGGAGGCTAATCGAGGGTCCTTGTTATAGCACAAGAGAAAGCTATGTAGTTTTGAACTTATTTTGGCTCTAAGCAAATGGGTAAGAGGTTTCACCGAGAATAATTCCTCTTTGGGTGGATGTATCCTATTTTTTTGGATTCTAAGGTTTTTGCCAAGATGTTTCACCGGGAATAATTCATCTTGGGGGTTTGAACTACAGATCTCTAATTAGGAAAGAGCCTTCACCGGGAAGACATTCTCAATCCTAGGCCATATTACTATAATATATATATAGTTTAACTGTCCTAGGGTTTATACTCAAACATAGTTCTAAACAAATATATGCACAGTTTATATTTGACAGTAATTTAAACAAAGACTGTAAATTGAAAGCTTGTAAAGCCTAACTTGGATGGAGTGGAGGCCTTTGAAGAAGTATGTACAAAGCCTTACCAGTAATTTTTTGTTGTTTTGTTGAAAACAGTTGAATATTTATTATAAACAGTTAAGGGTTTTGAAAACAGAAGAAATGAAGATGGACAAAGGTCACATAGGTATCTGAAGAGTTTCACCGGGAATAATGCCCTTCAAATACCAGAAGAATGTTTTGAAAACAGAAAGAAGATTTTGTAAATACAGTTTTTGAAAACAAACTATGAAAAGAAAAAGGTGTTGGGACTTACACTCTATTAGAGGCCCAGTACTTTACAGTACTGGCTATAAAAGCAGTTGAAAATGATTTGTGATTTTTGAATGATTACTGTTGTGAAAGCAGTTTTGAGAATTGACAAAAGTCAACTTAATTAAGGTAAAGATAAAGATCTTTACCTAATTAAGACCTAACCAATTAGGGTTTTATCATAAAATTATTCACAACATAATTAGGTTAAAACAAAATGAGTATATATATTTAAAGTATTAAAAAAAACACTTAAAAATATACTATTTTAAACCTAATGAAAATATATGAAATAAATAATATTTTTATGTTTTTTTTTTATTATTCACAAAATAGATATACTAAATAACAAGTGTGTGAAAATGACCTAATTTGATAGGTGAATTAATTGTGTGAAGTTTGTGAGAAAAATTGAAAGAAAATGAGTGTTAAAAAATAGTTTTGGCCCTTGGAGGATTTAAACCCACGCCCTCTAGGTCACACACTCAAAACAAACACCACTGAGCCAACGCGCGTGTGATGATAGTAAGCTGGTTTCAATGCAATTCATATAGTGTTCAAGTGTATAGAAGCGAAAAAAAGAAAATAAAATCAAAAGGTCTGGGGCGAGGGGGATTCGAACCCCAGACCTTGGGCACGCGCAACACACAAACACTCTTTACCACTGGGCTATCACGTTTTAGTCGTTTATGAAACAACTACCACTGAAAATAAAATAAAATCTAGCCTTGAATTTGAATTTTGCGCGCCACCACCATAGTCATCTTCAACCTCAAGCTTATATATTTTGAAATTCTGAACTCTCTCAAATCTCAACCATTTGCAAAGATGTAAACATGAAACTTGTTCTAAATTCACTCACGATTCTGAATATGTAACTAACATAAATTTATATTAACTACATCTAACTAATTTACTAGAAAACGTGAAGAACCCTAAAATTTGAAAATCAAATTAAATGACTATACTGAAAGATAAATGAATGATGATAGAGGGTTTTCAATCCTCTAATGATGCTGAACAAGATAGAATCGAGCTTTATCACAAAGAGTGCTTAAATTAAAGAGGTGGAGTTCAGAAACTTACCTCTGAAACTGAAGGTCGTGAGGATGATGGAGAGCACCTGGGCTTGTATGAATGATCCTAAAAGCTTCCTTGGGACTCAGTGATGCTAACTGGATGCTTGTTGTGACCTTAAACCTTCTGAATTGCTTTACTCGACTCCTTCGATTTGAGCTTCAAGTGAACATGGAGGATGATGAATCTGGAGTTACAGATGAGCTACAGCCATCTGAACAGCTTCACTATGATCTGAGGAACGTGCCTGGATGCCTAACCTTGCTTGGAACCTCCTGAATTATTCTGTGGTCCTCCAACTGCAAGTGCTCCAAATGAGAGGTGGAGATGATGATTCTCCACGCCCACAAGTGTTCCACAGGTTTGGATCACCTCTAAATGCCTCCCTCAATGTGTTTGAATACTTATTTTCAAAGAGAGAGCTTTGGTTTGAAGAATCCGAGTCTTCTTGCCAAAGGACCTTTGAAAAAACTAAGTATGAAGAAAGAAAAGAGAAAGCAAGAATTCTGTTGCTTTGGTGTGTTTTTCTACTGAGGTATGCTCTCCTATTTATAGGCAAATGGTTCAGTATAGTTGCAGAGGAGTGAGCTTGCTTAGTGAGGTTGATTTGGTTTTCTTGGCCATGAAGGAAGTTTGCAAATATCTCTTATGCAATGATGAGAATTTTGATTCCATTTGATCAATCCCCTAGCCCTCAATTTTGCTTGATCTTAGGGGACAATTCTGAGACAGAAATGAGCTCTAATTGGTTGGTTGGAAGATTCCTTGGGTGATTCATCAATTTGCCATAAATTCCCAAATGTAATCATTACATAATCACATGTTCTTGTTTTGGGAATCTTCCTCAATTCTTATGCTATGGTGAAAATGAATGCATGGCATGTTTTCAGATGTGGTATGGGTCGTGTAGCATCCATAAGTGAGGTCATGTGCACAAAATTTCAAAGTTCAAAAATGAGGCATGACCTATAATTTCACTTCATGAGGCCAACTTTGAACAAGCATAACTCTTAGCTCAAAATGAATTTGGAGAAGGTTGAACACAATTTGGAAAGCCCTAAACATCTACTTCAAATCATTAGTTTATGGTTCCTTCAGAATCATTTGGGAAATTTGTGAAAAATGAGCCCAAAGTTGGATGAAAACTAGGTTAAAAACAC
Organism: Vicia villosa; assembly: GCF_029867415.1. Taxonomy (NCBI): domain Eukaryota; kingdom Viridiplantae; phylum Streptophyta; class Magnoliopsida; order Fabales; family Fabaceae; genus Vicia; species Vicia villosa. The sequence continues at coordinate 74,375,824 of NC_081183.1, forward strand.
TTAGAAAAATTTCTAAGTTTTTATAACCTAAAGCTTCAAAATTCCAAAACTCTTAAATGGTTGATCTTTTGAAAAAAGTTCCTATGTAAGATGTTGTTTTATTTTGCAAGATCTACAACTTTCATGTTGGAAGTTTTTTGAGTTGTGTAGGTGAAATTTTGAGTTCCCACAATGCCCTCAAAAACCCTAATTCCCGACTTTTTGCTCCTTGGTGAATCTCTTTGAATTTCTTTGGTAAAATGACTTTAATATCCATATATTGATGATATTGATCTTGGAAAGTCATGGTTTGACCAAAAATCTTAAAAGTCAAAGGTGAACCCATACAGTTGACTTTTTCCTGATAAAGTGAAATTTTGGACTTTTGTGTAGAACCAAGATCTTCTCCTCAAATGAGTGATGTAAATGGGTTATATTGAGGTAGTAGAGGTTCTTGAATCATGTCTTGAGTTTTGGATCCATGCCCTAATTTAAAGTCAACTATCCTGGGGAATTAGGTCAAAAACCCTAATTGTCGACCAGATGAAAATGATGACTGTAGACTTTGAATTGAGGTGTGATGTCCAGTGGATCTTGTCATATGAGCTATTTGAAGATGATTGATGTCTTTGAATGATCCCCTGGGGCTTTTTAGGGTTTCCCAAAGGTGATCCCTGATTTTAGTCCTTGATAGGCTCAAAAACCCTAGTCTGGTGACCTGAGTAAACCTGTACTCAGATGACTGGGTGTCTAATCAATCATAGGTGAAAAAATGAAGCTCGTGAGTCTTATGATTGTATTAGAGACTAATCCTTCTATTGATTGATCCTTTGCCTGAGTTTTCTTGTCTTTGAACACCTTTGATTGAATGCCAGATGAAGAAATGACTGCTCTGGGTACTTGTTTTGACCTGATGAAAATCTTGAAGATATGTCATCTCAGGGGGGTCAAAAATTAGGTTATGACAGATGCCCCTATTTAAGTTTCTTTTATCTGGAGGGAGAGAGATTGATATCTCGATCTCTCCTGCGTAAAAGAGACTTAAATATTAAAGAATGCCCGAATTTTGGGCGCTCCTGAGATGTTGTAATTGATAAAATCTTTGCATGACTTGATCCCATTGTCGCACTTGGCGGGGGGATGAGGAGACAAACTCCTGTAGAAATACTTGATGTGGACTCTGGAAAATGGATGGCGGTGTAGGATGCGCAGTCCATCTTCTTTAACTAAGTGTTGATACTTAGAAAAAGGTAAACAACCTCCCCTTGTTTCGGATGTCCATATCTCGAAACTGGTCTCAGTCGTGTTTGGACAATATCTCAGATAAAGAGAAAATTTCCAAAGATTTGTTTCCTCATCAAACTTCTTACCAGCACTTGGAGGTAAGATACCATTTGACGGTAAATAAAGAAACTTCAAAGATTTGTTTCCTCATCAAACTTCTTACCAGCACTTGGAGGTAAGATACCATTTGACGGTAAATAAAGAAACTTCAAAGGTTTGTTTCCTCATCAAACTTCTTACCAGCACTTGGAGGTAAGATACCATTTGATGGTAAATAAAGAAACTTCAAAGGTTTGTTTCCTCATCAAACTTCTTACCAGCACCTGGAGGTTAGATACCATTTGATGGTAATAAAGAAACTTCAAGGGTTTGTTTCCTCATCAAACTTCTTACCAGCACTTGGAGGTAAGATACCATTTGACGGTAAATAAAGAAACTTCAAAGGTTTGTTTCCTCATCAAACTTCTTACCAGCACCTAGAGGTAAGATACCATTTGATGGTAATAAAGAAACTTCAAGGGTTTGTTTCCTCATCAAACTTCTTACAAGCACTTGGAGGTAAGATACCATTTGACGGTAAATAAAGAAACTTCAAGGGTTTGTTTCCTCATCAAACTTCTTACCAGCACTTGGAGGTAAGATACCATTTGACGGTAAATAAAGAAACTTCACCATCTTCCCTTTTGACTTGACGTCTTTGAAGGATCGTCACGTGGTCCCGTGCTCCTTTTGATGGGCTAATGACTTTGCTTGAAAGCAGACGAATTGTTTTCGGGGAGGAAGCCAATATTCATTGACCTCTTGAATGTTTAACAGACAAACTGTCTTTCCTTGGGGAAAGACTGCCATTTGTCAATTGCTAGGGGAACAAACTGTTTTCTACTGGGAGAGACTGCCATTTGTTGACCCTACCGTGAAAGAAAGTGAGCAAATTGTCTTCTGCTGAAAGAGACTGCCACTTGCTGACCCTACCGTGAAAGAAAGTGAGCAAACTGTCTTCTGCTGAAAGAGACTGCCACTAGCTGACTCCGCTGGGGATCATTTGTCGATCTGCTGGGAGATTCTGAATTATTTTCTTTGACGAAAAGTGGCATCTCTTGACCCTGCCGGGGAAATACCAAACTGTTTTCCAGGAGGAAAAACTACCACCTGTTAATTGTGTAGGGGAATCCACACTCCTCGGAGAAGAGAACCGCTCATCGAACCTGTAGGGAATTCCAAAATGCGAAATAGACTATCTTATCTGAAGAAGACTGTCGAGCGTCGCTCTGCGGGAGAATCTCGGCTGGGGAACTCCAAAAGTGAACAAACTATCTCTTTGAGGGAGACTACCATTTGTTGACTTTCTTGGGGAGCTCCTTGTGTATGAACTGTCGTCTTGAAGGAAAAAGTTCCTCCATAACTTGCAGGGAAACTTGAGTTTATGCCTCAATGATTTAGGCAATCACATGATCAGAGCCTGACTCGACTATGCAGTTACAATGTATGGATGAATATTATGACAATCATAAAATGTAAAGTGAATGTGAATAGAATTGTCGCGGATGTAAAATCCTATGATACGACTTGAATCTTGTTGATCAGAAGATGTCCTCTTCTTGTAGTTCGAACTCTGTTGGGGATACCTGGTTATCAGTTGTCCGCTGTCCGAAGTGAGTAATATGAATTGAAGTGAAGATCCGTCATTGGGATATGTTCGCAAAGCGACCTCATGGGGAAATCTTGGTTCCCGGAGTCTCAACCGTTCTCGGAGCAACTGTTTGCATTCTTCCTATTGTTTGTAAACCTTAGAAAGAAATTTCACCTTTATTTTTTTTTTGCAAGTAAATTCATTTTATTTTATGAAAACATTTGTTTCAAGAGAATGACTGTTTAAACTTAAAATGCATTTCAAGAAACTGAATAAGACTAGATTTGCAAAGAAAAAGCACAAGGCTCAAATTATTATATATGGAATGGTAATCAGCCAAATGCTTGATTCCATGGAGTATTTACAAAGTTGGAAATTGGTAATTTTCGGGAAAAGGGCTACGATGAAACGTGACGACCGTTATCCTTCCCTTCCACTCCGAGTTGCGCTGTATTCGTGCTTCGTAGAAGATGACCTACTGCTGATGAATACTCCGCTATGGATTTTTGAATGATCAAGTTTGTCCTGAACACAGTTACTTGCCATTTATCCCTAACTTTTGCGTAAACTACCCCTTTCGGGTTTTAAGTTTACCGGGATTGATTATTTATTATCTTTTTATGTCTCAAACTTTTGCCTGAATTGCCCTTTCGGGTTTTCGATTCACCGAGACGCTCTTTTTTGCCTAAGTCGCTCTTTGCGAGTTTTCAACTTAGCGAGCTGTTCTTTTAATTATTTAGGCGAAGTATTTCTTGACTGCGTCGACGTTCATAGGACGGGTGAATTCTTTTCCATCCATAGTCGTGAGTATTAAGGCTCCTCCTGAGAAAGCTCTCTTGACCACGTAGGGGCCGTCATAATTGGGAGTCCATTTCCCTCTCGAATCTGTGAGAAAAGATTGAATCTTTTTTAGTACAAGGTCGCCTTCTTTGATTGTGCAAGGTCGAACCTTTTTTTCGAAAGCTTTCTTCATTCTTTGTTGATATAGCTGTCCATGGCATAAAGCTGTCATGCGCTTTTCTTCGATCAAATTCAATTCATCGAATCTGCTTTGACACCACTCGGCTTCTGTTAATTTTTGCCTCCATCAAGACTCTCATTGATGGAATCTCAACCTCTATAGGTAGGACTGCCTCCATGCCATATACAAGGGAGAAAGGAGTTGCTCCAATCGAAGTACGTACTGATGTACGGTAACAATGAAGAGCATACGGGAGCATTTCATGCCAATCTTTGTAAGTGATGACCATCTTCTGAATGATTTTCTTGATGTTTTTGTTAGCTGCTTCTACAGCTCCATTCATCTTTGGTCTGTAAGGAGATGAGTTGTGATGTTCAATCTTGAATTCTTCACAAAGCTCCTTCATCATTTTGTTATTCAAATTTGACCCATTGTCAGTGATTATCCTGCTAGGAATGCCGTAGCGACAGATGATGTGATTCTTGATAAACCTGACGACAACTTGTCTTGTAACGTTTGCATATGAAGCTGCTTCAACCCATTTGGTGAAATAGTCTATGGCTACCAAGATGAAGCGATGTCCGTTGGACGCTTTTGGCTCGATCAATCCAATCATGTTGATTCCCCACATGGAGAAAGGCCAAGGGGAAGAGAGTATGTTGAGAAGAGATGGTGGCACATGAATTCTATCCGCATAGATCTGGCATTTGTGACACCTCTTTGCATACTGGTAGCAATCTGACTCCATCGTCAGCCAATAATATCCTGCTCTCAGTATTTTCCTTGTCATGGTATGTCCATTGGTGTGAGTACCAAAGGAACCTTCATGTATTTCTCTCATGAGTACTTCTGCTTCTTTATGCATCATGTCGTGGAAAAGCGTAGTCATGGCCTTTTGATAAGTTGCCCCTGCGTTCTTTAGTCCAAAAGGCATAACACGATAGCAGAACGTGCCCCAGGGGGTGATGAAAGCTGTTTTCTCCATGTCTTCAGGTGCCATTTTGATTTGGTTGTATTCTGAAAATCTGTCCATGAACGAGAAAACTTTGGATTTTGCTGTACTGTCTACCAACATATCAATATGTGGTAAAGGAAAATCATCCTTAGGGCTAGCTTTGTTCAAATCTCTGTAGTCGACGCACATGCGGACTTTTCCGTCTTTCTTAGGAACGGGAACAATGTTAGCTAACCACTGAGGGTATTCTGAAGTGACGAGGAAACCTGCGTTGATCTGCTTTTGAACTTCCTCTTTGATTTTCATAGCCATCTCCGGATGAGTTCTTCTTAATTTTTGCTTGACCGGAGGGCATTCTGCTTTTAATGGCAAGTGATGCTCCACTATACTGGTATCTAACCCTGGCATATCTTGATAAGACCAAGCGAAGACATCTGAGAATTCTTTGAGTAGTCGTATCAAACTCTCTCTGATCTCTGAACTGAGCGAAGCTCCAATCTTAACCTCTTTTCTGTTTCCATTGGAACCAAGGTTAATGATCTCTAGAGGCTCATTGTATGGCTGAATGGCCTCTTCCTTTTGTTGAAGTAATCGTGAAATTTCCTTTGATATTTCTTCGTCTTCTTCTTCCTCTGCCTCGAATACAGGAAACTCAAAGCTTGGAGAAGTCATACGGTCGTTCGTTTCAACGGGGTATTTTATGATTAATCTGCATATGTGTGATAAGTTTTATTTAGACAACGAGGGAAGACTCGGTGTATGCAGTTAATGGAATATTTTGATGTTTTTTAAGGGTGTTTTTTAGGATTACCAATTTCCGAAAAAGAAAAGGAAAAACTAAACGAAGGAACAGAATGACATTTTTATTTATGAACAGTCATTTCTTGAAACAAAGACCCTATAAAACAAAACTCTATTGCCTTGGGCGAAGCAAAGAGGGACATTTTCCTAAGAAATAGTAAAATGCAAAGCCCTATGAAACATCTCTTCACCCTGGGCTATGGTGAGAGGACAAAATAAAGGTGAAAGTTCCTACTTAGGAGTGCGAACAACAGTTGAAACTTCAACAATTGTCCAGTAGTGGCGAACCCCATTATGCACTAAGTAATCTGGAACCTTAGGTTTAAGCTGGCCTGTGGTAGGTCTTGATTTACCAACCACTGTCTTTGCAACACTCAGACGATCTTCTTCTACTTCAGCAGACTGAGCGGTGTGAGCATACCCATTTCCAAGTGGAGTATGTCGGTTTTTCTTTTGAGGAAACTTCCAATCTTCTGAATGGAGAGACTCGTTGTCGGAGACACTTTCGAGATCATCCTCCTCTGTATTTTGGTCTTGCTCTTCTCCCAAGATGGCATTGACTAGATATGTGAACTCTAGATCAGTAGCCTCGGAAGGTGACTTGGGGATATAATCCTCAATGATGATTTCACCAGTCGATGATGATGAATAGCAAGGGTTATACATCTCTTTTGGTTGAGAGAGGTACTCAAAATCACTGTTCCATCCAGTTGGAACAATATCTTCAAGAGAGATTCTTGAACTTTCAGGAGCTGAGTATTTCACCATGTAGTCGAATTTTCCGCTTGGTTCTCCTAATGTATCCCAAGTCTCTTCGGGGATAGGAGGAACCTCTTCTGATGAACCGTGACTTCTGGTGGTGAAGCTGTTAGTAACTTCATCACTGCTTGGTTGAGTCTTACTTTCAGATCCTTTAGTCGGATAACAGCAAGGTGAATCATACTTTGATAGGGATATGTATCCTGCTTTGTTAAGATAGGATAGCCATTCCTCTTCATCGGTGTTTTCCGTACCAATGGTATTGACTGTTTGTTGAACAGGTTGAAGAAAACTTCCACTGCAGAAATTTTCTTGAATAGGGAGAACTACCTCAATCCCTGGGATAGTCTTTGATGATTTTGGAAAGAATCCAACTCCTGTTCTGTTCTTATTGTTGGTAGGAATATTAATGTGCCCCCAACCACTGGTAGTGCCATCCTTTACAACTTGGATTGCATCTTTGTATGAAGAGATAGACGATGCTTTCTCCTTTCCTTTGTCCAAGGAAAGTGCTAGGAATTTAGTTCCAACAACTTCTTTTGGTTCTATGTCGGAGAATGATGACAGATTGCTGACGATCAGAGCTCGTTCTCCACATACGGTTACCAATTTGTCATTTCTTATGAACTTCAGTTTCTGATGAAGTGTTGAAGTAATTGCCCCAGCCTCATGAATCCATGGGCGACCTAGAAAACAACTGTATTGTGCTGGAATGTCCATAACCTGGAAAGTGATTTTGAACGTCTGAGGTCCAATAGTTATGGGAAGATCCACTTCTCCAAAAACTGACTTCCTTGATCCATCAAATGCTTTGACGATGACATGACTTTTCCTTAGAGGGTAATCTTCGAAAGATAATCTTGACAATGTTGATTTAGGCATGACGTTGAGAGAGGATCCATTGTCTATTAGGACTCCTGTGAGTACATCACCCATGCAGTCAACTGAGATGTGAAGTGGAAGATTGTGGTCCACTCCTTCTTCAGGAAGATCTTCGTCACAGAAACTTAGGTTAGTTCCGGCGGAGATGTTGGCAACGATATTGTTGAATTGGCTTATAGTAACACTTGGTTCTACAAAAGCTTGTTCCAAAACTTTCTGTAGAGCTTCCCTATGAGCTTCAGAACTCAATAGCAGGGAAAGGACAGAAATCCTAGATGGAGTATGTAGTAATTGATCTACAATGTTGTATTCACTCCTCTGGATTAACTTCAAGATCTCATCATTTTCTTTCGCTTGAACAGCATTGGTCGGATGATTGTCTTGCCTATGTGGTACTTCCTCCGAAGGTTTCTCCACATTTTCTGTTGTTCTGTTGAAGACTCGTCCACTTCTGGTGACTCGACTAACATCAGCAATGTTGACAACAGACAGTAATGGTGTTTCCTTACCATTTTCAATGAATGTAGCGTTGTACTTGTATGGTATAGCCTTGCTGGACTCATACGGTACAGGACCTGGTAAGTAGATGACTAGTGGAGCAACTGCTGTCTTCCTGCTATCATACTTAACTTGCATTGGTTCAACTTGATTAATTTGAGGAGATATGGTAAAGACTTCATCATCTTCTCTGTTGGCAAGAACAGTAATGGTATTGTCATTCATAAGCTTTTGAATGTCGTTGCGAACATGCACACATCCTTGTGAATTTCTTCGACAAATTTCGCATCTACTGTAAGCGTGGAAATCTGTTCCAAAGTAGGCAAGTCCGTTTAAAGTTTTATGGAACCTGACTACCGATCCTTCAAGATCTTCAACTTTGTACATTTTGTATTCTCCTGGACATCCTTGAACCATGTTGATGTCATGTTCAGTTCTGACTCGGATATGTTGAATCCATCCTAAGTCCATTTGTTCTTGTAATGCAGCTTGAACTACGGCACATCCTTGATTATTCTTTGGACAAATATCGCATGTGAAGTAGTTGTGAGGTGGTACATGGCCGTACCCAGCTTGTTTAGCGTGCATCTTGACAAGATTTTCCCCTATCTGACAAATGTCGTAGATTTGAATGACGTTAGGGTGTTGATCTATCAGATTCACTGAAGCTTCTTTATGCTGCGGCAAAGGATTTGCTTGGACGTTTGGACTAGTATCTTTGAAGGATAGCATTCCGCTCTTCACTAATCGTTGGACGTCAATCTTGAAAGGGAAACAGTTCTCAATATTGTGACCTGGTGCCCCCTAATGATAGGGACAAGATTGGTCAGCCTTATACCATGGTGAGGAACTTTTGTAGGATTTGGAGGACTTCTTGTCTGAATGAGTCCTTTTGCCAGTAATGTTGGAAACAATTCTGCATACGGCATTGGTACTGGGTCAAAGGCAGGATACCTTGGAGCCCGATTGTTGTAATTTGGAGGTCGAACCTGCTGCTGAGGTTGCTGCGACCTTTGTTGAATTTGTTGTTGCGGGACCTGAGGTTGATAAGCTGGCGCTGAGTTAACAACTGGAGTTATTGTTGCAACTTGAGGTTGGAATTTCTTCTTGATTTTGTGCAAGACATTTCTGACATCTTGATCCTTTTTCTTCTGGAAAGAACTTCCATACTTCCTCGGACCAACAGAAGATTCTGGTTCTTTGTTCAAGCGTCCTTCTCGAACTGCTTCTTCTAAACGCACACCCATGTTTACCATCTCGGTAAAGTCACTTGGTGCACTTGCAACCATTCGTCCGTAGTAAAATGGACTCAAAGTTTTGAGATAGATTTTTGTCATTTCTTTCTCTTCAAGTGGTGGACAAATTTGAGCAACAACTTCACGCCATCTCTGAGCGTATTCCTTGAAGCTTTCCCTATCCTTTTGAGTCATGGCCCGGAGTTGATCTCTGTCGGGAGCCATATCCAGATTGTACTTATACTGTTTGACGAAGGCCTCTCCGAGGTCTCGAAAAGTACGAATCTCTGAACTGTCCAAGTTCATGTACCATTTGAGTGCAGCACCATTCAGGCTGTCTTGAAAATAATGAATGGGTAATTGTTGATTATCAGTCTGAGTTGACATTCTTCGAGTGTACATCACGAGATGACTTTGTGGGCATGAATTCCCTTTGTACTTCTCGAAATCTGGTACTTTGAATTTGTGAGGAATCTTAACATTTAGAACCAGACAGAGGTCTGCAGCATTCTTTCCAAATAGATCTTGTCCTCGAAGAGTCTTGAGTTCCTTCTGCATTTGCAGAAACTGTTCCTGGAACTCGTCCAATCTTTCATACACGCCAGCATCCTCACTTGGGGCGTGATGATATACTTGTCCGCCCTGTGGAGGAAAAGTATGCATAATCGGTCGTGGAGAAGCCATGACAGCAGATCTTGGAATCTCAGCATTCTGTTGAGCGAAACCCATTGCCGTTGCTCTTGGAACTTCAATTTCCAGAGGTTTGTAACCCCCCGGTGGATGCATATCCATGGTGACCTTTGGAGCTTTAGAAGCTGGAGGTATGTACCCTTCTGGAGTAAAGTTATACGGCATGCCCCAAGGTCGATCTGGAGGCATGGTATACTGAGGAATAGGAGTAGAAACAATCTCGGAAACCACAGTCCTTTGCGGTTCTTCTGGCGTTGGTCGATTCTGCACAATACCAAGGCTTCTACCATACTATTGAGTCTTTCAACAGTACCTTTGAGAGTATTAATCTCTTCTCTGAGTTCTTCATTCTCTTGCTCAAAGTCTTCCATTCTTTTCTTGTGACTTGAACGAGTGTTGTATGGATGAGACAGCTTGAAAGTCTTGGTTCACCTCCTTCTCCTCCTCTCTTTCTGGAGAAAGGAAAGTGACTATTAGATCCGCGACAATTCTCGTGTCAGTGCGTACGACTAAAGCGATGTATGATATGCAATTAAGTTAATATTTTTCAAGGAAACACCATAATTACGTTATGAAACATCAAACCTTTATTAATTAAGCGAAAATACCGTTTTTACACACTTTGAAAAGGGAAATACAGAGAAACTGAGAGAAAGGACTCTAAAACTTTGATGATGAGCCGACTTCACGTTCTAACATCTTCTTCTGTTTCTTGAGCTGAGCGTTCTCTGACGTGAGCTGATCGATGATCCAGGAAGCAGGAGGGATGTGATGAGAAAGTGATGATCGTGTCACTTATCGATCGAGTACTTCAAGTAACTCATCCTTCCTTCTTAGGATGTTTTTAATCTCAACATTTTCCGTGTTGACGATTCGATACTTGTTCCTCCAAGCAGTTTTTCAACATCGGTGGAGAAAAGGTAAATTGGTTCCCTTAGGGGAATAGGTTCTTGATGTTGATATGGCATCCTGAGCTTGAATGCTCTGACGCGTACCTATTGAAGGTAAGGATCCAGGGAGATGCAAAGATGTTTTCCTAACAATCTTCTCCCTTTGCTGTGTACAAGACGCCAGGCTTGGACAATTTCCTTCTTCAGCATGTTGCCATGATCGTCGATGTTCTTGAAGAACAGACCCTCCAATTGGATGTTACTTGGAATGTTTTTCATAGGATAGCCGTATTGACGACGGGCTAAAGCTGGATTGTAACTGATTCCTCCCTTAGTTCCAATAAGGGGTATGTTGGGAAAACTTCCGCAACTGAAGATAATCTTGGTTTCGTCGTTGTTAGAACTACACCACTCAATGTCCGTATGAGTGAGGGACGTGATTTTCTGTGACCAGTAAAGGCCATCCCTCATGCTCCAGAAAGTGCCAGACTTCGGCAGGTGCGAAACGAACCATTCGTATAACAACGGTACGCAGCATGTGATTAATCCTCCTTGTTGCAGGTTTCTTGAATGCATAGAGTGATAAGCATCCGCAAGCAAGGTTGGAACTGGATTTCCAATTAAGAAGATCTTAATTGCGTTAATGTCAACGAAATCGTTAATGTTAGGGAACAAAAACAATCCGTAGATAAGCAAAGCCAAGATTTCTTCAAAAGCGCTCATATCTTGGATGCTGACGAAGTACCGAGCTTGATCAAACAGGAATTTGGAGGGCAATCCTTGAATTCCTCCTCTACTCACCATATGAGTTCTGATGTCGACTACGTTCAATGGAGTAGTTGCAGCAATGATAATGTCGTCAGGATTCTTTTCCAAACCGGAGTACGGATCTTGCGCGTACACGGGTATTCCAATCAGACGAGAGTACTCCTCCAACATAGGCATGAGCTGATAATCTGGAAAGGTGAAGCAGTGATACGTTGGATCGTAAAACTGTACCAAGGTGGGAAGGATCCCAACCACAATGTTGGTGTTGAGCAAAGGCAGAAGTTTTCCATACTTCTCCTTGAAAGCCTGGGGGTTGACCACCAGTTTTCCGAGCTTTTCTAGTTCCTCGACCTGGGGAATCTTGAAGTTGTATTTCCTAGCTCTCTTTCTTCCGTAATCCATGGTATAGATCCTTAAGTCCTTTCTCTTTTTCTCTCTTTCTATGAAGTTCAAAACGTTCGTTATTTAGTTTCCTTGAAAAACGACTCGAAAAAGACTTTTTTGCTTTTAGTTGTTATTAATGAATGATGCATGAATGCATGAATGCACACACAAGAGTTTTAAACAAACATGGCGTTAAAGGGTATAGTGGTCATGAAGTCAAAACGCAAACCTCGCCCCAATGGTAAACTAAGGATAAGGATTTTTGTACCTGTAGAACGGGTTCTCGGGGTCTCAGAGTTTTTGCTCAACCTTAAAGATACGTTGATTGGTATCTATAAGAGAGTTTTTTCTGAGTGTAGTATCTGCGTGACAATTACTTTCGTAATCACCGCTCTACGTCCTAAAAAAGGCTTTAAGTGGGGTTAATGTGTTTCTAGGTCCTCCTGGTACAAATCAGTCTCGGAATGCAGTGGCGCAGTTAATCACAACCAGCCAGGCAAATCCCAAGAGTAGACTTGGAAACCAAGATTAGAGGGCCTTCACCGGGAAGACATCCTCCATCCTATCTTATGTTGCACTCAAATCCGGGTATAGGATTTCTCACCACAAGGGGGAATCAAGCCCTTTCCCGATACAGAATAAACAAAATAAACAAATATATATGCAACAAACACATGATATGACACAGAGGTAAGGCAGGACCTCTCTTGTTTGAGGGGGAATTTGGCATCCCTAATTCCTCATTGGGGCTGGACCAGCAACAGGTCAACCATTGGCTTGGATGAAAAACCAAGGTTTTTAACACTTATATCCCCAGCAGAGTCGCCATTTTTCTGTGGTTGTCGTTTTTTTTTTACCTCCCAGTTTCACTTGGGAGGACGACACGCTAGACCCTTCACGCGAAATTTGGAAGGAGAAAGCGCCCGGGATGGGAGGAATTTTGTTTCAGTTCTTCCTACGATATCACACGAACTTTCTTATTTTCCTACGAGTAGGAAAGGGAAAAAAGATCTCAACTAAACCCTAAGAGTTTTCTAAGTGTGGGGATTTCACCTAGACTAGAAATTCTGGAGTCCGGGGGGTCGGTTATACATAGGGAAGTGTTTAAACACCCTACATATCTGTAGTACTCTAGAGGAACCTTCTCTGTGTCATTGTGATTGTGTTTATTGCTAATGATTGGGAAAGTTTCTCCTTTGTGTTAGGAGAGGGAATTGAATTGATTTGAAAAAGACAGACAGACAAACAAACTGACTATTTTTGGTATTTTATTAGCTCGCTGAGATTCCTTGTGAACCTCATGCCTACATATCCCTAGTGGAAGTCAGAGCTTAATGTAGTTCGGGGAACTAACTAGGGAAATTAATGATTTTTGGTGCCTTGCTTGAAGCTCAAGGTTGAAGCTTGAATTAAATCTCTGTTTACAATAAAGAGGCATGAAATCATCTTTACAGAGAGGTATTTGTACTATTCTACCACAAACATTTAAAAGAGTGACAGAATAACTGAATTCATTTCATTCAAGAGGGGGACCTTACTTGTGTATGTGCAAGTATACCAGTCAAATGCCTCTTAAATGAAAGAAAAATGCTCATCCAAATTAGGGAAAGTTACCACATGTCTGGGTTTTACTGCCAGCTCATGCCTTTCAAAATCCTAAATGGGAGACTTGATTGAAATTGAAATAAAATGTAATGTTTGTTTGAATGTGGTAGAGTAGTAAAAATATCTCTCTATAGAGATAAGCTATGTCTATCTACTGTATAAAAGATTTGACTTTAGCTGGCTTGAATGAGGCCTAAGCTTGAGGCTTTTTAATTGATTTATTGACTTATTGAAATGATAACTCTACTGGGGAAAATTTAAACTAAGGAGTTTTTGGTGTTCTGTACAAAGCCCAGAATTGAGGCTGACTCTTTTTTAGGGAATATATCTTTTAAAGGAATGAGTCTTTGAATTTAAAGGAGTGATTTTGGAAGCTAACCCTTTCCAGGGGTTTTGACTCAGCTGGAGAAATTGTCTGTTAAAAGACTGATTTTATCATGTTTTTTGGAGGCTGACCCTTTCCAGGGGTTTTGACTCTTTTGGGGAAATTATCTCCTAAGAGAAATGAATCTTTGGTTTTGAAAGACTGATTTTGGAGGCTAACCCTTTCCAGGGGTTTTTATTGAAATGAAAGAATGATGTTGGAGGTTAACCCTTTCCAGGGGTTTTTGTTAAAATGAAAGAATGTGTTGGAGGCTAACCCTTTCCAGGGGTTTTTGTTGAAATGAATGGCAGAAAGATTATCTAGTGGAGACTTCTTGTTTAAAGCCCAAGATGAAGGCTGACACTTGGTGAGGATAAGCAAACATGGATCTTAGACTCTGCTAAGGAAGATTGATGAAGATAAGGGTGACAGAGACTGTCCATGTCTCTCATTCCAAAAAATGTACTCAATGTGAGATTGAAGCAATCTTAGCTTGTTTAAAGTTTGGTTTAAAGAATGGAAGAAACTCACCAGGATAGGCTAAAAGGTGACTAAAGACCTGTTCCTATGTTTATAAGAAACCTGATGGGTCCTTGTATACAAGCTCAAGAGGAAGCTGGAAATGCTTTTAAGAAGCCTGTGGGTCCTTGTACAAAGCCCAAGAGGAGGCTAATCGAGGGTCCTTGTTATAGCATAAGAGAAAGCTATGTAGTTTTGAACTTATTTTGGCTCTAAGCAAATGGGTAAGAGGTTTCACCGAGAATAATTCCTCTTTGGGTGGATGTATCCTATTTTTTTGGATTCTAAGGTTTTTGCCAAGATGTTTCACCGGGAATAATTCATCTTGGGGGTTTGAACTACAGATCTCTAATTAGGAAAGAGCCTTCACCGGGAAGACATTCTCAATCCTAGGCCATATTCCTATAATATATATATAGTTTAACTGTCCTAGGGTTTATACTCAAACGTAGTTCTAAACAAATATATGCACAGTTTATATTTGACAGTAATTTAAACAAAGACTGTAAATTGAAAGCTTGTAAAGCCTAACCTGGATGGAGTGGAGGCCTTTGAAGAAGTATGTACAAAGCCTTACCAGTAATTTTTTTGTTGTTTTGTTGATAACAGTTGAATATTTATTATAAACAGTTAAGGGTTTTGAAAACAGAAGAAATGAAGATGGACAAAGGTCACATAGGTATCTGAAGAGTTTCACCGGGAATAATGCCCTTCAAATACCAGAAGAATGTTTTGAAAACAGAAAGAAGATTTTGTAAATACAGTTTTTGAAAACAAACTATGAAAAGAAAAAGGTGTTGGGACTTACACTCTATTAGAGGCCCAGTACTTTACAGTACTGGCTATAAAAGCAGTTGAAAATGATTTGTGATTTTTGAATGATTACTGTTGTGAAAGCAGTTTTGAGAATTCACAAAAGTCAACTTAATTAAGGTAAAGATAAAGATCGTTACCTAATTAAGACCTAAACAATTAGGGTTTTATCATAAAATTATTCACAACATAATTAGGTTAAAACAAAATGAGTATATATATTTAAAGTATTAAAAAAAATACTTAAAAACATACTATTTTAAACCTAATGAAAATATATGAAATAAATAATATTTTTATGTTTTTTTTATTACTCACAAAATAGATATACTAAATAACAAGTGTGTGAAAAATGTAGTGAAAATGACTTAATTTGATAGGTGAATTAATTGTGTGAAGTTTGTGAGAAAAAATGAAAGAAAATGAGTGTTAAAAAATAGTTTTGGCCCTTGGAGGATTTAAACCCACGCCCTCTAGGTCACACATTCAAAACAAATACCACTGAGCCAACACGCGTGTGGTGATAGTAAGCTGGTTTCAATGCAATTCATATAGTGTTCAAGTGTATAGAAGCGAAAAAAAGAAAATAAAATCAAAAGGTCTGGGGCGAGGGGGATTCGAACCCCAGACCTTGGCCACGCGCAACACACAAACACTCTTTACCACTGGGCTATCACGTTTTAGTCGTTTATGAAACAACTACCACTCAAAATAAAATAAAATCTAGCCTTGAATTTGAATTTTGCGCGCCACCACCATAGTCATCTTCAACCTCAAGCTTATATATTTTGAAATTCTGAACTCTCTCAAATCTCAACCATTTGCAAAGATGTAAACATGAAACTTGTTCTAAATTCACTCACGATTCTGAATATGTAACTAACATAAATTTATATTAACTACATCTAACTAATTTACTAGAAACCGTGAAGAACCCTAAAATTTGAAAATCAAATTAAATGACTATACTGAAAGATAAATGAATGATGATAGAGGGTTTTCAATCCTCTGATGATGCTGAACAAGATAGAATCGAGCTTTATCACAAAGAGTGCTTAAATTAAAGAGGTGGAGTTCAGAAACTTACCTCTGAAACTGAAGGTCGTGAGGATGATGGAGAGCACCTGGGCTTGTATGAATAATCCTAAAAGCTTCCTTGGGACTCAGTGATGCTAACTGGATGCTTGTTGTGACCTTAAACCTTCTGAATTGCTTTACTCGACTCCTTCTATTTGAGCTTCAAGTGAACATGGAGGATGATGAATCTGGAGTTACAGATGAGCTACAGCCATCTGAACAGCTTCACTATGATCTGAGGAACGTGCCTGGATGCCTAACCTTGCTTGGAACCTCCTGAATTATTCTGTGGTCCTCCAACTGCAAGTGCTCCAAATGAGAGGTGGAGATGATGATTCTCCACGCCCAGAAGTGTTCCAGAGGTTTGGATCACCTCTAAATGCCTCCCTCAATGTGTTTGAATACTTATTTTCAAAGAGAGAGCTTTGGTTTGAAGAATCCGAGTCTTCTTGCCAAAGGACCTTTGAAAAAACTAAGTATGAAGAAAGAAAAGAGAAAGCAAGAATTCTGTTGCTTTGGTGTGTTTTTCTACTGAGGTGTGCTCTCCTATTTATAGGCAAATGGTTCAGTATAGTTGTAGAGGAGTGAGGTTGCTTAGTGAGGTTGATTTGGTTTTCTTGGACATGAAGGAAGTTTGCAAATATCTCTTATGCAATGATGAGAATTTTGATTCCATTTGATCAAGCCCCTAGCCCTCGATTTTGCTTGATCTTAGGGGACAATTCTGAGACAGAAATGAGCTCTAATTGGTTGGTGAGAAGATTCCTTGGGTGATTCGTCAATTTGCCATAAATTCCCAAATGTAATCATTACATAATCACATGTTCTTGTTTTGGGAATCTTCCTCAATTCTTATGCTATGGTGAAAATGAATGCATGGCATGTTTTCAGATGTGGTATGGGTCGTGTAGCATCCATAAGTGAGGTCATGTGCACAAAATTTCAAAGTTCAAAAATGAGGCATGACCTATAATTTCACTTCATGAGGCCAACTTTGAACAAGCATAACTCTTAGCTCAAAATGAATTTGGAGAAGGTTGAACACAATTTGGAAAGCCCTAAACCGCTACTTCTCCAACTATATTTTTGAAACGTTTAGTTCTTTGATCCTATGCGCTGCCAGCTAGATAGACCACCATAGTCCCTCAGATCAGAGCCATAGAACTACCACTAAGGCCAATCCAACGTACCTAGATTTATTCCCTACATCATACACCCTCAGCCAGGCCACACTGAATCTAAACCCTAATAATAATAATAATAATTTTAATTAATATATTTGTTTTAATCAAATCCTTTTAATATATTTATTAATATAATAATGATTATTTTTTATAAATAAAATTAATATACAATGTTTATATAAAATTATAATTTGTTGTTCGTTCCGATTAAATCGATTAATCGCTATGGTCAACAATAATTTTAATTAAAATGCTATTTAATTAAAATGTAGCTCAATGATATTTGGTTAAATGGTTGCAACTATCTTATTAGTTGTGATGATTAACTTTTCTTTTTCTAACTTTAATTCGATATTCTTTTTAATCAAATCAATCGATTGCGAGGGGTAACGATACAAATCAATTCATAAAAATTATTAAAAAGTATCCTAATTCATTATTAGTAATAATCAAATTAATTGATTAGAATTGGCAATGGTGCAAATTTCAAATCTTTTAACTATGGTGATCGAATCTATTGATCGTTGCGGTTAATAGTGTAAAATTAAACCAGGGTTGTACGCCCATTTCTAAAATACTTTTCAAAACCACGGATATCAAACTACGGATTATCATAACTACGATAGGCTACTCAAAAGCCTCTAAAAACCATATCAAATCAAACTTCAAACTCTAAGGGCGTACAACCCTTCCCCGAACTACGTTGACTCTGATTCTCCCTAAGGAGATACGTAGGCACTTGGCAACAAGGCGAGTCCCCTTCCCTCTAAATCTTATTTTTTTCCCGTTTCATTTCCTTTAATTATTTAACCCTCGAAAGCATAAACCTTACCTTAATACTCTTAGCCATAAAACTGTTAACCTTAGATTCAAAGCCATAGGAAAGGGTTGAGGGTGCCTAACACCTTCCCTCGACCTGAATATAGTATCTTACCCTGATCTCTTAACTGCGCGAGGTTTCCTATTTGCCTTGATAGAATAGGTGGCGACTCTTATCTTTAATTTTTAGGGTAGGTTGCTACACAAGGATTTCACTAGGGTCTAATGTCGCCTCATAGGCTATCCCTGGGATTATACGTCACATGTCTGCATTGCATACAAGGAGTTACAATACAAGGAGTCTCTCGCATACGCATGCATTCGCATTTTTATGCATTCATACATTTGCATTTCTACCTTCGCCCGCATCCATGCTTACTATGCTAGCCAATTTCCCGAAATCCCCGAAGAAAATCAAAAGGATCCTAGACTATGGAGAAAGGAGGATAAACTATTGAGAATGATCTTAAGGTAGAGAGGATGTCTTTTGCCACGCCAGCCGCATGTCCATGCCTTGTCGTAAGAGGAGTATAAATACAACAAAGGATATCGTCGAGCAAGGATTAGTTCAATCAAAAGAGTTCCCTCATAGATACACTCAAGGGGTATCTAGTCATAAAGGGGTTCGTCTTAGAACATATCAAATTTACAAGGACGCTCTACGATAACCTGGGGCAAGGATAAGTCCAACTGGGGCAATATCCTGAACGAAAATGTATAACTGCGATGGAGGGAAGACGACATATGCCAACCCCACACCAAAGGAAAAAAAAGCCATGGGTTTTTCTATCAATCTACAAACTCTGAAGGCCGCAAATGGTGTGATACTATCCTTAGAAAAAGCAAAAGAGGTTCAGTCTAAGGAAACTCATGAAGTTCCGATACGACGAAAACCCACCGCTAACAATTCATTCCCGACAGGTTTGACGTGCCCAAGGAAAACTCGGGGTTACCCTCACTTCTACAAGTTCATGGACTAAGGAGTGAAACAAGATCAATGGATCTATAAAGGAGATTGTCCCTAGGATCAATAGGTGTTTATCATGTCAGAATTTCAACCCCTATGATTGTTAAGTGTTATTCAGGATAAAAGTGGTACCTTCGGATTAGCAATTCTAATGGGATAACTACACAGGTTTTGGAATCAATTCACTCGCACGCTTCTATTCGTTTCTATTTTCAAATTTAAGGTTATTAACAAACTTAAGGGAGAATGACGAATACAAATAACTAAGTCCAGGTAAACATATGCTTTCAAGGTAAGACCGAGCCGAGGATGTACAGGCATTGTTTCAATTCCTAAACAGTGGAGATATAAGGATGTTAATCCCTCGTCACCCCCTCGGGCCAGGAATTGGAGTTTGTTTCTACTTTTCAAATAAACCTTGATTTTAACCAAGGGCAGGGTAGATTTCGATTAATTCAATGGTGTGTTTTGGTTGTCAAGAGAATCAGTCAATCCAAGCAAGGATTCAAGCAAGGAGCAAAGCAAAGGTTCAAGCACATCTTCTTCCTCGTGTTCATCCAAGAATGAGGAAGTAATGGAGATGACATTCACAACAATCTTCTTCCTCATTACATCATTCAAGATCGAGGAAGTATCAAAGGTGAAGCTTACGAATCAAAGTCAACATGGCAGTCACAACATTCAATATCCAAGGATCAAATCGCAAAAGGAGCCTTCAAAAGAAAAACCCCCGCTAAGTCAAAACGACAAATTCCATGAAAAGAAAACAAAATGACTTAGGCAAAATTTGGGGCATCCCGATGGATCAAACTCAAAGAAATTGGTTCATGCAAAAATAAGGGATAAAAACAAAACAAAGGCGAAATACAAAGGATAATCCTGTGACTGCTAAGTCATCGAAGCTTCACATCAATGCTTGGATCTTCACAACATTTTCATCAGTGCTTGGATCTCTACTAAGGCTTTTACTCAACATCGAAACAGAAACGATTCTCTTACATACAAAGCACATCCATCGGATTAGGCGAAGTTTTAGGATCTATAGAACATCAAGGAGAAAGGGGTGGGTTAAATAAATTTTGAGCCTTATATCCATTGTTTCTTAAAACAGTGAACCAGGCCAAGTTATAACATTTAAAAGTCCTATTTGAGGCAAGGTTGACTACGAAAGCATATTAAGCAGGAATTTGTTATACTGACTCCTAAGTTTGTTAAAATCATTTCTAACCACTACGCTTCTTCAAGCATTCTTTTCAAAACCATCCAGTCCTAATTCATAACGGACTTCGATTCCAAAACTTGCATACACATTGCATTGGAATTACTTCTCAGATGGTACAACGTAATCTGCGAGTATATACTTAGCATCGAGGAGATCTCGAAATGGGTTAATCAAAGGCGATCCTTTCTAATAAAGACTCTGGAATGGGGGAACCACGTCTAGGGGGTTCTCCTAAAGAGGGGCAAAATTTCAAGGATCACAGGGGCATGCAATCAAACACCCTATTCACTAAGGGCATTTCTTCCTAAGGTTCAATCGACTTGGGGCACACCTCGAAGCAATCATAAGCAGGGGCATGTCAAACATGGGAAGAATTCAAAAGGATAGAACACTATAGATAGCCCTCCATATCCTGGAGATCAAGTGCATACCCTTCAACCTAAACGTCAAAACATACGACAAGGTTATTTCTCGAGGCACTTCCTTCATGGCTTGGAGATCATAGGCATCTTTTCCCGCTAAATATTGGGGCCTTGGATATCAAATCCATAAGGTAAACAATTCAAAAGGTTAAAGGTTCGAATTGCAAGAGGTGAAAGACATGGAGAACCTCGAAAATTCAAAGGCGTGGAGTAATTCAAAGGGGAAAACTGGGGCAAGGCGCACAACAAAATAAAAAGGTGTTCCCACACTTTACAGATCTTTCTCCTAACTACGATCTTCAAAAATAGGTATCGGGGAATCGCGCTAGCATCACACCCCATCTTATCAAACAGACCTGCAACTCCAGCGAGCTATATACGCTTTGGTTATCAACAACCTATCATTAGAGTATCATGCAAATAAATATAAATCATGCATTACATACATTGGTTGATACATCACACCATACCTTTTCTGGTAGTCTTCTTTATGACAAATCCTACGATCCTTTCTAGGAACTTTTTTAGGTAATCTTTTTCAAGACATTCTTTTCTACGAACCTTTTCAGGTAGTATTCTCTAAGAAAATCATCGTCATCTCCAAGAACCTTTTTAGGTAGTCTTCTTTAAGACAAATCCTACGATCCTTTCTAGGAACCTCTTCAGGTAGTCTTCTTCAAGACATTCCTTTTTCTAAGTCCCTTTTCAGGTAGTCTTCTTCAAGACATTCCTTTTTCTAAGTTCCTTTTCAGGTAGTCTTCTTCAAGACATTCCTTTTCTAAGCACCTTTTGAGGTAGCCTTCTTCGAGACATTCTTGTTCTAAGTACCTTTTGAGGTAGTCTTCTTCGAGACATTCTTATTCTAAGTACCTTTTCAGGTAGTCTTTTTCAAAACAATTTGGCATCCTTTTCAGTCTTCTTTAAGACATTCTACAAACCTTTATGGGTGGTCTTTTCTAAGACATTCCTCATTCCTTGCTAAGAACCTTTTTAGGTAGTCCTTCTAAGACATCTTTCAGCCTTTTCAGGTAGTCGTCTTTAAAGACATTCCTCATTCTTTGCTAAGAACCTTTTCAGGTAGCCTTCTTCAAGACAAATTTTCACATCCATTCCAGAAACCTTTTCAGGTAGTCTTATAGAAGACATTACTTCGTTCCACTCATTACATCAGCCAACATATACATAAACATAAGCATTATCCGCATACATAAACATTGCCAAGCCGGCATAAGCATAGTCATGATATAGGTGCAAGCATGGAGTAAACAAGTTCAACGGGTTCAATAAGGAGATAAAATCTCGGGATTGCATCAGCATACATACGTACGCATTAGCATATGCATATCATCTATTACATTCACATATTACCAAAAGCCTAGTTTCCGACGCTCGAGTCGTGAGTTTCTAACCCTTGTGGTTTAATAGGTGTGTTTTCCGACCCTCGAGTCGTGAATGTCTGACCCTCGAGTTGTGAATATTTGACATGCTATTTTCTCCGACCCTCAAGTCGTGAGCCTCCAAACAGGTGAATCTTCTTTCATGCAGGTAAGCTTGCTAGAACTATAGCAAATGATTCCTCTTATGTAGGTATGCTTGTCAGAACCATGGCAGGTAATTCCTTTGGTAAGTTTGCTAGAACTATAGCAAGTAATTCCTATTGGTGCAGGTAAAACATGTCCGAACCAGGGCAAATGATCCAAATGGTGCAGGTGAAATCTATCCGAACCAGGCAAATGATCCAAATGGTGTAGGTGAAATTTGTCCGAACCAGGGCAAATGATCCAAATGGTGTAGGTGAAATTTGTCCAAGCCAGGGCAAATGATCCAAATGGTGTAGGTGAAATTTGTCCGAACCAGGGCAAATGATCCAAATGGTGCAGGTGAAATCTGTCCAAACCAGGTCAAACAATCCAAATGGTGTAGGTGAAATTTGTCCGAGCCAGGGCAAATGATCCAAATGGTGTAGGTGAAATTTGTCTGAACAAGGGCAAATGATCCAAATGGTGCAGATGAAATTTGTCCGAACAAGGGCAGATGATCCAAATGGTGCAGGTGAGCTTGTCAGAGCTTTGACAAGTAATCCTATTGGTGCAGGTGAGCTTGCTAGAGCTATAGCAAGTGATCCTTTTGGGGTTCACAAACTACGGAAACTTACTAGAACTAATATAAGTGGGGTTCACAAACTACGGAAACTTGCTAGAACTATAGTAAGTGGGGTCCACAAATTGCAAGTCGTCTCTATTGATAGTTACGTTTACCCATCACGTTAGTCCCTCGGAAGTGACCTACTTTGGAAAAAAAACAAAGGGGTTTTACAAAGGGTTTTACAACAAGATTTTCAAAGGGCTCCTCAATTGGGTTTATCACGTTAGTCCCTCGGCAGTGATCTTCTCCAAAACTTCATCAACAACAAACAAAGGTTTTATTTTTCTTTTCCAAATTTACTAACATACTTCAACTAACATAACTAACAATCATGCATATACCTCATTCATACATAGTGCATATACATACATGGCTCTCATTTATTTTGAGAAGCTCGATGCATCCTACATCGCATGCATCATAACATTGCATAAAATTCAGGTTGCCTTTTTAGGCCGTGCTACAATCAAAGTCACCTAGTTCCTTCCAAAAGGCGTTTGCTCCACATTCTGAAAAATGGTATTTATCTTGGGTGGCATCTTTAAGCCCATCTCCCACGGAACTTCTTCCTGAAAAATGCAAATTTTCAGGGCATTTCAGTGTTCAATCATCTTCTACCATTAGATTACGATAGGCAGACGTGCCTATCCGACTCTTCAGGTTTAAGAAGATTGAACAGGGGCAGCTGTCATACCCCAAAATTTGTCCGAACAAATCTATATCTTTTAATTCATCAAGGGTCAAAATTAAGAGTCATGGGGTTTGACATTCCCATTGTCAAACCCGCCCTCTTATAAAATATCCTGAGAAATAAATGGGGTGCGATTAACAGGTGTTTCAAGGGTTTCATCACTTGTTAATATTATTTTCCTTTTACTAACATTTGCATTTTTTTTGAATTATTATTAGTAATTTTTATTACTTCTAACTATTAGTATTTAATATTATTAATTTTATTATTAATCTTAATATTAATATTAGGTGATATTATTATTAATATTATCTAGGTTATTATTATAGAATTTGTATATATTATTATTAACTATTATTATTACTACTAATTTTAATTATTAGGATTTTTTTATTTTTATTATTATGTTATTTATATATATTTTAGCTAATTGGGCAATAGGCCCATTAGGTATAAAAAAAAACCCTAATTGACTAATATAAGTAGATTATTTTTAATGACATTAGGGGACCAATTTCTACACAACTAATAATCCTATTTTTCCTAACTCTCACGTACATATACCACTATCTCTCACATTCATCGGCTAACCCTTATACACAGCTTTTTTTTTCTCCATACAAATTCTTTTTTCCAAATTCCAACACCCAAAAGGAGCCACCAACCCTTATTTCAGGAAGAGATTAGAAGAGACAACTAAGAACCAATAAAAAGGGGGGAATTTTCATGGACGTAGAGAAAAGGATTTGTTTTTTTTTAGTCTAACAGATTTTTGTTTGTTTTAAAAGAAAACTGGGTTTTTGATATAGGGGGACTGGACACGTTTGGAGAAGAAAATCCATACATTTCATCACTGCCAAGACACCGCCGTCGCCATTCAAACGGCCTAGAAACGCCGGTCAATGGCGTGCCACATCGCCGGAATCAGAGCGCCTCCCGCATCACCGCCGCACGCATCCAAGGTTGCCCTTAGACCCGCCGTCAACGTTGATGATAGCGAAGCCCTCAACGGCAGGTTCCGCCATTCCGGTCTTAATCGACCAACCCCATGCCATCACTCAGCATAGCCATGATTCACTGTGAATCTCTGTTCAGCCAAAGAGATCCTCGTGAAGAAGATGAAGTTGGGGGCGTGGGCCCTTTTCACTTTTATTCACTGACTGTACTTGCTTTAAGGTATACTGGCGCTACAAGGATTTCAAGTCGTCATCGCAGCACGCATGGCAAATGGGGTATACCCATCACGTTCAAAACGTGGGTTTGAACCCGCGGTTCTATAATATTTTTATGAAATATTCAATTGCTAAATCCTGCGCGCGTGACTTCAAGGAGATGCACGATGCACCCTCAGCATCTGACCATCGGATCACCACTATCATGGATCTGACGAGCGAGGCTGAAGTCACACCATAGATATTCATAGAGGTGCAACACAGGATTAGAACCAGGTCTTATTTAATATATTTTTATTATTATTTAGATTAAATGCAAATTAATCAATTATATTTAATTTAATTAATTTATTTAATTAGATATAGCAAAATAAAACTAGGATTTAGGATACTTTTCCCGATTATTCGATTATGTCGATTATTCGACTTAATTAATTATTACAATCACAAAAGAACTTAGAAAGGTTTAATCTATTAGGGTTTGCCCGATCCCGTTGCCCATTTGGGAGAAACATTAACCTTCGATTAATTCTCTCCTCGACCCGACTAAATCTATTAGTCGCATTAGACGAGAGATAAAATAATAAAACTCAAAATTTAATTACAAATTTAAAATACATTTAATTTGCTGCTCGCGACGATCAATCTATCGATCTGAGTAACCAGCAATGCCCCTTAATCCGTTAGCTATATTGATCAAATCTATTGATCATCGCAACTAACGGTGCCATATCAAATCAAGGTTGTACGCCCAAACACTTAAAACACATCAAACCACAAATCACAGATTTTCATCGCTTCAATACTGCGAAACTACGAAGGTAATTCAAAATACCTTTTCAAAACTGCGAAACGGTAATTCAAAATATCGTCAACACATTCATATCAAATTCTAAGGCGTACAATCCTGTGCCCGAACTACGTTGACTCTGATTCTTCCTAAGGAGATACGTAGGCACTTGGATAACCAAGGCGACTCCCCCTCCCTAAAATCTCAATTCTCCCCCTATTCAATTCCTTAGCTATTAACCTTAACTTTTAGCCATAAAACTTGACCCTTAGATTCAAAGCCAGTAGGAAAGGGTTGAGGGTGCCTAACACCATTTTCCTCTGTTGCTACACAAAAAGTATATTCTCCATAGTTATCATCAGCAGGAAGAATATTGTTTATCTTTAATTTCATCTCATCGGGTAACCAAGCCAGCAGATCCCAATTCCAATCTCCACCTTCTCCCACCAGATCACTAACGACATAATGAGTCAAGGTTTCTGAAATTTGAATATCAAGCTCGTTAATGCAATTACCTTTATCCACCCAAGGTTCCTCCCAAGCCTTAACAGTCTTACCATCTCCAATCCTCCGAACTCCACACTCTACTAAATTAGTATGAGTGGTTACTATAGCTTTCCACAATCTTGAATCATTGCCCTTAGCTTTGAGCATACCGTTTCTACCATCCGCTTTATACTTATTCCTGAGAATATCACACCAAAGCTCCTTTTCATTATTTATTATCTTACACCCAAGCTTCATAATACAATCCTCATTCATGGCATTAAGATCTCGCAAACCCAGACCCTATCTTTCTTCTCTTTAATAATAGTCTCCCAACCTATAGCATGATAACTGTTCTTAACGTCCGTATCCCCCCCAGATAAACTTTTGCTACAGCTTATTAATCTCTTTTATACATGCCTTGGGTAACATATTCGTCATCATTGGATAAATGGGGATAGCCTCCATGACACTTTTTGCGAGGTTGATCTATCCTGCAAAAGAGAGATGTCGCGCCTTCCAACTAAAGAGCTTCATGGAAATCTTATCAATGACGTAGTTAAAATAATCCTTCCTCAGAGAATTCCCTTTAAGAGGCACTCCCAAATATTTACCAAAGCTGTTAGTTTCTCTAAAACCAAACAGGGTAGTAAGCTTGGTTCTCATACTCCTGCTTACATTTTCTAAGAATAACATACTAGATTTGTCTCTGCTAATTTCCTGGCCCGACATTTGGCAGAAGTCATCTAGAGTTTGTTTAACACATTGCATCTGCTTTTCACTAGCTTCACGAAAGATAAGGAGATCGTCCGCAAACACAAGGTGTGTGATGCCAACACCACTACTGCCCATTTTAAAAGTTTTCCACTTCTGGATATGCACTGCATGATTTATGAGGTGAGAAAACTTATCCATACAAAGAACAAATATATAAGGGGATATCGGGTCTCCTTGGCGAATACCTCGATTAGGCCGGAAGAAATCGCCTTTATTGCCATTCTAATTCACATTGGTTTCAACACTAGTGATCCCATGCATAATGACATTAATCATATTATTAGGCAGCCCAATCTCCTCTAATGTTCTCCATATAAATTCCCAACTGTGCTTATCATAGGCTTTAGTCAAGTCTATCTTGATAGGAAAGTAACCACCCTTGCCTTTCTTTTTATGCATACTATGCATGACTTCATTTGCAATGATAATGTTCTCATGTATCGACCTCCCCGGCACAAAGTCAGTCTGGAAGGGAGAGACTAAAAACTGCATTAAATGTTTAAGTCGTCCAACAATCACTTTTGAAATAATTTTATAGATCGTGTTACAAAGAGAAATTGGACGAAACTGTTGCACCATCGTTGGATTGTCCACTTTTGGAATTAGACATATATCTGTCTTGTTTATATCAGCTATCATGCTAGGGTTCTTCTGATCGGAAAAATAGCAAGTGTACTATTTTCACCGATGTAGTAATAATGGGTTTTACCCCAAGTATCGATCACGAGGATTGCGTAGGAAATATAAGTGGTTGCACTCAGTCAATCAAACAAAAGATCTTAAGGGTGTTGTTTCAAATGATTAGCGAAAGCGATTAAAATGCTAAGAAATATTGGAAATTAAAACTGAACTTTGATTATGAGAAAATAATGCTAAGGTAGGGTGTGTGATTCTCTCTCTAATTCCTCTGGATGAATATTTCTTTAATCCGTTCATATGGTTCAATTATTCATTCTCAAGCATGATTATCCTAAGTCCTTAGTGAAAATCTTATTTGGCTTAAAATCCGATTACTTAAGTCCTTAGAGAAATAAGACAAAACCAAATCGTTAATTTATCAAGAATTTCTGAATAACCTGATTATATCCTTAGTCCTAGGTGATAATTATAAGGTTCAATTGTAGTCCTACGAATTGTTAACCACAGAACAATCCTTATTGGTCCGATAAAGAAAGCATTATAAACATTATACAATTGAATTGAATAATACGAACTTTAAATTAACGAAATACCAAATCCAGAGTTATCACAGATCGAATCAGGGACACCCCCTAGCATTGGGGGGTTTAGCCTATCATAGTATTCAAGAAACACAAGTGAAAAAGTTTAGACATTACAATTAATTGGGAGAACTAGGATCTTTAATGGTGTCCACCGTTGAATCTCTTCGCCTTCCAAAATCTCGCTTCCGTCTCTTTTCTTCTCTGCAATTCTCTATTACGATCTATCAAAAGTGTCTTTCTCTTTGCCCTAAGGTTGTTCTTATAACTCACTTCCATTTAGGTTGAAACTGAAGTACCAAAAATACCCTTACTGGTCCCCTTCAGGTGAGAAAAATAATGAAAATAAAATCAGCACGCCTCAACAACACGGGCCGTGTTGCTGCACACGGGCGCCCGTGTTGTTTCTCTGCTCCTGGGACAAAAACACACGTTCCATGCATCTTTTCACACGGACTGTGTGCCTGCACACGGGTGCCCGTGTGAAACCTCTGTCTTTGCTTCAAACTTGCTTTTCTAGCCACTTTTTGACATGAACCGTGTGCATGAACACGGGTGCCCGTGTTAGCCTTAGACTTGGCTTTTTCGGCTTCTTTTTCCGCTCGTGCGCGCCATAAGTTCCTATCTCTCCTGTGCATCAACCTGGCCAAAAACAAACTAACAACCAGCGCATAAAAAGACACTTTTGTAATACTCAAAACGCATTAAAATGCAACAAAGTCACACAACCGAAAAACAAGAAACTTACTTTTAAAACATATGCCAATGCCACATAGTATTACCAAGATTACGAATTTTGGTCGGAAAAAAGGTGCGGAAACTTACTAAAAATGGTGACCGATCACAACCCCACACTTATCTCATTTCTTGTCCTCAAGTGATGTATCGAGGCAAAACAAAGGTCACCGACGAGATTCTTTCCTCCACAACACAATCAGGTTCTTCGCAAAGTTCCTTCACTTAGCAATCAAGTTTCTGGTTTCCTTCTTCAAACTATCAACTGCATTATCACTTTCGAGCACTTTTTCACCTGCAAGCTTTTCACAATCTCACAAAATCTCTCCGGGTTAAAGTGTGTACACTCACAGTAACAAGGCATGAATATTACTTTTAACTTTGAATATATTCTCTAATCACTACACACACAAATTACACACACTTCATGAGGTCTTAGGGCTGTAGCGTGGCTTGGGTTTGGTGGGGTAAACAAGGAATGGGATAACAAATGGTTTTGGTGCTCGGCATTTATGTTGGGTTCACCTCTCTACTCATAGTGATTTGAATCGTAAAAATGGGGTTAGGACCTTATATGGTCTTTCACAAAAGTGGGCAAGGGCTAAGATTTTCTTGTTTTGATTTTCAAACCTTCTTTTTGGATTTTCACAAGTTCCACATTCATCTTTTCTCTTTTTTTTCTTCTTTTCTTTCTATATTTTTTTCTTGCCCTTTTTCAATGGTTTACAACCCCACACTTAGATTCTTTCGTGTCCTTCAAGAGACTAACATTAATGCCGAGCGATAACATGAACAGTGAGAATGCGGGTGGTAAAAAGAATAACAACAATGAAAAAAACACACATTACGGCTCAAAAGGGGTGACGATGGATATCATGCATACAGGATGGCTAGAAAGGCTCGGAGTTACAAAAAAAACTTGCCTCAGTGTGCGCTTTCGTAGTGTGCTTGTGTTATGAGAACATACGCAAAATCAAAGTGAATAGTGCCATACCTGACTGGACTCTCACGTGGAGTTATGAATTTGGCTCTGAAATCTCACCGGGTCGGTTAAGCTTGCATGCTTCAAGGTGCTCCTAGTGTCCTGCGGTTTCCTTTCATCTAAAGTACACCATACTTCTCTCTTGGTTTAGTGTTGACTTTTTGCGTCCTACCTTCTTCCCTTTGATTGTGTCAACTTCCGTGGTGCCGACGAAGATCAAGTGTGGAATGTGTTGTTCAACCACTAACTATTAGTTCGCTCCCTTCCGACTTGTATCCATCATCTGGTAACACCATGACGGCACTGCACCATACATATTTGAAAGAAACACACTTAAAAATAAAAGTAAGAGAAAAAAACATAATCAAATCAAACAAACTAAACTATGAATTCAAAACGGAAAGCAAAGCAATAAAATAACAAAAGAACCTCCCCCACACCTAAACGAAACATTGTCCTCAATGTTTTAATTCCAGTGTGACGGAGATTACCTGGCTTACTGAAACGGTGGTGGAGGAGGAGGATCCTGTGGAAATTGCAACATAAGGCGTCGCATCATCTCTTGGACATCGTCCACCACAGCTCCTTGTCGGAACAACTCAACACCTTGTCGTGTTTGCTCAGTACGGAGAGCGCCAATCTCCTTTTGTACCCACCCCCATTGATCTGGAGTCATGGAGGATGACCCAGCAGTGTGTTGGAAGAACTGCTGAGGAGGCGGGACAGGGTGATCTTGGGTTGGAATGTCATCCTCCATGTCGTCACCTGCAAAATTATGATCATGTGGAGGGCTTTCACCCATATATTCACCTGTAGCTACATACAACCAGTTATCACGATTTGCAATAGAAATATTATCGGGTGCAGGTAGTGCCATAATATGTTGCCCATGAACATTTTGGGAGAAGTACCCGGGCTTTACCACAATCATCCTTTGATTGACAAGAGTTTGCAAGTCAATTTTCTTACCCGGTATCGAGGGTTCCTCAATCAATAGCTGGCTATAATTCAAGTGCTCAGGCAATTGAGAGATCATCCCACCGACTGAGATCTCTCCAGTAGAAGCATTCCCAACTTGCTTTAGGTGGTTAGCAGCAAAGGCCGCTATATTCACTCGACTTACCTCAATCATGTTATGCAACAGAAACAGTTCTCTCCTTGCACAGACCCCTGTACTATCTCCTCTCCCAAATAAGGTAAAAGCCAAACCTTTCTGAGCATATCTGAAACAAGGGTTATGAATCCCCGAGGCCTTAGCCTTACTTGGATTGTACCCAGCTGAACCTATGATGGCTTCCCAGAATTCACAAGCAGGAAAAGTTTCGGGTGGGGCTCCCAGTCCAGCAGAAGGTAATTTAAGGGCCGCCCCAACCTCTTCCACAGATAAAGTATGCTTATTTCCAAACATATAAAATTCCAGATCACCAAAATACTCCAATTCGGAGCCATTCCATTTGTGTCTCAATTTAAATTCCACAGTGCTCAGAAATTCAAGAGTTAGGCCTTCATAAGTCGGTGCCTCAAATAGCATAAAGGGGAACATCCCGATGTTGTGAAACATATGGTATACTTCATCTTTAAGGCCTAACTTGACAAGTGTGTCATCACAGATATATCGGGTCGAGAGTAATTTACGCTGAACTAAAACATCATACCTTGCTTTGTGTTCAGGAATGGCAAATGTAATGCCATGGGCATTCTCTTCTTGGTTCCCACTACGACCGGTTGCGCGACTAGGGGCGCGACGGACCCGCTGCCTTGGTTGGGAGGATTCGGCGAAATCATCCTTGACGTTGCGGTGTTGGGTTGTCTTTCGGGGAGGCATGATAAGGTCTCTTCAAGAAAATTGAAAACAAGAGACAAACAACACAACAAAGAAAAATTCAAAAAATTAAAATTGCACAAAATTAAAATCTAAACCGATAGAAGTGTAGAGGATGGAGAGTAGAGCAACTTTCGTGAAGGCACTATAGTGTTTAAGTGAGTGGTTGATGGTGGTAGAGTGAGGTTTATGAAAGTGGAGGGTAGGTTTTCATGGAGGAAGAGAGTGAGAAGTGGGAGAATGAGTGGAATGAATGAGAAGATATAATGCAGATGGGGCCCACATAAATGGCCCAAAAAAAATTAAAATTTCTGCCCCCGCATAGCCCACACGGTCCGTGTGCCTGTACACGGCCACCCGTGTGACTGGTCTGCTTGTTAAAAAGAGAGCGCTGAGGGGCAACACGGGCCGTGTTGCTGCACACGGGCGCCCGTGTTGCTGGTGCTGTAGCTTCACTTCCACAAAAAATTTTCTATTTCGCGTACTGACTCAACACGGGCCGTGTTGCTGCACACGGGCGCCCGTGTTGATGTTCTTCTATGCATCAGAATTGAACAATCTTCGTGATTTGTTACTCGAGTTGCGCCTACCGGTCCAAACTTTACCACCTACAATAAAACAAAATAGAACAAAGAAAAAGTGTTAAAGAAAACAAGCGTGGGTTGCCTCCCACGGAGCGCTTCGTTTAACGTCGCATGGCTCGACGGTCTACACCTCATCCGGTGAGACGCAAATGATCGATCACTCCTTCTCCTACTCCAGTATAGTAGGGCTTCAACCGTTGTCCATTCACCTTGAAAACATCTCAATTGTTTGGATTTTTAATTTCCACCGCACCATGGGGGAATACCGTTTGTACCACAAACGGACCAGACCACCGGGATTTTAATTTCCCAGGAAAAAGTTTAAGCCTGGAGTTGAATAGAAGCACTAACTGGCCTTCCCAGAATACTTTCTGTTTTATTCTCTGATCATGCCATTTCCGGGTCTGCTCTTTATAGACCTTAGCATTCTCATAGGCTTGATCACGAAATTCTTCTAGCTCATGGAGTTGAAGAATCCGTAATTCACCTGCTTTTGCCAGATCATAGTTCAAGTATTTGGTAGCCCAAAATGCTTTGTGCTCAAGTTCAAGAGGGAGGTGGAACGCCTTACCATAAACTAGTTGATACGGGGACATACCAATGGGGGTTTTGAATGCTGTTCTGTACGCCCATAGTGCATCTTCCAGTTTCATAGACCAATCTTTTCTCGAAGCACTAACAGTCTTTTCGAGAATCTGCTTGATTTGCCTGTTCGAAACCTCCACCTGACCACTGGTTTGAGGATGGTAAGCAGTGGCAATCTTATGTTTCACATTGTAATTTTTCAACAGATTCTCCATCAACTTGTTTAAGAAGTGGGGGCCTTCATCGCTTATGAGTGCTCTGGGAACCCCAAATCTTGAGAAAATATTCGTTTTGAGAAAGTTTACCACCACCCTCGCATCATTTGTGGGTAGAGCGACTGCTTCAACCCACTTGGAGACGTAATCAACAGCTACAAGGATGTAGTTCTTTCCAAAAGATGGTGGAAAAGGTCCCATGAAATCGATTCCCCACACATCTAACAATTCCACTTCAAGTATACCCTTCTGCGGCATCTGGTTTCTCTTGGAAATATTCCCTGTTCTTTGACACCTATCACATTCTTTCACAATGGTTTGAGCGTCTTTGAATAGGGTGGGCCAATAAAAACCAGATTGTAGGACCTTTGCAGCCGTTCTATCACCACTGAAATGTCCTCCATATTCGGAATCATGGCATGCTTTTAGCACATCCCTTTGTTCCTCCTCAGGTACACATCTTCTGATCAAGCTATCGAGTCCCTTCTTGTATAGGAATGGATCATCCCACAAGTAGAACCTGCAATCATGTAAAAAAAATTTCTTTCGGTTAGAGTCAAAATCTTCAGGTATAATACCACCTACCAAATAGTTCGCACAATCGGCGAACCAAGGCACACCAATAACAGCGAGGATATGTTCATCAGCGAACTCATCCTTTATCGGGCGCGTATCTTCTGTTTCTACAATAGGTGACATTCGAGACAAGTGGTCGGCCACAGTGTTTTCAGACCCTTTCTTGTCACGAATCTCCACATCAAACTCCTGAAGGAGCAATATCCATCTTAGCAACCTTGGTTTAGAGTCCGGTTTAGCAAAAAGATACTTCAAGGCAGCATGGTCAGTATAAACAATGACTCTAGAACCTAACAGATATTGCCTGAACTTATCAAAGGCATAAACAACCGCTAGCAACTCCTTCTCAGTAGTTGCATAGTTCATCTGTGCAGGGTTCAGCACATGACTTGCGTAGTAAATAACATGTAGTATCTTTTCTCTACGCTGTCCTAGAACCGCCCCTACTGCAATATCACTTGCATCACACATGATCTCAAAAGGTAGAGACCAATCCGGGGCTACAACAATTGGTGCCGACACTAATTTTTTCTTTATAGTATCAAATGCTATGGCACACTCTTTATCGAAAACGAAGGCTTTGCCTTTAACTAATAGTGTAGTTAATGGTTTTGCAATTTTGGAGAAATCTCTTATGAACCTACGGTAAAAACCCGCATGTCCTAAGAAACTTCTAATACCTTTTTCGTTCATGGGCGGAGGCAATTTCGCTATGACTTCAATCTTCGCTTGGTCAACTTCTATTCCTTTGTGAGAAATTTTGTGACCTAAAACTATACCTTCACGTACCATGAAATGACACTTCTCCCAGTTGAGGATTAAGTTGGTCTGTTGGCATCTTTCTAGAACAAGAGCAAGGTTAGTCAAACAATTATCAAAAGACTTACCAAAAACCGAGAAATCATCCATGAATACTTCCATATGTTTCTCAAGCATATCTGCAAAAATAGATTGCATGAATCTCTGAAATGTGGCTGGGGCATTACATAACCCGAATGGCATTCTTCTGTAGGCGAAAATACCAAAAGGGCATGTAAATGCGGTCTTCTCTTGGTCTTCTGGTGCAACAGCTATCTGATTATACCCCGAGTATCCATCGAGGAAACAATAATAGTCGTGACCCGCTAACCATTCTAACATCTGGTCGATGAAAGTTAACGGGAAGTGATCTTTTCTAGTTGCTAGATTCAATCTTCGGTAATCTATATAGACTCTCCACCGTGTAACTGTTCTTGTGGGAATCAACTCATTCTTTTCATTCTTGATTACCGTAGTTCCACCTTTCTTAGGCACCACATGCACTGGACTCACCCATGAATTGTCAGATATTGGATAGATCATCCCTGCGTCCAAAAGTTTTACCACCTCCTTTCTAACCACCTCCTTCATCGCTGGATTTTGTCGTCGTTGAGGTTGGACAACCGATTTGTGATCATCTTCCATTAAGATTTTGTGCATGCAAAGTGTTGGACTTATCCCTTTCAAGTCTTCAATTGACCATCCAAGAGCACTTTTATGCTTTTTAAGGACTTTGACAAGCTTATCCTCTTGAAGGAATTCAAGGTGAGAACTTATGATAGCCGGGCACTTACTTTCAGTGTCTAAAAAGACGTATTTGAGGTTCTCCGGTAATTGCTTTAGTTCAGCCCCCTTCTTTGGTTCGTCTTTACTTCCTTCCACTAATGGTTGCCTTAGATCCTCCCATCGGTTGTGGCGAGAATTTTTGACAAATGATGTTTCCATCATGGCTAAAACTTCACTGTCTTTTTCATCAATTATTTCCTCCTCTTCGAAGATTGATAGACTCAGCACTCTTTCCAAAGGTAGCTTCTGTGTTGTCAAAGAGTTTTCTTCATCACAGATTTGCTCAATTACCTCAATGTGTTGACTCGTGGCAACATCATCCTTGTACTTCATAGTGTTTCGCACATCAATCTTCAATTCTTCATCATAAACTTTCAAAGTCATTGTACCTTCTTCTATGTCGATCAAGCATCTCCCGGTTTCTAGAAAAGGTCTTCCCAAAATGATTGGTATCTCTTCATCTTCGGGCATCTCTAGAATAACAAAATCTACTGGAAACATGAACTTGTCGATTATCACCAACACATCTTCTACCACTCCGTAGGGTCTTTTAACGGATTGGTCAGCAAACTGAAGTGTCATTCGAGTATCTTGTACTTTACCTATTCCCAATCTTTTGTAAATGGATAATGGCATAAGACTCACACTTGCCCCCAAATCGATCAAAGCTTTCTTGAAAGACCTATTACTAATTGTGCATGGAATCGTTACTGACCCTCGATCTCTCTTTTTAACTGGGATCTTCATTCCCCGCAAAATAGCACTACAAGTTTCAGTTAGAATAATCGGGTCACTGTCGATTGTTCGCTTCTTTGAAATGATATCTTTCATGAACTTCGCATAGGTAGGCATTTGCTCCAGTGCCTCTAAGAATGGAATATTTAGCTCAAGTTTCTTGAACATCTCTAAGAACTTCTCGAAGTTTTTCTCGTGTTGTTCTTTCTTCTTATTCCTTGTGGGGAAAGGAAGTCTAACCGCTGGTTTAGGTGTAGCAACTTTTTCTTTGACTACTCCTTCTTCGCCTGTGACCTCTTTTCTTACTACCTCAATTTCTTTAATCTCCACATCTACTTCAATCAACATATCCTCTTCATCAGAGTTTTTCTCATGTGTTTCCTTCGATTTATTGCTCCTTGTTGTCACAGCGTTCACATGATTATTGTCTTTGGGATTAGTAACCGAGGCACTTGGTAAGGCACCCTGTGGTTGAGTGTTGGTCATTTGTTGTGCAATCTGACTCATTTGAGTTTCCAGATTTTTGATTGAAGCTCCTGTGTTCCTAAGAGTGCTCCTTGTTTCCTCTTGCAATTGAGAATTGTGAGCGGCCATCTTTTCAAAAGCAATTTCCCAATCTTCTTTCTTTGGTACCTGTTGTTGACCTTGAGTTTGGAACTGTTGCGGGTGGTGCTGGAACTGTTGCTGATATGGAGGTTGTTGTTGTGGAGGTCTGTATTGTTGCGTCTGAGCTGGAACTTGGAACTGGGTTGATCCTTGCTTTTGAAAGTTTCCTTGTTGATCCTTCCATGCAAAGTTAGGATGATTTTTCCATCCTGGATTATATGTATTGGCATATGGATTGTTTTGCCTTAACATATGAATCTGTTCCACCTGTTCTTGCGTTGCCACACAATGCATAGCAAAATGTGGCCCACTACATATTTCACAAACAACTGAGGTAGTTGGCCCAACTTGAGCTACTTTCTGTTTACCAATGTTCATCTTCTTCAATCTTCTCTCTACCTCAGCCGCAATTTGTTCTTCCATTTTAACTACCTGATCAGCAAGCTTCAAATCAATTTTTCCTTCCGGTTGGCTCATGGCACGGTCATATAACTCAATGTGCTCATTGGCGGCAATCTCTTCTATGATTCTCTTGATACCAGTGGCTGTTGAGAAATTAGTTGAGCCACCGGCAGCAGTGTCGATAAGCTGTTTTGTCTTAAGTCGGAGACCATTAACAAAAGTCTGCATTTGCTCTGTGGGGTCCATTTTATGAGTGGGACATGCCACCAAACACCTCTTGAACCTTTTATATGCATCTCCCAGTGATTCCCCTTCTTTCTGCTTGAAGTTCACAATATCATATCTTTTGCGAATAAAGACAGATGCGGGGAAATACTCATTAAGGAAAGCTATTTCCATCTGTTCCCACGTTGTGATGCTTCCAGCTGGAAGTGAATAAAACCACTCTTCCGCGTCTTCAGATAAAGTGAATGGGAACATCATGAGTCTCTTGGCTTCTTCATAATGGCCTTCAATCTTCAATGATGTTGTTGTGGTGAGGAATCTTTGTAGATGCTTATTCGCATCTTCATTGATTCTTCCCGCAAACGGCTTGCTCTCCAACTGTCGGATAGTTGAAGGATGTAGTTGGAAGTGTGCCACATTGACCGGTTGGTTTACGATGGTCATTCTTCCAAGCGGGGCATTAGCCCTTCCATAGTCTCCTAAAAGCCTCTCTGGGGGAGGTGGATCAGCTGCCATAGTTTCAGGCTCAGATTCTAACTGTTCGGATGAAATAGATATTCTTTCTTTGTCTTCAGATTCTGAAACTGTAGGAGATTCTTCTTTTGAATCCAGTCTTTTCCGTTTAACTTCTCGGTGTCGTGCTCGCAATAGCCTTTCTGGTTCTGCGTCAAAAAGAAGTTCAGCTGAGGCCTTACCTCGCATACAAGATTAGAAGTCGATTCGTCTGAAGTGAATAAAATAAAAAATAAAACTAAAAAAACATAAATTCAACAAAAATAAAATTTTAATTGCAGAGCAATAAAATTTTAATTGACTAGTTAACAACTTATATTTTGGCAATCCCCGGCAACGGCGCCAAAAACTTGATCGGAAAAATAGCAAGTGTACTATTTTCACCGATGTAGTAATAATGGGTTTTACCCCAAGTATCGATCACGAGGATTGCATAGGAAATATAAGTGGTTGCACTCAGTCAATCAAACAAAAGATCATAAGGGTGTTGTTTCAAATGATTAGCGAAAGCGATTAAAATGCTAAGAAATATTGGAAATTAAAACTGAACTTTGATTATGAGAAAATAATGCTAAGGTAGGGTGTGTGATTCTCTCTCTAATTCCTCTAGATGAAGATTTCTTTAATCCCTTCATATGGTTCAATTATTCATTCTCAAGCATGATTATCCTAATTCCTTAGTGAAAATCTTATTTGGCTTAAAATCCGATTACTTAAGTCCTTAGAGAAATAAGACAAAACCAAATCGTTAATTTATCAAGAATTTGTGAATAACCTGATTATATCCCTAGTCGTAGGTGATAATTATAAGGTTCAATTGTATTCCTACGAATTGTTAACCACAGAACAATCCTTATTGGTCCGATAAAGAAAGCATTATAAACATTATACAATTGAATTGAATAATACGAACTTTAAATTAACGAAATACCAAATCCAGAGTTATCACAGATCGAATCAGGGACACCCCCCTAGCATTGGGGGGTTTAGCCTATAATAGTATTCAAGAAACACAAGTGAAAAACTTTAGACATTACAATTAATTGGGAGAACTAGGATCTTCAATGGTGTCCACCGTTGAATCTCTTCGCCTTCCAAAATCTCGCTTTCGTCTCTTTTCTTCTCTGCAATTCTCTTTTACGATCTATCAAAAGTGTCTTTCTCTTTGCCCTAAGGTTGTTCTTATAACTCACTTCCATCCAGGTTGAAACTGAAGTACCAAAAATACCCTTACTGGTCCCCTTCAGGTGAGAAAAATAATGAAAATAAAATCAGCACGCCTCAACAACACGGGTCGTGTTGCTACATGTAACACCCATAATTTCAGTTTATTAATTTAATTTGGATTTAAATTAAATAATTGGAATTTTAGAATTTTAAATTGGATTTAATTGGAAAATGATGGAATATGAGATATTGGGCTTATGGTGTGGTGATAGTAAAACGGGGGGTGCTAACTAGTTAGGCCTTTTACTAAGTTGTGGTTATTTTATTTTATTTTATTTTCATAAAATAAGAAAAGGGAACCATTTGGGGAGAAAAGGAAGAACACGTGAAAAGAGCAAGAGAAGAGAAAGAGGCAAGAACGTGAAAGCGGAAGGAGAGCATCCAAGAGATTCATCGAGGTAAGGGGGGACTCTTCCTTTTAGTATCTCTTATGTGATCTTAGGTGATAGGTAGATTGATGTATGGTTTGGTTCAATTAGACATTGGGATTGTTAGCTTAGGGTGTTCTAATTTGGATTGAATTGATGATGATTGTGTGAACTATTTGGTTAATAATGCGTTAAATGATGTTATTGTGGTGTGTAATTGAATATATGATGATTGTATGCCTGTGTGTGATTTCTGGAATCGTTTTTGTGTGAAAAGAAGGTGAAATCGCAGGGTCTGTCGCAGACTTGGGGTTTGCTGAAATCGCAGGTCCACTGAGCGGAGGGGGGTCCGTTGAGCGGAGGTCCCAACGTAGTTCGCTTCTGTTTGATGTCGCTTGAGGTCCGCTGAGCGGGGGTTGGAAGGGTTTCGCTTCTGCCTTGCTCCGCTGAGCGAACCTTGCTGTGTGTGAATTTTTCCAAACTTCAAAATAACGTATCTTTTGATCCGTGTATCATTTCTTAGTGCCGTTTTGGGCGTTGTGCAAGTAATTAAATGTTTTATATGATGAACGATGAATATTGGTATTATCCAACCTTATTTCTTTAAAAACTCGATTTAATTACTTGATAAGAATTGAACATTGTGTGCATGTGAGATAGGTGTGACAATGTGTTTGATGTGATGATGAATTGGTGTGATTTGTTATTATGATTGTGATGGATGCATGACTATTTGAATGATGTTGAAAACATGTACATACTTATTTGGTGATGTGGTGTTGAGATGAGTTGCTCATCGTGATTTAGTGTGTTTTAAGTATGTTATATGTGTTTCATTCATTCATATGCATTGATGTTGGATCCCGGTGAGGTTTAGATCGTTGGTGGACATATTTCCCATTGGGTGGAAATTGTGTCGGTGGGCCGTATCTTGATGAGGCGTAGATCGGTTAGGTGGATTGATTCCACGGTTTATTGGTACCACATGCATAGTGTAAGTTGTGTCATCTGCATTTTGTCATACTATGATTGTATGGATTTCTGTAGTATGTGTTGTAATCTATTATTGTATGAATTAGTAATGGATGTGAATCTGAATATGTATAATTGGGTGAACGGTATATTATGATGCTTGTTGCTTATGAATTGCATAATATTTACTAATTGAGAATGAGACTCACCCTTACATGTTGTCATTTTTAGATTGAGGAGTAGAGTCATTAGTGCTTGGTGAGGATGACTCGTAGAGTTTATCCGTTTATGTTGGGCCGTGTCGGTCATGCTCTGATCTGTAACACTGGGGAACGATAGTTTTAGAGTTTTTATGAGATTAATCCATTTTATTTGGTGTTGGATTATATTTTCATTTGGTTGTATTTGATGATGTTTCTTATTCCGCTGTGATAAACATGATTATGTTTTGGTGAACCGTTTCCTAATGAAGCATGACTTTGACATTAGTTGAATTATCTGTTTTAAATAATTGTGGCACCCTTGTGTGTAGGTTTTTACTCTGATTATTTATTTAAATTGCCGCGGGGTTTAGAAGGGTGTTACAATAGTGGTATCAGAGCATAGTCGGTCGTTTGAGTCAGAGTCTTAGTGTCAGTTATTCCCTCGTATGCGAATAGTGTAAGGTTGACACTATCGATACATCTTGTTCTAATGAATATTGTTTTATATTTAGCAGAACAATGGCTGGAAGAGGAGGAAGAAACGACGATGTAATTGCTGAGGCTCTGGGAATGATTGCTGGTGTACTGGGAGGGAATGTCAATGGAGCTGGTATTGGTGCTGATAGGAAGCCGAACAGTTTTCAGCGGAACAATCCTCCGTTGTTCAAGGGCACACATGATCCTGAAGGTGCTCAGAAATGGCTTAAGGAGATCGAGAGGATTTTCAGAGTCATCGATTGTGCTGAGAACCTGAAAGTGAGGTATGGTACTCATATGTTGTCCGAAGAAGCTGATGACTAGTGGAAGGGTACCAGGGCTGAATTGGATGTTGATGGTGTAGCTGTTTCCTGGGTTGTGTTCAAGAGAGAGTTTCTGATGAGGTATTTTCCTGAAGACGTTTGAGGCAGGAAAGAGATTGAATTTTTGGAGCTGACTCAGGGTAATATGACGGTACCAGAGTATGCTTCGAAATTTGTCGAGTTGGCAAAGTACTACGTTCACTACAACAATGACGAGGCGAGTGAATTCTCAAAGTGCATCAAGTTTGAGAATGGTCTTCGTGATGAGATCAAGCAAGGGATCAGGTACCAGAGAATTCGGCGATTTGTCGATTTGGTGGACTGTAGTAGGATCTTCGAAGAGGATAACCTTAAGCTGAAGTCATCTCACTCTCGCGAGTTGGTTGACAAGAAAGGTAAGAAACCTATGGATAGAGGTAAGCCATATGGTAGAGGAAATCCTAGAACTGGAGATTGGAAGAGGCCTAGTGGGGGAGATTCTGGTGCTCCCGTTAGGTGCTACAACTGTGGTGAGACTGGGCATAGAAGGAATGAGTGCAAGAGTGGAGAGAAGAAATGCTTCAAGTGTGGTAAGGCGGGTCATATTGCTTCAGATTGTAGGATGAAGATTGTGACTTGCTATAATTGCGGCGAAGAGGGTCACATCAGTCCACATTGCACTAAGCCGAAGAAGGATCAGGTTGGTGGAAAAGTCTTTGCTTTGTCTGGGTCAGAGACTACTCCAGAAGATCGTCTGATTAAAGGTACGTGTTTTATCCATGACACACCTTTAGTTGCTATTATAGATACTGGAGCGACTCATTCGTTCATTTCATTGGATTGTGCTAAACGATTGGGATTAGAAATATCTGTTATTCATGGAAGTATGGTTATTGACACTCCTGCGTCGGGTTCAGTAACTACTTCTTCTGCTTGTTTGAACTGTCCTGTTGACATATTTGGTAGGAAGTTTGGAATGGACTTAGTGTGCCTTCCTCTTGAAGGACTTGACGTCATATTGGGAATAAATTGGTTGCAATTTAATCGAGTTCATATCAATTGTTTTAATAAGACGGTTATCTTTCCTGAAGAGGTTAGTGTTGAAGATTTGACTATGTCAGTCAAACAGATGAATTTGGCCGTCAA
Organism: Vicia villosa; assembly: GCF_029867415.1. NCBI lineage: Eukaryota > Viridiplantae > Streptophyta > Magnoliopsida > Fabales > Fabaceae > Vicia > Vicia villosa. Next base: position 74,418,072 of record NC_081183.1, read on the forward strand.
TGATGGAGCGGTGGTATTTATGTTGTGCTCTTCAATGGAAGTAAAAGGGGGCGATAACATTGGCGAGCTACGGGTAGTGAATGAGTATCCGGAAGTGTTTCCCGAAGATGTTAGTGAGTTGCCACCTGAAAGAGAAGTGGAGTTTGCTATAGAATTCATTCCTGGAACTAGTCCTGTGTCGATGGCACCGTATCGCATGTCGGCATCGGAATTGGCTGAACTGAAGAAACAGGTAGAGGAATTGTTGGAAAAGAAGTTTATTCGTCCTAGCGTGTCACCGTGGGGTGCGCCGGTACTGTTGGTTAAGAAGAAAGAAGGTTCAATGAGGCTGTGTGTTGATTATAGACAACTGAACAAAGTGACAATCAAGAATCGATATCCTTTGCCAAGGATTAATGATATTATGGACCAGTTGGTTGGAGCTTGTGTATTTAGCAAGGTTGATTTGAGGTCTGGATATCATCAAATTCGTGTGAAGGCGGAAGATATTCAGAAGACGGCATTCCGAACGAGGTATGGACATTATGAATATTCTGTTATGCCATTTGGTGTTACTAATGCACCTGATGTTTTCATGGAGTATATGAACAGGATATTTCACCCGTATCTTGACAAGTTCGTGGTAGTGTTCATTGACGACATTCTAATTTACTCGAAGAGTGATGAAGAACATGCAGAGCATCTAAGAGTGGTATTGGAGTTATTGAAAGAGAAGTTGTATGCGAAATTGTCTAAATGTGAATTCTGGTTGAAGGAAGTAAGTTTTCTTGGCCATGTAATTTCGAAGAACGGTATCACAGTGGATCCTATGAAGGTAGAAGCAGTATCTCAGTGGGAGACGCCGAAGAATGCTTTAGAGATTCGTAGTTTTCTTGGTCTGGCAGGTTACTATAGAAAGTTCATTGAAGGATTTTCGAAGTTGGCATTACCAATGACCAAGTTAACAAGAAAAGGACAAGTATTTGTATGGGATTCAGAATGTGAAAAAGGTTTTCAAGAGTTGAGGTAGAGATTGACAAGTGCTCCGATCTTAATTTTGCCTAATCCAGCGAAGTCTTTTAATGTGTACTGTGATGCTTCACTGATGGGTTTAGGTGGTGTTTTGATGCAAGATAAGCAGGTAGCGGCCTATGCTTCAAGACAGTTGAAAATTCATGAAAAGAATTATCCAACTCATGATTTGGAATTGGCGGCTGTAGTGTTTGTACTGAAGCTGTGGAGACATTATCTCTATGGTTCTCGATTTGAGGTATTCAGCGATCATAAGAGTCTGAAGTATCTCTTCGATCAGAAAGAACTCAATATGAGGCAGAGAAGATGGTTAGAATTTCTGAAAGATTATGATTTCGGGTTGAATTACCATCCTGGTAAAGAAAATATTGTTGCTGATGCATTGAGCAGGAAGTCATTGCATATGTCTATGCTAATGGTGCAAGAATTGGATTTAATTGAGCAATTCCGAGATTTGAGTTTAGTATGCGAAAGTACTTCTAATAGCGTTAAGTTTGGAATGTTAAAGTTAACTAATAGTATCCTTGAAGAAATTAGAAACGGACAGAAATCTGACGTTGGATTGGTAGATAAGTTGACATTGATTAACCAAGGTCGGGGAGGTGAATTCCGAATTGACGAGAATGGTATCATAATGTTTGGAGACCGAGTGTGTGTACCCGGTATTGCTGAGATCAGAAAGAGTATTCTGGAAGAAGGACACCGGAGTGGATTGAGCATTCATCCTGGTGCTACTAAGATGTATCATGATTTGAAGAAATTATTTTGGTGGCCTGGAATGAAGAAGGAAATTGCTAAGTTTGTTTATGCTTGCTTAATTTGTCAGAAGTCGAAAATTGAGCATCAGAAGCCGCCTGGATTGATGGAACCGTTGTTTGTTCCGGATTGGAAGTGGGATGGAATTTCTATGGACTTTGTATCTGGTTTACCTAGAACGAGCAGGAATTGTGATTCTATCTGGGTTATTGTAGACCGGTTGACGAAATCTGCTCACTTTATTCCAATAAGAATGGATTATCCGATGGAGAAGTTCGCTCAGTTGTATGTTGAGAAGATACTGAGTTTGCATGGTGTTCCGGCTAGTATTGTGTCGGATAGAGATCCGAGATTTACTTCTAAGTTCTGGACAGGATTGCAGGAAGCCTTGGGTACTAAGTTGAGGTTGAGTTCTGCTTATCATCCGCAGACAGATGGTCAGACGTAGAGGACGATTCAATCGTTAGAGGATTTGCTACGAGCTTGTGTATTAGAGAAAGGTGGTGCTTGGGATAGTTATTTACCTTTGGTCGAGTTTACCTACAACAATAGTTATCATTCGAGTATTGTTATGGCTCCGTTTGAAGCATTGTATGGTAGGAGATGTAGAACACCTTTGTGTTGGTACGAATCTGGAGAAAATACGGTGGTTGGACCACAGATTGTGCAACAAACTACAGAAAAGATCAAGATGATTCAGGAAAAGATGAGAGCTTCTCAGAGTCGTCAGAAGAGTTACCATGACAAGAGGAGGAAGGATATTGAATTTAAGGAAGGAGATCATGTATTCATGCGAGTTACTCCGATGACTGGTATTGGGAGAGCCTTGAAGTCGAAGAAGTTAACTCCGCGTTTCATTGGTCCATTTCAGATTACTAAGAAAATTGGGAAGGTTGCTTATCAGATTGCTTTACCGCCTGCACTCGCTAATTTGCATGATGTGTTCCATGTATCCCAGTTGAGGAAATACATTGCAGATCCGTCTCATGAGATTCAGGTAGATGATATACACGTGCGAGATAATCTGACTGTAGATGATATAGCAACGGTGAAAGTGGTTTGGGGAGGACCAGCCAATGGAAATGTTACATGGGAGTTAGAGAGCCAGATGAAGGACTCTTACCCGGAACTTTTCGTCTAAGGATGTTTTCGAGGACGAAAACACTTTTAGTGGGGGAGAGTTGTAACACCCATAATTTCAGTTTATTAATTTAATTTGGATTTAAATTAAATAATTGGAATTTTAGAATTTTAAATTGGATTTAATTGGAAAATGATGGAATATGAGATATTGGGCTTATGGTGTGGTGATAGTAAAAGGGGGGTGCTAACTGGTTAGGCCTTTTACTAAGTTGTGGTTAATTTATTTTATTTTATTTTCATAAAATAAGAAAAGGGAACCATTTGGGGAGAAAAGGAAGAACACGTGAAAAGAGCAAGAGAAGAGAAATAGGCAAGAACGTGAAACCGGAAGGAGAGCATCCAAGAGATTCATCGAGGTAAGGGGGGACTCTTCCTTTTAGTATCTCTTATTTGATCTTAGGTGATAGGTAGATTGATGTATGGTTTGGTTCAATTAGACATTGGGATTGTTAGGTTAGGGTGTTCTAATTTGGATTGAATTGATGATGATTGTGTGAACTATTTGGTTAATAATGCGTTAAATGATGTTATTGTGGTGTGTAATTGAATATATGATGATTGTATGCCTGTGTGTGACGTCTGGAATCGTTTTTGGGTGAAAAGAAGGTGAAATCGCAGGGTCTGTCGCAGATTTGGGGTTTGCTGAAATCGCAGGTCCGCTGAGTGGAGGGGGGTCCGCTGAGCGGAGGTCCCAACGTAGTTCGCTTCTGTTTGACGTCGCTTGAGGTCCGCTGAGCGGGGGTTGGAAGGGTTTCGCTTCTGCCTTGCTCCGCTGAGCGAAGCATGCTGTGTGTGAATTTTTCCAAACTTCAAAATAACGTATCTTTTGATCCGTGTATCATTTCTTAGTGCCGTTTTGGGCGTTGTGCAAGTAATTAAATGTTTTATATGATGAACGATGAATATTGGTATTATCCAACCTTATTTCTTTAAAAACTCGATTTAATTACTTGATAAAAATTGAACATTGTGTGCATATGAGATAGGTGTGACAATGTGTTTGATGTGATGATGAATTAGTGTGATTTGTTATTATGATTGTGATGGATGCATGACTATTTGAATGATGTTGAAAACATGTACATACTTATTCGGTGATGTGGTGTTGAGATGAGTTGCTCATCGTGATTTAGTGTGTTTTAAGTATGTTATATGTGTTTCATTCATTCATATGCATTGATGTTGGATCCCGGTGAGGTTTGGATCGTTGGTGGACATATTACCCATTGTGTGGAAATTGTGTCGGTGGGCCGTATCTCGATGAGGCGTAGATCGGTTAGGTGGATTGATTCCACAGTTTATTGGTACCACATGCATAGTGTCAGTTGTGTCATATGCATTTTGTCATAATATGATTGTATGGATTTTTGTAGTATGTGTTGTAATCTATTATTGTGTTAATTAATAATGGATGTGAATCTGAATATGTATAATTGGGTGAACGGTATATTATGATGCTTGTTGCTTATGAATTGCATAATATTTACTAATTGAGAATGAGACTCACCCTTACATGTTGTCATTTTCAGATTGAGGAGTAGCGGCATTAGTGCTTGGTGAGGATGACTCATAGAGTTTATCCGTTTATGTTGGGTCGTGTCGGTCATGCTCTGATCTGTAACACTGGGGAACGATAGTTATAGAAGTTTTTATGAACTTATCCATTTTATTTGATGTTGAAATATGATTCCATTGGGTTGTATTTGATGATGTTTAGTATTCCGCTGTGATAAACATGATTATGTTTTGGTGAACCGTTTCCTAATGAAGCATGACTTTGACCTTAGTCGATTTATTTATTTTAAATAATTGTGGCACCCTTGTGCATATGTTTTTACTCTGATTAATTATTAAAATTGCCGCGGGGTTTAGAAGGGTGTTACACTGCACATGGGCGCCCGTGTTGTTTCTCTACTCCTGGGCCAAAAACACACGTTCCATGCATCTTTTCACACGGACCGTGTGCCTGCACACGGGTGCCCGTGTGAAACCTCTGTCTTTGCTTCAAACTTGCTTTTCTAGCCACTTTTTGACACGGACCGTGTGCATGCACACGGGTGCCCGTGTTAGCCTCAGACTTGGCTTTTTCGGCTTCTTTTTCCGCTCGTGCGCGCCATAAGTTCCTATCTCTCCCGTGCATCAACCTGGCCAAAAACAAACTAACAACCAGCGCATAAAACGACACTTTTGTAATACTCGAAACGCATTAAAATGCAACAAAGTCACACAACCGAAAAACAAGAAACTTACTTTAAAAACATATGCCAATGCCACTTAGTATTACCAAGATTACGAATTTTGGTCGGAAAAAAGGTGCGGAAACTTACTAGAAATGGTGACCGATCATCTTCCATACATTTGTAACAAGATCATACACACTAGATCCAACTGTGTCCCACACTTTTTGATAAAAGCCCGTAGGAAAACCATCCGGCCCAGGAGCTTTCCAAGGTTTCATAGAGAACACAACTTTCCTAGCCTCAACCATTTCAATCTCTCTACTCATCCTATGCACATCTTCTTCCTCCATCTTGGGATAGGTAACTTGAGTCTGTCACCATGTAACACGCTTCTAAACCCCGCGGCAATTTAAATAAATAATCAGAGTAAAAACATACACACAAGGGTGCCACAATTATTTAAAACAGATAGTTCAACTAAGATTAAAGTCATGCTTCATTAGGAAACGGTTCACCAAAACATAATCATGTTTATCACAGCGGAATAAGAAACATCATCAAATACAACCAAATGAAAATATAATCCAACACCAAATAAAATGGATTAATCTCATAAAAACTCTAAAACTATCGTTCCCCAGTGTTACAGATCAGAGCATGACCGACACGGCCCAACATAAACAGATAAACTCTACGAGTCATCCTCACCAAGCACTAATGACTCTACTCCTCAATCTAAAAATGACAACATGTAAGGGTGAGTCTCATTCTCAATTAGTAAATATTATGCAATTCATAAGTAACAAGCATCATAATATACCGTTCACCCAATTATACATATTCAGATTCACATCTATTATTCATCAATTCACCTAATAATAGATTACAACACATAACACAGAAATCCATACAATCATATTATGACGAAATGCATATGACACAACTGACACTATGCATGTGGTACCAATAAACCCTGGAATCAATCGACCTAACCGATCTACGCCTCATCGAGATACAGCCCACCGACACAATTTCTGCACAATGGGAAATATGTCCACCAACAATCCAAACATCACCGGGATCCAACATTAAATGCATATGAATGAATGAAACACACATAACCTACTTAAAAACATCACCGAATCACGATGAACAATTCATCTCAACACCACATCACCGAATAAGTATGTACATGTTTTCAACATCATTCAAATAGTCATGCATTCATCACAATCATAATAATAATCACAACCAATTCTTCATAACATCAAATACATTGTCACACCTATCTCATATGCGCACAATGTTCAATTCTCATCAAGTAATTAAATCAGTTTTAAAGAAATAAAGTCGGCTACTGCCCATATTCATCATTCATCATATAAAACATTTAATTACTTGCACAACGCCCAAAAACGGCACTAAGAAATGATTCACGGATCAAAAGATATGTTATTTGAATGTTTGGGAAAATTCACACACAGCAAGGTTCGCTCAGCGATGCAAGGCAGAAGCGAAATCCTTCAGACCTCCGCTTAGTGGACCTCTAGGGACGTCAAACAGAAGCGAACTACGTTGGGGCCTCCGCTCAGCGGACCCCTTCCGCTCAGCGGACCTGCGATTTCAGCAATTCTCAGGTCTGCGATAGACCCTGCGATTCCACCTAGTTTCAGTTCAAAATCGACCCAGACATCACATACAGGCATATAATCATCATACATTCAATCATTCACCACAAAATATCATTTAAACTCATTCTCAACCAAATAGTTCACACAATCATCATCAATTCAATCCACATTATAACACCCTAACCTAACAATCCCAATGTCTAATTGAACCAAACCATACATCAATCTACCTATTAACTAAGACCACATAATAGATACTAAAAGGAAGAGTCCCCCCTTACCTCTATGAATTTCTTGAATGCTCTCCTTCCGGTTTCACGTTCTTGCCTCTTTCTCTTCTCTTGCCCTTTTCACGTGTTCTTCCTCTTTCTCTCCCCAAATGGTTCCTTTTCTTATTTTATGAAAAATAAAATAAAATGAACACCACTTAGTAAAAACGCCTAACCAAATAGCACCCCTCTTTTACTCACATCACACCATAAGCTCAATAGCCCTTATTCCATCATTTTCCAATTAAATCCAAATAAAATACTAAAATTCCAATTATTTTATTTAAATCCAAATTAAATTAATAAACTAAAATTATGGGGTGTTACAACTCTCCCCCACTAAAAGAGTTTTCATCCTCGAAAACATACCTTAGACGAAAAGTTTCGGATAAGAGTCCTTCATCTGGCTTTCTAACTCCCATGTAACATTTCCACTGGCTGGCCCTCCCCAAACCACTTTCACCGTTGCTATCTCTTTACCTCGCAACTGCTTCACTTTACGATCCTCAATCCTCATAGGTAATGTCTCTACAGTCAGATTATCTCGCACCTGTATAACATCTACTTGAATCTCATGAGACGGGTCCGCAATGTTTTTCCTCAACTGGGATACATGGAACACATCATGCAAATTAGCGAGTGCAGGCGGTAAAGCAATCTGATAAGCAACCTTCCCAATCTTCTTAGTAATCTGAAATGGACCAATGAAACGCGGAGTTAACTTCTTCGACTTCAAGGCTCTCCCAATGCCAGTCATCGGAGTAACTCGCATGAACACATGATCTCCCTCCTTAAATTGAATATCCTTCCTTCTTTTGTCATGGTAACTTTTCTGACGACTCTGAGAAGCTCTCATCTTCTCCTGAATCATCTTGATCTTTTCTGTAGTTTGTTGCACAATCTCCGGTCCAACCACCGCATTTTCTCCATATTCGTACCAACACAATGGCGTTCTACATCTCCTACCATACAATGCTTCAAACGGAGCCATACCAATACTCGAATGATAACTATTTTTGTAGGTAAACTCAATCAAAGGTAAATAACTATCCCAAGCACCACCTTTCTCCAATACACAAGCTCGTAACAAGTCCTCTAACGATTGAATCGTTCCCTCCGTCTGACCATCTGTCTGCGGATGATAAGCAGAACTCAAACCCAACTTAGTACCTAAGGCTTCTTGCAATCCTGCCCAAAACTTAGAAGTAAACCTCGGATCTCTATCCGACACAATACTAGCCGAAACACCATGCAAACTCACTATCTTCTCAACATACAACTGAGCCAACTTCTCCATCTGATAATCCATTCTTATTGTTATAAAGTAAGCAAATTTCGTCAACCGGTCTATAATAACCCAAATAGAATCACAATTCTTGACCATTCTAGGTAAACCAGATACAAAGTCCATAGAAATTCCATCTCACTTCCAATCTGGAACAAACAACGGTTCCATCAATCCAGACGGCTTCTGATGCTCAATTTTCTACTTCTGACAAATTAAGCAAGCATAAACAAACTCAACAATTTCCTTCTTCATTCCAGGCCACCAAAACAACTTCTTCAAATCATGATACATCTTGGTAGCGAAAACAACTTCTTCAAATCATGATACATCTCTGGAGGAGAGCGGCGGGGAGAAGGGGAGAACGCAATATCGTGTGAAAATGAAAGTGAGAAACAGTACTGGGTGAGAAACGCGTGTTTTTTTTTTAGAAACAAAGGCTACTAAAGCGCTTCTGAAAAGCGCTCTCATATCCTGGTATATACCAGCGCTTTTGACATAAAAGCGCACTCGTAGCCTGATATCATTACCCACCCTACCAGAGCGCTTTTCAATAACGCTCTCATAACCCACCCTATCAGAGTGCTTTTCAAAAACGCTCTCATAACCCCCTACCAGAGCGCTTTTTAAAAGCGCTCTCATAACCCCCCTACCAGAGCGCTTTTTTCTGCATCATTTTTCCCTTTTTTTTTCTTTTGTTTTTAATGAACCCTACGAGAGCGCTTTTTCTAAAAGCGCTTTCGTAGCTGCGCTGCTAAAACTTAAATTTGGCATAGTGAGACCACATAATAGATACTAAAAGGAAGAGTCCCCCTTACCTATATGAATTTCTTGAATGCTCTCCTTCCCGTTTCACGTTCTTGCCTCTTTCTCTTCTCTTGCCCTTTTCACGTGTTCTTCCTCTTTCTCTCTGCAAATGGTTCCTTTTCTTATTTTATGAAAAATAAAATAAAATGAACACCACTTAGTAAAAAGGCCTAACCAAATAGCACCTCTCTTTTACTCACATCACACCATAAGCCCAATAGCCCTTATTCCATCATTTTCCAATTAAATCCAAATAAAATACTAAAATTCCAATTAATTAATTTAAATGCAAATTAAATTAATAAACTGAAATTATGGGGTGCTACACTCCACGCGCTCCAAGAGTTAGGGCACGCAAACATATTTTGGTAAAACAGCGTGACATGCTGTTGAAGGGCTTCCATTTCTTCGATCCACTTACCTCTATCATTCTTCAACATTAAAATCTTGTTCTTCTTCCTTCGAGAGATGGTTTTTGTATGATAGTATCTCGTGTTTCAATCCCCATCAGCCAACCAAGAGGTTCTAGATCTTTGGTACCACATCAATTCCTCCTTATTAAGAATGTTACTTAAATCCTCCTGCAATTTTGCTTCCAACCTTCGCAAACCACCCCTATTATCATGAACCTGAAGCTTACTCTGAATCCCTTCAAGTCGGCGCGTCACCTCACGTTTGAGTCTCTTAATTTTATCGAAAGTCTCGAATTTCCACATTTGAATACCATCCACCACATTCTGTAAGTTTTTAAGAAAAGAGTGCTCTCCTCTCCAAGACTCTTTAAGCATAGTATCATAAGTATCATTTAACAGCCATGCGTTCTCAAATCGAAATGGTCTATTCTTATGCAACACCTTAACCTCGCAAAAATTAATGAGAATAGGGTGATGATCAGAAAATTCCACTCGCTCCAACACCTTAACAAAACCTTCTGGGAACAAAATATTCCACTCATCATTAATCAAACACTACAGAAAAAAAAGTCTCCTGCCACGCCTAGAAAACCGTGGCTATATGCAAAATAACCGTGGCGTAACGCCGAGGCCATGGTTTGGCCACGGAAATCCAACTGTGGAGTATGCGGCCGTGGCCTAAAGTAAAGTCCACGGTTTTTTGGTATAGACCACGCCTTTTTTACAACCGTGGCTTTTTTAGGCCATGGTTTAGATAGCTTGATTAAGGCCGCGATTTGTATTTTCCATGAATGGAAAACTGTGGCTATATGGTAAAGCCACAGTTTCATTTTAACGTTTACGACACAGTATTAGTTCAAGATATAGCCACGGTTTGGTTATGACCACCTATTTAAAACCGTTGGTATATGTTATGCTTTCTAAACCCATTTATCTAGCCACGGTTTATTTATGTATCATTACATAAATATCTCATTATATATATATATATATATATATTTACATATATATTTATATATATATAAATATATATCAATATAAAATTATAAAATTAACAATAATATTGATGATTAGAATCTAATTAATTACAAGCAAATTAACATTAAGGTCAAAAGTAAGTTTTTTTTGTAGTGACACTAATAATAGTTGGATACTATTTTTGATGTCATCCCAAATTCAAAATTCAAAACAACCATATGATCCAAAACAACCATATTAAACGCAAGTTTCTCTCAAAAGAGTCATCCCAAAATAACAAAAAAAAGTTCTAAGAACTAGCTAGCTAGATAACATAAAACACAACTATTCTTCTTGATCTTCTCCTTGTTCTTCTTCCACATCTTTTGCACAACCAGCTTCTTCCACATCTTCATCACAACCTTCTTCCACATCTTCATGATCATCACAAGCTTCTTCCATATATTCATCACAATCTACTTCCTCTCCACCCTACAATGAACATAACATCATTCAGCATTCATAAGTGTACTAGTCATGGTTGTGTAATAGAATCATGAATCAAAAGAAAGAGAGTTTTAGGCCATCACCACCAGAATCATACACCTATTTCAGAGTCATACTATTTCAGAATCAATCCCCTATTTCATACACATATTTCAGAAATAAACCATTTCAGACAAATCACCAAACCAATCACCAAACAAATCACCAAACTAAATTTATACACCTATTACATTCTCATAAAACCCACTGCCAAACAAATCACCAAACCACATTCATATGAACATGCATAACACCAATTATGATACAAATCTGCTACTGAAGTAACCTGTGTTTGAAACAAACAAATCCTTTTATGCAATGATACAAATCTCCAAGAATACTACTTAAGATTACTTTACATGATCAACGTTACTAGCATGATCAATGTTACTGCTACTGATGGTTACAAGTGTTGGAAACTTTACATGATCAATGTTAATTACTAGCATTCACACAACTTGTACCAACCAATAACACTATAAGCTACAACAGTAAAATTGGCATCAGAAAATGTTTTTACCTAAAGTAAATCAAATAGAATCTTTAATCATCCATGAAACAGTATAACACTATAAGCTTGTACCAACCAATAACACTATAACACTATAAGCTACAACAGTATTGTTTTTGCCTAAAGCAAATCAAATAGAATCTTTAATCATCCATGAAACTTTACATGATTAAGGTGATTCCCTTATGCCATTTGGGCCACATAGTACAAACCAATGATACTAGAATTCACAAAACTTGTACCAACCAATAACACTATAAGCTACAACACTAGTGTTATTAACAAGATGCTTAAAATCAAACCTATATAATTAACTAATAAAATAAGTTTTCACTATTCGAGTAAACACTTAATGTGATCCCTGCACTTGTTCATCCATGATAACCATATAATTTCAGAAAACACTTGATAATTTAGTGCTTTTATACCCCAAAATTTGCCCGCATCTTTTACAGAAAGAAGGCAACAGACTTCTGTCTAAAAATTGGGAGTTTCATATAATCTTGGATTTCATTCCATAAATATCCTGATTTTATGAATACTCGATTTTTTAGAATTTTTATTATACGGTATTTTGGCCCGCTGTTGAATTTATTCTTACACAAACGCCAATTACTGTTTATCATTTCACACACGCTGTTTATTTGAGATTTATTTGCAGATAAATAGTACTGATGCAATTGGTACAGAATTAAATTTTTTGCAGGCGCAAAGTCTGGGGATTCAGACTGTACTGATAACGAGTAAATTATTATTAATTTTTGTTTCCCACTAATTTTTGTACTATATTCTATTATTTTCAAAATCTTTTCCTCTCTTTTCAAATCTCTTACTTTCAAAATCAAATCTTAACTTTATTCTATATATCTCTTTTTTTCAAACCCTACCATACACTTTCTTTCAAATCCTACTACCACCCAAATTTTCCTTTTTTTTGTACGAAATCACTTCATTCCCCAACGTCTCTATCCTTCTTTTCACTCTATAAATACCTCTCATTTTTTCCATAAATTCTCACATCAAATTTCAACTCATCTCTCAAATTTCTACATCATATTCATTCTCTCTTCTTCCCCGGCAAAAATGGCGAAGTGGATGGATACGTGTTTTCTTATGGTCATCACCGTCGTGGTGGTAATCATGTTCTTTTTCTGTCTGCATAGTCCTGAAAAATGCGGACCTGGGTTGTTTACACTCCCGATCATCTATATGTTATTATTTATAGCATGGGTTATTAATCGTCATTTTTAAAGTTTGTCGTATCTTTTGTTTTCAAATAATGTACCGTTTATTTGTCGTACTGTTCATTATGTTATGTAATATTTGTACTGTCAATATTAAATGTCGTACTATCTGTCGTACTGTAGTTTAATTATTAAGATAATATTTTGTGTGTTTTCTACCAGTTAAATGTTTATTTTTCTATGCGTTAAATATTTTTCAGGGTTATTATCGGTAATTTCGTTCGCGTACAGTATACTTTTATTTATTTATTATGTCTGTGTTTTTTCCAACAACTCACCATTAACACAACAAAAAAAACAAAAAGAAAAAATTAACTTTGACTGTTGAATTTTCACTTTAACTGCTACGTTAATGCCTGAACAGTCAGTTGACAGTCAAACCCGCTGACAGTACAATTCTCCGTGTTTTGTACCATCAGTCAAATCAATCTTTTGCATTTCAAAATTCCAAGATTTTTGTTCTAGAAGTCTTCTGATAATCACATGATCAGCAGAGACTCAGCACTGCACAAAAATCAGATACGCTTAACTGTCTCCTACGCGAACAGTCCCTAACTAGGGTTTTTTTTTTCAGGAGAACAAGTTTTTTGAGACCTCAAATGGATTTCATGGACATCCATATATCTCAAAGTACCACCATACAAATTTTCAAACTTCAATTCCCTCAAACGCACAGTCAGCAGCTCAAACAGTCAACAGACGACCAGTTTGACCGAAAAGTCAACAGACAGCCAAAAATGAAATTTTTGTTAATATCCATATTTTGTCAAAAGATTCATCATTTGATCATTGGTTGATCATAATTTATCATGGAAAGATCAAAAATCAACAAAACCCTAAGTTTCAAAATTAGGGTTTTCTCCTAAAAAGTCAACTAAACTTTGACCGGCCATAACTCTCTCCTCGTTCATTCAAAAAATTCCAAACAAAGCTTGTTTTGAAGTAAATTCAATTATCTTTCAAATGCAATTGATCCCATGGTCATTGGATTCACCATTTGAAAAATATGAGCTTAGACATTACAGGTCATTTTCAAAGTCAACAAAAAGTGGTTTTTTGTCAAGGGCCATAACATCAAGATAACTTCTCCAAATGAAAAAAATTTTCCATAGTGGCATGTAGAGGACATCTTGAGGTTTCTAAAACGTATAAGAACTCCTTCATATGATAAAAATTGAGGGATTTATGCCTTGTTGAAGTTGGCTATTTTTTGGGAAAATGCATGAAATCAACATTGATCAAAAATGTTTTTTTTCCAAAAGGGGCCAAGTTTTCATGATCCAAGCATGTTCCCAATAATGTTAAGGGCCTCCCACGACCAACCTAAGGCCCATAACATTTTATTTCTTTTTTGGTTTAATTTTATTTTATTTAAGATTAAATTGAAAAAGAAATGGTGCAAGATAATGTTATGTTGCTTTGTTCTTAAGCTAGAGCCCTCAAAATTGATTCAACTCTGCCACAAAGAGATGGTACAGCAGGCCTAGAGCAAGAGGGTGAAGAAAATCAAGCCATGGTTGCTTGAATTCAAAGCTTTATATTATTAAAAAAGTCAAAAATTCAACAAAGCACTCAATGCTTCTTAGTTTCAATTTGCAGCACTTCCTTGCTCATAAATAGATCAAGACACTTCAACAAAGAGAGACACACACGAAATATAGCAAGAGTATAGCCAAGAAGTTCACAAAAATTCTCAAAAAATATCAAAGCTTTGTAATTTTCATTTTCTATCTTCCAACCATTATCAATACAAAATAATCATTCTAATCATCTCCTGGGACCTAATATACTAAGTTGGGATCATTACTCATGGTTACATGTTCATAAAACTCATGGTTTGAAAGTTACATATTCATGCATTTTTTCTAACTTTCTTGTCTCATAATTAAACATGCTTTAATGCAAACTAACACATCTAACAAGTTACCAAGATGGTTTAGGAAAGGTTTGAACACTTACATGCAAGTTTCCACGTAAGAATTCTCATGTACCATTATTGAGTTTTTAAGTATGTGAACATTCGAATACCATGTTCCATGCGTTTTTAGCCAAAACTAACGCCACCATCGTGTTCAGGAGGTCATTTTAAGTCGACCTGGGTGCACCTTGTTTTTGTTCATGGTCGTTTTTGTAGGTTTTCAAAAGCATGGAAATCTGAAGGAAAATCCGTAAGAAAATCCGCAGGTAAGTTTGCAGGAAGTTCCGCAGGTACCAAGGAAGAAGATGATGAATAGTAAAGTGGAAACTTTGACCAGCACGCATGGCAGTTTCCCTCTTCCTCATTCGCCAGTCAGCCTGCATGGGTCCCACGTTGGATTTTTAAATTTTGAATGATCACATGTTATCTCTCTATCCATGTGCACCATGTGTCTACCAATCTGAGCCATAGATCTCCACTAAAAACACATCAAACGCACCAGATCATGCATGAACATCATACTCCCTCATAGATCAAGCACACTTGATCATTTATTTTTTATTTTTATTTAGTTTTCCTTATAAAATTAATTTAAAATGGTTTAAAAAATCAAAAAAATATAATAAAAATATTTTTAGGTTTATAAAATAATCTATTAGTTTTTGAGATAAAAATATTTTATTTTTCTTAATAATTAAAATATTTTGTTTAATTAATTAGTATATAGTTAAATATTTGCTTTTTAATTATTTCAACCAATCAAAAAAATCGAATTTTTTTTCTTTTTATTAAATTTAGTTTATATATTATAGACTAATTTTGTACATGTTTAGAATTTTTTTCTCTTTAAGTTTTAATTATTTGTATAATTGTTATATAATTATATGTTAATTAGCTTAATAATTTTCAAAACAATTTCAAAAAATTCAAAAAAATTAGTTTTTATTTTAAAATTAATTAACAAGCAATATGAACATATTTTAAACTTAATTTTTAGGTTTAAATTTTATTTCTACCTTTTTCTCATTTTAATTAAATTAATTATGCATTAATTCTAATTAAAATCAATCATACAAAAAATCCAAAAATATTTCTTTCATCTTATTGCAATTTAAATTCCTAGATAAAGTGTATAGGTTGTCAAAAATCATGTAAAAAGCGTAGTTTACATTTCCCGCACAATCGATGTAATAGCGTAGATTTACTTTCCGCATTTTATATTCCCGCATTTTAATTCCAGTACATATAAAACTGCGTGTATGTCAAAGATAAAAACTGAAGCGTTAGGTTACTAACTTCAAAGACAAAAAATATCTGAATCAAAACACAATCACACTTGCACCTCTTAGGGTAATCCCTCTGTTATTCTTTTCAAAAATCAAATTCTACTGTTTCAAATGCAAAGTCGAACTTTTGTTTACATCCGGTAAAAGGAGAATTTTCTAAAGGAAATAGGAAAAGACCTTATAAACTTAGGGTAGATCTCCTAATTGCTTGCTCAAATCAAAACAACAAATGTCTCATATATCATTATTTTTCAAAACAAAACTTTCAAAAAAAAAAAAAAAGATAATACTTGGTATATATCTAAACAAGGATCATTACGAAGTTAAAGCTCTTTTTTTCAAAAAACATCTTTCGAAAGATAAAACACTTTGTATACATCCGTATAAGGATCATTACAAAGTCAATTTACAAAAAATGAATTTTAAAACCACATACAAGCATTTCAAGGCAAGACAAATGATTCAAAACAAGTGAGCTAAGCAATTAAGAGCCCATGGATAACCATGGATACAAAGGGGTGCTAATACCTTCCCTTTGTATAACCTACCCCCTTACCCAAAATCTCTTAAAGGTC
Source organism: Vicia villosa (assembly GCF_029867415.1). Classification (NCBI taxonomy): domain Eukaryota; kingdom Viridiplantae; phylum Streptophyta; class Magnoliopsida; order Fabales; family Fabaceae; genus Vicia; species Vicia villosa. The sequence goes on from NC_081183.1 coordinate 74,434,604, forward strand.
TTTTTCTGTTTCTTTTATAAACCTTTCCTTAATTGCATAAAATAAAAGTCGGTGGCGACTCTCTGATTTTCAACATTCACAAACAAAAGAAGAGTCAGTTCATATATCTCTCACGAGAGGTATAGTAAAAAACCGAGGGCGACAGAACTGGCGACTCTGCTGGGATATTCAAAAACAAACTGTTTTCAAAAAGGGGTTACCTTAGAGTTTAGATCACTTCGATGTTTTCAATTGCTTGTCTTGATTGTTCTACTTTTCAAAGGTTGGTTTTAGGTATTTACTTGTGTGAAAGATTCTAACCCGAATCTCGAGATACCTTAAGTATGTGACAATAGACCAAGTAAACTGTACGGCATGTACCGATACAGTTGATGTGGTAGTCACCGTTAGTGCGACACTTTGGTCTGTACTGATATCCCTTGAAAACGATCAAGGAGTATGTTAGGCTTCCGAAATGTCATTAAACACTAATTTGTCTTAGAACCTTTAGTTGCACTTGACTTGTGGCCTAATAAGTGACTAGCTTTGAAATTGATCGAAGTTAGTTATCCTCGAGGAATATTTTTGATCGGCCGACCGAGCGCCATATTGAGATGTTGTCTCCAAGGATCATAGAACCGGAATACTATTTTAGGACAAGTTTTAACCAACTCAACTTCAGTGGGGAGGGTATCACCTATCAAACTTCATGCAAGCCTTTAAACCTAAGGCTATTGTTTGATTTGTTTGTGTGTGCCACATGTTTGACATCATAACATCATAAGCATCATAAACATATCATTTTCTCACTAATCATTTCAAGGATCGAAGAGTTTACCTTTGTTCTGTTGTTGCAGGTAATGGCTCCCGCTACCAGAGATTATATCTGGACCATTATCTCAACAGTACCATCTGAACTTAAGGACTTAATATCAGAATTTCCTAGAAATGCTCAATTCACCGAAAAGCACGGTCACCTACTCCATTTGGTTACCTCAAAATTTGAAGAAGACATGATACGAGTTCTATTCCAGTTCTTTGATCCCGAGCATCATTGTTTTACCTTTCCTGATTACCAGTTAGTACCCACTTTGGAAGAGTTCTCTGAACTAATTGGATTACCTATTCGAGATCAATTACCTTTCACTGGTTTAGAAAAGATTCCAAAACCTGAAATCATTGCTGCTGCCTTACATTTGCGAAAGTCAGAAATCGAGTCCAATTGGGAAACAAAGAGTGGAGTCAAGGGTTTGCTTGCTAAGTTCTTAATGGAAAAGGCTCGATTACTACTAAAAAACATAAGTTACCTAGCTTTTGAGGAAGTTGTGGCTCTTTTGATTTATGGGTTGGTTCTATTCCCTAACCCTGACTAGTTCATAAGTGTACACATTATCAACATTTTCCTAACCCGTAACCCGGTACCTACTTTACTGGGAGACATTCTACATTCTCTACACACTCGTACCATGAAGAAACGAGGAACTCTTATGTGTTGTGTACCACTACTGGCTAGATGGTTTACATTACACCTTCCCCGATCAGTGTTGAGAAATGAACAAAGGATGCAATGGTCTCGCAGGATTATGTCTTCGTCTCATTCAGATATCCGGTGGAACAACTTCTTTCAAAGAGACATTACTATCATTGACCATTGTGGAGAGTACCCTAATGTGCCACTCCTTAGCATCAAGGGAGCCATCACTTACAATCCCTCTTTAGCTTTGCGCCAATTCGGATATGCACGAAGAAACGGTCCTCTTGACATGATTATCCGTGGTATTATGTTTGACTACGAAGATGATTCCCAAAGACATCGACGAAGGTTTATACATGCGTGGGGCAGTGTCTACAAAGTAGAAAGTAAAACATTAGGACAATGGAATTCTATTCCTATGGAGCCTTACCTCAAACGGGTGCGTGCTCGTGCTCAGAAGTTCATCATGCCATATCCCGCTATTCTACCTGTGACTATTGAGCCAGAAGTCGAAGGGAGTAAACCTCGAGTTATTCTACATCTGGACATGCCAACTGACCTGGAAGAGCTGCAAAAATCTTGGGTTCAACTAAAAGAGGAAAGAGACACCTTTAAAGCACACTGTCAAGACTGTGAGAGGAAAGTGTTGGAGCTCACCAGACAACTCCAAGAAGAACAGCAGATCAACACATTCCTGGGTGCGAACAGAAAGCGTCCATGGGAGACCTGAGGGATCCTTCATTTTCTTTATTTTATCATGTAAGCCCGAAAGAGGCAAATCAAAAAAAAAAGAAAAAAAAAGAAATAATTGTTTGACTAATAAATGTTTGTTTCTTTTTTGTTTAAACAAATCTAAATTCCAAGATCCTTGAAAACATTGCATATGCATTTCATTCATAAACATTGCATAACAGGTTCACATGATGGGTTTCTCATCTCCTCGCTGTTTATTTCAGTTAGAAGAGATGGATTCCGAAACAAGCGTCAAGAATCTCGAAGCACAGAACGCCCAAGTTCAGATAGCAATTCTAGAGCTAGCAAAGGGGCAACAAGAACTGAAAGCCCTGATAATCAAGAAGAAAAAGAAGCCCAAAGGATCTGTAGGCTTGAGTCACCTGATAAGGAAGGTCAAAATCCCAGTAAAAAGGCCCAAAAAGCCACCGATCCCTGAAATAGTCAGTGAAGGTGAAGGAGATAATCACAGTAACCAGGGTTCTGCCAAACCCTCTCTCTCTTCTAATGAAGAAGATTATCATTCTGAAGACGAACAGGGTGATGACAAATACCAGCAGTTGGAAGAACGCATGAAAGCTATGGAGATACAAAAAATACCTGGTTTAGACTTCAAAGATCTTGGACTCGTCTCAGATATTGTTATTCCTCCAAAATTCAAAGTTCCAGTCTTTGCAAAGTATGATGGAGTTTCTTGCCCAAAACTACATCGGAGATCCTATGTAAGGAAGATACTACCCCATACAGCAGATAACAAATTGTGGATTCATTTCTTCCAAGAAAGTCTGTCGGGTACACAACTCGAGTGGTACTACCAACTGGAAAGTACAAAAGTTCATACCTGGGAAGATTTGGTTGCTGCTTTCTACAAACAGTATCAATACAACACTGACCTTGCACCAACCCGTACTCAACTGCAGGGCATGTCTATGGCACCAAAAGAAAGTTTCAAAGGGTATGCACAAAAGTGGAGAGATTTGGCTGGAAGGGTTCAACCACCCTTATCTGATCGCGAGCTGGTCGACATGTTCATGGGCACTTTAACTGGCCCTTTCTATAGTCATTTGCTGGGAAGCTCATCATCAGGTTTCACTGACCTGATATTAACTGGAGAGCGTGTCGAAAGCGGCATTCAAAGTGGAAAAATTCAAATAGGCTCCTCCTCTGGTACTACAAAGAGGCCCATCAGTGGGAGAAATGAAGTCAATACAATGCATAGTCAGAAAGGTCGCAAAAATGAGCATCACCAATCTATAGGGGCAGTTCTGATCTCCGCATCTGCACCTCAAAAAGATCAACCGCCGAAGTATACGCGTCAACCAGATGCACCAAGAAGAAATTTCACCAGAATCAATATGCCAATCTCTCAAGCATTGCAGCACTTGTTAAAAGCAGATCTGATCACATTGAAAGATCCTCCAAAGAATGTCAACACTTCCTCTCCAAGTTATCGCCCCGATGCCACATGTGCATACCATTCTAACTGTCCAGGACATGACGCAGATCACTGTTGGGCCCTGAAAAATAAAATACAAGACATGATAGATGCTGGGGAAATTGAGTTCGACCCTCCAGAGACTCCAAATGTCATCACTGCTCCTATGCCAAAGCACGACAAGACCATTAATGCTATCATAGACACTGTTTATATCTATGATGTGACCCTGATTGCTTTTATTGTGCACATCTACCTAATGGTTGTGAGAATCTGAAAATAGGAATTCAAAAGTGGATGGATCGCCGTATCATTATGTTTGAAAGGCTCCCTTCTATGGACGATTTATGCGAAGTCTTTTCAAACGGGATGAGAATAGAGGACGTCTCAGTGGTCTCTAACATACCATTGAAAATCCCTACCAAAGCTTCTTTCAAAATTCTGCTGCACCCAAAGTGGCATCTGTAATCATTACCAGTCCGACTCCATTTCCATACTCCTCAGACAAAGCTGTCCCGTGGAGTTATGACACTAATGTTTATATCCATGGAGTTAAGCAAGATACCTTGACTGAAGAGGCCATGAATTTTACTACTCCAACTGTTGATAATATTGTGGGTACTAGTAAGATTACGAGAAGTGGAAGGATATTTTCACCAGAAATTTCTCCAAATATTGCTACTAATCCAGTCCAGGTCCCAGTTCCTAATCAAGATATCAACGCTCGAGGCAAGGAGCCGCTAGTTGAACAAGTTCAAGTACCGGTGGAAGTCACTGTTAAAGATCCGTCGAAGCAAGAAATGGAGGAAATATTGAAAATCATCTGCAAAAGTGATTACAATATTGTCAAACAACTGGGGCACACTGCTTCAAAAATCTCAATGATGTCTCTGCTAAAATATTCAGAAGCTCATGCCAAAGCCCAGATGAAGTTCCTAAAAGCTGCCCATGTACCACAGGAGATTTCAGTCGATCAATTCGAAAATTGCATTGCCAATCTAACAGTGAATAATGGTCTCGGTTTCTCTGATGTTGATCTAACCCCTGCTGGAAAAAATCACAATAAAGCCCTGCACATCTCTATTGAATGTAACGGCACCACTCTGTCTCATGTGCTGGTAGATAACGGTTCCTCTTTGAACGTATTACCAAAAGCAGTACTGGAAAAACTTGACTTCGAAGGAATTGTGTTACAACCAAGCGATGTTGTGGTAAGAGCCTTCGACGGGTCAACAAGAACAGTGTACGGAAAGGTGAAACTCCCCATCCGAGTGGGCTCTCAGATCTTTGATTCTACCTTTTATGTAATGGAAATTCACCCAGCATATTCCTGTTTACTAGGACGCCCTTGGATACATGGGGCAAATGCTGTAACTTCTACCCTACATTAGAAGTTAAAATATCCAGTAAAAGGCAAGGTTGTCACAGTTTATGGCGAAGAAGAATATGTGGTTAGCCACCTGAGTAACTCCAAGTATGTTGAGTTGGATGACGAATTCATCGAAACTCCCTGCCAATCTTTTGAGGTGGTCTCTCCAGATGTCTCTACTGCCAAACATATTTCTGCCACTCCAACTACAAAAATAACTCCAACTATGGCTTCCCTCAAAGATGCCAAAGCTGTGATCGAAGAAGGTGGTGGCAAAGTATGGGGACAGCTCCTCGATGTGCCTTACAAGTTCGATAAGCTAGGTCTGGGCTATGCTAATGGAAATCAGAAGAACGATCAAAGTCCACGTTCTGGAGGATTAATGTCACATTTCATCAGCCAAGGAGTGAATGCTATTGAAGACGATGGAGTGGTCTTAAACCATATTATTCAGCAATATCCAAATGAAAGTCCACCTAGTCCAAAAGAAGTTTGGGATACACTAGGAGAACCAAGTGGCAAGTACGACTTTATGGTGAAGTATTCTGCTCCCCTGAGCTCGCAGATCGCTATTGAAGACATCACCCCAACTGGATGGGAGAACCATTTCGAAGACAATATGACATTAACAAGCCCTGACGCTCCTGAAGAAGCATGGGAAACACCAAATAATGAGAATGATTTCCTAACACAATACACTGCTCCCCAGAATGCACAAGTCTCCCTTAAAGACATCATTCCAACTGGATGGGACGATCTTATCGGGTATCTCGCTCAGCCAACAGAAGTATCTCATCTTGGGCTCTCGTATCCAGCAGAGTATCTTGCTTATCCCGAAGGATCAACAGCTCAGTTCCCCACCAAAGAAATCAATGTTGTGGAAGACGAAGAAGACAACTGCAACTGGAGCAGCTGGATACTCCCTGCTCACAACAATGGATTGAACAACTGGGAAGCTGAGGATGTGATCTCCTTTAATCAGGAGTAAACGCAATTTCCTGTTTTCGTTGTTTATATGTTCAAAGATAAAAATGGTTCCTGTACTATCGAACCATGAACTTGAAAGCCGTGTGCCTTGCCCGAAGCACACTGGTCCTTTTTATAAGGGTTTGTTATATATGATCATGTTCATTCAATAAAATCATGGGACGTTTGCATATTCAAATTTTTTGATCCTTTTTTCTCTTTGCTTTATTCATTTTCAAATAGCTATGTGTTCTTACACACACCCACATAATAAATGCAGATTCACATTCACATTGGATCCTGTTGATAACGATTCTGCTATTGCCAGTCATGACTTTGAAAATCCGATCTACCAAACTGAGGATGAAAGTGAGGAAGATTGTGAAGTACCAAGGGAACTTGCAAGGCTTTTAGAACAAGAGGAAAAGACTATACAGCCGCATGAAGAATCAATTGAGGTTATCAACTTGGGCAGTGACGAAGAAAAGAAAGAAGTCAAGATAGGGGCTGATCAATAAGACAGTGTCAAACAAAGACTGATTCAAATGTTACAAGACTACGTTGAGATATTCGCCTGGTCCTATGAAGATATGCCTGGCCTTGACATGGATATTGTGGTTCATCGCCTGCCAATCAAAGAAGGTAGCACTCCAGTTAAGCAGAAACTGCGAAGAAGTAGGCCCGATATGTCCAAGAAGATCAAACACGAGGTTGAGAAGCAATTCAATGCTGGCTTTCTGAAAGTTGTGAGTTATCCTCCTTGGATAGCTAACATCGTGCCTGTGCCTAAAAAAGACGGGAAGGTCAGAATTAGTGTAGACTACAAAGATCTGAATCGGGCAAGCCCCAAAGATGATTTCCCTTTACCTCACATCGATGTACTGGTTGACAATACTGCACAATGCAAGGTATTCTCCTTTATGGATGGATTCTCAGGGTACAATCAAATCAATATGGCACCCGAAGACATGGAAAAAACAACCTTCACAACACCTTTGGGAACCTTTTGTTACAAAGTAATGCCCTTTGGTTTAAAGAATGCAGGAGCAACATATCAGCGCACAATGGTAGCTTTGTTCCATGATATGATTCATCAGGAAATAGAGGTTTATGTTGATGATATGATTGCAAAGTCCAATACCGAGGAAAAACATCTGGGTCATCTGCACAAGCTGTTTGACAGACTCAAGAAGTACAGGTTGCGACTGAATCCAAACAAGTGTACCTTTGGAGTAAGATTCGGTAAACTCTTAGGTTTCATCGTCAGTAGCAAAGGTATTGAAGTTGATCCTGTCAAGGTCAAAGCCATTCAAGAAATGCCTATACCCTGTACCGAGAAACAAGTCAGAGGATTCTTGGGACATCTGAATTACATAGCCAGATTTATTGCCCATATGACTACTACTTGTGTGCCGATCTTCAAACTGTTGAAGAAAGATCAAGTTGAAAGATGGAATGACAAATGCCAATTAGCCTTTGATCAGATCAAACAATATCTCCAAAAACCGCCAATCTTAGGAAGACCTCTGATAATGTACCTAACTGTGTTAGAAGATTCAATGGGGTGTGTACTGGGGCAACATGACGAGTCTGGCCGAAAGGAGCATGCAATCTGCTATCTTAGCAAAACGTTTACCGATTGTGAAACAAGATACTCACTGCTCGAGAAAACTTGTTGTGCCTTAGCATGGGCGGCCCGCCGACTAAGACAGTATATGCTAAACCATACCACTTTCCTGATTTCCAAAATGGATCCTATCAAGTATGTGTACGAAAAACCTGCTCTCTCTGGAAGAATAGCAAGATGGCAAATGATCTTAACAGAGTATGACATCCAGTACACTTCACAAAAAGCAATCAAAGGGAGTGTGGTAGCTGATCATCTGGCTCATCAAGCAGTAGATGATTATCAAGCATTGAACTTTGATTTCCCAGATGAAGACATTATGCTAGTTGCTAACTACGAACAACCAGGACCAAAGGAAGGACCCGAGCCAGGATCCGGATGGACTATGGTTTTTGATGGAGCTTCTAATGCACTCGGCAATGGCATCGGAGCTGTGATCATTTCCCCTGCAGGAGGTTATACACCATTCACTGCCAGATTATGCTTCAACTGCACTAACAATATAGCCGAGTATGAAGCATGTATTCTGGGTCTCAAAGCTGCAATCGATCTAAGAATCAAGTTCCTGGAGGTCTACGGAGACTCGGCGCTTGTAATTTATCAAGTCAAAGAGGAATGGGACACGAAGCACCCGAATCTAATTCCTTGCAAAGAATATGTGCTGAGTTTGATTCCTTACTTTGAAGAAATCACTTTTAAACATATCCCGCGCGAAGAAAATAAACTCGCTGATGCTCTAGCTACCATGTCATCTATGTTCAAGGTCAGGTGGGACAATGAGGCGCCAATGATCACTATTTACAAACAGGATGAACTAGCCTATTGCAATGAGATTGATACCAAAGGAATGGAAGAAAAACCATGGTTCCATGAAGTAAAAGGATATCTCGAAGCTCAGGAGTACCCTGAAGGAGCATCCATTAACGATAGAAAGTTTCTAAGAAGATTTGCTGCCAAGTTCTTTCTAAGTAATGGAATCCTGTACAAACGTAATCATGACTTGACTTTGCTTCGTTGTGTGAACAAGAAGGAAGCAGAACAGATTATGGAAGACATACACGATGGTGCTTTTGGTACTCATTCAAGTGGACATACAATGGCTAAAAAGATCTTAAGAGCAGGTTATTATTGGTCTACCATGGAGACAGACTGCCATCGTCACTCCAAAACCTGTCACAAATGCAAGATATATGCCGACAAAGTACATGTACCTCCAGTCCCGTTAAACGTCCTGACAGCTCCTTGGCCTTTTGCAATGTGGGGTATTGATATGATTGGAGAAATCAAGCCTACTGCCTCCAACGGACATCGTTTTATACTAGTCGCTATTGATTACTTCACCAAATGGGTAGAAGCAGCTTCATTTGCTTCTGTCACCAAGAATGTTGTGGCCCAGTTTATCAAGCAAAATCTCATTTGTCGGTAAGGCATCCCTGAAAGGATCATCACAGACAATGGCACAAATTTAAACAACTGAATGATTACTGAAAATGAGCGTCTCGGTGGATTGAAAACCTGAAAAGGCGATCCAGGCAAAAATTAGAGACTAAATAAATATTATCCCGGTAGGCTGAAAACCTGAAAAGGCAACCTACGCAAAAGTTAGGGAATAAAGCGTACGACTATGTCCCGTTTGGCTACCCACTCACCTTCAAGGTTCAACACATCAAAGACACCAATCAATCCAATTACTTTCTTCCAACAAGTGAGGGATGAGATACTCGAAGACAGATTGGCAATAGCAGAGTTGAAACTTGACTGGATTGTTTTCACATACCTATTTCTCTTTATAAGTACTTTTCAAAGTTTTATGACAATTTCCTACTACTAGGATTTTTGTCTCCTTGTACTAATCCGCCTATTATGGCTCTCTTTCAAAATCAATACAGATCATGCTCAAAATCAATGTTTCCACTTTTTCTGTTTTGAATACGTAAACGTCCCAATGATAATTTTGAATGAACATATGTATTTGAATATGATTGATGTTCATAAGAAAGACAGGAATAGCATTCAGGTAATGTCCCAATCATCTGGACATCATCCCGAAACCAGCATCAGAAGAAAAATCCCCAACAGAGATGCATTTCTCAGCAAATTCCTCAATGAGATTTTTCTCTCCAACAAAGTGATTCGAGAAATCTTATTCCCCAGCAGGGCTGTTCAAGAGCGCTATCCCCAGAAGGTGTGGTCTCCACACCAAGGCTTGGTCAAATAGTGCATCGGAGGATTATGCATCTTTCTCATTCCCATTTTAAAAGGGCATCAAAATCAAAACTTTCAAATTACCTTTCATCCCCAAGCAGTAGTCAAAGATCCCTCAACAGAGCACCCTAGTCCGTAAGGAAGTCCCCCAGCTAAGTGTACTCGAACAAGATAGCAAAAATCATCAACAATCACAATGCCTTCGTTTTTAAAATAGCAATCAGGGATTTATTTTCCCAACCAGAAGTTTGATACGCTTTAAATTGCATAAGTCATACATCATACGCATATTCATACATAGCATATAATGTTTCATGACAAACGCATACATAACATGCACGATTCTGATTTGGATTGAGAATCTCAACATACACATTACATGCATCATGACATTGCATGTTACTAACTTGATTTTTTTCAGGTGGATGAATATCCTCAGCAAAGTTGTTCTCAATCACATGCATGTAGTGTTCCCCTGGATTCTATTCAGACAAACATTCCTCTCAGATATAATCAAACCAAAGATTCATTCTGAAGGGATCTCTCTTTTCAAATCACCTATCAACTCAAAAACAAGCAACACAGATCTAAGTCGATACCTCGGACGGTTCCTAGATGATCTACCTTCAGATCTAAGTCGATACTGTAACACCCCATTTTAAATTATTTAGTCGGTACGTTATTTTTTATTGCTTGTCTTTGTTTTGGGTGTGTGATCGAGCGCGTAGGCGGAGTACCCTTACCGGAACGGATAAATTAGAAATGTCGGAATAATATTAATTTAGTAATAATTGACTTGGGTAATATTATTATTAGTAATATTATTAATATTAATATTATTAATAGAATTATGAAAATTAAACTATTAATTGGCCAAGGGGTAGAATTGGTATTTTATAAAGAGGAGTTTAAGGGTCTAGTAGAGGAAGTTAGGTTTTGGGGGAAACAAAAGCCGTAACATTGAGGCAGAGAGAAAAAGGGAAGAGCAAGAGGCCAAGGAACAAGATTTCTCCATTGTTAAAGCTAATTTCGGAATCGAGGTAAGGGGGGAGAATGGGTTCATTGTAGGTGGTATAATTATGAGAGGGTGGTGAGGGGTCTTTTCCCTCATAGAGACTTCATATGTTAATTCTTAAATGTGTGAATCTGTGGTTGTATGATTGAATGGCAATGATAATTGTGTGAACGAATAATTCTGATATGAAATATATTATGGTTGTTGCTGCCATATTTCTTTGTCTGTGTTGCAATGATTCAGTTTAAAATAAATTGTGTTCTGGAAATTGTTATAACTACATTTGAAATTGTTCTGTCATAATGATGTTGCTGGAATAATTTTCTTGCTGGGTATTAATTTGGGGAGGAATTGTGACGAGGGTCACAATCTGTTTTCTATGCTTTTCATGATTTAATTAGTAGGTAGTTATATATATTATAATTTAATGGGATTGTTTGTTTTCTTAAGATACAGGAGTATTATTTCGGTTGAATTAATTAAGAGTAACAAGTGTTTCTTGTTATCTAGCCAATATCAAGAATTGACAGGGTGACCATGAAATAGTAAACCATGTACACTTCTATAATAATGAATGTTATAGGAATTTTGATATTATAATAAGATTACTTAATTTAATAGAAAGAAAAACGAGATTAGCTAGAAGATAATTAACTCTAGTGATATATATGGTTTACTGTTAGTACTTTAATTTCTTAGGTATAATTGTTTAGACTTTAACCTGTTAACAATTTAAATTATTAATCATAGAAATGTTGGTAATATAAAAAGATAACTGCAACTAATAAAAAACAAGATTAGCTAGAAATCAATTAATTCTAAAAAGTAGAACGTAATTGAAAAAAATAGTGAAACCACTGGTAGCAGCCAATTCAGGACTTTTAGCAGAAACTCTAATATTAAATAGCAGAATTTTAGATACATGTAGTAATAGTCCCATGACTAGCCGCAGTGCACATTATTAGACAGTCTGAGAAAAGTGAGACTAGTGATTTAATTAATTGCACATTTTGATAGAAAATTGGAATTTGTGTGTTATAACAGAATTTTAGTGATAGAAAAATAATACGAATGAAAGCGTATTATCGGTGTAAAATATCAGTACACGTGTGAATAGATAATTGATAAATTTATTCGAAATAATGTGATTATTTGTTGTGTGCTGTATTTGGACAGCGATTGTAATTCCAATAAGAATTACGGTAAGCGTTGCTTACGAGTGATCAAGAGGATCGTGGACCGGGCGGATCATGTAATATGTATATTGTTTATTTTTAATATGTATATTGTTTTTGGAGCATTGCATATCATAGCATTGAGACTGCTAGGTGAAAATCTTTGGTAGATGCCTAGTAGGTCCAGACTCACTTGTGGAGTTGTTGTGGAGATAATTCGTTGCTCAGTGGAGTGTATGCGAATTATCTGGATTCCTTTGTGAATCGAGTTCGATTGAATGAACCGTGTTTTGGTACCACATGCATTTGTGTCAAGTCATGGAGTCAAATTGTATTATTGTTTGTTTGATTGTTAAATTGTGATTATGTGATATTCTGTGATAGGTGTGAGTACTACTCCTTAGCATGTATTATTCACCGTTATTTGTTGAACGTAGTTCTCACCCCTTTCTTTCTTGTTTGTTGTGTCTGTGCTTCTTCGGAAGTACAGATAATTCAGGTACTTAATCTGTACGTGGAATACGTGTTGCTTGATCAAGTCTTAGGAGTCGCTCTGATACGTAACACGGGAATTTTTGGGAATTTATTTCAAATGTTATTTTATTGAATTTGTTATGTATCGCTTTTAAATTCTAATTTTTGGAGAACCACAAGCTAAAGTGGATTTTATTTGTTAGTGGCAAGTGTGCCGTGAATTGTTTTAAATAAAAACTATTTTCCGCTGTATTATTGATTTTTTTTGTGAGAAACGAATAAATAAAATATTAAGACTTTAGTTTCTGGTTTATTGGAAAAGTGTGACATTCCACTTGTGTTGAATTACTCTGATAATATTATTACTATTTTACCGTAATTTATGATTGGGAAAAGTGGGGTGTTACAGATACCTTGGACGGTTCCTTAAGACGATCAATCTTCAGATCTAAGCGGATACCTCAGACGGTTCCCACAACGATCAAACTTCAAAGATCCAAAGTCGATACCTTGGACGGTTCCTTCACAATCAACCTTCAAAGATCTAAAGCCGATACCTCGGACGGTTCCTTAATGATCTACTTTCAGATCTAAGTCGATACCTCAGACGGTTCCTCATAAGATCGGCTTTCAAAATCTAAAGCGGAAAAACTTTGGACAGTTCTGTAACGATCAGCCTCCTAGACTTAAAGCGGTAACCTCAGACGGTTCCGAAACGGTCAACGTAGAGGTTTTCAAATCCTTCATCAAGATATAATCAATGGATCCGTTCTGATGAACAAACCATCAATACATTCAATAGATGGCATCTGAAAGCCCATCTCAGGTAATGTTTCGATCTGCCAACAACATTTCTCAGACAAACATTCAAAGACAAATTCCAGCATCACTTCCGGTGGAGGTAAGTGCAAATTTTCAGGGCATCTAAATATTCAATCATCTTCTACCTTCAGATTCCAAACAGTCTCTTCAGGTTTAAGAAGATTGAATAGGGGCAACTGTTATACCCCAAAATTTGCCCGCATCTTTTTCAGAAAGAAGGCGACAGTCTTCTGTCTAAAAATTGGGAGTTTCATATAATCTTGGATTTCATTCCATAAATATCCTGATTTTATGAATACTCGGTTTTTTAGAATTTTTATTATACGGTATTTTGGCCCGCTGTTGAATTTATTCTTACACAAACGCCAATTACTGTTTATCATTTCACACACGCTGTTTATTTGAGATTTATTTGCAGATAAATAGTACTGACGCAATTGGTACAGAATTAAATTTTTGCAGGCGCAAAGTTCGGGGATTCAGACTGTACTGATAACGAGTAAATTTTTATTAATTTTTGTTTCCCACTAATTTTTGTACTATATTCTATTATTTTCAAAATCTTTTCCTCTCTTTTCAAATCTCTTACTTTCAAAATCAAATCTTAACTTTATTCTATATATCTCTTTTTTTGCAAACCCTACCATACACTTTCTTTCAAATCCTACTACCACTCAAATTTTCCTTTTTTTGTATGGAATCACTTCATTCCCCAACGTCTCTATCCTTATTTTTACTCTATAAATACCTCTCATTTTTTTCATAAATTCTCACATCAAATTTCAACTCATCTCTCAAATTTCTACATCATATTCATTCTCTCTTCTTCCCCGGCAAAAATGGCGAAGTGGATGGATACGTGTTTTCTTATGGTCATCACCGTCGTGGTGGTAATCATGTCCTTTTTCTGTCTGCATAGTCCTGAAAAATGCGGACCTGGATTGGTTACACTCCCGATCATCTATATGTTATTATTTATAGCATGGGTTATTAATCGTCATTTTTAAAGTTTGTCGTATCTTTTGTTTTCAAATAATGTACCGTTTATTTGTCGTACTGTTCATTATGTTATGTAATATTTGTACTGTCAATATTAAATGTCGTACTATCTGTCGTACTATAGTTTAATTATTAAGATAATATCTTGTGTGTTTTCTGCCAGTTAAATGTTTATTTTTCTGTGCGTTAAATATTTTTCAGGGTTATTATCGGTAATTTCGTTCGCGTACAATATTCTTTTATTTATTTATTATGTCTGTGTTTTTTCCAACAACTCACCATTAACACAACAAAAAAAAAACAAAAAGAAAAAATTAACTTTGACTGTTGAATTTTCACTTTAACTGCTACCTTAATGCCTGAACAGTTAGTTGACAGTCAAACCCGCTGACAGTGCAATTCTCCGTGTTTTGTACCTTCAATCAAATCAATCTTTTGCATTTCAAAATTGCAAGATTTTTGTTCTAGAAGTCTTCTGATAATCACATGATCAGCAGAGACTCAGCACTGCACAAAAATCAGGTACGCTTAACTGTCTCCTACGCGAACAGTCCCTAACTAGGGTTTTTGTTTTTTTTTTCCAGGAGAACAAGTTTTTTGAGACCTCAAATGGATTTCATGGACCTCCATATATCTCAAAGTACCACCATACAAATTTTCAAACTTCAATTCGCTCAGACGCACAGTCAGCAACTCAAACAGTCAACAGACGACCAGTTTGACCGAAAAGTCAACAGACAGTCAAAAATGAAATTTTTTGTCAACATCCATATTTTGTCAATTCATCATTTGATCATTGGTTGATCATAATTCATCAATGAAAGATCTAAAATCAACAAAACCCTAAGTTTCAAAATTAGGGTTTTCTCCTAAAAAGTCAACTGAACTTTGACCGGCCATAACTCTCTCCTCGTTCATTCAAAAAAATACAACCAAAGCTTGTTTTGAAGGAAATTCAATTATCTTTCAAATGCAATTGATCCCATGGCCATTGGATTGACCATTTGAAAAATATGAGCTTAGACATTACAGGTCATTTTCAAAGTCAACAAAAAGTGGTTTTTTGTCAAGGGCCATAACATCAAGATAACTTTTCCAAATGAAAAAAAGTTTCCAAAGTGGCTTGTAGAGGACATCTTGAGGTTTCTAAAAAGTACAAGAACTCCTTCATATGATAAAAATTGAGGGATTTATGCCTTGTTGAAGTTGGCTATTTTTTGGGAAAATGCATGAAATCAACATTGATCAAAAATGTTTTTTTTTCCAAAATGGGCCAAGTTTTCATGATCCAAGCATGTTCCCAATAATGTTAAGGGCCTCCCACGACCAACCTAAGGCCCATAACATTTTATTTCTTTTTTGATTTAATTTTATTTCATTTAAGATTAAATTGAAAAAGAAATGGTGCAAGATAATGTTATGTTGCTTTGTTCTTAAGCTAGAGCCCTCAAAATTGATTCAACTTTGCCACAAAGAGATGGTACAGCAGGCCTAGAGCAAGAGGGTGAAGAAAATCAAGCCATGGTTGCTTGAATTCAAAGCTTTATATTATTAAAAAAGTCAAAAATTCAACAAAGCACTCAATGCTTCTTAGCTTCAATTTGCAGCACTTCCTTGCTCATAAATAGCTCAAGACACTTCAACAAAGAGAGACACACACGAAATATAGCAAGAGTATAGCCAAGAAGTTCACAAAAGTTCTCAAAAAATATCAAAGCTTTGTAATTTTCATTTTCTATCTTCCAACCATTATCAATACAAAATAATCATTCTAATCATCTCCTGGGACCTAATATAGTAAGTTGGGATCATTACTCATGGTTACATGTTCATAAAACTCATGCTTTAAAAGTTACATATTCATGCATTTTTTCTAACTTTTGTGTCTCGTAATTAAACATGCTTTAATGCAAACTAACACTTCTAACAAGTTGCCAAGATGATTTAGGAAAGGTTTGAACACTTACATGCAAGTTTCCACGTAAGAATTCTCATGTACCATTATTGAGTTTTCAAGTATGTGAACATTCGAATACCATGTTCCATGCGTTTTTAGCCAAAACTAACGCCACCATCGTGTTCAGGAGGTCATTTTAAGTCGACCTGGGTGCCCCTTGTTTTTGTTCATGGTCGTTATTGTAGGTTTTCAAAAGCATGGAAATCTGAAGGAAAATCCGTAGGTAAGTTTGCAGGAAATTCCGCAGGTACCAAGGAAGAAGATGATGAATAGTAAAGTGGAAACTTTGACCAGCACGCGTGGCAGTTTCCCTCTTCCTCATTCGCCAGTCAGCCTGCGTGGGTCCCACGTTGGATTTTTAAATTCTGAATGATCACATGTTATCTCTCTATCCACGTGCACCATGTGTCTACCAATCTGAGCCATAGATCTCCACTAAAAACACATCAAACGCACCAGATCATGCATGAACATCATACTCCCTCATAGATCAAGCACACTTGATCATTTATTTTATATTTTATATTTTTATTTAGTTTTCCTTATAAAATTAATTTAAAATGGTTTAAAAAATCAAAAAAATATAATAAAAATATTTTTAGGTTTATAAAATAATCTATTAATTTTTGACATAAACATATTTTATTTTTCTTAATAATTAAAATATTTTTTTTAATTAATTAGTATATAGTTAAATATTTGCTTTTTAATTATTTCAACCAATCAAAAAAATCAAAAAAAAAAATTTCTTTTTATTAAATTTAGTTTATATATTATAGACTAATTTTGTATATGTTTAGAATTTTTTTTCTCTTTAAGTTTTAATTATTTGTATAATTGTTATATAATTATATGTTAATTAGCTTAATAATTTTCAAAACAATTTCAAAAAATTCAAAAAAATTAGTTTTTATTTTAAAATTAATTAACAAGCAATATGAACATATTTTAAACTTAATTTTTAGGTTTAAATTTTATTTCTACCTTTTTCTCATTTTAATTAAACTAATTATGCATTAATTCTAATTAAAATCAATCATACAAAAAATCCAAAAATATTTCTTTCATCTTATTGCAATTTAAATTCCTAGATAAAGTGTATAGGTTGTCAAAAATCATGTAAAAAGCGTAGTTTACATTTCCCGCACAATCAATGTAATAGCGTAGATTTACTTTCCGCATTTTACATTCCCGCATTTTAATTCCAGTACATATAAAACTGCGTGTATGTAAAAGATAAAAACTGAAGCGTTAGGTTACTAACTTCAAAGACAAAAAATATCTGAATCAAAACACAATCACACTTGCACCTCTTAGAGTAATCCCTCTGTTATTCTTTTCAAAAAATCAAATTCTACTATTTCATATGCAAAGTCGAACTTTTGTTTACATCCGATAAAAGGAGAATTTTCTAAAGGAAATAGGAAAAGACCTTATAAACTTAGGGTAGATCTCCTAATTGCTTGCTCAAATCAAAACAACAAATGTCTCATATATCATTATTTTTCAAAACAAAACTTTCAAAAAAAAAGATAATACTTGGTATATATCCAAACAAGGATCATTACGAAGTTAAAGCTCTTTTTTTCAAAAAACATATTTCGAAAGATAAAACACTTTGTATACATCCGTATAAGGATTATTACAAAGTCAATTTACAAAAAATGAATTTTAAAACCACATACAAGCATTTCAAGGCAAGACAAATGATTCAAAACAAGTGAGCTAAGCAATTAAGAGCCCATGGATAACCATGGATACAAAGGGGTGCTAATACCTTCCCTTTGTATAACATACCCCCTTACCCAAAATCTCTTAAAGGTCTTTTTCTGTTTCTTTTATAAACCTTTCCTTAATTGGATAAAATAAAAGTCAGTGGCGACTCTCTGATTTTCAACATTCACAAACAAAAGAAGAGTCAGTTCGTATATCTCTCACGAGAGGTATAGTAAAAAACCGAGGCCGACAAGTGCCCTATACAATTTCTAATTCTTGATAATTCAGTCTCTAATTCAGTGCCCTATTCAGTGCCCTATACACTTGATAATTCAGTGCCCTATACAGTTTCTAATTTCAGAAAACACTTGATAATTCAGTGCCCTATACAGTTTCTAATACAGTTTCAAATTTCAGAAAACACTTGATAATTCAGTGCCCTATGTTGCAATTTTGTAGTTTAGAGTATACCTGTTCACAATGCGGAATATGAGTTGATGCAGACGAATGTGGATCAGCAGGAGCAACAATAGAACCAATGGAACAGCCCATAGCACTTGCCATCAAATTAGAGATCTCCTCGTCGCTCATATGTGGGTTTTGTTGCTTCATCATTGTCTTAAATAGTGCCTTCATACCATCCATCTCCCTCTTCATGCCAGCCACTTCATCATTATGCTGCCTTTTAATAACCATAATTTCTTCTTTTCTTTTAAGGATGGTAGGTGTTATTGTTCTTCCATAGCAACGAACTCGTCCAGATTTTTCTTTCCCAAACAAGGAGTTAAATGTCTCAGATTCAGTTGAATTCTAAACTGATTCTTGAAGCTTAGACTAATTAAAAAATATTCACATTAGAAAATATTCACATTAGAAAAATAAATGATTAAAGGCAAATGTTGATTAAAGGCATAATCAAATAGAAAACTTACAATTACACTTGAAGTTTCCTCATCCGGCTGTTTTCCTTTTCGACTTTGTCGAGTCTCAATGAACATCTCTGCCTGGCTAACTTCCTTTCCGTCCTCTTTCTTAGCACGCTACATTGGTTGATAATAAACACATCAAAAGATGAATCACTCAACCAATACATAATTGTAAATTGAAGGATGTATAAACACCCTACCAGTTTTGCACGAATCCTCGCAAAGTTTGTTGGGCCCATCCGATGCATATACTTTTGCTTAGCTCTGTTCACAGCATTGATTTTGCTAATTTTCTACATTCAGAAACAGCAAAGTTAGGGACAACAAATGTTAAATTACAGAATTAAATATTAGGGACATCATTGATCATAAAATACAGCATTGCATGATATTTAATATAGGATATCAATTGCTAATTTTATCTTACTTGGATGTTATTGTTCTTCCAATAGGATATCAATTGCTTGAAATGAACTTCAGGTACGGTCTAGGGACGATGCTTCAATCTTTCACTCATAGTAGTGTACTTTAAAAAACAACTCTTTTTGAGATCTTTCTTGTAACGCCTCCAAGCATCATTTATGCGAGAGAAAACCTCTATACTTCCATTTTCAGGGATAATGAATTTATCCTACAACAAAAAAGGAAATTAGTGAAAAGTAAATAAGGAACACAAATAACAAAAAGATTCCCACAGTGACAAATTCCCACTTACAGTGACAAATTCCCATATACGGTCCTTGTTTGCTTTCTTCAAAGCTTTGAAGTTAGTATAAACTAAGGGACACAAGTCTGAATTCCTTGCGACAGTGCCAAGGAAACAACTCAAATCTGTCACGGTTCGATCATTGGGTCCAATAGGTTCTCCATCATCTTTTAAGACCACCTCTTCACGATCTGCACTCTTTCTATCATGGATTTTCAAACATTTAGTTGGTCCACGTGTCCTTTTCTTACTTGCCCCTGTGTTAGATAAAATATAATTAGCATGGGATATAAATTTGAATGAAACAATAATAAAGAATGAAACAATAACAAAGGATGACACGAAGCTTAGTACGTACCTTCAGTTTGTTTACTTCCATTTTGCTGAGTGTTTTCTTCTTCACCCATTATATTTTCTTCTTCCTCAAGATTCTCACATTCATCTTCTTCACTATTTTCCCCATTTTCTTTGAGAAATTCTTCAACTGATGTCGATTTACACATTGGGCTTCGTTTTGTCTTCTTCAAGCCACTTCCTTGCTCTGTCCTGGAATTTCCATCAACTTCTATCATTGCCCTTTTCATACGATTCTGGTTTGACCTTGAATCAGCAGTGTTTGCCACCCGTTTCTCCTTTGGTTGCTGCTTTGCACTTGAAGGATTCTGCTTTGTCGCACTTGAAGGACGTTGCTGATTCGCACTTGAAGCTTGTTGCTTAGCACTTGAAACTTGTTGCTTAGCACTTCCTTGTTGCTGCTTTGCACTTGAAGGATTCTGCTTATCACTTCCTTGTTGCTGCCTGGTTCTTGAATCAACAATTTCAGGCCCTGGTTTTTTAGTATGTTGCTGCCTGGTCCTTGAAGCAACTTCAAGCCCTGTTTTGGGAATCACTTGTTTGGGAATCACTTGCTGTCTGGTCCTTGAATCAGTACATTCAGCCCCTACTTTTCCGGGAGTTGTCTGCCTTGTCCTCATTTTGGTTGGATAAAACACATCGGCCGAACTATCAATCCTTGAATCAGCAATTTCAAACTTAGATAAATTGAAAAGTTCCCTAGATGCAGGCACAAAAGGAGGTAGGATGCCTACTTTATTAGGTCCTTCACGGTTATTATTTACCATCTCACATTTGATATCATACTTCTTAGCCAATTGAGCACTGAATCTAAATAGAGGCAACCGAAAATTGGCGGTAACTTGTTCACCCTTTTGTGCGGCAGCCGTCTTCTTTTGCAAGTTTGATGCCTTCTTCATTTTCTGTTAACATGGAAAATATTAAAAGAAACAAAGTTTAACCAATCAGCACTAATTTGCAATATTCAAACGGTTAACAATAAATCACTGATCAATATCGTGCATATGATATTCTTAAGCTAGAAATCTCATAGATCTATGACTAACTCAAAACAAATAAGGATCATATAGCCTAATTAAAAGTTTAATACTTAATAAAAAGGTTGCAGAGTTATATTAAGTAATATTAAAATCTTCTTTGTATCAATCAACACATGAACACAAACACTTATTGTTTGTTAACAGTTTCATAAAGTGAAAAAAGTTACACTCATTGGACTACTGGACATGAAGATAAAGTTATACATTCATTTAGTTACACAAATCAGTTACACCAGAAATGAAATAGATTAACATTAGTTACACAAATCAGTTACACCAGAAATGAAATGAAATGAACACAAACACTTATTGTTTGTTAACAGTTTCTTAAAGTGAAAAAAGTTACACTCATTGGACTAATGGAAAAGAGATGTATTTGTTCAATGCCATATCCACTCAGTTACACCAGAAATGAAATAGATTGACATTAGTCAATGTAATCAAATAGGGTATCATCATAATCAAAATCCTCTCCATCACTTTTAGCTTCATTCGTTTCATGAGGTGTTTCAGCTATTATTGCAGGTATGTCTTCCCTAACCCAATTTAATTCACCATCACCATCCCTATTTTCTCCACTAGAAGGTGTTTCAGCTTGTAAGTTTGACGGGTCAGCAATGTTAAAGAAATCTCGTGGAACTGTTTGCAAAGCATAATGCCGGTTTGGATCAAAAGGGTCTTGGACATAGTAACATTGATGAACTTGAGAAGGTAGCACAAACGGATCATTCTGATAAATTTTCTTATTGAAACGCACACAAGTAAGTCCGTATTTTTCTTTTTCAACCTCAAACCAATCGCACTTAAACAAAACAAAGTTGAAATTTCCATAGTAGTATAACTCAATTAGTGAAACTAAAGTTACGCCATCCTATGTGATGGGTTCTGTCCTAGGATTTCCATCCTTGGAGCTAGCAAAACTTGAAGTTAGTGAAACTAAAGTTACGCCAGAATTTTGAGTTTTGAGATTTGTATCTCGTTTCCTCGTATGGAACCTATATCCATTAATGACGTAACCTGGATACCTCTTTGCAACAAAATTAGGACCTCTAGAAAGTTTTTTAAGTTGTAATGGCACATCATCATTTTGGGCACGAGTTTTAAACCATTGACTAAATTCTTTACTTTGACTTTTGGCCTTGGTCCACTTCCTTTTGTTAGTGTTTGAATTAACACTTTGATCATGCTCACTACAAAAGTCAACAAATTATATGTTAACATATCTCTAATCTTAGGATTAGTAGATAAATACATAGGAGGACAAATAGTTATTGTACTACCTGATGTAAATTTGAACTTCATTGCAATTGAATAAGATGTATCGATGGGCATCATCCTTTGATTTCACATCAAGATTAAAGGGTTCACCTGCCCCCCCGAAAGGACGACCGACAGTTGTAAAGTAATCATCTAGATCTGTTTCAAGTGAATCGGTAACATCATAACTCCGACTCTTCCTATTCAACCTTGTATCTACATTGCTATGCAAATACCTTGAGAAAAATGTTATAGCTTCTTCAGCCAGATACCCCTCGGCAATAGAACCTTCAGGATAAGCTCTATTGCGGACATAGCTCTTAAGTTTACACAAGTATCTTTCGGTGGGATACATCCATCGAAATTGAACAGGACCACCTAATCTACCTTCATTTACCAGGTGAATAGGCAAGTGAACCATTATGTCAAAGAAACTTGGAGGAAATATCATCTCCAACTGACAAATTATCTCTGCAATCTCATCTTCTAGGTAATCTAAATCTTCCACTTGTATAACTTTCTAACATAGAGAGCGGAAAAAGGAACCAAGACGAATTAGTGGGGTTTCCACCTCCTTGGGCATTGTGCTTCTTACTGCAATTTGCAACAAATAGTGTAACATGAAATGCGCATCATGGCTCTTGTAACCAGATATTTTTTTGTCACCAACTTGTACACATTTTGAAATATTTGATGCAGTCCCATTTAGTAACTTGGCAGCCTTTATAACTCCACAAAAAATTGACTTCTCGTGCGGAGTCATTGAGAAACATGCTTTTGCAAACTCTGAACGTCCTCCACCAATCTTCCGTGGATGAAGTCTTTCTCTAATTCCCATTTCTTGCAAATCATAACGGGCTTTAATATGATCTTTTGTCTTCCCCAGGATGTCCAAAAGAGTTTCAACAATACTATCAAATATGTTTTTTCAATGTGCATTACATCTAAGTTATGGCGCAATGTATTTTGAGCCCAGTAAGGAAACTCCAAAAAAATTGACCTCTTCTTCCACGGGCCATCAACTTTCTTCTTTTTCTTCTTCCCGAATTCATTATTGAAATCTTTTAAGAGTTCAAGAATTTCTGCCCCGTTTAACATGGATGGTGCAGTCCTATGTTCTTCTTCTCCGTTAAATGATTTGACATCGTCTCTCCGAGAATGAGTTCTTGGTAAAAAGGTACGGTGGTCCATATAACACATCTTATGACTGTGTTTGAGGTATAACGAATTGGTGTTATAGTTACAACAGGCACACGCCAATTTCCCTTTGGTGCTCCATCTCGACAACATAGCATAAGCAGGGTAGTCACTAATTGTCCACAAAAGAGCTGCACGCATTTGAAAAGTTTGATTCATTGAAGAATCATATGTCTCTATGCCGGATTCCCATGACTCCTTTAGCTCCTCTATCAGTGGTTGGAGGTAAACATCGATATCATTGCCTGGAGATTTTGGTCCAAGAATCAACAATGACAACATTGTATATTTAGGTTTCATGGACAGCCAAGGTGGTGTGTTGTATACCATCATCAAGACAGGCCATGTACTATGAGATAAGCTCATGGTCCTAAATGGATTAAACCCATCACTCGTTAAGCCAAGTCTTACATTGCGGGGCTTACTAGAAAAATCTGGATGGAGCTCATCAAAGTCCTTCCACGCTTTACCATCAACAGGATGCCTCAATTTTCCATCCTTTGAGCGCTCTTCTGCATGCCATCTCATTGACTCAACTATCTTTGAACACATGAACAACCTTTGTAGTCTAGGAATCAATGGAAAGTGCCTCAAAACTTTTGCAGGAACTCTACACTAATTTTTTGGTTGCTCAGACTCGCATCCTTCAGTTGCAGCATTTTGTTTCCACCGTGAAGCTTCACAAATAGTGCAAGAATTGCCCTTTTCATGCTCCTTCCAAAATAGCATGCAATCATTTGGGCATGCATCTATCTTCTTATAATCAAGGCCTAAACCACTTATTATGGCTTTTGTCTTGTAAAATGATTCTGGAATGTTCAAATCAGGCATTGCTTCTTTTAATAATTCTAATAGGGCAGTGAATGACGTATTGCTCCAGTCGTGGAGACATTTCAACAAGTAGAGTCGAATCGTGAATGATAACGAAGAGAAGTCTTTGCATCCAGGGTACAATTCTTGTTCCGCCTCTTTAATCAAATTGTAAAACGTTCTAGCCTCGTCATTGGGACCTTCATGAACTCCGTGTGCTTCTTCCCTATCTCCATATATATCATGCAATAAGCCAGGAATGTCATCATGTGATCCCTCTTGATCTTCCATCCCATCACCAATTTCCATAGACCTTTGTAGTTTCTCCCCATGGTGCAACCAAACGTCATTACCGTCTAGAAAACCTTTGGCTATTAGGTGATCCTTAATAATATCCCTTGTTTTCTAATATATATTTTTACACTTAGCACAAGGGCATAGAAGTTCACCTCCTCGAGGTCTTCCATTAGTGAAGGCAAAGTCTAAAAATCGAGTAACACCGTTGATGTACTCTTGACTAAACCACGACAGTTTAGTCCACTCTTTGTCCATCACTTGATAATCTATATATTTGAAACACAACACATAACACATCCAAAACTAAATTCATACAAAAAAGTAATAACAGTACCAAAACATGTGCTGCAATGACTTTAATTTCCAAAAACAGAACCAAAACATGTTCTCTCATATGAGAGTAGTTTTTTATTTTCAAGAGATGCAACAAAATATAACAACAACTAGTAATATCTCTATTATTATTATTATCCTAACAAATCATGATACTAATGGGATATTTTATTTTGTGTCTTTCATTGAAAAAATATTACAAAAGCATGTAACTTGGCAGCCTCTCAAAAACAAAAACAAACTCACATATAACATTTCATAAGACTAATGAGGTATGAAAAGAACTAACATTATACCTAGTTGAAAGAATTATTGTCTATACATTATACCTAATTTACAACTAATTAGGTAAGCAAAGAACTAACATTCATATCAATCAGAATACATAAATTAAATAAAAAAGGTGTTGTTACCTGGGAGGATGAAATCTTCCAGTAATCTGAACTTAGGAGGGAAAAGATTAATCTGAAATTTTTATATTTGACTCCAAGTAGTAAGGAAAAGGAAAAAAAACGTCACACACAAAACACAAAAACCAACCGCACATTCAACAAAATCAAAAAAGAAAACAGTCCAGCATACATATATCAAATAACCAAGACAGTTCCAAAAAGAAATTTAACTCCAAACAGTTCAGAATTCAAGCAATAAATAGTCCTACATATTATCAAACTCAGCCTTACATCTACACATACAATAACAAGAAAAATCAAAACAAAATTATGCAACAGATCCGCAAGAAGCAGAATTCCTATGATAAACAGTTCCAAAATCAAGTTACCCTAGCTGCCATACATTCACAAACATGTTCATACCATCTACAAGAGCTCACAAAATCAGCCTAAGCTCATTCACACTAAACCAAAAATCAGCCCTGCATATCACAATTGAAAAGAAACCACTTGCATCAAAACAAAAAAAGCCATGTTCATACATAAAGCCATAAATCCAAAACTGAACCAAATCGGATTGCTGCAAACCAAAAACAGCAGAGTACACCCACCTTGACCATACTCTCTGAAATTAGACTGCGACAGAAATGATGACTAAAACGCATATATTAGTCCTATGAATAACATATGCAAGCATGAACATTACACAAGATGCATGGATGCAAAATTAAAACATACAATCAGTTTTAACATTGAATCCTAAAGTTATGTATTGTGGATTGAAAGTAGTTACTAGTTAGTCCCAAATCCCAAGCCAAGAATCAGTTATATCATTCTAGCAAGATTAGTTTTGCCAAAAAATCACTTTTCTACTTAAAGGTCATCAAACACAAATCATTCCGCTACAAACACATGTCAAAATCATCTCTAGCAAGATCTAATCCAACACATAGGAAAGCAGCAGCAAACACAAATCTAAGTGAGCTCAGAAACAAGTTAGAACACTGACCTTAGTGCCAAAAGGACCTTCTGGATGATCTGTTTCAAGAATATTCGTCACCTAAACAAACAAACAAAAAATACATAATTACAAACTTCCTTCAAATGAATAATCTATAGTATATTGTAGCATAAAGGATCCTCAGAGTAAAATTCAAAAATTAGGTTACACATACACATATCATAATAACAGATATTCTTCTAATAATCACAAGAAATTCAATTCAATTCATGATATTAAGCATAACTAGCATTCTGATTTCGTCCCAAACAGAAAATCAGTTTTAGATTTAACAATACTAACAGTCAAATAACGGAAATAACAGTTAACTTGAATCTAACATACTTTCTCAACCTAAATTACAGATCAGTTTTCAACCCTAACAAAATCTAACCTAAATCACCATAACAAAATCTAACCTAAACTCAGTGACTCTCTCAGTTTCAAATCACCATAACAAAATCTAACCTAAATAACAACAACAGATATAACAATGCAGAGATTAGGTCAAAATGAAGCCCTCAGTAGATTAGGTCAAAACAAAACATGCATCAAATCACACTATTCAAACATCACTAGTAGAATTTGTTTAAACATATATTAGGTCAAAAAGGAACCCTACCGTATTAGCCTCTAGAAGCTTTGGTACCTCACATGCAAAAAAAAATATATTAGTTCAAAACAAAATAAGAGGAGACGAGGGAATATGAGGAACAAGAACAGAGAAGAGAATCGTACCCAGATAATCGTACGCAGATGAATAGAGGAAGCCTCCAGAAGCTTTGGTACCTCAACTGCAAAACAAAATATATATTAGGTCCAAACAAAATCAGAGGAGACGATAGAGAAGTTGAGGAACACGAACGCAGAATCGTACACGGATTGAATTACAAACACATAAACCCTAAACCAACAGAAGATTTGGGAAAAGGATGAAGGGAAGAAGAGAGTCAGGGTTCGTGAGATGAAGAGAGTTAGGGTTCGTGAGATGAAGAGAGTTAGGGTTCGTGAGATGAAGAGGGTTAGGGTTCTTGAGATGATTGAGGTTAGTGAGATGAAGGTGAAGCAGAGATGAAGGCTGAGATGAAGGTGAAGTAGATAAGAAACTAACCTGTAAGCGATGGAGGTGGCGGCAGCGGCGCAGCGAGAAGCAGCGGCGCAGCGAGATGGAGATGGCGATGGAGGTCTTCAGATGGTTTTGTGAGATGGAGATGGAGAAACAGTAGTGTGCGTGTTTTTGTTCATGGTGTTCGTTTCAGATGCCTTTGTTCTTTCAGTTTTTTTCTTTTTTTTAATTAAAAAAAATAGAAAAGAAAATATTAAAAGATAGAGGGAAACTAAAAAAAAAGGAGGGAACTTTTGGAGGGGTTTTTTTGGGGCTTTGGCCACAGTTTGAACTACAACTCATAGGCCTCGGTTTTTTAATTGCGGCTTAAAATATCTAGCGTTATATAACCGTGGCAATTGAAGTATAAGCCACAATTTTACACTTCGGATTCAATATTCTATAACATACGTCTATGCTTTGATACCATGGCCAAATCATATATATGGCCACAGTTTCTGAGCTGTGGAAAATTTTAGCGTGGCCGTAGGCCAAAATTGTAGTAGTGAAAGCTCTGTCTAATTTCTCATAAATATGTTGCCCTCCATGGTAGAGAGGTCCTCTCCATGTGAATTTGGGGCCCTTGGTATTAAGATCATGAACTTTGCAACTAGTCATTCTGTCCCTGAATCTTCTACACCTACATCTTGAAGAAATAACCCCTCCTTTCTTCTCTTCGAGATGAGCAATATCATTAAAGTCGCCAGCTATTAACCATGACTCCTTCATTCCCACGACTATCTTCAACAAATCCTCCCACAACCTATTTTATTCATATCCTGTGGGCTAGCATAAAGAGCAGTAAAAAACCAATCCTCCCTCTTATCCCTGGTGACCTTCATGTGAATAAATTGATTTCTAGTCTGCAAAACTTACATATTCAAGTCATTCGTCTTCCATGCCACCACTATTCCACCCGCAAAGCCTCTATTGTCAACACTTTCCATTACATCAAAACCCAATTTCTTAATCGAACTATTGAGTTTCATGGGATTGCACCTTGTTTCCACCAATACCAAAACAGCTGGTTTGTAATTATTCACATAATGCTTACTTTAACGATAGAAGGAATTCCTAGCAGCTCCTCTGCAATTCCAAACCATGAACTTAGGATTTGTACACATCATAATAATAATAAATTAGCAGGGATGGTTAAACAATTAGTTAAGATTCACTTACTGTCTCCACATCTATTACCAGCTTCCCCTTATTAATATTCTCCTGTAACTCTCCTTCCCGAATCCTTTCGAGAATATGCGAGGAGTTTCAAGCTAAGGAATTCTCTAAAATTGTAGCTTGTAAATTGATGTCCGGAGGCTTCTCCATCTCTATAATATCAAAGTTTTATGCATGCATATCTGCCAAACCATGCTCACCACCTGTCGCACTACAATCTATTGTGTCCCCCACTTCCGCAATCTTTCCTCTTTGACTCTTTTGGATGATCATATTACTTTAGACTCAATCAAAAATATTTCTTTGACTCTATCAATGTTGATTCCTTGAACCCAAGTAAATTAACTACTCACAATTTTTTAAATATTAAAATATTAATAGAGTTTTATGATAGTGCACTGTCGGTATAAAGAAATGTTAATCGGACATCCAATCAGAATATTTTAAAGTGTCAAATCATAAAAATATTTTAAAAATTACAATCTAATTTGGCGGGAGACATGATTGTCATTGGTTGACAGTTTTAAAATAATTTACACTGAAATTGCACCATCCATTTTCTGATATTGTTAATTAACTTTTTTTTCGTTAATCAAATTTTTAAATTACTAATCTAAGCTCAAAATATTAATAAGGTTTTGTTTGTATTATTATTATTTTTTATTATATCTTATCCATCTTTAATTTTTTTTATCTAGCTTAAATTTTAGGGCAAATAATTAACATTACTTCTCTAAAAAGACGTTATGAGTGTGATGGATAGGGTCACATTAAATCAAAATCTCCAATTTGTTAAAAAAGAAATTAGTGGGAGAGTTATTTTTTATAAAATAATTTAAAAAATTAAATATAAGAAGTTATAAGAAAAAATATTTAATATCTTATTAACTAAAAACAATTAGTCAGTTGAATAAATAATTATATGAATAAATAAAATAATAAGAAATTATTAAAATATATTCAATTTTGACTCCAAAAGTTACTAAGTGACTTTAAAGCATATCTTATAAATTTATTTTATTTTATTAAAATAAGGGATAACTTCATAATTTTATTTTATATATTATTTATTTATTATCATCCATTCCACTAATTAGCCTTTAGATTTATTTTATTTAGTAGCTATGTAATTTTATAATTATTATTATTATTATTATTATTATTATTATTATTATTATTATTTTATATATATATATATATATATATATATATATATATATATATATATATATATATAGATAGATAGATAGATATAGATATATATTTATCTATTTTTTATCCTCCTCTTCCCTAACTAACTGTTAAATTTATTTTATTTTATTAGTTACTTAATATAAACTAACTTTCTTTCCCTAATTTCTTATATTTATTTTATACTTATTTAAGAAAAATTAATTTTCTCCATCTAACTTCTTATTTTTAAAATTAATAATAAGAGAAATTTTCTTCAGTATTTTTTAATATTTATTTTATTATTAATTTAATTAAAACTAAGTTTCTTTCTTTAACTTCTTTATTTATTATTATTCTATTTATTCAGTAAAATAAAGTTTATCCTACAAACTTATAGTAATAAACATTATCTTATAACCTTTTTTATTTATTTTATTTAATTTTTATAATTTATTATTAAAAATTAACATTTTCTCAATAATTTCTTATTTTTATATTTAATTAATAAAAGCAACATTTGTTAGTAATTTCTGGTATTTGTTTGACTTATTTAATTAAAATTAAGTTTCTTCCATTAACACCTATATTTAATATTATTTTTATCTATTAAAAAAAAACTACTTTATCTTGCAAACCTATACTAAACATTATTTTATTAAGGGTTACCTTAATTTTATTTATAATTATGGTTACTAGTTTTTTTTATATTCATTTACTATATTTAATATATAAATATTGAATCAACTATAAGTTCCTCGACTAATTGTTAATTATATGTGAAAATAAGAAAGACCGGGTCTTATAAATATTGAGTTTAATCTTCAATAAATTTATTTAAGAGTGAAGACCCATTTTGGTCCCTCACAAATATTACACGAGTCAAATTAGTCCCTCACAAAAAAACTGATCCAACTTAATCCCTTACAAAATTTAACCGGATCATATTAGTCCTTATGTTAATATTTTTCTCAAATCGGTTTTTTTTCTAGTTTTAAACTGTGACTGGATTGCCACGTTGGATTTTATTTATTTTTCATTTTGTAAATACTAAATTGATTTTTATTTTTAATTTCATTTTTAAACAATTATAAATTAATAATATAAAAAAGCCAAAATTGTTTCTTATAAAGAGTTGAACTCAAGCTCACGTGGTTAATCTTAAACAATTCTAAATTTAAAATAAAAAATACAAAATTTGTATCAATATGGTCTCGAACCTAAGTCTCTTCAGATTAAATGACAGACAATTTAATACAATAGAAATTGATTTGTCTATTTGTAAATGATAGTCACTTTACTAACAATAGAAATTGATTTGTCTAGTTGTTATTGATAGTCACTTTATTAACCGTAGAAATTGATTTGTCTAGTTGTAAATGATAATCACTTTATTAACAATAGAAATTGATTTATCTAGTTGTAAATGATAATCACTTTACTAACAATAGAAATTGATTTGTCTTGTTGTAAATAATAGTTGTTTTACTAACAATAGAAATTGATTTTTCTAGTTGTAAATGATAGTCACTTTATTAACGATAGAAATTGATTTGTTTAGTTATAAAGTGAAAATTATTTAACTTGAATAAGACTTGGATTTGAGACCTCATAGGTAAAAATTTATGTATAAAATTTGTTAATATTAGTAGATATCATGTAAATTACTTGTTTAAAAATTACTTTATAAGAAATAATTTTGGCTTTTTTGATTTATTCTTTGATAACTGTTTAAAAATGAAATTAAAAATAAAAATTAATTTAGTATTTAAAAAAAAAAATCTAACGTGTCAGTCCAGTCACGGTTTAGAAGTATGAAAAGAACCGGTTTAGAAGTAGAAAAAACCGATTTGAGAAAAATATTAGCAAAAGGACTAATATGACCCGGTTAAATTTTATAAGGGATTAAGTTGGGTCAATTTTTTTATGAGGGACTAATTTGACTCGTGTAATATTTGTGAGGGACCAAAATGGGTCTTCACTCTTTATTTAAATATATAATTAATTATTTTTTATATTATTATATTATAATCATTTTATATTAAGATCATTAATATCCCGTGCATCACGGGTCAACATACTAGTTTTATATATTGTATATAAGTACAATAAATATTACTACCAAACTATTAAACAAAATTTTCTTCTACAAGTGTAATATTCAAATACACCTTTTTTAACATCCGTAGTCTTATATTTAGAGAGTGGTAGCAGTAAGCATAATGAAGGAAACCAATGGTTAAAGTTGAATACAGTTATAGTAATTTGTTATCAATAAGAGATGAAAAACGATTGTTATTAATAGACAAAAAAAGAACCATACAATTAAAAAAGGAAAGAGACTTATTTAGACAATAGTTTGTTTGGTAATGAAGCTCTGGTATTCAAGTATAAATATTGTTTCAGCTTACTTTATCTTCAAATCAAACATTTATTAACGAGAAGTATATAAGTATATATATAAATAAGTAGATAGTCACAATAATAAAAGAAGACATGAAGAACTTGAGTATTGGCATGATTATTTCATTCCTATTTATAGCTTACTTTAGTGTAGTTCAAGCACACCTTGACATATCAAAGTATGGTGGAAAACCAAATTCAGATATTACCGAGGTATTAATTTTTTTTATTGAATTGATAATGAGAAAGCAATTATTATTAATTGATTGTGTGATTTTTCTTTGACAAAAAACAAGGCTTTCAAAAAAGTTTGGAGTGAAGCATGTGCATCAACAAGTGCAGTTAAAATAGTGATTCCATCTGGTAAATACATGACAAGTGGAATAGATGCTGAAGGTCCATGTAAGGCTCCAATTGAGATTCAAGTTGATGGAACAATTCAAGCACCTTCAGACATAAGTAAAATTCATAAAGGGATTGATCAATGGATCAGGTTTGGAACTATGGACCACTTAACCCTATCAGGAAAGGGAATTTTTGATGGTCAAGGTGCAGCTACTTGGAAACAAGGTGCAGCTGCATGGAGCAAAAATCATAAAGTTGATAAGAAAGTTTCCATGGTAAATATTAATTAATTGCCAAATAAATAATTGTTTGCTGAACATTTTATGTATAACTGAGTTTATTGGTTAATTTCAACAGAATTTGGGTTTTTATTTTGTTAACAACTCCATCATCACTGGAATTACATCTAAGGACAGCAAAAATTTCCATTTTATGGTTTACGGGTGCGAAAATATCACATTTGATGGCATCAAAGTTAGCGCTCCTGGTGACAGTACAAACACTGATGGAATCCACTTGGGAAAATCAACTGATGTTAAAATTCTTAATACCAACATTGCTACTGGAGATGATTGTGTGTCATTGGGTGATGGTAGCAGAAAAGTACTTGTCCAAAATGTGAATTGTGGACCTGGTCACGGTATTAGTGTTGGAAGCCTTGGAAAGTTTAAAAATGAAGATAATGTAGAAGGTTTTACAGTTAAGAATTGTACTATATCAGATACTGAAAATGGAGTGAGGATAAAGACTTGGCCATCTGGACCAGGAACAATTACTATTACTGATATGCGTTTTGAAGATATTACCATGAATAGTGTTAGGAACCCTATTATCATTGACCAAGAGTATTGTCCATGGAACCAGTGCAACAAAAAGGTAATTAATTACTACAAATATTAATCTTAACACATGTTTATTTCAAAATTGATGACTAATATTTTGTTCATTTCTTATATGGTACGTAGAATCCATCAAAAATAAAGATAAGCAAAGTTTCATTCAAGAACATTCATGGAACTACAAAAGCAGAAGAAGGTGTGGTTCTTATATGCAGCAGTGGTGTACCATGCGATGGTGTGGAGTTAAGTAATATTGATCTCAAATTTAATGGAGCACCAGCGAAAGCTGTATGTTCTAATGTCAAACCTAAAGTTTCAGGAAAAGCTCCTAAGTGTGAAGCTTATACTCCACCTCCCTCCTCTTGATAATTTTATTTTACTATTTCATTTTTTTTATTTATAAAGTACTAGACAAGCCATCCCTATAATGTTGAGGATGATGATCATTAGTAGTTTAGTCCTTTGGGAACAAATAAATTGACATATGTATTATAACTATTTTAATTCTTGTATAAAATTAAATTAACATTTATTGAGGAAAAAATTTATATTCTTTAAAGTAATATTTCTTTCCCACCAAGCATGCTGGTCAAGAATGTAAAATTTAGCTTAATTTTTTTATGCAATCAAATTTCTTTTAATAGCAAAGCAACATGAACGATATATTACTATAAAAATTAACATAAGTCAAAGATAATACACAAGAAGCAAAGAGCACTAAAAGTGCTCAAGAGAAAAAAGCGTGAAAAAAGCTTAGGATGAAAAATAACTTGAAAAGCAAAAACAAATCCATCAAACAAAAAAACACAAGACGAACGGACCATCCATTGTAACAATCCTAAAGCGACAAACATCAGAACTCCAAAGATAGCAAGCCAAAGGAAGGAAGACACGACCACTTGCACACAATACAAAGAAAAGGCCGGTAGTTAGTTACCCATCACAAAATTAAAGTCCTGTCTACTTTAGCGGGTCTCACTCCTTGTAAACTAAAGAAACAACGAAATCCGGAGCATGGGAATTATCCTAATTCCAAGCCAATTTGATAATCAAGGACATCTAGTGAGTAATCAACAAACTTTTCCAACAAAAATTAAATTTTTTTCGCATTTTCTAAATAGTTTAGGCCACAAATTGTCAGATCAAGAAGAATCCTAAAGACACATTCTTCATATAACTCAAATGGATGGTGGTAAGGCCCTGACTTCTTGCACAAACATAAGGACTCTATACTAGATTGCTGAAGCAACCTCACACGATACAAATAGATGATTAGCCAACTCCACCTGCCCCACACACATGATGCACCACCTATTTTGGATCAACTGCTAAGAAAATAACCACTTAGAAATCATTTAGTCATATCTAGCTTCCACACCAAAACATCTATCCAACCACGCTTAACCACACCCGAGATAAGATTGATCGAAACATCAAAGAGCTCCTCCTTCCAAACAAGACTCCAAACTCATACATCCTCTACACAAGAATCCAAAGAACCCCCACCAGATTTCTGCTCCGAAATGAAAAATAATTTCACAAAGTGTAAACATAAAAAGGTATTCCCCACCCTGACATCATGCCAAAACCTATTCTTTTGGGTGTCATGGACAAACTGTTAGAACAAGATTTGTTCTGATCAATATTCTTGTTTTGATGATAACAATGTATATGAATTTTGTATAAGATAATGTGGTACTCTAATCCTTTACTTTTTCCATTTCAGGAAATATATATAAAGAGTACGCACAAATCAGCGCCAGAAGCACTGACTCAGAAGGTTCAAGAATGCAACATCAGAACATGATCTCGCAAGACATCAGAAGATGGTCAAGCAGAATCAGAACATGGTCTATAAAGCATCAGAAGAACATGAGATCAGAAGCAGAAGCACTGAAGTTCTTATGGTATCACGCTCAAGCACTTCAAAGTTAGAAGACAAGAAGATGCTATGCACCAAGCTGTTTAACTCTGATTATTCAAACATTGTATCTACAAACATTAGATCAGAAGCAAGTACAAGATGACAGGCTACGCTGACTGACTAAAGGAACGTTAGAAGCTACAAAAGGTAAAGTCAGTAGAAGCAGCAAAAGCAAGGCTCGAGGTAGTTGACAAAAGAGTGAAACATTAAATGCAGAGTTGTACGGAACACGCAACGCATTAAATGCTCCCAACGACCATCTTCTTAAAACGCCTATAAATATGAAGTTCTGATCAGAAGCACAATATGAACAACTCTTGCAAAATACTGAAACGCTGTTGAATTCATTACTTACGAACTTCATCTTCAACCTCACTTCACTTGTAATATCTTAGTGAGATTTAAGCTTAGAACTTAAGAGAAATATCACAGTTGTGATTATAGCTTTCTAAGAAGCATTTGAATACTCTTGTAAACATTTATTTTATATTGATTTTTAAAAGGTTCCTAGAGTGATCAGTGAGATCAGTAGACTCTATAAGACTTAGAAGTTTCTAAGTGGTGTTTTCCTAGAGTGATCAAGGTGTGATCAGTATACTCTAGAAGACTTAGAGTGTTTCTAAGTGGATAACCATTGTAATCAAGATTTATTAGTGGATTAAATCCTCATTTGAGGTAAATCACTCTAAAGGGGTGGACTAGAGTAGTTTCATTAACAACGAACCAGAATTAAAATAATTGTGTTAATTGTTTTTGTCTTAAGAGTTTTTAAAGTCACACATATTTAAACCCCCCCTTTCTAAGTGTATTTCTATCCTTCAATTGGAATCAGAGCGCCGGTTCTAGGTGCAAGCACTTAACCGTGTTAGAAAAAGATTCAGGAAGAGAAAAACACCAAGTCTTTATGGTTGCTGAAAAAGATACATCTACATCTGGTTCTGTTGAACAAAACAATGTAAACAATGGCTACACTAGACCACCAGTGTTTGATGGTGAAAACTTTGAATACTGGAAAGATAGATTAGAAAGTTACTTTCTTGGTCTAGATGGTGACTTATGGGATCTTCTTGTGGATGGTTACAGACATCCTGTAAATGCTAGAGGAGTAAAGATGTCAAGACAAGAAATGAGTGATGATTAAAAGAAACAATTCAAAAATCATCACAAGTCTAGGACTATTCTGCTGAATTCTATTTCTCATGCTGAATATGAGAAGATATCCAACAGAGAAACTGCCCATGACATCTTTGAATCGTTGAAGATGACTCACGAAGGAAATGCCCAAGTCAAGGAGACTAAAGATCTTGCACTAATCCAGAAGTATGAAGCCTTCAAGATGGAGGATGATGAAAACATTGAAACAATGTTCTCAAGATTTCAAACTCTAACTGCTGGATTAAGAGTACTTGGCAAGGGATATACAAAGGTTGATCACGTCAAGAAGATCATCAGAAGCATGCCCAGAAGATGGGGCCCAATGGTAACTGCTGATTGAAGTCTCTTTGGAAGAACTGATCAACGCCTTGAGGAGTCATGAAATAGAGCTGGATGCTAATGAACCTCAGAAGAAAGGTAAGTCTATTGCATTAAAATATTTAAATAAAAAATTCACTAACACTTTTCAGGCTGAAGAAGAAGATTATGAAGAATCAGAATCAGAAGAAGAAGATGAATTGTCCATGATCTCCAGAAGGGTAAACCAACTCTGGAAGAGCAAGCAAAGGAAGTTAAAGAACTTCAGAATTTCCAAAAAGCCTGAAAGAGGAGAATCTTCTGGAATCAGAAGATCTGACAAAAAGAAGGTCACGTGCTTTGAGTGCAAGGAGTCAGGTCACTACAATAGTGAGTGTCCAAAGCTTCAGAGGGAGAAGCCCAAGAAGAAGTTTCAAAAGAAGAAAGGACTTATGGCAACTTGGGACGATTCAGATTCATCTGAATCAGAATCAAACTCTGAAGATGAGCAGGCAAACATTACGCTCATGGCCACTATTGATCATGGATCAGAATCTACATCAGAATCAGACTCAGACTCTGAAGAGGTATTTTCTGAACTATCTAGAGATGAGCTAGTTTCCAGCCTAACTGAAATTCTGGAAATCAAGGCTAAGCTTAGTATCAAATACAAAAAGCTGAGAAAGCTCTTTGCATCTGAAACTAAGAAGCTTGAATTAGAAAATTCTGAACTTAAAGAAAAAGTTTTAAAACTATCCAAAGATGCCGAGTCATCTTCTGGTTCAGAAAAGTCTATTCCAAGCTTGAACAATATTCTCAAGGAATATGACTTGAGTTTCAGGAAGTTCTTATCTAGAGGTATTGGAAGAAGTCAACTTGCCTCTATGATATATGTTGTTAGTGGAAACAAGAGAGTTGGCATAGGCTATGAGGGTGATACCCCATAAAAAATTGAACCTGTAGATTATATGAAAATCACATACAAGCCCTTGTATGATCAGTTCAAGTATGGCCACTCCCATGATATTAGGCTCACATCACATGCCAAAAGCTTTCACATTACACACATTAAGAAGCATTTGACACAAAATAGAAAATATCATGTTGCTCAAACTAAGGAATATCATGTTGTACCTCCTGTTGTTTATCATGCTAAACCCAAGTTCAATCAGAACTTGAGGAGAGCTAACAAGAAAGGACCCAAGAAAATGTGGGTACCTAAGGAGAAGATAATTTCTGTTGCAGATATCCTTGGCAGCAAAGAAGACTAAGCAAAACATGTCATGGTACCTGGACTCTGGGTGCTCGTGACACATGACGGGAAAAAGGTCTATGTTCCAAGACCTTGTGCTTAAGTCTGCTGGTGAAGTCAAGTTTGGAGGAGATCAGAAGGGCAAGATAATTGGCTCAGGAACCATAAGTATTTGTAACTCTCCTTCCATAACTAATGTACTTCTTGTAGATGGATTAGCTCATAACTTATTGTCCATAAGTCAATTAAGTGACAATGGTTATGAAATAATCTTCAATCAAAAGTCTTGCAAAGCTGTAAGTCAAAAGGATGGCTCAATCCAATTTACAAGCAAGAGAAAGAACAACATTTACAAGATTGATCTTCAAGATCTTAAGAATCAGAAGGTAACTTGTCTTATGTCTGTTAGCATAGAGAAATGGGTCTGGCACAGAAGATTAGGCCATCCTAGTTTGAGAAAGATTTCTCAGATTAACAAACTTAATCTGGTCAGAGGACTCCCTAATCTGAAATATAAATTAGATGCTCTTTGCGAAGCATGTCAGAAAGGGAAGTTTTCCAAACCTGCATTCAAGTTTAAGAATGTTGTCTCTTCCTCTAGGCCGCTAGAACTTCTGCATATTGATCTGTTTGGCCCAGTCAAAACAACATCTGTCAGAGGGAAGAAATATGGATTAGTCATCGTAGATGATTATATCCGATGGACAAGGGTAAAGTTCTTGAAACACAAGGATGAGTCTCATACAGTGTTCTTTGACTTTTGCAATCAGATTCAATTTGAGAAAGAATGTAAAATCATAAAGGTCAGAAGTGATAATGGTGGCGAATTGGAGAGCAGATTCTTTGATATTTATTTCAAATAAAATGGTATTTCCCATGATTTCACTTGCCCTAGAACTCCACAGCAAAATGGAGTTGTAGAGCGAAAGAATAGGACTTTACAAGAAATGGCCAGAACCATGACCAATGAAACCAATATGGCTAAGCATTTCTGGGCAGAAGCAATAAATACTGCATGTTATATTCAGAATAGAATCTCTATAAGACCTATTCTTAATAAGACTCCTTATGAATTGTGGAAGAACAGAAAGCCCAACATTTCTTATTTTCATCCTTTTGGATGTATATGTTATATTCTGAACACTAAAGATCATCTGAATAAGTTTGATTCTAAGGCTCAGAAGTGTTTCCTTCTTGGATATTCTGAACGCTCAAAAGGCTACAGAGTATACGATACTGAAACATTGGTTGTTGAAGAATCAATCAATATCAGATTTGATGATAAGCTTGGTCTTGAAAAGCCAAAGCAGTTTGAGAATTTTACAGATATTGAAATCACTAACTCAGAAGCTGAAGAACCCAGAAGCAAAGCGTCAGAAGATCAAGTTGCTGCTTCACTAAAGAATCTCAGAATTTCTGAAGAGCCAACTATCAAAAGATCTTCTAGACTCAACTCTGCTCACTCAGAAGATGTTATCATTGGGAAGAAAGAAGATCCTATCAGAACAAGAGAATTCCTTAAGAATAATGCACAATGTTAATTTGGTCTTGTATCTCTTATTGAGCCAACTTCTGTTGATCAAGCTCTAGAGGATGCTGACTAGATAATTGCCATGCAAGAAGAACGAAATCAGTTCATAAGGAATGATGTGTGGGATCTGGTTCCAAAACCAAAAGGATTTAACATCATTGGAACTAAGTGGGTCTTTAGAAACAAGCTAAGCAAAAAAGGAGAAGTTGTAAGAAATAAAGCCAGACTGGTTGCTCAGGGCTATAGTCAGCAAGAAGGTATTGACTATACAAAAACCATTGCACCAGTGGCCAGGTTAGAATCTATTCGCTTATTGATTTCTTTTGCCACTCAACATAACATCACTCTGTATCAGATGGATGTTAAGAGTGCCTTCTTAAATTGTTATATAGGTGAGGAAGTCTATGTCCACCAACCTCCTGGTTTTGAAGACTCTAAGTCTCCATAACATGTTTTTAAACTAAAGAAGTCATTATACGAATTGAAGCAAGCTCCTAGAGCTTGGTATGAAATATTAAGTTTTTTCCTTCTAGATAATGGTTTCACTAGAGGAAAAGTGGATACTACTCTCTTTTGTAAAACCTTTAAAAAGGATATTTTAATTTTCCAAATTTATGTTGATGATATTATCTTTGGAACCTCTAATGCTACACTTGGAAAGGAGTTTGCTAAGTCTATGCAGGCTGAGTTTGAAATGAGCATGATGGGAGAACTCAAGTATTACCTTGGGATCCAGATCAATTAAAATTCTGATGGAACCTATGTTCATCAAACCAAGTATGTGAAAGAACTTCTGAAGAAGTTTAATCTTTCAGAAAGCAAAGAAGCAAAAACTCCTATGCATCCAACGTGTGTTCTAGGTAAGGATGAGGTAAGTAAAAAGGTAGATCAGAAGCTCTACAGAGGTGTGATTGGATCTCTTCTATATCTTACTGATTCTAGACCTGACATTTTATTCAGTGTTTGTCTGTGTGCAAGATTCCAATCAGATCCTAGAGAATCTCACTTAACAGCTGTTAACAGAATTCTGAGGTATCTGAAAGGTACTACTAATGTTGGTTTAGTCTACAGAAGATCTGAAGAATACAACTTAGTAGGATTTTGTGATGCTGATTACACTGGAGATAGAGTTGAAAGGAAAAGCACTTCTAGAAGTTATCAATTTATTGGAAGTCACCTGATCTCCTGGTACAGCAAGAAGCAAGCTACAATTGCCCTCTCTACAATAGAAGCAGAATATGTTGCTGCTGCTGGATGTAGTACACAGATGCTCTGGATGAAGAGTCAGCTAGAAGATTATCAGATATATGAGAGTAACATTCCTATCTTCTGTGATAATACTTCTGGTATCTGTTTATCTATGAATCCAATCTTACATTCCAAAGCAAAACATATTGAGATTAAACATCATTTCATTAGGGACTATGTTCACAAGGGTGTTCTATCTTTAAACTTCGTTGATACAGACCATCAATGGGCTGATATCTTTACAAAACCCCATACTGAAGATAGGTTTGAGTTTATTCTGAAGGATATCAGTATGGATTTATTCGCAGAATGAAAGGAAGAGAAGTTCCGTTATATGGTTTAGATTTGAAATGATCAGTTTTAGTTTTCTTATAAGAAGTTCTGAAGTTGTTCAATTAGATATTCTGATTCTGTTATTGCTAACATTTCATATGTCTAAGTTGATTCAGAATCTCTTTTAAAGCAAAACAGCTGTCACCAGCTATTCCAGAAGTTGAACACATGTTCACTCTATTTGGAAAAGCATGCGTGCAGTTGATGAGACGCCGCCCTAGGTAACTGTGCAAATCATTTCAAATATCACGTTTTACCCTAACGTCACTAAACATTTAATGCATTTGATTTTCTGCATCTTGTAACTGTTCATTCTCAAAAGTTAATTGCATTTTTTTTTCAAATCCGTGTCTATTTGAACCGCCCTCTCATATCATTCTCTCTTTTATGCACTCATTCTCTCCATTGTTTATGCACTTCTGCAATATATTTGCCCTATTCTCTTACCCTAAAAAGAAAACCAAGAATCTCAGTAAAGTGTCAATGGCTGCTTCTTCATCTCAAATTGTTGGTTCTTCGTCTCAACAACAACAAGAACAAGAACTCATTCCTCAGATCACTTGCTCAATCCCTAGAGATCAGTTGGAAGTAATATGTGAACTGATGGTAGATGTTGATAATCTGGAAGAACATCAAATTCGTATCAAAGATAACATGGTGTTTCAAAAATGGTCGTCTTTGTTTCTTGAGTTCTGTGGACCGGTCTATCCAGACCTAATGAAGGAGTTCTGGGTTCATGCGTTCGTTATCCCCAAAGCTATTGTGTCGTTTGTTCATGGAAGATTCTTCTCCATCACGGAAAACACATTGAGAATGTTGTTTGACTTGATGAATGCTGAAGGTGAGACTGAAGCAACTTTAAGAACTGATTGGGATAAAGTTTACACTGAAATCTTTACTGATGGAAAGAAATCAACAAGAGTTAAGGATCTGAAGAACATATACAAGATATGGACAAAGATTCTTCTAGGTTGTTTTTACCACAGAAAATCAACCAGTTCTTCTAACTTCATCAATAGCAACCAACAATACATCATGTATTGTATTGGTACTCATAAGAAGGTTGATGTTACCTACATCATTTTCAATCACTTGTGGAATGTTGTTAAGGACTCTCGAGATGAAAGCAAATCAAAGAAGAAAGGAACTGTTATTCCTTTTGGAAGGATTATTACCAATCTTCTGGTACAAACCAAGATGGTTGAAGTGTTGGAAAATGCTGGAATTGTCAAAGATCTTTATACAATCAATGGGAGTATCTTGAATGCTACTTCTTGGAAGAAAATGGGTCTTATTCAAACTATTGGTACTGCGCCTAAACCAGATCCAAATGTTAGAAACAAAAGAGGTGCAGTTCTTGCTGAGTTCGATTTGTTCTTTCTCAATGAACAACCAAATATTAAGGTTCATTACCTTAATATTCTTAAACAAGATAGTTCTGTGGATACTAAGATGAAGACTAGTAGGCATAAGCTTCCGTCTACCAAGGATGGTGTTGTAGAAGTTCTACCAGAAGCTGCCTCTCAAAAAGAAAGAAGGACAAAGCATAAACAAGATGTTCCTTCTCTCTGCAAGGAGAAGAGCACTGAAGAAAAAGTTACTGAACAAAGTAAAAAAGTTGTTGTTGAAAAGGAAAATGATGAGAAGGAAGCTGAAAAGAAGAAAAAGAGGAAAAAGACTGATAAGACGAATGATGAAAAGAATAATGATGAGAAGGACGTAGAAAAGAAGAAGAAAAAGAAAGATAAGAAGAAGAAGAAAAAGAAGGTTGTTGAAGGAGAAAAGACACAGGCAGAAGAAGAGAAGAAGGAAGCTGAGAAGAAGAGAGTAATTTCTCTAGGCAAGCTGAAGGCCGTGTATGAGAAGAAGAAGCGAAAGAGACTTGAAGCTGATTCTGAAAAATTTCACAAGAAATCTAAAGGTGTGTCTATTTCTGAACCTGGTTCTATTCCGCTTGTAAGTTCAAAATCTGTACCAACAGAAGTTCTCCTTACCTCTCAACCAGAAATTCAACCAGAAAAAGCCTCCACCAAATCACCTTCAACCACCATTGATGAACTTGTTCTTGATGTTGTACCCCTTTAAACTCTCTTTCCCCCTCACACAAATATCTCCACTTCTCAACCTCCTCCTCATGCAAA
The DNA here is from genome assembly GCF_029867415.1 of Vicia villosa. Classification (NCBI taxonomy): domain Eukaryota; kingdom Viridiplantae; phylum Streptophyta; class Magnoliopsida; order Fabales; family Fabaceae; genus Vicia; species Vicia villosa. The sequence goes on from NC_081183.1 coordinate 74,477,780, forward strand.
TTATTCACCCGTTTCTTCAACTGTTCCCATCAACCCCACTGCATCAGAATCTCTAAATTCTGATTCATTAAAAGATTTATTCCGTGCTTGTAACTTCACCCCCAAACCTTGTCCTGACCTGGCCTTTGTCAACCTAGAATCTGAGGATGAAGCAGAATCATTGCTTTCTCTTGATAGAGAACCTGAACCCTACTTCATTCTGAACCCTGATTCTGCTTCCACTAGTTTCAAAACCCCCAACCTAGAACTTTCTGTTGGTGTAAGTTTTGAATTACTTAAGCTAAAGGTACAGACAGGACTAGAAGCCTTTAAGATTGAATATAATTCCAGGACGGATTCTGCTGCTACAAGAGGTCTCTAGAGATCTTTCAGAAGGGAGACAAATTCTGACCTTCTAAAGCTTTAGAAGAAGTGTGAAGCTGAAGCTCCTGGCCCTTGTGGATTTCTAAGGGATTTTGAAGACAACTATTTCTTCCCTATCAGAAGCTGGATACCTCTTGAGGAGAAGAAATTTGTTAATGAGCTCGAGGAAGTGCATCCACTTGCTATGGTTGTGTGGAAGCCTCATTATAATGTTCTGACTGGAGACTTTCAGTCGATATCCAACTGGCTCAGGGAGAATCCCTATGAGAAAGCGCCAAATATGGTATATCCAGAAGTTGAATACTCATCAGAACCTTCTGCTCCTACACCTCCAAAGAATTTGGCTGCAATTCTTCAGGCTTTAGAGACTTCAGAAGCTGAAATCCCTTCGCCTGTGTTTGTTGAAGATGCTTCTGAATCAGAAGCTGATGCTGGGAACCAAGTTTCTGAAACTCAAGATGCTGAGAATCATCCTGCTATGCTATCTCCTCTCAAGGAAAATCAAGCTGATGTTCTCATGGTCGATGCTGCTACTGAGACTCCTCTTCTGGACACTAGTGTTGATGCTTCTTCTGCTGGACCTTCTGTTCTGATGAACACCATGAAGGCTCTTCAACAGAATCAAGCTGATCTTGCTTCTCGTGTGGACAAGCATGAGGAAACTCACAATGAGTTCAGATCATTTATGAAGACACAGACAGAAAGCACTGCTGAGATTCAAAACCTTCTTGCCAAGATAGCTTCCAAGCTAGGCTAGTCGTAGTGTGTCTTAGTCTTAGATGTTTTCTTGTTTCTTGCATCTGTTTCTTGCATCTGCTTCTATCCCTTTTGTACCTCTGATATTTTGTTGATCAATGAAATATTATCTTCTTCACTTTATGTTGTTTTATCATCTGAATCTTTTTAAATGTTTTTTGATGTTATGACAAAAAGGGGGAGAAACATGATAATTGATTTGTTTTATTATATCAGTTGTTGGGATTAAGTCTCGACATTCCTAACATTATTTGCAAGTTCTATGTCTTTGAGATTTTGTTGCAGGATTGAAGATATTCTGAAAAAGCTCAACATAAGAAGCAAATACATGGGGAAAAGCAATTCTATAAAGAAGCATGTTCTTGGAAAATTGAAGCAAGCTTAGTGCTGTGAAGCTTCAGGATCAGAAGCAAGAAGAATATTCTGATATTCTCGTGGCAGAATATGCTCTGATACATTTTCCTCTCTCAAATACTCTGATACATATTCTTTTTAAGAATATATCAAAGTTTGCTCTGATACATGCTATTCATTAAGAATGCTCTCATACATTCTTTATTCTGATATTTTTGTCTAGTATGTTCTGAAACATTTCAGGATGTAAAGATGCTCTGATAATGCTCTGATACATTCAAGAATGTTCTGATTCAATCAAGCATGCGATGACAACAAAGAAGAAATTCAAAGCTCTGAAGTTGTCCTATGGAAGCAAGAAGCAGAAGCTCTAAATGTTCTGAAGTTCTAGGAAAAGTGAACGTCTCTACCGAAATGGAAAATACTCAGGGAAGTCTTTTAGTTATAAATTCTTCTAGTATTTATTTCAGGGGGAGATTGTTAATCTCAGGGGGGACATATTCAAACACTCTGATTATATGCTTATGCTATATCTATGTAATTGTCTTTGGTCATCTGATATTGTGATTGCAAATTCATATCAATTATATATGTTTTTGTCATCATCAAAAAGGGGGAGATTGTTAGAACAAGATTTATTCTGATCAATATTCTTGTTTTGATGATAACAATGTATATGAATTTTGTATAAGATAATGTGGTACTCTAATCCTTTACTTTTTCCATTTCAAGAAATATATATAAAGAGTACGCACAATTCAGCGCCAGAAGCATTAACTCAGAAGGTTCAAGAATGCAATATCAGAACATGCTCTCGCAAGACATCAGAAGATGGGCAAGCAGAATCAAAACATGGTCTATAAAGCATCAGAAGAACATGAGATCAGAAGCAGAAGCGCTGAAGTTCTTATGGTATCACGCTCAAGCACTTCAAAGTCAGAAGACAAGAAGATGCTCTGCACCAATCTGTTTGACTCTGATTATTCAAACGTTGTATCTACAAACATTAGATCAGAAGCAATTACAAGATGACAGACTACGCTGACTGACAAAAGGAACGTTAGAAGCTACAAAAGGCAAAGTCAGTAGAAGCAGCAAAAGAAAGGTTCGAGGTAGTTGACAAAAGAGTGAAACATTAAATGCAGAGTTGAACGGAACATGCAATGCATTAAATGCTCCCAACGGTCATCTTCTCAAAACGCCTATAAATATGAAGTTCTGATCAGAAGCACAATATGAACAACTCTTGCAAAATACTGAAACGCTGCTGAATTCATTACTTACGAACTTCATCTTCAACCTCACTTCACTTGTAATATCTTAGTGAGATTTAAGCTTAAAACTTAAGAGAAATATCACAATTGTGATTATAGCTTTCTAAGAAGCATTTGAATACTCTTGTAAACATTTATTTTACATTGATTTGTAAAAGGTTCCTAGAGTGATCAGTGAGATCAGTAGACTCTAGAAGACTTAGAAGTTTCTAAGAGGTGTATTCCTAGAGTGATCAAGGTGTGATTAGTATACTCTAGAAGACTTAGAGTGTTTCTAAGTGGATAACCATTGTAATCAAGATTGATTAGTGGATTAAATCCTCAGTTGAGGTAAATCACTCTAAGGGGGTGGACTGGAGTAGTTTCATTAACAATATACCAGGATAAAAATAATTGTGTTAATTGTTTTTGTTTTAAGAGTTTTTAAAGTCACACTTATTCAAACCCCCCTTTCTAAGTGTCTTTCTATCCTTCACAAACTTAACACAATATGAGAGAAACCATTCTGAGTTTTGATTTAGACGAGATCTAAGAAGAGAGACACCTCTCCACCAAGGAGACGCCCTCCTAAGGCCTCCTACTCTGACTCCCAAAGGGGAGTCAAAACCCAGGGAACCATACATAGGCTTGGCACTATCAACCCTAACCGACACCAAGTCCAAAAGAATCTTTAACCTTCACTTACTTTGAATGTCTTGATTAATAAATCTAATATTTTTCACCCCTAAACCATCTGCATTTTTGGCCTTACACATCTCCTTCAACTTAACACACACGACCATTGCTCGTCTTTTCAAGCCACCCTAGAAAAGATGCCTTTGCAAACGCAACAACTTCCTCCAAACCGAGATTGGAATCTTCACGAAAGACAAAATGAATAGAGGGATTAAGTTCATAACTGATCGGTAAAATAGAAAGTGTACTATTTTGCCTATGTAGTAATAATAGGGAAATTCCCCGAATGTCGATCTCAAGGACTGCGTAGTAATATTTAGTTCAAATTGTAGTTTAATCAAACAAAAACTAATGTTGGGGTTGTGTTTGCAAATTGTGACTAAACAATAATTAAAATAGTAGAAAAGTAAATTGGCTTTTTGACAAATATGAGTATTATGCCAGGGGTATAGTGTGTGATTGTTCCTGTAATAACCTTGGATTTAGATCTCTTCAACAAGTTCATAACCTTTAATTACCGCCCTTTAGATTATTTTCCTCCAAGTCCTTAGTGGGAAAACCTTTGAACATTCATCCTAAATCCTAAGTCCTTAGAGAATTATGATGAAATCAAGCCTTTATGTTATCAAGAGTTAACCGGCAACTATAGGGTATCCCTAGTCCTAGGTGATATCTACTATAGTCTAATCGTACAAAAACCTTAACAACCGTTGTCCAGCTGGTTGTTAACCGTAAATCAATCTTGTTGGTCCGACAAAGAAAGCATAAAAACCTTGTACAATTAAATTGAATAAGAAAACAAATCTATTGATGAACTCAGGAATTCAAAATCATTACAGAATCAAATCAGGGACACCCCCTAGCATTAGGGTTTAGTTACTCATATTGTTCAAAGAAAACAAAATATAAAATAGATACATTACAAGAATTAAGATGAAAGTTAATCTTCAGTCGCTTCCGTTCATGAAGACCTTCTTCTCTCCCAAACCCTTGTTTTCTCCAATCTTTAATCTTGTATTCTTTTCTCTAATCTGTCAAAAAGTCCCTTCTTTCTTGCCCTAAAGTTGTTTTTATAATCAATCTTTCATTCCGGTTGAAACCAAATGCCAAGAATACCCTTAATGATCCCATTTGAGTGAGGAAACTTATAAACATGTTTTCAGCTCGCGCTCATCAACACGGGCCGTGTTTCTGCACACGGGCGCCCGTGTTGATCCTCTGACTTTGGTTCAAACTCGCATTTCCAGCCACATTTCAACACGGGTGGCCGTGTTGATTAACACGGTCCGTGTAAGCCCTTAACTTCAGAATTTGGCTTTGTGTTCTTCATCAAAGTTGTAACCCTTTTCGTTAGCGAAATTTTGCTACCGGAACCGCGTCATTTCGAGTTACGAAGCTCTAGTTATGATCAAAATACTACACGCATATCACGGTGAGAAACATGCTGAAAATTTCCAGATCTCACACTTGCTAACACGAGCCGTGTCAGCCCGTGACTTTCATCTCTTTTGCATTTTCTTTACCACGCTTCATCCTAACATGGCCAGTTTCAGGTGACACATGTGGTCGTGTCAGACCTCATGTAGCTTAACTTTTCACTTCCTTCGAAACTCCCCTTTTTGTACTTTTTGGCATTGATTTGTCTCGATTTATTCCTTTAAGCCTGCAAACAGTAAAATACACAACCAAAGCATAAAATGTAGAAGAATGAAGTAAAATACTTGATAATATAAAGCAAAGACGACTAAAATCAACGGTAAATAAACGTGTAAAAACCACTGATCAGACTCCCCCAAACTTAAACCGTTGCTTGACCTCAAGCGACAATTACAAGAGAAAATGAACATCACAGCATACCGGTACTCATACGTGAGATTTCTGTTCCTTTTGATCAAGAGACTGTTAGTCCGACATTCACATGACGCGAAGAGTTTCTGCAAGAACATTTAAACTCTGAGCTCCCCTTTAGGATACCTCTCTAACTATGCTTTGTACTTAAGTCTCTTTCCGATTTTCCTCCTTTTTCATTAGGACAATCAAATTAAGGAAATGGGAATTTATGATGATCATCACATACACAAGACTAGTCAAGAATTCATTTTTTTTTTCCGGCACCAAATGAGCAGCATTTGCTACTTTTATTTACCGATGAAATTTTCAAACTTTGCAGTTATATACTGTCCTTATTTGGACGACGTTTGGGGATCAACCTCCTTTGGGCTGAATAACCGGGTGAGGGTTACCCAACTTAGCGAGCCGGTTGCCTTTTACCGCCTTTTCATCATCTGGTGCCAACTTTATTTGTTTCTCAACCAATCATACATGTATATGAATCTAAATTATGCTAGACTGTCAAAATAAACTACTCAAGGAGTACTTCTCAAGATTCAAGCACTATGGTACAAATCTACACGTTAGACTCGTCTCACTTTTTAGGGAACCAAGGGTGTTCAAACAAACCCCCTTTCTGTCACATTATTCCGAACTTCCTGCGCTCAACCAACCATCCCTTCATCTCTATATACTATTCCCGATTGCTATTTAGATCAGAAGCTCTTATGAACAATAAATATTTCGATCAAATTTGGGAAGAATTCAATGTATGGGTTTACACATCATAATAACAACATAAAAGAAAAATGCAAGAGTAAATCCTCCCCCAAACTTGAACTAAACATTGTCCGCAATGTTTAAGAACAAGCCCAATAGGGGTGACTCACAGAGGGTACTGCACTTTAGCTGACGCTTTCTAGCTTTCACCCAAAATTCCCTTTTTATTTCCTGAAAAACAAAACAAACACAAAAAGAAATTACGTTATTAAAAGCGTGGGTGGCCTCCCACGAAGCGCTTCGTTTAACGTCGCATGGCTCGACGGTCCATTCCCCTTGTTAGGGTGGCATATATGACACAAAGAACACATCATCTTTTTTCTTTCTTTTGTTTGGTAGCAATCCCATGAACTTAAAGTACTGATGATGTTGCTGCCAAATCCTTTTTAGCTTGATTTTATTGAACAAGGCATAAATGTCTTCCAATACTTTGTCAATTTCTTGTCTTTCATCTGCCTTGTTGTAAAAATAATTCTTAGGGATACTCTTTTGTTGAAGATTTTCTTGTTGGATAACCACATCTTCACAAATTGTTAAATTTGTGGTTTCATCCAAAACTCGATCATCTTCAAGTTTCCTTATGTCTTCTTCCCCATATTTCTTTTTTACCTCAAATTCTTCTATTCTTACTGCATCTTCTTCATCTGATGTTATGCATTTTTCTCCTGGTTCCACATACTCTTCTTCCAAGTCTAACTTTCTCCAAATAAACCTATCTGGATAAAAGTTAGCTTCCTTACATTCATTCATAAGGATTCTTACCTCTCTCTTATATGCTTTAAAAATTTTAGTCGCCTCTTCCAAGGTGACTCCTGAATCAGGCGACCAACATGCAGGAGATACAGGTGGCAATGTCTCAAAACAATACATAGCTACAAAACTCAGACAATTTGTTACTAGCAAAGTATAGAAGAATTCATGAAGCAAAAATAATCTAACTTTATTTTTTTATTTTTTTTATGATAAAAACAAATTCAAATAAACAAAAACAAAAATAAAATTTTAGTTGACGAGCAACAAAACTTCAATTGAACTAAAATTAAAACTCTATATTTTGGCAGTCCCCGGCAACGGCGCCAAAAACTTGATCGGTAAAATAGCAAGTGTACTATTTTGCCTATGTAGTAATAATAGGGAAATTCCCCGAATGTCGATCTCAAGGACTGCGTAGTAATATTTAGTTCAAATTGTAGTTTAATCAAACAAAAACTAATGTTGGGGTTGTGTTTCCAAATTGTGACTAAACAATAATTAAAATAGTAGAAAAGTAAACTGGCTTTTTGACAAATATGAGTATTATGCCAGGGGTATAGTGTGTGATTGTTCCTGTAATAACCTTGGATTTAGATCTCTTCAAAAAGTTCATAACCTTTAATTACCGCCCTTTAGATTATTTTCCCCCAAGTCCTTAGTGGGAAAACCTTTGAACATTCATCCTAAATCCTAAGTCCTGAGAGAACTATGATGAAATCAAGCCTTTATGTTATCAAGAGTTAACCGGTAACTATAGGGTATCCCTAGTCCTAGGTGATATCTACTATAGTCTAATCGTACAAAAACCTTAACAACCGTTGTCCAGCTGGTTGTTAACCGTAAATCAATCTTGTTGGTCCGACAAAGAAAGCATAAAAACCTTGTACAATTAAATTGAATAAGAAAACAAATCTATTGATGAACTCAGGAATTCAAAATCATTACAGAATCAAATCAGGGACACCCCCTAGCATTAGGGTTTAGTTACTCATATTGTTCAAAGAAAACAAAATATAAAATAGATACATTACAAGAATTAAGATGAAAGTTAATCTTCAGTCGCTTCCGTTCATGAAGACCTTCTTCTCTCCCAAACCCTTGTTTTCTCCAATCTTCACTCTTGTATTCTTTTCTCTAATCTGTCAAAAAGTCCCTTCTTTCTTGCCCTAAAGTTGTTTTTATAATCAATCTTTCATTCCGGTTGAAACCAAATGCCAAGAATACCCTTAATGATCCCATTTGAGTGAGGAAACTTATAAACATGTTTTCAGCTCGCGCTCATCAACATGGGCCGTGTTTCTGCACACGGGCGCCCGTGTTGATCCTCTGACTTTGGTTCAAACTCGCATTTCCAGCCACATTTCAACACGGGTGGCCGTGTTGATTAACACGGTCCGTGTAAGCCCTTAACTTCAGAATTTGGCTTTGTGTTCTTCATCAAAGTTGTAACCCTTTTCGTTAGCAAAATTTTGCCACCGGAACCGCGTCATTTCGAGTTATGAAGCTCTAGTTATGATCAAAATACTACACGCATATCACGGTGAGAAACATGCTGAAAATTTCCAGATCTCACACTTGCTAACACGAGCCGTGTCAGCCCCGTGACTTTCATCTCTTTTGCATTTTCTTTGCCACGCTTCATCCTAACATGGCCAGTTTCAGGTGACACATGTGGTCGTGTCAGACCTCATGTAGCTTAACTTTTCACTTCCTTCGAAACTCCCCTTTTTATACTTTTTGGCATTGATTTGTCTCGATTTATTCCTTTAAGCCTGCAAACAGTAAAATACACAACCAAAGCATAAAATGTAGAAGAATGAAGTAAAATACTTGATAATATAAAGCAAAGACGACTAAAATCAACGGTAAATAAACGTGTAAAAACCACTGATCAGACTCCCCCAAACTTAAACCGTTGCTTGACCTCAAGCGACAATTACAAGAGAAAATGAACATCACAGCATACCGGTACTCATACGTGAGATTTCTGTTCCTTTTGATCAAGAGACTGTTAGTCCGGCATTCACATGACGCGAAGAGTTTCTGCAAGAACATTTAAACTCTGAGCTCCCCTTTAGGATACCTCTCTAACTATGCTTTGTACTTAAGTCTCTTTCCCATTTTCCTCCTTTTTCATTAGGACAATCAAATTAAGGAAATGGGAATTTATGATGATCATCACATACACAAGACTAGTCAAGAATTCATTTTTTTTTTCCGGCACCAAATGAGCAGCATTTGCTACTTTTATTTACCGATGAAATTTTCAAACTTTGCAGTTATATACTGTCCTTATTTGGACGACGTTTGGGGATCAACCTCCTTTGGGCTGAATAACCGGGTGAGGGTTACCCAACTTAGCGAGCCGGTTGCCTTTTACCGCCTTTTCATCATCTGGTGCCAACTTTATTTGTTTCTCAACCAATCATACATGTATATGAATCTAAATTATGCTAGACTGTCAAAATAAACTACTCAAGGAGTACTTCTAAAGATTCAAGCACTATGCTACAAATCTACACGTTAGACTCGTCTCACTTTTTAGGGAACCAAGGGTGTTCAAACAAACCCCCTTTCTGTCACATTATTCCGAACTTCCTGCGCTCAACCAACCATCCCTTCATCTCTATATACTATTCCCGATTGCTATTTAGATCAGAAGCTCTTATAAACAATAAAAATGTCGATCAAATTTGGGAAGAATTCAATGTATGGGTTTACACATCATAATAACAACATAAAAGAAAAATGCAAGAGTAAATCCTCCCCCAAACTTGAACTAAACATTGTCCGCAATGTTTAAGAACAAGCCCAATAGGGGTGACTCACAGAGGGTACTGCACTTTAGCTGACGCTTTCTAGCTTTCACCCAAAATTCCCTTTTTATTTCCTGAAAAACAAAACAAACACAAAAAGAAATTACGTTATTAAAAGCGTGGGTGGCCTCCCACGAAGCGCTTCGTTTAACGTCGCATGGCTCGACGGTCCATTCCCCTTGTTAGGGTGGCATATATGACACAAAGAACACATCATCTTTTTTCTTTCTTTTGTTTGGTAGCAATCCCATGAACTTAAAGTACTGATGATGTTGCTGCCAAATCCTTTTTAGCTTGATTTTATTGAACAAGGCATAAATGTCTTCCAATACTTTGTCAATTTCTTGTCTTTCATCTGCCTTGTTGTAAAAATAATTCTTAGGGATACTCTTTTGTTGAAGATTTTCTTGTTGGATAACCACATCTTCACAAATTGTTAAATTTGTGGTTTCATCCAAAACTCGATCATCTTCAAGTTTCCTTATGTCTTCTTCCCCATATTTCTTTTTTACCTCAAATTCTTCTATTCTTACTGCATCTTCTTCATCTGATGTTATGCATTTTTCTCCTGGTTCCACATACTCTTCTTCCAAGTCTAACTTTCTCCAAATAAACCTATCTGGATAAAAGTTAGCTTCCTTACATTCATTCATAAGGATTCTTACCTCTCTCTTATATGCTTTAAAAATTTTAGTCGCCTCTTCCAAGGTGACTCCTGAATCAGGCGACCAACATGCAGGAGATACAGGTGGCAATGTCTCAAAACAATACATAGCTACAAAACTCAGACAATTTGTTACTAGCAAAGTATAGAAGAATTCATGAAGCAAAAATAATCTAACTTTATTTTTTTATTTTTTTTATGATAAAAACAAATTCAAATAAACAAAAACAAAAATAAAATTTTAGTTGACGAGCAACAAAACTTCAATTGAACTAAAATTAAAACTCTATATTTTGGCAGTCCCCGGCAACGGCGCCAAAAACTTGATCGGTAAAATAGCAAGTGTACTATTTTGCCTATGTAGTAATAATAGGGAAATTCCCCGAATGTCGATCTCAAGGACTGCGTAGTAATATTTAGTTCAAATTGTAGTTTAATCAAACAAAAACTAATGTTGGGGTTGTGTTTCCAAATTGTGACTAAACAATAATTAAAATAGTAGAAAAGTAAATTGGCTTTTTGACAAATATGAGTATTATGCCAGGGGTATAGTGTGTGATTGTTCCTGTAATAACCTTGGATTTAGATCTCTTCAAAAAGTTCATAACCTTTAATTACCGCCCTTTAGATTATTTTCCCCCAAGTCCTTAGTGGGAAAACCTTTGAACATTCATCCTAAATCCTAAGTCCTGAGAGAACTATGATGAAATCAAGCCTTTATGTTATCAAGAGTTAACCGGTAACTATAGGGTATCCCTAGTCCTAGGTGATATCTACTATAGTCTAATCGTACAAAAACCTTAACAACCGTTGTCCAGCTGGTTGTTAACCGTAAATCAATCTTGTTGGTCCGACAAAGAAAGCATAAAAACCTTGTACAATTAAATTGAATAAGAAAACAAATCTATTGATGAACTCAGGAATTCAAAATCATTACAGAATCAAATCAGGGACACCCCCTAGCATTAGGGTTTAGTTACTCATATTGTTCAAAGAAAACAAAATATAAAATAGATACATTACAAGAATTAAGATGAAAGTTAATCTTCAGTCGCTTCCGTTCATGAAGACCTTCTTCTCTCCCAAACCCTTGTTTTCTCCAATCTTCAATCTTGTATTCTTTTCTCTAATCTGTCAAAAAGTCCCTTCTTTCTTGCCCTAAAGTTGTTTTTATAATCAATCTTTCATTCCGGTTGAAACCAAATGCCAAGAATACCCTTAATGATCCCATTTGAGTGAGGAAACTTATAAACATGTTTTCAGCTCGCGCTCATCAACATGGGCCGTGTTTCTGCACACGGGCGCCCGTGTTGATCCTCTGACTTTGGTTCAAACTCGCATTTCCAGCCACATTTCAACACGGGTGGCCGTGTTGATTAACACGGTCCGTGTAAGCCCTTAACTTCAGAATTTGGCTTTGTGTTCTTCATCAAAGTTGTAACCCTTTTCGTTAGCGAAATTTTGCCACCGGAACCGCGTCATTTCGAGTTATGAAGCTCTAGTTATGATCAAAATACTACACGCATATCACGGTGAGAAACATGCTGAAAATTTCCAGATCTCACACTTGCTAACACGAGCCGTGTCAGCCCCGTGACTTTCATCTCTTTTGCATTTTCTTTGCCACGCTTCATCCTAACATGGCCAGTTTCAGGTGACACATGTGGTCGTGTCAGACCTCATGTAGCTTAACTTTTCACTTCCTTCGAAACTCCCCTTTTTGTACTTTTTGGCATTGATTTGTCTCGATTTATTCCTTTAAGCCTGCAAACAGTAAAATACACAACCAAAGCATAAAATGTAGAAGAATGAAGTAAAATACTTGATAATATAAAGCAAAGACGACTAAAATCAACGGTAAATAAACGTGTAAAAACCACTGATCAGACTCCCCCAAACTTAAACCGTTGCTTGACCTCAAGCGACAATTACAAGAGAAAATGAACATCACAGCATACCGGTACTCATACGTGAGATTTCTGTTCCTTTTGATCAAGAGACTGTTAGTCCGGCATTCACATGACGCGAAGAGTTTCTGCAAGAACATTTAAACTCTGAGCTCCCCTTTAGGATACCTCTCTAACTATGCTTTGTACTTAAGTCTCTTTCCCATTTTCCTCCTTTTTCATTAGGACAATCAAATTAAGGAAATGGGAATTTATGATGATCATCACATACACAAGACTAGTCAAGAATTCATTTTTTTTTTCCGGCACCAAATGAGCAGCATTTGCTACTTTTATTTACCGATGAAATTTTCAAACTTTGCAGTTATATACTGTCCTTATTTGGACGACGTTTGGGGATCAACCTCCTTTGGGCTGAATAACCGGGTGAGGGTTACCCAACTTAGCGAGCCGGTTGCCTTTTACCGCCTTTTCATCATCTGGTGCCAACTTTATTTGTTTCTCAACCAATCATACATGTATATGAATCTAAATTATGCTAGACTGTCAAAATAAACTACTCAAGGAGTACTTCTAAAGATTCAAGCACTATGCTACAAATCTACACGTTAGACTCGTCTCACTTTTTAGGGAACCAAGGGTGTTCAAACAAACCCCCTTTCTGTCACATTATTCCGAACTTCCTGCGCTCAACCAACCATCCCTTCATCTCTATATACTATTCCCGATTGCTATTTAGATCAGAAGCTCTTATAAACAATAAAAATGTCGATCAAATTTGGGAAGAATTCAATGTATGGGTTTACACATCATAATAACAACATAAAAGAAAAATGCAAGAGTAAATCCTCCCCCAAACTTGAACTAAACATTGTCCGCAATGTTTAAGAACAAGCCCAATAGGGGTGACTCACAGAGGGTACTGCACTTTAGCTGACGCTTTCTAGCTTTCACCCAAAATTCCCTTTTTATTTCCTGAAAAACAAAACAAACACAAAAAGAAATTACGTTATTAAAAGCGTGGGTGGCCTCCCACGAAGCGCTTCGTTTAACGTCGCATGGCTCGACGGTCCATTCCCCTTGTTAGGGTGGCATATATGACACAAAGAACACATCATCTTTTTTCTTTCTTTTGTTTGGTAGCAATCCCATGAACTTAAAGTAGTGATGATGTTGCTGCCAAATCCTTTTTAGCTTGATTTTATTGAACAAGGCATAAATGTCTTCCAATACTTTGTCAATTTCTTGTCTTTCATCTGCCTTGTTGTAAAAATAATTCTTAGGGATACTCTTTTGTTGAAGATTTCTTGTTGGATAACCACATCTTCACAAATTGTTAAATTTGTGGTTTCATCCAAAACTCGATCATCTTCAAGTTTCCTTATGTCTTCTTCCCCATATTTCTTTGTTACCTCAAATTCTTCTATTCTTACTGCATCTTCTTCATCTGATGTTATGCATTTTTCTCCTGGTTCCACATACTCTTCTTCCAAGTCTAACTTTCTCCAAATAAACCTATCTGGATAAAAGTTAGCTTCCTTACATTCATTCATAAGGATTCTTACCTCTCTCTTATATGCTTTAAAAATTTTAGTCGCCTCTTCCAAGGTGACTCCTGAATCAGGCGACCAACATGCAGGAGATACAGGTGGCAATGTCTCAAAACAATACATAGCTACAAAACTCAGACAATTTGTTACTAGCAAAGTATAGAAGAATTCATGAAGCAAAAATAATCTAACTTTATTTTTTTATTTTTTTTATGATAAAAACAAATTCAAATAAACAAAAACAAAAATAAAATTTTAGTTGACGAGCAACAAAACTTCAATTGAACTAAAATTAAAACTCTATATTTTGGCAGTCCCCGGCAACGGCGCCAAAAACTTGATCGGTAAAATAGCAAGTGTACTATTTTGCCTATGTAGTAATAATAGGGAAATTCCCAGAATGTCGATCTCAAGGACTGCGTAGTAATATTGAGTACAAATTGCAGTTTTATCAAACAAAAACTAATGTTGGGGTTGTGTTTGCAAACTGTGACTAAACAATAATTAAAATAGTAGAAAAGTAAATTGGCTTTTTGACAAATATGAGTATTATGCCAGGGGTATAGTGTGTGATTGTTCCTGTAATAACCTTGGATTTAGATCTCTTCAACAAGTTCATAACCTTTAATTACCGCCCTTTAGATTATTTTCCCCCAAGTCCTTAGTGGGAAAACCTTTGAACATTCATCCTAAATCCTAAGTCCTAGAGAATTATGATGAAATCAAGCCTTTATCTTATTAAGAGTTAACCGGTAACTATAGGGTATCCCTAGTCCTAGGTGATATCTACTATAGTCTAATCGTACAAAAACCTTAACAACCATTGTCCAGCTGGTTGTTAACCGTAAATCAATCTTGTTGGTCCGACAAAGAAAGCATAAAAACCTTGTACAATTAAATTGAATAAGAAAACAAATCTATTGATGAACTCGGGAATTCAAAATCATTACAGAATCAAATCAGGGACACCCCCTAGCATTAGGGTTTAGTTACTCATATTGTTCAAAGAAAACAAAATATAAAATAGATACATTAAAAGAATTAAGATGAAAGTTAATCTTCAGTCGCTTCCGTTCATGAAGACCTTCTTCTCTCTCAAACCCTTGTTTTCTCCAATCTTCAATCTTGTATTCTTTTCTCTAATCTGTCAAAAAGTCCCTTCTTTCTTGCCCTAAAGTTGTTTTTATAATCAATCTTTCATTCCGGTTAAAACCAAATGCCAAGAATACCCTTAATGATCCCATTTGAGTGAGGAAACTTATAAACATGTTTTCAGCCCGCGCTCATCAACACGGGCCGTGTTTCTGCACACGGGCGCCCGTGTTGATCCTCTGACTTTGGTTCAAACTCGCATTTCCAGCCACATTTCAACACGGGTGGCCGTGTTGATTAACACGGTCCGTGTAAGCCCTTAACTTCAGAATTTGGCTTTGTGTTCTTCATCAAAGTTGTAACCCTTTTCGTTAGCGAAATTTTGCCACCGGAACCGCGTCATTTCGAGTTACGAAGCTCTAGTTATGATCAAAATACTACACGCATATCACGGTGAGAAACATGCTGAAAATTTCCAGATCTCACACTTGCTAACACGAGCCGTGTCAGCCCGTGACTTTCATCTCTTTTGCATTTTCTTTACCACGCTTCATCCTAACATGGCCAGTTTCAGGTGACACATGTGGTCGTGTCAGACCTCATGTAGCTTAACTTTTCACTTCCTTCGAAACTCCCCTTTTTGTACTTTTTGGCATTGATTTGTCTCGATTTATTCCTTTAAGCCTGCAAACAGTAAAATACACAACCAAAGCATAAAATGTAGAAGAATGAAGTAAAATACTTGATAATATAAAGCAAAGAAGACTAAAATCAACGGTAAATAAACGTGTAAAAACCACTGATCAGACTCCCCCAAACTTAAACCGTTGCTTGACCTCAAGCGACAATTACAAGAGAAAATGAACATCACAGCATACCGGTACTCATACGTGAGATTTCTGTTCCTTTTGATCAAGAGACTGTTAGTCCGGCATTCACATGACGCGAAGAGTTTCTGCAAGAACATTTAAACTCTGAGCTCCCCTTTAGGATACCTCTCTAACTATGCTTTGTACTTAAGTCTCTTTCCCATTTTCCTCCTTTTTCATTAGGACAATCAAATTAAGGAAATGGGAATTTATGATGATCATCACATACACAAGACTAGTCAAGAATTCATTTTTTTTCCGGCACCAAATGAGCAGCATTTGCTACTTTTATTTACCGATGAAATTTTCAAACTTTGCAGTTATATACTGTCCTTATTTGGACGACGTTTGGGGATCAACCTCCTTTGGGCTGAATAACCGGGTGAGGGTTACCCAACTTAGCGAGCCGGTTGCCTTTTACCGCCTTTTCATCATCTGGTGCCAACTTTATTTGTTTCTCAACCAATCATACATGTATATGAATCTAAATTATGCTAGACTGTCAAAATAAACTACTCAAGGAGTACTTTTAAAGATTCATGCACTATGGTACAAATCTACACGTTAGACTCGTCTCACTTTTTAGGGAACCAAGGGTGTTCAAACAAACCCCCTTTCTGTCACATTATTCCGAACTTCCTGCGCTCAATCAACCATCCCTTCATCTCTATATACTATTCCCGATTGCTATTTAGATCAGAAGCTCTTATGAACAATAAATATTTCGATCAAATTTGGGAAGAATTCAATGTATGGGTTTACACATCATAATAACAACATAAAAGAAAAATGCAAGAGTAAATCCTCCCCCAAACTTGAACTAAACATTGTCCGCAATGTTTAAGAACAAGCCCAATAGGGGTGACTCACAGAGGGTACTGCACTTTAGCTGACGCTTTCTAGCTTTCACCCAAAATTCCCTTTTTATTTCCTGAAAAACAAAACAAACACAAAAAGAAATTACGTTATTAAAAGCGTGGGTGGCCTCCCACGAAGCGCTTCGTTTAACGTCGCATGGCTCGACGGTCCATTCCCCTTGTTAGGGTGGCATATATGACACAAAGAACACATCATCTTTTTTCTTTCTTTTGTTTGGTAGCAATCCCATGAACTTAAAGTACTGATGATGTTGCTGCCAAATCCTTTTTAGCTTGATTTTATTGAACAAGGCATAAATGTCTTCCAATACTTTGTCAATTTCTTGTCTTTCATCTGCCTTGTTGTAAAAATAATTCTTAGGGATACTCTTTTGTTGAAGATTTTCTTGTTGGATAACCACATCTTCACAAATTGTTAAATTTGTGGTTTCATCCAAAACTCGATCATCTTCAAGTTTCCTTATGTCTTCTTCCCCATATTTCTTTTTTACCTCAAATTCTTCTATTCTTACTGCATCTTCTTCATCTGATGTTATGCATTTTTCTCCTGGTTCCACATACTCTTCTTCCAAGTCTAACTTTCTCCAAATAAACCTATCTGGATAAAAGTTAGCTTCCTTACATTCATTCATAAGGATTCTTACCTCTCTCTTATATGCTTTAAAAATTTTAGTCGCCTCTTCCAAGGTGACTCCTGAATCAGGCGACCAACATGCAGGAGATACAGGTGGCAATGTCTCAAAACAATACATAGCTACAAAACTCAGACAATTTGTTACTAGCAAAGTATAGAAGAATTCATGAAGCAAAAATAATCTAACTTTATTTTTTTATTTTTTTTATGATAAAAACAAATTCAAATAAACAAAAACAAAAATAAAATTTTAGTTGACGAGCAACAAAACTTCAATTGAACTAAAATTAAAACTCTATATTTTGGCAGTCCCCGGCAACGGCGCCAAAAACTTGATCGGTAAAATAGCAAGTGTACTATTTTGCCTATGTAGTAATAATAGGGAAATTCCCCGAATGTCGATCTCAAGGACTGCGTATTAATATTGAGTTCAAATTGTAGTTTAATCAAACAAAAACTAATGTTGGGGTTGTGTTTGCAAATTGTGACTAAACAATAATTAAAATAGTAGAAAAGTAAATTGGCTTTTTGACAAATATGAGTATTATGCCAGGGGTATAGTGTGTGATTGTTCCTGTAATAACCTTGGATTTAGATCTCTTCAACAAGTTCATAACCTTTAATTACCGCCCTTTAGATTATTTTCCCCCAAGTCCTTAGTGGGAAAACCTTTGAACATTCATCCTAAATCCTAAGTCCTTAGAGAATTATGATGAAATCAAGCCTTTATGTTATCAAGAGTTAACCGGTAACTATAGGGTATCCCTAGTCCTAGGTGATATCTACTATAGTCTAATCGTACAAAAACCTTAACAACCGTTGTCCAGCTGGTTGTTAACCGTAAATCAATCTTGTTGGTCCGACAAAGAAAGCATAAAAACCTTGTACAATTAAATTGAATAAGAAAACAAATCTATTGATGAACTCGGGAATTCAAAATCATTACAGAATCAAATCAGGGACACCCCCTAGCATTAGGGTTTAGTTACTCATATTGTTCAAAGAAAACAAAATATAAAATAGATACATTACAAGAATTAAGATGAAAGTTAATCTTCAGTCGCTTCCGTTCATGAAGACCTTCTTCTCTCCCAAACCCTTGTTTTCTCCAATCTTCAATCTTGTATTCTTTTCTCTAATCTGTCAAAAAGTCCCTTCTTTCTTGCCCTAAAGTTGTTTTTATAATCAATCTTTCATTCCGGTTGAAACCAAATGCCAAGAATACCCTTAATGATCCCATTTGAGTGAGGAAACTTATAAACATGTTTTCAGCCCGCGCTCATCAACACGGGCCGTGTTTCTGCACACGGGCGCCCGTGTTGATCCTCTGACTTTGGTTCAAACTCGCATTTCCAGCCACATTTCAACACGGGTGGCCGTGTTGATTAACACGGTCCGTGTAAGCCCTTAACTTCAGAATTTGGCTTTTGTTCTTCATCAAAGTTGTAACCCTTTTCGTTAGCGAAATTTTGCCACCGGAACCGCGTCATTTCGAGTTACGAAGCTCTAGTTATGATCAAAATACTACACGCATATCACGGTGAGAAACATGCTGAAAATTTCCAGATCTCACACTTGCTAACACGAGCCGTGTCAGCCCCGTGACTTTCATCTCTTTTGCATTTTCTTTGCCACGCTTCATCCTAACATGGCCAGTTTCAGGTGACACATGTGGTCGTGTTATACCTCATGTAGCTTAACTTTTCACTTCCTTCGAAACTCCCCTTTTTGTACTTTTTGGCATTGATTTGTCTCGATTTATTCCTTTAAGCCTGCAAACAGTAAAATACACAACCAAAGCATAAAATGTAGAAGAATGAAGTAAAATACTTGATAATATAAAGCAAAGACGACTAAAATCAACGGTAAATAAACGTGTAAAAACCACTGATCAATAACCTATTTCAAAAGGACCACCGTATCTCCAAGACTCACAATCTATTCCTCCAAGAGGCTAATATCTTAAAGACTAACTTAACAAGATCATCCCATGTCTCTTTTGTTTACGGGTTCGAACCTATAGGAATCTATAAATGATTGAAAGAGAGATAACCAACCTTACAATTAAGAAAGCCTTCTGCCAACTTCAAGAAAGGTCTACTCACATTAATCCCAAATAAACTACTTTTGGAAAAATTCACTTTCTAACGTTACTCTGATAATCAAAAGATTTTCAACAGAGAGGCATTAACTAGAATAGTATTTTACAATCTTAGGACATGTTTTTTAAGGATTATTTCAAAAAGGAATTTATTGCTCAATATTAATTAGATTCAATTTTTGATATTTTAAAAAATAATAATAAACTAAACTAATTTTGTAATTGTGATCATATGAAAATTATTTTTTCCAATAAAAAATGTTACTATATTTTATCATTAATCATCTTCATAATATCTATAATATTTTTAAAAATTAATATCAACAGACTGTGATACGATGTAAAGTATAGGTTAAACTAAATCTCTCTAGTTATTCATATTAGTAATTGAAGTATAATTTAAACGACTAGCATTTTCTTCATTTCTTGTATGGTGCAGAATCAATAAAATATAAAGACAAGCAAGGCTTCATTTAATAATATTCAGGGAACTACAAAATCTACATACAAAATCTGCATATGGAGTGGTTCTTATATGCAGACTGCAGTAGCTGTGTACTATGTGATGGTGCTGGATGTTCCAATGTCAACCCTATTGTTACAAA
Organism: Vicia villosa; assembly: GCF_029867415.1. Classification (NCBI taxonomy): domain Eukaryota; kingdom Viridiplantae; phylum Streptophyta; class Magnoliopsida; order Fabales; family Fabaceae; genus Vicia; species Vicia villosa. The sequence goes on from NC_081183.1 coordinate 74,497,681, forward strand.
GAAAAATGTATTCATATTCATTTTGCTAAATTTCTCGGTTTAATAGTATTTTTATTCATTTCTACTAATCTTGTATGATTTTATAATTTTAATCTTAATTCGATTTAATTTTTTAACTTAAATTTCTTTTAAAATTTAAAATCAATTTTCTTTTTATTATCATGTCTTTTTTTCATTACCATTTATTTGTCCAAAACCAAATTCAAAAACTCATTCACATTTCATTTACAATTCAATAACAAAATACAAAAAAAAGTTTCACCACTACATCATCAAATTCATGACATCATTCTACTTCTAAAAAAATACAACTTTTTTGCACCTCAAGAAATATCTCACGATTTCTTCTTCCATCCACCCACAAAATCAGCAAAAACTCTATCAGAATTATTCCCTTACCTCCTCTTTATTATCCAATTCTCATCCAAAATATATCTTATACCCTCAATCTCAAAGTCCTATAAATAAGTAACTTGTTTATGCAGAAAAGAGAGGAAGAAAATAAGTAAACAAACTCTGCTAAATTTGTTCAACACAAATTCCTCCAAACTATTTCCATACAACCTTTGATTGAACCTATCTCAATGAACATGCAAAAACTTCGGAGTTCAGACTACCACCAAAAAACCATAATAGCTCAAACTGACTGAAATTCTGGTATGACAGACTCAGGATGTCACAAGTGATGTCAAGACATCTGATCTGACATTAAGAAAACAGACAAGGTAGGAATACATAACACAGTGCAGAAAATAAAGAACACAACAGAATTGTTCACCCAGTTCGGTTCGAACAACCTACTGTGGGGGCATACCAAGCCAGGGATGAAGTCCACTATTAGCAGTATCAATTCAGAGCTAAACTCCCAGTTTACAACTCCTCACTTAATCACTACCCAATGACCCCTCTACCTAGGTTCTCCCTAGATATGGAATATCTTCATTCCACTCTGAATCATAGCAATGATGTCTAGCAGTCGACAGCTTAGCCACTGCATCGACGGCCTAATTACCAACAATCTAAATAAACAAGCAAACATAACTTGGAGTTACTTACAAGCTTTCTCCAAGAACAAAACTGCACTCATTGCTTCACAGCTTCTGAGTGAGTAAAATAAACCTCTTACCTACAGGCTTCGAGGCACAAATCAGTGACCATCCCAAAAACCGGGTGGTTCACTTACACGGCTTACCCTAAAAGCTACATCTTGTCAACACTCGGCTAGCTTACTTTATTAGGTTACAAAGATTCTATTTATAACCTATTCCCAACTAGACTTGGGCCTTCAATGACACCCTTATTTGCTGTTACAAATCAGCAGAATTCTTCTGCTAAAAGAAAGGTCTTCTATAATAAGTTTCCTAATTTATCTCCATAATTAGAAACTGCATAATCTTCAATATTTTGACTTGATTCTCTTGACCTTTAAACTTGCGCCACTTAGGATTGCATAATATTCCATAGAATATTCTGCATCTGTTGGGTACTTACTGAATCTTTATATTCCATCTCAGCAGGTGTGTGACAGCTAAATATAACAGCAACTACTGTCAAATACTGAAGTCATGACATCGAGCACGACATCCTGAAAACATCTACAAACTGGCATAACAAACTGTTTCTAAAATTGCTCCACAATATAAGCTCCAAGATATTCTCCACAAATATCTCCATAAAATATACTCCAAGTAACAACAATAAGTTGTTACACTTTTGCAACAGATGATTCTGATAAAATCTTTCAACATCTAGTTTCCTAAATGTTCTCCTTAGATATAGCTCCACATAGGATTCAATGTTTTAGGAATATTCTGTTTCGGTTATAACAGAATACAAACTGTCAGCTCAAATACGATGTCAGGACATCTTCTTCGACATGTTGTTCTAGCTGTTGAAACATTTCAACACAACATGTTTTTCCATTAAATAGAACTTCAACCTGCTTTCTCTTACAAGTTATCATTCTATTTATCCTATTGCTGCTAAATTTGTTTTACCAAACATAAAGTCAATCTGAAAACATCTATAATCTCCCCCTTTGGCTTATTTTGGCTGAAACTAATTTACATAACCTTTGTATTACAGAAGCATAAAAAATACAAGGGTTTAAACATTACAATTCAGTAGCAGCAATTTTGAAGTCTTCAGTAGTCATTATTTATGATGTTTCAAACTTTAGAAGTTACAGTCCTTGGTCTTCTTTTATGATGTTGAAACATCATACTAGGACATCTTTTTGGCAGGTACAACTCCAATGTTCTCTCTCTCTCTCTCTCTCTCTCTCTCTCTCTCTCTCTCTCTCTCTATCTCTATCTCTCTTTAGGATCCCACAGATCACACAAAGTTTCTCCCTCTTAAAAGTTGCTCTTTAGAGATAACATAACATAACCACTTCTCCCCCTTTTTAGCCATAATAAGACAAAGGCTTTGTTGAAGGAGAACTCACTATAGCATAGGAAACATAACATCACAGATATCATCTTCATAGAGAAGGAGAAAACTGAGGCTATCATGCACATGAGGAAGAAAATAGTAAATGCTCCTCCACAAACTGAGAACTATGCTACGACACAAATTAACACAACATCCTCTTTTAGAGCATAAGAAGATACTCACTAACGGAAATTTAAAAACTTGGATTATCCATTTACAGTCATAGAGAACCAGACCTCTATATTGGATAATTCAGAACACAAGAAACAATTTATGTTCATGACTCAAAACAAGACTCTAAACAGAAGACAGACAGACTTAGAATAGAAAACCTATTCAATGTCTTTGCGAAAACAACTGCAAAGAAGGACCTCAGACTAAACAATGTCTGAACACTACTCGTATTCCCTATGTTTGTCACAAGTTGACAAACATAACCTATACTCTAGACTATACTCATATTCGAAAGAAGGAAATGAGAGACTCAACCAAAGAAAAAATGAAAAAGAAAAGACTCTAGAAACCTGAGCAATTTAAATAACATACCTATACTTTAACAAATGTCTTGATCAAGAGATGCTATTTGAAGAAGAACTGCATCAGGTGGACTTGTGCAATGGTTGGAACATGCACTATATCAGAACAAGTGATATGAACCATCAATACATGTTTTTAGCTAATAATACAAAGAATGATCCTTGCTGGTTTTCAAGGATAAAACATGTCTTGAGTTATGTTCTGACATCTTGTATGACATTGTTCTTCTGGCTTAAAGATTAGTATTTGAGAGACTTTCCATTTGATTTGAAGCAGAATAACATTGTCCTTGCTGATCTTCATACTATCTTACTCCCCCTGAGATATACAAATTAAGGACATCTTTGATGTTCGTCCTTGAAGCACCCATCATTTGGAACTTGTCACAGTTTCCAAATTTAGAATCTTCAGTTTGCTTGCTACACAAGATTCATATTGCCACACTTTGCAACTTGAAGTAGAAGAAACTATAATTGTATAACCATAAGTCAATCTTCAGCAGATAAGTCAGAACCTTATCTTTCTGGTGTCTTCGACAGTAGTGATGATGTATTTTCATATAGAAATTTTTCTTCATCACATACTTCTTCTCTTCATACAGTTATTGCAAATATCTAGCTCCCATCAAGATATTTAATAGTAACAGTATGCTTCACCAGATACCATTGCCAACCTTCCTAAACTTGTGAAGATAACAGTGAACATTAACATTTAGTTCAAACTAGTCTAGGAATTCTTCATACAAATACTCAGCTCTTGGAAGAGTATAAGAATCTTGCATTGAGGCTGCACATCTAATAAGTACTAAGTCTCCCGTCAAAGTAACTATCAGTTATTCAGTTTGAATTGACTACTCACACTAGATCATTCTGATTGATTATCTCTTCACACTTATCTACTTTCCTCTTGGCAATAAAAAACACTTTCAAATAACTGAAGATCTTGAGATGATGTTGTGACATCTGATATGACATCATCCTTCATGGTTCTTGGTTAACATCTCTAACATCTAATTCATAGCACTTGGGGTGGAAACAATAAAGTGTAATTATCAGTAACACCCAGACATATCAAGGAATATAATAGCCAACATCTAAATAAGCTTTTCTTCAGACTTTCATTCTGATTTTGAGATGATGGATGCTATAGTCTGTACCTATAGAGGAGATTCCCTCATTTAGGTTTCTGGAGCAAACTCAGTTACGGCATAACACTGAATTAGTCAGATTCTTCTGAGCCATCTGACTTCCTTGATTCTAAATAATACTACCCTTTCTGGATAACAACTAGGGAAGTCAACATTCGTTACCATATTTCACTGTGGTTGAGACACAGTATTCAGCTCCAACAACCGCTCTATGGTTATGAATGGAAATCCACATATCTGGTTCCTTTGATCAGAGGAAGATACCAGATATAAGCTCATCTTGATTTAAACATAAAGGATCAGAAAGGAATACCTTCATGAGTCTTCTTTAGTACTGAGCTTCTACTTCTAAACTCCCATAAATTAAGATTTGGAGTAGAAGTGCATATTGATCATGTCCTGATCAACTTATAATCAGATGTCTCCTCTTCCAGATCAAGAGTAGGTTCCAAACTAATGTACTCACACTGCATTAGTTTAGCACCAGAACATCTGTTCTTCAACTGGTAGCTGCATACCAGTACTAATGTCCCAACATCCAGCAGGACATCTGTTCCTCCTTCTAGGAGCACTTCAGCCTTGAAACTCTTCAAGGTTCACACTTACAGATGATTATGAATATCATTGATCAGTTGATATTCATCAGCTCTAATAAACCATGCCATTATGAGTGGACTTGAGAGATTACTCAAGTATCTTTGACACTTTAATTATAGCTGTAAGGTTCTGCCATACATTCTATTGAATATAAATAACCCTAGAATCTTTATTTTACAATAGGGATTGCAAGAGGCTATACAGCGGAAAAAATAGACATACTTCAACAGAATTCACACACTGCTTACTCCATAATTTAATTGTAAGCATGAAATCCATGGATTGAAAGTAAATCAACCCTACAAAATGCTTGCTTCTCCATCAAGCAACATTCTAGACCCTACTTCAAACATCAAATCCTGATCATAAACCTTAATTACAGAGGTTACCTTATCAGAGTCTTCACTCCCGCATGAAGCTATTGATAATACTCTTCTATGTGTATAATGATTGAACAATGCAATCCAAAATCCTCACTCCCACATGAAGTTTCTGAATATATTCTTCTTGTCCAAGCATCATTATCTTCTTTCATCAAGAAGGTACAACGACTCTAGTTAGGTTGGTCTAGTCTTACACAAATAGGTCCATCCTCCACTTCAAGGGACCATACAATATGAACACTCCTTGTTCATAAAATCGTCTACCTTGTACACAACTAGAAAGTATCCCCCATGGATCTCATCCAGAAACAGACAGGATGCCTGCTCTGATACCAATTGAAATTCTGGTATGACAGACTCAGGATGTCATAAGTGATGTCAAGACATCTGATCTGACATTAAGAAAACAGACAAGGTAGGAATACATAACACAATACAGGAAATAAAGAACAAAACAGAATTTTTCACACAGTTCGGTTCAATCAACCTACTCTGGGGGCATACCAAGTCAAGGATGAAGTCCACTATTCGCAGTATCAATTCAGAGCTAATCTCCCAGTTTAAAACTCCTCACTTAATCACTACCCAATGACCCCTCTACCTAGGTTCTCCCTAGATATGAAATATCTTCATTCCACTCCCAATCATAGCAATGATGTCTAGCAGTCGACAACTCAGCCACTGCATCGACGGCCTAATTACCAACAATCTAAATACACAAGCAAGCATAACTTGGAGTTACTTACAAGCTTTCTCCAAGAACAAAACTGCACTCATTGCTTCACATCTTCTGAGTGAGTAAAACAAACCTCTTACCTACAGGCTTCGAGGCACAAACCAGTGACCATCCCACAAACCGGGTGGTTCACTTACACGACTAACCCTAAAAGCTACATCTTGTCAATACTTGGCTAGCTTACTTTTATAGGTTACAAAGCTTCTATTTATAACCTATTCCCAACTGGACTTGGGCCTTCAATCATAGCCTTATTTGTTGTTACAAATCAGCATAATTCTTCTACTAAAAGAAAGTTCGCCAATCATAAGTTTCCTAATTTATCTCCATAATTAGAAACTGCATAATCTTCAATAGTTTGACTTGATTCTCTTGACCTTTAAACTTGCGCCACTTAGGATTGCATAATATTCCATATAATATTCTGCATCTATTGGGTACTTACTGAATATTTATATTCCAGCTCAGCAGGTGCGTGACAGCTAAATATAACAGCAACTGTTGTCAAATACTGATGTCATGATATCGAGCATGACATCCTGAAAACATATACAAACTGACATAACAAACTGACATAACAAACTGTTGCTAAAATTGCTCCACAACATAAGCTCCAAGATATTCTCCACAAATATCTCCATAAAATATGCTCCAAGTAACAATAATAAGTTGTTACACTTTTGCAACAGATGATTCCTATAAAATATTTCAAAATTTAGTTTCCTAAATGTTCTCCTTGGATATAGCTCCACATAAAATTCAATGTTTTAGGAATATTCTGTTTCTATTATAACAGAATCCAAAATGTCAGCTCAAATACGATGTCACGATATCTTCTTCGACATGTTGTTCCAGCTGTTGAAACATTTCAACACAACATGTTTTTCCATTAAATAGAACTTCAACCTGCTTTCTCTTACAAGTTATAATTCTATTTATCCTACTGCTACTAAATTAGTTTTATCAAACATAAAGCCAATCTGAAAACATCTACACTGACCAAGCCTCATCACTCTGCATCTTTAACACGCCTTTAACATCTTTCGACATCACAACAGAACCAATCCCACCAACTTTCCCAAAAAAACCTACAAATCTTTCACAACCTGCCATTCATCAATAACTCACCATTTCATATTTACATTGTTCTCCTCCTCACCTGCAAATCGACACAGCCACAGTAACAACAATGTCATCACCATTAAACGTAAACCTATATCAGTAACATCATAACCACTGCATCACTGAACCAACATGCAACTTGCACAACTTTGACATCTTCAACACTACAACATCAAACTCAATCTACTCACAACAAAACAACAGAAAAATGCAACTCAAATCTTAAAATCCCTTCATAATCCATCATTAACAACTGAAACGCATATCACTCCATTTCAAGATTCCTGAATGACATCCATAAGCGTCGTTGCATCAATATCGTTCATCATCGACGTAGCAAAGTAAATCGGACCTGTAGCTGTTGTAAGTTATTAACAATAATTAATAATATGAGTGTTCCAAAATGACAAGAAAAATATGCTAGTGAATTTGAATTTTGAATTCGAAAGTTGGCAACACTTCATGAAGTGTTGCAGAATGAAAACATGCAACTCTTTGTAAATGTTGCAATAGGCCAAGCATTGTAACTTTTGTAAAAGGAATTGTTTCACCCAGGGTCGCTACCTTATGAAACAATACTAAAGTGGCCTATAAAAACCTCATTCCGGATTCAGAAATTAACAACCACAAAAATGTACATCATCTTCACTAAGAATTCCATACACTCTTTGCTACATTCGAGTTTTCGTCAGTCTTGCGCAAACTCGACAAAGGCTGAATTATCCTGGGTATTCCATGCACATAAACTCTAAGACAAATTTGAGAGTGCTTGAAATACTATAAGGAGAGTGATTCAATCACGATTCTAGCCTCGGTCCATTTGATTTAAATTAATTTTCTAACAATCTTATAGTGTTTCAAATAATGGTAATCGAGACTTCTGTTTCAAGCTTAAAAGTGATGAACCAAGATCTTGTGAAATTGGACCGTTTTGATAGGATATACTTTACTCGAGGCATGATATGATGGTCTTCCTCAAAACTGTTGTGAAGAAATGCTATGTCTTGGATCCTAACATTGACGTTGATGATGCATTGCTTTCCATATTACTTTTTTGCTCAGGCATTAAGGAAGGATTCATTAATCCTTTATGGTGATCGGAAACAGATAAGAATCTTTCAATATGTTTCAAATTTAGTACTTTTAAATGGCACTTTTTCTCACATTTAAATATACATTTAAGTGAACATAGATGATGTGTTTGGTTGATTTAAATTAAATTCATGTCATGATAGATTGTGAAGAACAGATTTGAACTATTAAGTCCGTTATATTTTTTCAAATATTTAAAAGAAAAATATATACACGAATTGTTATTATAAAATGATGATAATGATTAAAGATGTTGTCTGTAAAATAATAATAGGTAGAAGGCTATGGAAAAATTGATTTTTAATATATTCTCTATCGCTAACTCTTGCAGATTGCAATAAATCATTGTTGAAATTTTTTCAGGATTTAAACCAATTGTAATACCTGATACAAGAATTTATCTAATTTGATTTCCGAAAGAGTTATGAAATTGTGCAGAATTGGTGACAAATATTCCTTTGAAGAAACTACTACGTACAAAAGGATTCTAAATCTGCCAGGGCACATTTATTGCTTCTGGCGCATTGTTTTTTTTAAGCAAATAAGATATATATTACTCTCAAAAAACAGTTAATACAAAGGGTGATCCATAGATCAACCCATCAAAGTTACCTATAACATCAAAATAGCTATATGTTTTCTAGTTTTCTTATACTGCCAGCCCCTATATACAATATTATCTAAGACACTTTGTATAATTTCTCTATATGTCTTATGTTTGAAAACAATGGAATTTCGTCTACTCCATATGCCATAAACAGTCTCGGTAAAAGCTAATTTCAGGAGGCAGACTCTCCAACCTTTCTTGATAACCTCCCGAATCAGCCACCTCAGTTCATCAGCCCAAGGGAGAGGTTGATGTGATCTTCCAAGCCACTTCAGAACCTGAATCCAAACTGCAGCATTTTCCTTACATTCAAAATACAGATGGGGAATACTCTCCTCAGTTTCCTGGCAAATGCTACACACAATATCTGTGATCATATTAAAACGATGGAGTCTATCTTTTGTTGCTAGCTTACCATGACACAGAAGCCAAGTTATGAAACGAGCCCGAGGCCTAGCAGCATTCCTTTGAAACAACCATCTCCAATCCACCATAGGGGCCTCTTCAATCATGTCATCATATAACAAATGCATTCTGAACTTTTGTTGGTGTAACAGCTTAGTCCAGGTTTGGTGATGATGCTGAGTTTCTCCCCTTAACTCCACTATCCTTTTCATCACCCAAGAGCTACTCCGAGCAACCCTTATTTCCATCACATCTTCTGGCGCATTGTTGTTATCACCCGAACCATTATAACATTTGATAAATAAATTGAACGTTATTAGAATATAATGGTCCAGTGTCAAGATGCAGAATTTAATACAAAAGGTACACAATTAAATTAATATTTTAAATTATGATTTTGTGATTAATTTGTAGCTGTAATTTTGGTGGAGAGATAAACATACATGTTTGTTTATTCATACCCTTGATGAATAGGTACAAATTAACATCTTTTATGCAAATATTTTTATTGATTATTAGTTATTTTTTATGCAATTGAATTATGATCTATATACTATGTGAATTGTTTGTATTCGATTAAATTTATTATCATAAGACATATAAAGATCATTGGAAAATGAATCGTGACTTATATAGACTTATGAATTTGGAGTCTAATGTGACTATTGAATCCTGAGACGTGGGATTTTGAATAACTTATCACGAAAGATAAGGAATTCGAGATTCCCACGAATGAAGAACATCGTGAGGAAGGCTCTCTACGAATAATTGAAACACATCCTGAACTAAGGATAAGTTAGTTAGAGAGTCCAAAAGGCTAAGGATCTAGGATCGAACAAAACTAGTTCTCGACTTATTTCTATTTTCTAATAGAAGGAAATAGTGAGAATTTTGTTTGTAAGATTCCAATTATTCTTCAAGTGGAAGATGGTCCTAAGATTTAAAACAAAGAAGTATCTGCAAGGGACTTCTTTTGGAAGGATGTTATCCAAGACAAAGTGGATTCAACAATGTCAAAGCATACCTCGGAACCTGTCGATCAACCCTCATTGGATGCAAGTGGGTGTCTAGAAGGAAGTATCATAGTGATGGTACACTAAACACCTATAAGGACAAATTAGTAAACAAGGATTTTAGAAAAAAAGAAAGGTGTTGATTATTTCGACACATATGCACTAGTAGCAAGGATGACGATAGTTAGAGTATTTTTTACATTAATTTCTTTGCATGACCTTATAGTTCATAAAATGGATGTTAAGACGGAATTCCTAAATAGAGATCTCGATGAGGAGATTTACATGGAGCAACCGAAAGGTTATGTGATTCCTAGTAATGAACATAAGGTGTGAAAGTTTTCAAATCCTCATATGGATTAAAATATGCACCAAAACAATGGCACCAAAAGTTTGATTATATCATTGCAAGATTTACAAATTAAAAAGGAGACACGCAAGTTAGGGGGAGAATTCTCAACCTTATCAAAACAAGAATTCAAAGAGTCTGTCATCATCAAAAATGGGGAGATTGTGAAGAATATATCTTATATCTAGTTTTCATGAAGACAAAGACTATCAAAGAAGAAAAGAATCAAAAGTGTCATGCACATCAATGATGTAGTTGATCACGAAGGTTGAACATATAAATTCAAGAAAATATTTGAGACAAGAGAACTCAACTAAGGTACTCATTGCAATTTATACTATACTATTTTAAATTGCTCATAATTTTATCTCTCACTTCATCTAAAAAACCTTCTTTCATCATCATGCATGATTATCTAAAAACCTTCTTCATCTAATTCTTCTGACAAGTGTTTGTACACAAAGTTGTGTGAGAATATTGTGAAATTCCTTTGTCTCTATGTTGATTACATATTAATCATTTGCAACAAGATAAATGGAATCTTAGAAACAAAGAGGTTTCTAGCTTCAACATTTAAGATGAAAAATCTTGAAATAATGAACACTCTTTTTTCGATCAAAGTAAAGCGAAAGAGTGAGAGTTAAAAACATTGTCAAACCCACTATATTGAGAAAATTTCCACATTCAACATGAAAGATCTTGGACTAGTTGACACTCTTTTTGGGGATCAAAGTAATGCGAAAATAGTGGGGGTTATGAACTTAGTTAATTAAACTTTGTTGAGAAAGTTCTTGATAAGTTCAAACTATCATGTTTCAAGAAAGTGAATATTCAATTTGATATTAATGTCAAAATGATGATGGAAGAGTTGTGGTCATATTAGAATACAGAAGTGAAATTGGTTTTCTAGTGCATTGTACTATATCCGACATAGCATTTGCAATTAGTAAATGAGTAGATTTACTAGCAATCTAAATGTTGAGCATTGGAAGGCCATCTCAAGGATTTTCGATCACAAGGATTTCGATTCTCATTTAAAAACCAAAGTCTTGACCTTCATTATGGTAGGTTTTCTGCCATATTAGAAGGATATACCAATATGAGTTGGATGTCGAGTGTTGGAGATCATAAATTTACAACTAAGTGGATATTTACACTAGTTGGGGTGATATTTCTTGGAAGAGCAAGAAACAAACATGCATCACTCTTTTGACCATGGAACTATAGTGTGTGGATCTCGCTTCCACTAGTCAAGAAGTTGAATGGTTAAAGGACCTTTTGTTGGAAGTTCCATTGGCTAAAGACAATGCTTCAACGGTGTTAACACAATGTGATAGTCAAGCCAAGTTAGCAAGAGAATTTAGATAAGTGTAAAATGAAAATTCTGGGCACTGAGGCCTTATACATTCTTTTGTGAGAAAACTGATTAAATATGTAATCATTTCATTCACATATATACGGTCTATCTATAATTTGAATGATTCATTTACTAAATTACTGGCCAGAGATTTAGTAAAGACAACCTCAAGAGGTGCGAGGTTGAAACTCCTTGAATAAGTGTTCCGACAATGATAGCAACCCAATCTGAAGTTAATACATCTTAACCTAAGATTCAATGGCTAACAACAAGTCATTGATTTGGAAGTTAGTGCAACTTTTTGTGACAATGTTGACTATTACATATTGAGGGTTGAGTTTTAAAAACTCTTAATGAAGTTCTTTATCGAGGAGGATATGTATCTCAAGAAATAGATACAAATTAAACTTCACCTATATGAATTTCAAGATGGTGCCTTCTTAAAGTTAGAGTTGGAGTTTCTCTCATGAAAAGTTCATGAAAATATGAAAAGCACATGGCCATAAATGGTGCTAGGCGAGATATGTAGGAGAAGAACCTTTAAAGAGTGTGTGTATCATAATGCCGGTCTAATCACATGGGATAACGGTTCAAAACATACCTACTCAATGTTCCGATTAGGCTTTGCGTTGTCTTTACTAAGGTTAAGTTCAAATCGAAAGATACCTAACTGTATTAACACTCTTTTGCTTTCTATATTCTGGAATTGGACTTGTCATTATTAGAACAAGTGGGGGATTGTTGTAAGTTATTAACAATAATTAATAATATGAGTGTTCCAAAATGACAAGAAAAATATGCTAGTGAATTTGAATTTTGAATTCGAAAGTTGGCAACACTTCATGAAGTGTTGCAGAATGAAAACATGCAACTCTTTGTAAATGTTGCAGTAGGCAAAGCATTGTAACTTTTGGAAAAGGAATTGTTTCCCCAAGGGTCGCTACCTTATGAAACAATACTAAAATGGCCTATAAAAACCTCATTCCGGATTTAGAAATTAACAACAACAAAAATGTACATCATCTTCACTAAGAATTCCAGACACTCTTCGCTACATTCGTGTTTTCGTCGGTCTTGCGCAAACTCGACAAAGGCTGAATTATCCTGAGTATTCCTGCGTAGAAACTCTAAGACAAATTTGAGAGTGCTTGAAATACTATAAGGAGAGTGATTCACTCACGATTCTATCCTCGGTCCATTTGAATGTGTTCGGTTAATTTCCTCTCTTTTCAAATTCATGTTAATGGTTTGTTTTTGCTTGATTTCTTGAATCTGTTTAAACTTTTGTTGTTATTGTTGAAAGAGAGATGGGAAAGAACTTGTGTGGTGTGATTACACAAAGATAAGTGTTGGAGAGGTTGATACGGTTTTGTCGTATGCTCTTTTGGTTGAAAAATCTGGATGTTGGGAAGAAAGAAAGAAACATGGAGAGTAAAGAGGGAGGAGCGTAGAGAAAAAAAAAAGAGAGAGGCGGATTAGTTTTACATTATGTTCTTTTTATTGTTGTTGAAGTTTAAATTGTTTCCTGGGGAATTTTTTATTTTCTTTTGGGTTCATCACAACCCAATCAGGATAACGTGCTTAATACATCCTCCAACGCCTTTACACTCCCCTTGGCAACTTCATTTTGATTTTGGGGCAGCAATCCTAAATTTGGGCCTGAAAATTCTAGTAACCTCACACGCGATGTCGTATTGGATGTTATGACATCCAAAATAACACAAAATAATTAAAGACAGAACAACATAAAACAATAAAGAACATACATAATTGTTTACCCAGTTCGGTTCAAACAACCTACTCTGGGGGCTACCAAGCCAGGGAGGGAATCCAATATAAGCAGAATTAATTCGGAGTTAAACTCCCCCGTTTACAACTCCTCACTTAAAACCTACCCAATGTAATTCCAATCTATTCCTAGACCTGAGTATCTCCACTCACTCCCCCTCAATCACAACAGTGATTACAAACAAATATTAAACAAATTGAGAGAGAAGACACACTTCAAAAACACACCTTGATCTTCTTAAAAGCTTCAATCAAGAGACACACACTCGTGCTTAAAAGCTTAGAGTGACAAAATACATAAAAAACCTATTCCAATACAATCATCAAAAGACAATTGCTTGGAGTACAAGAGACAGCTACAGAACTACGGTTCTTCATAATAAAAAATTCTCTCTCTCTCTCTCTCTCTCTCTCTCTCTCTCTCTCTCTCTCTCTCTCTCTCTCTCTCTCTCTCTCTCTCTCTCTGCGTTTCAAATTAGGATTGCAGTCTTCTTATATGCAGCTCTTGGGCCTTGGGCTTTTCAAGAATCAAATTAGGGTTAACCAAGTTAACCTAATTTACACGCCATCTGGTTGTTACAGAATGTGCTGTCAGCAAAATCTTCTAGACGAAATATTCAGCACACAATAAAAGGTTTCCTAAATTGTAGATTGAGAGAAATCAGGAAACACAATAATAAAACATAACAGCTCCTGCTGTTAGACAAGGATGTCATGACATCGGTCATGACATTCACTAACAGAACCTGTATTAGCTTAACACATATGCAACCTGCATAACACAATAAAAATCATGTCATGACATCAGTCAAGACATTAAATACCCAGGTATGTCTTACCACAAATGCAGTCAACATGAAAACATATACAATTTCCCCTTTTGGCAAATTTTTGGCTAAAACAACCTGTCACACCATATTAGAGAAACACTTGCAGCAGAACAAACAACCAAACAAAATTAGAGCTATTACAATACAGCATACCACAAAGACAACATACACCATAACCATCAGTATGCACACAACGCCCACATAGCTATACTACCACACCACAAGAGCAACTATTAAATAGATTAACACAAAATAAGCACATCAGAATTGTTGATCACACAAACACCACATACTTGTTGTTCTGGGGTGACATTACTACTTCTCCCCCTTTTTGGCCACAAAAGTTGCCAAAGCAAACAACTGTCTTCTCCCTTATTTTTTATTGTTTTTTTTAATTATGGTTCCTCAAAGATGCACATTCCTAACTTGCTCCGCAAGTTTTCAAACTATGTAGCATCAAGGGCTTTTCTGAAAATGTCATCTAGCCGAAGTTCAGTAGATACATGTTCTAAGCAAATCACCTTGTCTTCTCTCTATTAAAGTGATGTATGATATCAATATGTTTGGTTCTGCTATGCTGAATTGAATTTTTGGAGATGTTGATATCACTGAGATTGTCACAGTATAAATTATCTTCGATGTCATTGACATCCTCACTAACTTTGGTATTCTTAGCAATCCCTTGTCCATCCTTGTTGATCTCCTCTTCAGCTAGGTCACTATCAACGCTGTGAATAACTTCAGCCTTACTAGTGTTTTTGGGGGGATCAGCCATAATGGTTTGAAGAGGAATATATATTTCAGGCACTTGATGATTTTCCTTCAGAATGCGAGTAACAATCCTGGTAATTGCGCTATCGACATATTTGGATCCTTCTTTAGTAAGTTCTTCCATGGTAGTAGATGAAGAGGGTTTGGTGCCCTTGTTGTGAATACCCTCCTTGGGCCGTTTTGCATGTGTCGTTTTAGGCTTTGTGGCCTTTACTTCGTCACTGCTAATCGGTGTTGCCGAGTCCGATACGGGAGATCCATCACTCGATTGTTGAGACATTCTAAAACTTTTTGAGACAGAACCTGTGTCACGCCTGTGAGAGCAAGTCGAGTAGTTCAACCTTAGTAAGTAGCGAGAAGAACTAATAGGAAAGTTTTCCGTTTTTAGAATAATAGGAGATCGAGGGAGCTTTATATGCACACTGAGTGAGGGAAATTTCAAATCGTGGATTTTTACAAAGCCCAAAAAATATTCCCCCACGTAGGTTAATTGCTATAATATGTTTTGGTAACATATACCTAACATACCCTTTTCCTTCACAAAGTCTTCAGATGTTGTTGCAACATTCTCTATGACATTACTTTCAGATAGACTTTTAGGATCATTGATCACATTTGACTTTTCTAGTTTTCTTTCCCGATCTGTAATGTCTATCACAAGGCTTACTCTTTCTTCTAGTAAAAATATATTGATACTTCTGTACTCCCTTACTTTTGCACACAGTTTCTCATTCATTAAACAGGTCTCAGTAAAACCAGTAGATAGTTCACATATGGTGAGATCTCCAACATATGATTCTTCATCAGATTCATCAGACTCATCAGATTCATCAGATTCTTGACGGTAAACTTTTAATTCTTCTCTGACCATGGAGTATCAAAGGGGTAGACAGGTGTGTTAGGCTTCCATAGATAGCAATTATCCTTAGACCTAAATCCCTTCATGACTTCCTCATTTTCTTCATTAGTGTTGATGCAGTCCTCTTTGGTGAACCTGACATTGAATCCTTCATCACATAGCTGACTGATGCTTATAAGGTTTGCAGCCAGTCCTTGTACAAGTAGAACATTTTTTAGATTAGGGATACCCTGCCCTTCTGTCTTCCCAACACCTTTGACTTCTCTTATTTCTCCATCACCCAGAGTCACATAGTTGTTTCCTTCCAATTTGAGGTCTACTAGAGAGTTCTTCCTCCCAGACATATTTTTTGAGCAACCACTGTCAAGGTACCAATCTTCTTTTGTAGGCCTCCTTAGAGAAGTGTGTGCTACCAGAGCAACATTCTTAGCTACCCACTGTTGCTTTTTGTTGCAGGTATTATATTCAGGTTTGGCTTGATGAGTTTGGTCTGGATATCCAAATAGTCTGAAACAGAATGGCTTTATGTGACCAAATCTCCCACAGTGATGACACCTCCATTTTTGGAATTTCTTATTTGAATGCCTCCTTCTTCTGTTGTCTTGATGTTGTGACATTGGTGCTGACATCTGGTTAGTCACACAAGTCTCGGGCTTTGCTCTCTTGAATCCAGAGATGAATTCCTCTTTAGCCACAAATCCCACTCCAGACATGTCTCATGTTCTTTGTCCAGATTCCAGAATTTCTTCTAGAGTATTAGTTCCATTGTTCAGCATTTTGAAGGACTTGGTCATTTGATCAAGTTTGCAGTTCAACATGCTTACTTCACTGTTGAGAGAGTCTATGGTTGCAAGTTGAGTATTCTTCTCAGTTTCTAGTTCTTTTATGATTTTTACTTGCTTCTCTACTTGTTTGCAGACTTCAGCATTCTTCATACACAGCTTCTTGTATGAGGCAACAAGTTCATCATCACTGGAATCATCATCAGATTCATAGACTCTTGTTGGAACTGTGACATGTCTTGCAGTTTCTTCTTTTGAACCAGAGTCTTCATCCAACCAGGTGACAAACATTCCTTTCTTTTGCTTCTTGTGGTAGGTAGGACATTAAGCTCTTATGTGTCAAAATCCTTCACATCCATGACACTGAACCCCTTTCCCTTGATTGGGCTTTTCCTTAGCTTTGAATCTGTTGCTTGAGTCATAAGTCTGACTGATGTCATTGGAAGTGTTCTTGACATTGGGTCTGAACTTTTGATCAACCCTTTTAATAAGTCTGTTGAATTGTTTTCCAAGCATGGCTATGGCATCTGATAAATTCTCATCACTTCCACCATTGCTTTCTCTTGAATTATAATCTGTGTTGGTGACAAAAGCGATGCTTTTGTTCTTCTTTTCAACAGGCTCACAGATGCTTGACTCAAAGGTTTGTAGAGAACCAATAAGTTCGTCCAGCTTCATGTTGCTGATGTCTTGAGCTTCCTCTATGCCAGTTACCTTCATATCAAATCGCTTAGGCAGTGATTTGAGGATCTTGCTTACCAGTTTTTCTTCAGTCATTTTTTCTCCTAAGGCTGCTCAGTTGTTTAAGATCTCGCGAACATTCATGTAGAGTTCATAAATGGTTTCATCCGCTTTCATCTTGAGATTTTCAAACTTAGTGGTAAGCATTTGAAGTCTCGACATTTTTACCTTGGATGTGCCTTCATGTGCTGTTTTAAGGATATCCCAAGCTTCTTTAGCTAGTTCACAGTGTTGCACAAGCCTAAATATGTTCTTGTCAATCCCATTGAATAAGGCACTTAGGGCCTTGGAATTGCCCAAAGCTAGCTCTTCTTCATTTTTGCTCCAGTGAGTTTCAGGAATTAGAACAGTGGTTCCATCTTCCATAATCTTCTCAGGATGTTTCCATCTGCTTTCCATATCTCTCCAGGTCTTGCTGTCCACTGACTTAATGACTGCTACCATACGAGGTTTCCAGTAGTCATAGTTAGAGCCATCCAGGATAGGTGGTCTATTTCCAAACACTAACAGTTCCTTCTCCATAGTAGTAGAATTTTGTTATTCCTAGATCTCACCCAGATGTAAACAGGAAGGGTGCCTGCTCTGATGCCAATTGTAAGTTCTAGTAACACACGCTCGATGTCTTACTGGATGTTATGACATCTACAATTACACAAAACAAATAATAATAACAGAACAACATAAAACAATAAAGAACACAGAAAATTGTTTATCCAGTTCGGTTCAAACAACCTACTCTGGGGGCTACCAAGCTAGGGAGGGAATCCAATATAAGCAGAATTAATTCGGAGTTAAACTCCCCCGTTTACAACTCCTCACTTAAAACCTACCCACTGCAATTCCAACTTATTCCTAGACCTGAGTATCTCCACTCACTCCCCCTCAATCACAGCAGTAATTACAAATAAACATAAACAATTACAGAGAGAAGACAATCTTCAAAAACACACCTTGATCTGCTTAAAAGCTTCAATCAAGAGACACACACTCGTGCTTAAAAGCTTAGAGTGACATTAAACACACACAACTTATTCCAACGCAATCATCAAGGACAATTGCTTGGATCACAAGAGACATCTACAGAACTACGGTTCTTCACAATACACAATCTTCTGTCTGCGTTCCAAAATAGGATTGTAGTCCTTTTTATATGCAGTCTTGGGCCTTGTGCTTTCTTAGAAACAAATTAGGGTAAACCAAGTTAACCAAATGTACACGCCATCTAGTTGTTACAAAATGTGCTGTCAGCAGGATCTTCTGGACGAGTTATTCAGCACACAATAAAAGGTTTCCTAAACTGATAATTGAGATAAATCAGGAAACACATTTAAAAAATAATAACAGCTCCTGTTGTAACCTGTATTAGCTTCACACATATGCAACCTGCATAAACCAATATCAACCAGGTATGTTTTACCACTAATGCAGCCAACATGAAAACACCTTCAAAATAGGTTTATTACTTTAACGCAATACGCACTGTTCATATGTGAAAAATGAATGGATAGACTTAACGATTAAACTCGGTTCTTTGTACGCGAAAGCGACAAGTTCCCATTAAATTATTCCTTTCTGTAAGTAGAAAATATTGCCCCATAAGTAATTCTATCCATGTGTAACTGGAACATTGTCTGATATACGTGATAGGGGTGTTTGCGGTGCGGTTTGGTTCGGTTTTGAGCATAAAAGTTATCCTAACCGCGAGATAAAAATGCATGCGGTTTGGTTCGGTTAATTTTTAAGAAGTCATCCAAACCAAACCAAACCAATGCGGTTAGGGTCGGTTCGGTGGGCTGCGGTTTACACCATAAAATAAAAATGTACTGAAATAAAAAAAAGAAAATAATTCATTCTTCCATAAATATATTACAATACCATTAAAAAGAAGTTTTTCATACTAATTACACCAAAATAATTCATTCTTCCATATAAGTATTTTACATCAAAATTACTACCATATAAGTGTATCATGTATTTTTACAGTACCAAACTATGTATTTTACATATACTACATACTAAATTACTAATATAACTTTAGTTATTCATACTACATACTATATACAGTTTTTCATACTAATAAACTACATATTAACTAATAAACTACATACTACATATACAAGTATCAGATAACTTCAGTTCTAAATATTAATACAACATTACAACTTCAGGACTAAATATTATTAGTACTACATATACACCAAATGCTTCCCTAGAATGAGTGAGAGAGAAATCAGAGAATGAAGTTGAAATGTTGAATAGGAAGGAAGAATGAAGGAATAGTGAGTCACGTGACGTGAGTGTACAATATTGCAATTGGATTGAAAATATAATAAATTAATTATAGAAATTCAAAAGTTTAGTTAAATATGCGGTTTGGTTCGGTTTGGTTCAGTTTTGTGAAATGAAAATCGCAAACCGAACCGAACCGTGCGGTTTGGCCCAAAAATCATCCAAAACCATCCAAACCAAACGCGGTTTTTTCGGTTTTCGGTTTGGATTGGTTCGGTTTGCGGTTTTCCTTTTGGATTGGTTCGGATACGATCACCCCTAATACGTGAATTACATTCAAACCTGTTGCTTTTATCTGCACTTTTAATATTTATTTATTTTCTTGCATTGCACTCATATCACATATTCTCATCTGTCTTAGATAAGCACCTTAACAATAGAGTTGATAGATTGACGACTTGGTCTCTATGGTTCGATAATCTTATATATTGCACTTGCAGTTTAATTTTAGACTCTATAAACAGACCCATCAGTCACCATCATCAGGACCTTTTATCCTTGATTCAGTTTCAACTTTTGTTTCTCATCTAGATCCATCATTTTTCTACCCTCGATTCATGCATCAGCCACAACAATCAGTTCAAATCATCACCACCGCTGGGTATCTTCAAGATTCGTGAATCATCACCACCTTATTGAGAGGTCTCAAGATGTCAACAAACTGAGTTTATTTCTCAGTGGAGTGAAGCAGTTGCGAAGCTAATCCTCAACACCTTCAAGAAATATGAAGTGTAGAGTTTTCTGGAGTTTTCTTTCAAGATTCTACAAGTAAGTTCTCTAAGACTCGCTCACATAGCCTCACGTGTTCAACTGTTTGTTTGCATTTGTATGAAAATATTGTGTTCTTTCATTTGATTCGTTTCGCATGAAATGTTTGTGGTTTAGGTGATTGAATCCTGTATTTGAGTTCTGTGAATGTTTGTGAGCGTATTAATGTGTTTAGAATTCGTTTTGGTGAGTTTGTTTATGAAGGATAGAAAAAAACTTAGAAAGGGGGGGTTTGAATAAGTGTAGCTTTAAAACTTGTAAGATAAAAACACTTTGCACAAAGATTTTTATCCTGGTTGGTTGTTAACTAAACTACTCCAGTCCACCCCCGTGGAGTGATTTACCTCACCTGAGGATTTAATCCACTAATCACACTTGATTACAATGGTTTTCCACTTAGAGACTCTCTAAGTCTTCTAGAGTATCCTGATCACAACCTGATCACTCTAGGAACAATCTGCTTAGACAACTTCTAAGACTTGCTAGAATATACTGATCAACAACCTGATCACTCTAGTTCTTTACAAATTAATGTAAACAAATTCTAAGAGTATTACAATGCTTCTGAAAAGCTATAATCACAACTGTGATATTTCTCTTAAAGTTTAAGCTTAATTCACTAATATATTACAACAGCAATGTAGTGAGCTTGATGATGAAGTTTGAGAGCTTTTGAATTTGACAGCGTTTCTGTATTATGCACAAGTATCGTATTGAGCTTCTCATTAGAACTTCATATTTATAGGCACTTGAGAAGATGACCATTGGGAACATTTAATGCTTTGCGTAATCCGTATAGCATTGCATTTAATGTTTCACTCTTTTGTCAACTACCTCGAGCCTTGTTTCCGCTGTGTCTACTGACGTTGCCTTTAATAACTTCTAACGTTCCTTTTGTCAGTCAGCGTAGCCTGCCATCTAGTACTTGCTTCTGATCTGATGTTTGTGTATACAACGTTTGAATATCATCAGAGTCAAACAGCTTGGTGCAGAGCATCTTCTTGTCTTCTGACCTTGAAGTGCTTCTGAGCGTGTTACCATGAGAACTTCAGTGCTTCTGCTTCTGAACTCAAGTTCTTCTGATGCTTCCATAGACCCATGTTCTGATTCTGCTTGACCATCTCCTGATGTCTTGCCAGACCATGTTCTGATGTTGCATGCTGAACCTTCTGAGTCAGTGCTTCTTGCGCTGATTTTGTGCATACTCTTTGTATAATTCCTGAAACGGAAATTGCATAGTAATAGAGTACCACATTATCTCATACAAAATTCATATCCTTGTTATCATCAAAACTAAGAATATTGATCAAAACAAATCTTGTTCTAACAATCTCCCCCTGTTTGATGATGACAAAAACATACATAAATGATTTGAATTTGCAATCAGAAAGGACAGACGGCTAAAGACAATTACACAGCTATAGCATAAGCATATAGACAATGTGTGAATATGTCTCCCCCTGAGATTAACAATCTCCCCCTGAGATAAATAATCTCCCCGTGAAATTAATACTAGAAGAATTTTATAAATAAAAGACTTCCCTGAGTGTTTCAGTAGAGACGTTCACATATGCTTAGATCTTCAGAACATTCACAGCTTCTAATTCTTGCTTCCATAGGACAGCTTCAGAACTTGAATTTCCTAGATCTTCAGAGTATTCACAGCTTCTGATTCTTACTTCCATAGGACAGCTTCAGAGCTTGAATTTCTTCTTGAATCATTGCATGCTAGATTGTATCAGAACATTGTTGAATGTACCAGAGCATCATCAGAGCATCTCTACATCCTGAAATGTTACAGAACAAACTAAACGACAAAAGTCAGCATGAATGAATCAGAACATAGAATATGTTTTAGAACATATAATATGTATCAGAGCAATTAGACATAATGTTTCAGAGCATATTTTGTAACTAAAAACATGCATCAGAACATATAAGGAACATAAAGGAAAGTATATTCTATCATCAGAATATCTGAACATTCTTCCTTCTTGCTTCTGATCTTGAAGCTTTCTAGCACTCAGCTTGCTTCAATTTCCAAAAGCTTAATTCTTTAGAGAATTACTTTTTCTCATCTCTTTGCTTCTTACATTGAGCTTTAAAGAGGATCTTCAATTCCTGCAAGACAACACTCAAAAACATAGAACTTTGCAAGTTCTGTTAGAGATGTGGAGCCTTTCTCCCAGCAACTGATAAAATTAAATCAGATCATTTATCACATATTTCTCCCCCTTTTTGTCATAACATCAAACATAAAAGATTCAGATGAAAAACAAAAACAAACATATGGAAGAAAAGGATAATCTTCATTAAGCTCAGGGAAAACAGAAGTACAAGAGGATAGCAAAAGAAGATGCACAAAACAGATGCAGCAAAGCAAAAAGAAACAAACAACTAAGACTCAATCTAAGATGACCCTAGCTTCGACATGATCTTGGCCAGCATCTCATGAATCCCACGGTTGCTCTCATTCTGCCTTTCCATGAAAGAACAAAATTCAGCATTGATAGATCTCTGCTCTTCCTGGTTCTTCTGAATAACTTCCAGAGTCCTTGCAAGACGGGAAGGTTCATCAGAAGAAGCTTCACAACTTCTATTCACAGGAATGGCATTGTGATCTGCAGCTTCAATAGTTAGATCATTTGCTTGATTTTCCTCAACAGGAATTGTTTCAGCAACATGATCCTCAGCATCTGCTTCTTGCAAAGAAGCATCTCCATATTCTGCAGCCGGAACCTCAGAATCTCCATCTTCAAGTGCCTGAAGAATGGCAGCCAGATTCCTAGGAGCAGAAGGTCCTTCAACTTCTAGTGGGTCAACAACTTCTGGAATGACCAAGCTTGGGTCTTCCACAGAAGGATTTTCCCTCAAAAAGTCAAAAAGAGTCTTGAAATCTACCAGCAGAACAGGATATTGAGGCTTCCATACCACAATTTTCCTGCAAGGATTAGCTTCCATTGTAGCAGAAATTCTAGCTTCTTCTAATTCATCCACAAACCTCTTCTCCTCAGCAGCAACACTGTTTCTGAGAGGATGATAGTAGATACCATTGTCACCCTCCAGAAGATAACCAGCATAACCAGGGGCAGCAGCCACTAGTCTCTTCTGTACTCCCATTGCTCCTACTTGAAAATCCTGGCGAAAGTTTCTCTAGAGGTTTCTCGTAGAAACATCATCAAGTCCACTGATGAAGGCATCCTTCAGAAGATCCAGCCTGCTAATCACCTCATGTCTGAACAGCTCTAGGTAGATATGGGGTTCAGGTTCAGGTGGATTGAAGGTGAATTTGTAGTCAGGGTAGAGAAGGCAGTAGGGGTTGGATTTTCTGGTAGGTAGGGGATGGGATAGAGAAGGTGAAGGTGCGGTGTTTGAGGAGGATGGAATATCTGTGGTGATGATAGAGGACGAAGGGATATCTAAGATAGGGGTAGGAGAAGAAGGAATTATTATGATGGGGGTTGATGAAGATGGTTTATCAGAAGGAGTTGGGGGAAGGATACTCAGTGGTGTAGGGTTTAAGACTAGAGCGGAAAGAGAAGGTGGAAGTAGATTAGGTATAGAGAAGGTATTTTGTGGTTCAGAAGGAAGTGGTTGGGTAGAAGATTGAGGAACAGAAGGAGGGGGTGTAAAGACATGCCTTGTAACTATTGCAGAAGAAGCATTTGCAGATCTGGGAGTACGAAACAAATCTTTGATCTTCTGCTGCCTGTATTCTGGAGTGTTCACCTTGTCAGGATCATAGGTGACCCTCAGCTTCTTGGCTTGCTTAGCCTCATCTTCTTGAGCCTTTCTTTTTAGCCTCGCCTGTTGTTTCTTCTGATCCTTCTTCTGAAGATCAGCTTTGGACAGAAGTACTATTCCACGGATCCAAGCAGGATCAACTTCTGATTGTTTCCTAACAGAATCTTCCAAGTGACGAGTGACAACCTTGTGAAGCTCTAGATAGAACGATGTTGCAAAACCTTCAACAGGAATTCTCCTTGACAGAATGTCAGGAAAGCTTGTACCAACAGAAGATACCGTCTGGATGAGATCAAGTCTTAACAGATCCACGCCGTTGAAGATGGGACCTTGAACCACTCCAAGAAATTGGGACGCATCAAGGGTCCTGATGGAATCCAGCAGATTGCTTTCAGTCAGAATGTCAGATATAATTCTGGCGAAAGGAATAGTGTTCCTTGGAATATAAGGGTACTTCGCCCTTTCATCTTCTCTTGATTCAAAAATAGAAGTCTTCAGATTCTCAAACAGAATGTGAGAGATGTTGAGTTCTATCTTTTTGCCAATGCAGAAGAGAGTGTACTTGTGATCCGGACTGATGTAGGCGGAGGAGGAGAATATCTTCTTTCTGTGGTGAAGAGAACCCAGAATAATCTCAGCCCATACTTGATAAAACGGCCTCAAATTGCCCGTTTTATGTGATTCAGCTCCGAAGGCAAGAGAGATTTGATTTTCAACTTGATACCAGTTAACCGTTCCATGTTGAAGACCAGTGCAACCTTCTCCATCATTCAGGTTGTATAGCTTCCTGATGAGTTTTTCAGTAATAACCACTTCATGCCCTAGCACGAAGGAAATGATAGCATTTGGGGTAACCGTTGCATGTACCCAGAAATCTTTCACAAGTTTAGGATAAATTGGTCCAACCAATCTATCAAGATATTTTGACCATCCTTGCTCTAATATTCTGACGTCACACAGAAAACCATTTGCTCTAAGGTTGTTGAAGTCTACAGCAGATTCACAGAGAACTTCCAGTTCGTCCGTGGGAATCATGCATGTTTTCAGAGGAGCATACCCATATTTGCGTAGAAGAATCTGAGTAGAGGTGAGTCTTTCTACTGGGCTTGAAGAACTTGAAGATGAATACATGATGATTATGCTTTGAGATCAAATCAGAAACTAGGGTTTGACGGAAACAAATGCAGAGAGAGAGATACACAAATGGAGAGAGAGTGAAATGAATGAAATGAAGATGAAGCGGGTTATTTAAACGGTTTGAAAAAGAAATTAAAATTAAAGAAAAAAGAAAACTGTTTTAAATGAAATCATTACAAGAAAAAAGACATTAATGCGCATTTAATGAGAAATGACATTAGGAGAGATAATGTGACAAAGTGAAATTATTTGCACAGTTACCTAGGGCGGCGTCTCCTCAAATGCACGCATGCTTGTCCAAAAATAGAGAACACGTGTTCATTTTCTTGAAAGACTAGTGACAGCTGTTTTGCTTTAAAAGAGCTTCTGAATCAACTTAGATAATGAAACGTTAGTAATAACAGAATCAGAATTTCGAATTGATTAATATCAGAACTTCTTATGACTGCCTAGTCCTAACACATTTCAGAAGATACTCATACAGAGATCTTCTCATCTTCTCATTCTGGGCACAAATCCATACTGATATTCTTCAGAATGAACTTAAACCTATCTTCAGCAAGGGGTTTTGTAAAGATATCAGCCCATTGATGGTCTGTATCCACAAAGTTTAAAGATATAACACCCTTCTGAACATAGTCCCTTATGAAATGATGTTTAATCTCAATATGTTTAGCTTTGGAATGTAAGATAGGATTCTTAGATAAACATATAGCAGAAGTATTATCACAAAAGATAGGAATGTTACTCTCATATATCTGATAATCTTCTAGCTGACTCTTCATCCAGAGCATTTGTGTGCTACAACCAGCAGCAGCAACATATTATGCTTCTGTTGTTGAAAGAGCTATTGTAGCTTGCTTCTTGCTGTACCAGGAGATCAGATGACTTCCAAGAAATTGATAACTTCCAGAAGTGCTCTTCCTTTCAATTCTGTCTCCAGCATAGTCAGCATCACAAAATCCTACTAAGTTGTATTCTTTAGATCTTCTGTAGACTAAGCCAACGTTAGTAGTACCTTTCAGATACCTCAAAAGTCTCTTAATAGCAGTTAAGTGAGATTCTCTAGGATCTGATTGGAATCTAGCACACAGACAAACACTGAATAGAATGTCAGGTCTAGAAGCAGTTAAGTATAGAAGAGATCCAATCATACCTCTGTACATCTTCTGATCTACCTTCTTACTTACCTCATCCTTACCTAGGACACATGTTGGATGCATAGGAGTTTTGGCTTCTTTGCTTTCAGAAAGATTAAACTTCTTCAGAAGTTCTTTCACATACTTCGTTTGATGAACATAGGTTCCATCAGAAGTTTGGTTGATTTGAATCCCAAGGAAATACTTGAGTTCTCCCATCATACTCATTTCAAATTCAGCCTGCATAGACTTAGCAAACTCCTTTCCAAGTGAGGCATTAGATGTTCCAAAGATAACATCATCAACATAAATTTGACAAATTAAAATATCCTTCTTAGTTGTTTTACAGAAGAGAGTTGTGTCCACTTGTCCTCTAGTGAAACCATTGTCCAGAAGAAAAGAACTTAATCTTTCATACCAAGCTCTGGGAGCTTGCTTCAATCCATACAATGATTTCTTAAGTTTAAAAACATGTTATGGAGACTTAGAGTCTTCAAAACCAGGAGGTTGGTGGACATAGACTTCCTCATCTATATAACCATTTAAGAAGGCACTCTTAACATCCATCTGATACAGAGTGATGTTATGTTGAGTGGCAAAAGAGATTAATAAGCGAATAGATTCTAACCTGGCCAGTAGTGAAAGGTTTTTGTATAGTCAATCCCTTCTTGCTGACTATATCCCTGAGCCACCAGTTTGGCTTTGTTTCTTACCACTTCTCCCTTTTCACTAAGCTTGTTTCTGAACACCCACATAGTACCAATGATGTTGAATCCTTTTGTTCTAGGAACCAAATCCCATACGTCATTCCTTGTAAACTAATTTAGTTCTTCTTGCATGGCAATTATCCAGTCTGGATCTTCTAGAGCTTGATCAACAGAAGTTGGCTCTATCAAAGAAACAAGACCTAATTGACAGTCTGCATTGTTCTTAAGGAATGATCTTGTTCTGATGGGATCATCTTTCTTTCCAAGGATCACATCTTCTGAGTGAGCTGATGAAAGTCTAGATGATCATTTGACTGTTGGCTCTTCAGAAATCCTGAGATTCTCTAAAGATGCAGCAACTTGATCTTCTGATCCATTGCTTCTGAGACTTTCAGCTTCTGGAGCCTTGCTTCTTGGTTCTACAACTTTTGATATGACAATATCTATATCTGCAAAATTCTCAAACTGCTTTGGTTTTTCAAGACCAAGCTTATCATCAAACCTGATATTGATTGATTCTTCTACAACTAATGTTTCAGTATTGTATACTCTGTAGCCTTTAGAGCGTTCAGAATATCCAAGAAGAAAACATGTTTGTGCCTTATAATCAAACTTACCAAGATGATCTTTAGTATTCAAAATAAAACACACACATCCAAAAGGATGAAAATATGAAATGTTGGGCTTTCTGTTCTTCCACAATTACTAAGGAGTCTTATTTAGAATAGGTCTTATAGAGATTCTATTCTGAATATAACATACAGTGTTTATTGCTTCTGCCTAGAAATGCTTAGCCATATTGGTCTCATTGATCATGGTTCTGGCCATTTCTTGCAGAGTCCTATTCTTTCGCTCTACAACTCCATTTTGCTGTGGAGTTCTAGGGCAAGAGAAATCATGGGCAATACCATTTTCTTTGAAGAACTCCTCAAAGAATCTGTTCTCAAATTCGCCACCATGATCACTTCTGACCTTTATGATTTTACACTCCTTCTCAGATTGGATCTGAGTGCAGAATTCAAAGAACACTGAATGAGACTCATCCTTGTGTTTTAAGAACTTTACCCATGTCCAGCGGCTATAATCATCTACGATGACTAATCCATATTTATTTCCTCTGGTAGATGCTGTTTTGACTGGTCCAAACAGATCAATATGCAGAAGTTCTAACGGCCTTGAGGAAGAGACAACATTCTTAGATTTGAATGCAGGTTTGGAGAGCTTGCCCTTCTGACATGCTTCATAAAGAGCATCTGATTTATATTTCAGATTTGGGAGTCCTCTGACCAGATTTAGTTTGTTAATCTGAGAAATCTTTCTCAAACTAGCATGTCCTAATCTTCTGTGCCAGACCCATTGCTCTTCAGAAACAGACATAAGGCAAGTCACCTTCTGCTTCTCAAGATCTGAAAGATCAATCTTATAGATGTTGTTCTTTCTCTTGCCTGTAAATAGGATTGAGCCATCCTTCTGACTTACAACCTTGCAAGACTTTTGATTGAAGATTATATCATAACCATTGTCACTTAATTGACTTATGGACAATAAGTTATGCGTTAATCCTTCTACAAGAAGTACATTAGTTATGGAAGGAGAGTTACAAAAACTTATGGTTCTAGAGCCGATAATCTTGCCCTTCTGATCTCCTCCAAACTTGACTTCTCCACCAAGTTTAAGCACCAGGTCTTGGAATGTAGACCTTGTTCCCGTCATGTGTCGCGAGAACCCAGAGTCCAGGTACCATGACATTTTGTGCTTTGTCCTATTTGCAGCTAAGGATATCTGCAACGGAAATTATATTCTCCTTAGGTACCCACAATTTCTTGGGTCCTTTCTTGTTAGTTTTCCTCAAGTTTTGATTAAACTTGGGTTTAGCATAATAGTTAATAGGAGGAACAACATGATATTCTTTAGGTTTAACAACATGATATTTCTTAGGTTGTGTCACATGCTTCTTGGTGTGTACAGTGTTAAAACTCTGTGCATGTGAAGTGAGCCTAATATCATGTGCACGGCCATATTTGAACTGATCATACAAAGGCTTGTATGTGATTTTCATATCATCAACAGGTTCAAATTTATGTGAGGTATCACCCTCATAGCCAAAGCCAAACCATCTGTTTCCAGAAACACCATATATCATAGAAGCAAGATGACTTCTGCCAATACTTCTAGATAAGAACTTTATGAAGCTCGAGTCATATTCTTTCAGAATATGATTTATACTAGGAATGGATTTTTCTGATTCAGAAGGAGATCCACTATTTTTGGATAGATTTAAAACTTTTTCCTTCAGTTCAGAATTCTCCGATTCCAACTTCTTAGTTTCAAATTCAAATTGATTTTTCAGATTTTTGTATTTGATACTAAGGTGAGCCTTGAGTTCCAGAAGTTCAGTCAAGCTGGAAAATAACTCATCTCTAGATAGTTCAGAAGATACCTCTTCAGAATCTGATTCTGATGTAGATTCTGATCCATCATCCACTGTGGTCATCAGAGCAAAGTTGGCTTGCTCTCCTTCGGAGTCTGATTCTGATTCAGATTCAGAATCATCCCATGTTGCCATAAGACCTTTCTTCTTATGAAACTTCTTCTTGGGATTCTCCTTCTGAAGTTTTGGACATTCATTCTTGAAGTGTCCAGGCTCATTGCACTCATAGCAGACAACTTTCTTCTTGTCAGATCTTCTGTCACCAGAAGATTCTCCTCGTTCATATTTCTTTGAACCTCTGAAGCTCTTGAACTTCCTTTGCTTGCTCTTCCAGAGTTGGTTTACCCTTCTGGAGATCATGGACAGTTCATCTTCTTCTTCTGATTATGATTCCTCAGAATCTACTTTTTCAGCCTGAAAAGCGTTAGTGCATTTTTTAAAATTAGATTTTAATGCAATAGACTTACCTTTCTTTTGGGGCTCGTTTGCATCCAGCTCTATTTCATGGCTTCTCAAGGCACTGATTAGCTCTTCCAAAGAGACCTCATTCAGATTCTTGGCAATCTTGAATGCAGTTACCATTGGACCCCATCTTCTGGGTAAGCTTCTGATGATCTTCTTTACATGATCAGCCTTGGTGTAGCCTTTATCCAGAACTCTCAGTCCAGCAGTTAGCGTTTGAAATCTTGAGAACATCTTATCAATATCTTCATCATCCTCCATCTTGAAGGCTTCATATTTCTGGATTAGAGCAAGAGCTTTAATCTCCTTGACTTGAGCATTTCCCTCATGGGTCATTTTCAATGACTCATATATATCATAGGCAGTTTCCCTGTTGGATATCTTCTCATACTCAGCATGAGAGATAGCATTCAGCAAAACAGTCCTACATTTATCATGATTCTTGAAAAGCTTCTTTTGATCATCATCCATTTCTTGTCTAGTAAGCCTTACGCCTGAGGCTTTTACCGGATGTTTGTAACCATCCATCAGAAGATCCCATAGTTCACCATCTAGACCAAGAAAGTAAATTTCCAGTTTATCTTTCCAGTATTCAAAGTTTTCACCATCAAATACTGGTGGTCTAGTGTAACCATTGTTACCATTGTATTGCTCAGTAGAGCCAGATGTAGATGTAGTTGTTGGAATTTCACCAACCATCTTTTACTGAAGCGTTTTTCTCTTCCTGAATCTTTTCTAAACACGGTTAAGTGCTTGCACCTTAGAACCGGCGCTCTGATGCCAATTGAAGGATAGAAAAACACTTAGAAAGGGGGGGTTTGAATAAGTGTAGCTTTAAAACTTGTAAGATATAAACACTTTGCACAAAGATTTTTATCCTGGTTCGTTGTTAACTAAACTACTCCAGTCCACCCCCTTGGAATGATTTACCTCACTTGAGGATTTAATCCACTAATCACACTTGATTACAATGGTTTTCCACTTAGAGACTCTCTAAGTCTTCTAGAGTATCCTGATCACAACCTGATCACTCTAGGAACAATCTGCTTAGACAACTTCTAAGACTTGCTAGAGTATACTGATCAACAACCTAATCACTCTAGTTCTTTACAAATTAATGTAAACAAATTCTAAGAGTATTACAATGCTTCTGAAAAGCTATAATCACAACTGTGATATTTCTCTTAAAGTTTAAGCTTAATCTCACTAATATATTACAACAGCAATGTAGTGAGCTTGATGATGAAGTTTGAGAGCTTTTGAATTTGACAGCGTTTCTGTATTATGCACAAGTATCGTATTGAGCTTCTCATTAGAACTTCATATTTATAGGCACTTGAGAAGATGACCGTTGGGAGCATTTAATGCTTTGCGTAATCCGTACAGCATTGCATTTAATGTTTCACTCTTTTGTCAACTACCTCGAGCCTTGTTTCCGCTGTGTCTACTGACGTTGCCTTTAATAGATTCTAACGTTCCTTTTGTCAGTCAGCGTAGCCTGCCATCTAGTACTTGCTTCTGATCTGATGTTTGTGTATACAACGTTTGAATATCATCAGAGTCAAACAGCTTGGTGCAGAGCATCTTCTTGTCTTCTGACCTTGAAGTGCTTTTGATCGTGATACCATGAGAACTTCAGTGCTTCTGCTTCTGAACTCAAGTTCTTCCGATGCTTCCATAGACCCATGTTCTGATTCTGGTTGACCATCTTCTGATCTCTTGCCAGACCATGTTCTGATGTTGCATGCTGAACCTTCTGAGTCAGTGCTTCTTGCGCTGATTTTGTGCATACTCTTTGTATAATTCCTGAAACGGAAATTGCATAGTATTAGAGTACCACATTATCTCATACAAAATTCATATCCTTGTTATCATCAAAACTAAGAATATTGATCAGAACAAATCCTGTTCTAACAATCTCCCCCTTTTTGATGATGACAAAAACATACATAAATGATATGAATTTGCAATCAGAAAGGACAGACGGCTAAAGACAATTACACAGCTATAGCATAAGCATTTGGACAATGTGTGAATATGCCTCCCCCTGAGGTTTACAATCTCCCCCTGAGATAAATAATCTCCCCGTGAAATTAATACTAGAAGAATTTTATAAATAAAAGACTTCCCTGAGTATTTCAGTAGAGACGTTCACATATGCTTAGATCTTCAGAACATTCACAGCTTCTGATTCTTGCTTCCATAGGACAGCTTCAGAACTTGAATTTCCTAGATCTTCAGAGTATTCACAGCTTCTGATTCTTACTTCCATAGGACAGCTTCAGAGCTTGAATTTCTTCTTGAATCATTGCATGCTAGATTGTATCAGAACATTGTTGAATGTACCAGAGCATCATCAGAGCATCTCTACATCCTGAAATGTTACAGAACAAACTAAACGACAAAGGTCAGCATGAATGAATCTGAACATAGAATATGTTTCAGAACATATAATATGTATCAGAG
The DNA here is from genome assembly GCF_029867415.1 of Vicia villosa. Taxonomy (NCBI): domain Eukaryota; kingdom Viridiplantae; phylum Streptophyta; class Magnoliopsida; order Fabales; family Fabaceae; genus Vicia; species Vicia villosa. The sequence continues at coordinate 74,530,373 of NC_081183.1, forward strand.
CAATTAGACATAATGTTTCAGAGCATATTTTGTAACAAAAAACATGCATCAGAACATATAAGGAACATAAATGAAAGTATATTCTATCATCAGAATATCTGAACATTCTTCCTTCTTGCTTCTGATCTTGAAGCTTTCTAGCACTCAGCTTGCTTCAATTTCCAAAAGCTTGATTCTTTAGAGAATTGCTTTTCCTCATCTCTTTGCTTCTTACGTTGAGCTTTAAAGAGGATCTTCAATTCCTGCAAGACAACACTCAAAAACATAGAACTTTGCAAGTTCTGTTAGAGATGTGGAGCCTTTCTCCCAGCAACTGATAAAATTAAATCAGATCATTTATCACATATTTCTCCCCCTTTTTGTCATAACATCAAAACATAAAAGATTCAGATGAAAAACAAAAACAAACATATGGAAGAAAAGGATAATCTTCATTAAGCTCAGGGAAAACAGAAGTACAAGAGCATCTTCATTAAGATTCTGATCTGATGTTTGTGTATACAACATTTGAATATCATCAGAGTCAAACAGCTTGGTGCAGAGCATCTTCTTGTCTTCTGACCTTGAAGTGCTTCTGAGCGCGATACCATGAGAACTTCAGTGCTTCTGCTTCTGAACTCAAGTTCTTCTGATGCTTCCAAAGACCCATGTTCTGATTCTGCTTGACCATCTTCTGATGTCTTGCCAGACCATGTTCTGATGTTGCATGATGAACCTTCTGAGTCAGTGCTTCTTGCGCGCTGATTTTGTGCATACTCTTTGTATAATTCCTGAAATGGAAATTGCATAGTATTAGAGTACCACATTATCTCATACAAAATTCATATCCTTGTTATCATCAAAACTAAGAATATTGATAAGAATAAATATTGTTCTAACAGTTTAGAGTTAGGGCTTATAAGAGTGGCTCGGTTTGGGGTTTTAAGAGGATATTAATGAAAATGGACATCAGATTCAGACTTAGTATCAAATTTTGAGTGGGATAGTGGTGGCCGTTTTAATTTCTAGGCATATGATGATGTTTCGAGAGTGGAGCTTTGCTGGAGAAGACAACTGGAGTAGAATCTTCGGCGTCTGTTATGATCAACACTTCTCTCTTTCCGTTCGTTAGGTGGCGTGTGTTTATTGGTTCACTTTCCCAACTTTTGGGTATTTTTGTTTTACCATAATCATTGGATGGTTATGTGTCAGCTTGTGATTGGCCAGGGGATCCTTTTGTCATTTAGGCTATGTTTGGGAGTTTCGAGGGGAGGGGAGGGGAAGGCTTCCAAAAACAAAATTTTAAAAAAATATAGGAAAATATTTGACATTTTTTGAAAAAATGATTTTGTTTAAAATGATAAAGGAGTCATTATTATTACTAAATTTTTAATTTTCAGAATACTATAACAACCTAAAAGATATTTGGAAAATTTATGTAAACCCTTCAAAACCCTCAAAAACCCTCCTTTAATACAATTTTTTAGTTCCCCCATTTTATGGGGTTTTTGGTATTATGAATAAACTCAAACCCTCCAAAACCCTCTTACCCAAAATCTTTTTATCTTTTTCACCAAATTCTTCCTATTTTCAAAAGCCCTCCCCTCCTATCCCCTCCAAACTCCCAAACATAGCCTTAGTGACTTGAATGAGAGTGGACCAATTGATGTGTGTGTGTGTATGTTACGTTCATTTCAACAAAACCACATGCTAAAAAGGAAAAATAATCATTCATTCTGATAATGAAATAATTGGAAATAAGAAAAATGAAAATGGAATGATAGTATGCGGTTGGGCCTCGTTTTGGTCATAGGCCTTGCGCCATTTCTTTTTCCATCCCCCATATAACAGGCCCACGTGCCTTTTAACTAGGTTTTAATTCATTTGCTTTTACTTCTACACTATCATACCCCAAATTTGTCTTACCCCTTTTAATGTTATCTGGTTTAGGCTTTACATTCATGTACATACTTCCATTAGGTCATCTAACAAAACATGCATCACTAATCAATATATCTGGCATGGGATCAATGATTTTGAAATGTTAGGGTTTCATGAGGGTTTGAGGTGTACATATCAATTAGCTCTGATTTATGTGGTTCTCCTTAGAGCGTTGGACTGTGAAAGCGAGGTTTGGATCCATGGGTATTTTGGACTTTTTTATCATTAAGCTACAAGGCAATTTTCACCAACATCAAACAGTTAGGGTTTATTTCCCCGTGGGTATCAGAAGATTAGAGCTTCTTAGATATGATGTCTGAGATTGTTGGTTCAACCGAGATTCATTGGATTTCATGTTAAGAGGTTCTTAGGTGTTTTAACTCTTTTCTTCTTCAAAGATTCCTCAATGTGTTATTGTTATGTTAGATTGAAGTTCGAATGCGACTCATGGCATAAAGAAATAAAGTGGAGATCAACGCAATTGTTTGTTCTCTCCGTTTCTTATGACTTGTTTCTTATAATTTGAGTTCATTTGAGACTAAAGCTGAGGGTTCATTAAGAATGAGAGTTGATTTGGATTTGAAGTTTGATTTAATTGATTTCATAAATTCAATTTAAGTTCAAGATTAATTGATTGGATCCAAGGTCTTAAACATTTGATTGGTGAAAGAATTGATTCAAGTTGGAAGATTCATTCATATGGATTTTAGCATATAAGTTTATGGATTCAAGGTCATTCAACCGAATTCATCACAAATTCATTCAACCGAATTCATCACAAATTCATTCAACCGAATTCATCACAAATTCATTACAAAGCCCACTCATCCAAGCCCACTACAAAATTACAACAACAACAAAAAGTAGCCTTGAACATTAATTCCAAGACGGGTGCCTGCCTGCCAATAAACTCCACTGCTGCACATGCCAAGTTGATACCGACAGAAAAGCTATAGTTTGCCATCAATAATACGTTGAATACTAAAACTTACACAACATATGCCATATCAAAAAACATGAAAGAAAACCAAACTTTCATTTCACCAAAACCAAAAGAGCGAACCGCGGAACAAAACGACATCAAAAATCGGTTCACGGTTCGAAGGAAAGTGCTACAACAAAACAACACCAAAGCTCAAAAAAAGGAGAAAAAATATCAGCAAGTAGATAACAGAAATAGGATAAAACTCACATCAGAGAATGGACAGAACTGGAGAAGGAAAAGGTAACAAACTTCCTCTGAACACTTGAATTCACCAAAATCTTCATCTCAGGATCGAACTCCATCGCCCAATCTTCATGGCTCTCTTTACATGAATTCCTGTGAAGCACGGGTACTTCGTTTTAGGTAATGTACCGGTACCGGGTATCGATACGCGTATGGTACGCTTACGGTACATACCGAAGCCGTACCAATTTTATTTTTATTTTTTTTGCTTTGGTACACCAACCGGTACACATATGGTACACGTACCCATTTTTTTTATTTTTTTCAGTTTTAAATTTTTTTAGATAACATAATTTAGGCTTAAGTAAAAATTAGGTTATTTATTTATTCTATTTATAAATAAAAAACTGAAAGAAAAATTTAAAAATAGGCTCATTGAAAAGCAATTGTAGCACATATGGATTCATTCACTCAATGAAAAGTAATAGGCTCAATCCAAAAAGAGCTGAGGATTTAGTTTTTGTTCATACAAATCTTCGTCTTCTTTCAAGAAAGAGTAAGATTTATAATGAAGGAGTAACAAAATGTGGGATATTTGTGGAGATGAATTGGATCTATTTATGGAGCTTGTATTCTTGAAGTTGCTACTCTTTTTCTTGATGAACCTGAACTAGAAGCTACATTCATTGAAGAAAAAAATATTGATATTCAACCATAATTTTATGATTTATTAATACTTTTTAGTGTGATTTATTTAAGCAAACTATTTTTTAATTTTTTAATTTTATCGTTATTTAAATAATATAATTGTTTAGTTATTTTTATAATTGTATTTTTAAAGCATTATACTAACGTACACGTATCTTAGTTTTTCTAAAAATATCGTACCCCGTACTAGTACTCGTACCGGTACCTATGCAACGCAGATGAATTCTGAAACCTCTGTCGATTCCTCACCATAATAGAAGTCACAAAATCTCTACAATTTCCAAAAACTCCCTTCTTAACCGAGTTGACAGTCCTTCGACACTTCTCCAATCTTCTCCTCTCTTTTCTGAATCGGGGTCCACTCTTCATCCTTTGTTCTCCATAATAATTCAAGCACGAATTCTTTGGTTCCTCAGCAACAACCTCATAACCAATCTTTCAACTACCAGACCTTCATGCTTCTTCCAGAACTGGAATATGAGTGAACACGTAACAACTAACATAACAGAAAAATAGAATTTCTGTAACTAACTTTTCTAACCAACCCAACTGTATCTAACAGTTATAACAAACACAACAGAATTTTGACTAAACTTCAAAAACAGAATAGCAACTAACATTTTAACCGATTGAATCCTCGCCTTTCAATTTGTAACCAACTCTTCAATCCATTGGCTCTAATCTCACTCTCCATAGCTAAATCTCCTCCCTCAATTTCTATATAATAGAATTTCGATCTCCTTCACCTTCTATGATCACCTCTTCGATCTATCACAATTCACGATTCACTCTTTTTCTCCTCCTCCAACAATCTTCAAACTTCTCTCAATCTTCACACTGAATCATCGATCTTCATCTTCATCTCACAACATCGCCAGCTCCATCTTCACCTCTAAGGCTCTTTATCTCTGAATCGCAGCAGAATTTACAGATGATCTTTGATAATCCATCATCATCATTGTTGAATCTCCCTTTCACATCATACTAACATTCATTGTTAGGTTTCAATCTTCCTCATCTTGAATTCAAAAAATGGATAAACAGAAGAAGCCTCACAAGTCTGAAAATCGCTCACCTATCTTCATTGAGCAATAAATCGTACACAAACCATCATTCACGTATTCAGCTTATGTATCAACAATCTTTGTAATAGCATCACCGAAACTCTGCAACAATAGCAACAATAACTATCAAGACTCCATCATCGTAGCCCATACGAAATGCAGAAGAAAGAATCCGAAATAGACGAAGATTGAAGGAAGTTCCTGTGTCGTTTCATGGTGAGTTTGAGAGCATCAAAGATGTTGAGGGATGAAGGAATTGGATCGGTAAGAAAGCTAAGCAGAGATACGAGATGTTGATTATTTCATGTCGATTCACGGCGGAAACTTCTAGCCGGAGTGAGTATGAGACGGCCGCCAACTATGCGTTCGCAAGTGAGAGGGAGGAGAAGCTCAGAGAATTTGGATCGACATACGTAACCCTAATCCCTTTCTTCTAAATTCTAACTTTGTTGTTTATATTGCTAATTGTTAATGTTGATTAAGATTAGATAAACAGATTTGATGGAATAATTAGCATAAAATAGGATGAGTTTAGACATTGGATCAAGGTCTTTAGGCTTCTAAACTATATTGCCATTTACCTCTCGATTTTCTGGATATTGAATTCTGAACAAAAAAACAATGTTGGGCTTTCAGCTATTGCTATCGTCACTCCCATTTTAGGCCCATGCGTTTTTGTGGTATGCTGAAACTGTAAAAAAAAAAGGCTATTCATACACCACTCTGAGGCCCAATGAACACCATTTTTGAACAAAAAAAAATTTTGGGCCAACTTCCCTTGGGCCCTGCGCCTAGAATTACCTGCTACACCATAGTTTCATACTTTCGCCCCCCTGAATTTGTATTTTTGCAAGTTAGAATTAGGTCATTTTTCTATAGTTTTTCCTTTTTTTAGGTTCTAAAAAAATAGAATCATAACTTGCTTAGGTCAATTTTAGGTGTTTGTAATACGGTGAACTGATTTTAAAGAAAATGCTGTGGTGAGCAAGAGTCGCCACCGAATTTTATTTTATTCAATTGGAAAGGCAAAAAGAACAGGAAAGACCTTTGAAAGATTTTGAGTTCGGGGGGTAGGTTATACAAAGGGAAGGTGTAAGGCACCCTTTGCATCCATGGTTTTCCATGGGCTCTTAATTGCTTAGCTCACTTTGATTTGTTTGAATTGTTTGAAAAGTGTCGTGTGTGAATAGTAAAAACTTTGTTAAGGACTTTAGCTTGTAAATAAGCGAAGCCTTTTGGAAATTATTTGAAAAGGAGGTATGAAAAGTATTTTGAAGCTTTGATTTGATTGTGAGCAAGCATTTAAGAACACCTACCCTAAGATCGTCTTTCTTGTTCTTTAAGTCTTTCGGATGAAAGGATCTATCCATACCATGAGAGGGCAGAAAGTCTTTCAATTGGATGTGTGGGTCATCGAGAATGATCGTTCGCCACAAGACTGTCCCTACCATACAGAGGGAAGGTAGTCTCGGGGAAGGATATAATAGTCATTTTAGGCAACAGTAAGGATACCTTAGCAATCGAAGGGACTATCACCATTTAATTGAGGGACAGGATCATTTATATCGAAGGCGACTCGAAAGGGACTATGATCTTTTATCAGAGGGACATGGTGATTTTGAATCGAAGGCAGCAAGCTAAGGTATCCATACACTCGAAGGGACTTGAATATTTGATCGAGAAGGCAGCATGAGAGTGGGTACCTTAAAGGTGTGTGTGTGCACCAATCACGTGAGTTCAGTTCGAATATTTATCTTTGCAGTTTATGAGCTACGTTCATTTATTAGTTGTCACTCCCTATTTTACTAACCACGCAGTTAATATATTTACAGGAATTAAAGGCAGAATTTAAAAGTCCTACGCTATTACAATAAACACTTGCGGGGATGGGGGAAATTAAAGGCGGAAAGACAAACCTAATTACTATTACAATAAAACCCTTGAGGGGTAACAAAAAATAGAAGGCAGAAAGAAAGGTAGAAAACTTTTTGTACACGGCTTTGGGACAGATACATTATAATAGCAAGCAATAATAATGCGAAAAATAAAAATAAAAAATAATAATAAGGCAAAATTAAAATAAAGGCACATGCGACAATCAAGGGAATATGAGATGAGAAGAGAAACCGCGGATAAAATATGAATTCAGAAAAAACGGGGTTAAAAAGCCTTTTATGGCTAAAAACTTAAGGGTAAAATCTAAGCCTACAGTTTGATAGACAACTCTTACATTGTTGATATGATTCTGATTAAAGGCTAAACCTGACTATGATTAAATTGTAAACCTAAAATTACTAATTATTAAACCCTAATAATATTAGCCTAAACTTGACTTGGAAACCCTAATTTGATTAGCCTAAAATTAATCTAATTTAAATTAATTAAACCAAAATCAAAATTTAATTATTCTAACTAATTAATTAAAATAAACTAATTAAAATTACTAAAATAAACTAATTACTCTAACAAAAAGTTTATTAAAAGAGAAAGAAAATTAATTTAAAAAAATTAGTTTAAAAGAGCTTTTAGAAAATAAATTAGATAAAAGAAATAAAGGAAAAAATAATAATTAAAGAAACCTGGCGCCGGATCTGATGTACTCATTCCTTGATGGTGTATGGTGGAACTGCGTGGTTGGGCCCTTTGATCTGTCTTGTGTTGAATCCAATGGCTGGTGGCTGATGGCGTATGGCATGTGCGTGTGAGGCTGCTGTATGGAATCTGAAAATATGTTTATTCAAGAAAAATTAGTAAAACAAAGGGAGACCATGGGTTCGAACCCAGGTCTTTAGTGTTACAGGTTTCTTTCTTTAACCACGTGCGCTGCTATGTTTATTTGTTAATGAACCCAATGCAAAACATATTAATACATTAAATGTTATAGAAATTCAAAGGCCAGTCAAAATTGGGGCCAGGATTCAATGCATAAACCAATCAGAATATAAGAGAATGGATGGTGGACTTTGACCAGCGAACGGGGGCATGCCACGCGCGTCTGGGAAATTTGAATCTGCTGATTGACGAATAGGCAAGGCATGCGCGGCTCAAGTGGGGAATAACTACTGTTCATCTTCCTCCTTGCGATTTCTCCCATGGAAATACCTGCGGATTTCGCAGCTTTTTCTGGAAAATCTCAAAACCTGCAAAACGCGATTAAACAAAAAAACGAAACAACGTAGATCATCTTAAAAATGAGCCCTGATCAAGAATATGGGGTTAGATTTGTTCCTTAATGGCTGCAACCACCAAAACGTGAGTGCATTAATCTTGTGCCCTAACAATGGTGAAACATGCTACAGGCCTCAAAGCTTTGTTTCAATGATTCTAACCCCTTCTAAACATCAATAAGAACACATTAGTATCATTAGTTTGCATTGAAACACAACAAATAATAAAAAACGAAAAGATTTAATATGAAGAGTATGATGAACATGAAGCATATGTTTTGGGTAGCATGGGACTTCAAGAAGACTATGAACGTGCCTCTGGGATTCTCAAGAAGACGATAGAGTGCTTAATCAGGAAAGGAGATCGCATGAAAGGGAAGTTTTTGTCATGCCCTGGTTTCTTGACTTTTTGCAACTTTTAGAAACCTCTTTTTCTTCCCAATTTTTTCTTCCTCTTTTGTTTAGCATATGCTAGGTATATATAATGGGTGAGAATTAGGTTAAATTCAAGGGCCTGGACCATTGGTTTGCTCACATGGAAATTTGATTGAAAAAAATATAATATTTCCTTCTATTTTTGTATCAATAACATATCTAATCCCACCAAGCATGATGTGCACGAAATTTGATAAAAAATATGGAGGTAATTTGATTGGATATGATTGGGAATTAGATTCAAAACAAATCTCCTTCATAACTCTTTGATTTTTTATTTTATTTTATTGACTTTTAAATGAATAAAAATTCAAATAAAATTAAATAAACCAAATAATTTCGTGGAAATTGGATTTTGGGCTCTACATATCATGAGGATGGAGATTGGATCTTTAGAATATGGGCCCACTTGTAAAGAAATCCATTTTGGAGCCTTTTTGTTTCACATTTTTCACTCAAATTTGTCCAATTTCGCCAAGGCATATCTCCCTCAATTTTTAAGATATGGAAGAGTTATAGGATTTTTTGGAAACCTCAAGATGTCCTCCATAAGCCACTTTGGAAGCTTTTTTCCATTTGAGGATTTTATCTTGATGATATGGGCTTTGACAAAAAACTGATTTTGGTTGACTTTCAAAAAGGACCTATAATCTTTTGATCCATATCTCTCAAATGAAGCATTTCTAGACTTGGCATGTGAGAGACAAATTTGTAGAGAATTCAATTTCCTTCAAAATGAGCTTTGGATGGGAAATTTCTGATGTTCCATGTAGGAGTTATGGATGGTCAAAGTTCAGTTGACTTTCTACTATGAAAACCCTAATTTAGAAACTTTAGATTTTGTTGATTTCTGATCTTTTCTTGATGAATAATGATCAATACTTGATCAAATGATGAATGATACTTCAGAATAAGGCTGTTGACAAAAAATCAGGAGTTTTGACTGTACTTTGACCACAGTCGACTTTTAGGTGAAACTAGTCGACTGTTGACTTTCTGAGCAGTTGAGTGGTCAGTCCTTGGAGTTGAAACTTGAATTTTGTCATAGAGATAGTTTGAAACCTAAAAAGTCATATGAAGTCCATTGGAGATCTTGATTCATTCATTTTCTTCAGAGAAATCAAAATCCTAGTTCAGGAGGTCATTGCTTAGGAAAATATGCCTTTGAGTTTTGAACTTTGGTATAAGCTTGAAAAGAGAGGTGAGATGGGCAAATTTTGGGGTATGACAGCTGCCCCTGTTTAATCTTCTTGAACCTGAAGATGTAGAGTGGTTTGTATGCCAGTCGGTATCTGAAGGTAGAAGAGGATTGAACACAAGAATACCAAGAAATTTGCCCTTGATGATGCAGGAACTTTTTCAAAGATGGGGTTTAGAGATGCCATCCAGGCAGAGTATTATCGGAGATGGGCTTAAAGATGCCATCCAGGCAGAGACTTGAGGATCAGAATACGTTGTACGTTAGACTGTATCTGAGGGATATACTTAGGAGGAGTCGTACGTTAGACTGAATCCCCCGCATTGGTAAGTGTCAAAGTAAGTCGTACGTTAGGCTATGCTTTTTAGGAAGAGTCGTACGTTAGACTGGGTCCAGTTTGCATTGTTAGATGTTTGGAAAACCGTGCGTTAGGTTGAAGGATGGTCGTACGTTAGACCGGATCCAATTTGCATTTGATAAATGTCTGGAAAGTCGTACGTTAGGCTGAAGGATGGGTCGTGCGTTAGACCGGATCCAATTTGCATTTGATAAATTTCTGGAAAGCCGTGTGTTAGGCTGAAGGATGGGTCGTGCGTTAGACCGAATCCTCTGTGTTGATAGTTGTTAGAATACACCGTATGTCAGGTTGCATCATAGGATGAGTCGTACGTTAGACTGAATCCCTTGTATTGAGAAGTACCAGAATGAGTCATACGTTAGGCTACATCTGGACTCGATGTATTGAGAAGTGTTTGTTGGAGGTCGATTATACCAGCACCGTTTGTAGTGACAGAATTAGATCTAAGTCTCTTGATTATCTCTGAACTATCCATGGAGAATACCTGAAACTAAGTATCAGAACTGAATCATTGTCTTGATTATCTCTGAACTATCTTTGGAGAATACCCGGAAATAAGTATCAAAATTAAATCTTTGTCTTGATTATCTCTGAACTATCTCTGGAGAATACCCGAAACTAAGTATCAGAACTAAATCATTGTCTTGATTATCTCTGAACTATCTTTGGAGAATACCCGGAAATAAGTATCAAAATTAAATCTCTGTCTTGATTATCTCTGAACTATCTCTGGAGAATACCTTGAACTAAGTATCAGAATTAAATCTCTGTCTTGATTATCTCTGAACTATCTCTGGAGAATACCCGGAACTAAGTATCAGAATTAAATCTTGGTCTTGATTATCTCTGAACTATCTTTGGAAGATATCCAAAATTAAGTATCAGAACTAAATCGCTGTCTTGAATGAGTGTCAGAATTAAATTGTTGACTTGATTATCTCTGCACTATATCTAGAAGATACTATTCATTTGTTTTGTAGGAGTAGACTGAAAAAGGCAGTATTAATTTTATGCAATGTCGTGATGCATGTATTGTAATGTTTATTTTTGAAATGAATGAGATTGTATTCATATGTAATGAGGCGTATATATGTTATGTGTGTGCCATGAGGCATTGTCATACCCCAAAATTTGCCCTCTTCGTTTCATCTGCAATGATTCAAGGTTCAAGGGTTTAGTCAAGCAACAATCTCCTAGTCGAGGGTCTCTTGAACTAGGGTTTGCATCTTATCAAAGGGATTTGAATCTTTAAGGTCTCAAATGGATTTCAAGGTATCTCATATGTCTCAAAGTATCTCCATGTCAATTATCAAACTTCAATCCCAAGGATTTCCCATTCAAATGCTCAGATGATCAATAATCGACTATGTTGACCTAAAAGTCAACTATAGTCAAAATATAGTCAAACTTCAAGATTTTTGGTCAACATCAAGTATGTGAGGTTATATCCATCATTTGATCAAAGATTGATCATGATCCATTAATAAAAACTCAGAAATGAACAAATTTCAAAAGTTCAAATTAGAGTTTTTTTATTGGAAAAGTCAACTCAACTTTGACTGGTCATAACTTCCACATGGAGTATCAGAAATTTCTCACTGAAAGCCTATTTTGAAGGAAATTGAATCCTCTACAACTTTGTCTCTCACAAGCCAAGGCCAGAAATGCTTCATTCAAGAGATATGGTCCAAGAGATTATAGGTCCTCCAAAAAGTAAAAAAAAAAACACCTTTTAGGTCAAAGCTCATTACTTGAGCATGGAAGCTTCAATTGAGATGAAACCAAAAGGGTCATTTAGAGGACTCGTTGAGCTTTCTAAAATGTCCTAGAATGCATTCATATGATTAAAATTAAGGGAGATACGCATGGTTAAAGTTGGACGATTTTGAGGAAATACATAAAATAGAAAGTGGCCAATATTGGATTTTGAAGCTAATGGGCCGAATATTTTCATCTCAAACATGATCCTAATCCCGATAGGGACTTCTAAGACCACCCTCATAATTTTGTGATTATTATTTAATTTATTTAGATTTTTATTCATAAAAAAATCAAATTAGTTTAGTAAAAAACACCAAAATCATGAAACAAATTAAAGAGGTTTATCTCTAAATCATATGGAAGCCCAAATAATGTGATAAGAGTGTCAAGAATTCGTTAGTACAAGATATGGAGAGAAATTGGCTTGAAATAGAAAGATTTAATATACTTGAATCAAATTTCAAATCTCACTAATAAGTCAATATCCAAGCCCAAACCTAACCCTAATTCAAGTGATATATATGCTTAATAATAAGGAGAAAAGGGAGGACGAAAAAGAGCTGCAAGGACGAGGTTTTGAAGTTGAAAAAGTTTAACAAACTAGGGCATGAGGATTTTTGAACTTCCAGCAAGTTTCAGACCTAACCATCAATCCAAATCGTTTCTTGAACGCCTATATAGCAAATCCAGGTAGTTAATAGCCATGGATGACGCATGGGATCGTGCAACAGATTCACCTTCTTTGTCTCATACTTCACACTTCGTGACTTATGTATTCTTGCGTTTTTAACATGATATATTGGTATGTATGAGTTCATGTTGATCAATGGAGGGGTTCTGGACCTTTAGTCTTAAGCTCACATGCAGGAATCTCGACTTGCCATGGCTAGGGCAAGAGAGGTCATACTCTTTGTATTCATAATTACAGGCCCTTTTAATAAAAACTGATTGCTCCATTGAATTCACAGCGTCGTGTTTAGTGGATCTGGTTGTTTTTGCCTTTCATTTGACGTTGTTTGCAGGTGCAAGACCATGGCAGTGGTTAACCATGGATTCGAAGTTAAATCCGCAGGTGTATCGGCAGCAGAATTCGAACCTGAATCCGCAAGTAATATGTTAGTGACGATGAACAGTAGAAGGGACTTGTTGACTTGTACGCTTGGCGCAATCAAGGGCAACCATTGGTCGGTCCACCTTTCCAGTTCTCTCTCTCCATTCTTGACCACGCGTGTCAGAATGTGATGGGTCGGTCAAAAGTCTACCCCATTTACTCTCTTCCTGATTGGTAGTTGAACAAGCATGTGGGCCCGCGTGGATTCGATGGGAAATTCAAAATGGAATCTTGTTTCTTATTTATTAATTGCTGATTATTCTATTAACAAAGCGTTCAATGATCCAATGGGAAAATAGTGGAAGGCAAGAAGTCTCAGGTCCTGGGTTCGAACCCAGGCCTTAAACATTGTTTTTCTTGCATTTTCCTATCCGTAGATCCCATGTAGCCAGGCGCTACATGCATATATTTCTTATTAGTTAATTTTTTAAATGAATGATTAATAATTATTTTAATTCTATTAATCTATTCTAATTAATAGTAAAATAAAACTAGGATTTAGGATATTTTTCCCCGATTATTTCAATTAATTTATTTAATTAGTTTTAACTAATTATAATACAAAAACCCTATAAAGGTGTAAGTATTAAGGTTTGCCCAATCTCACTGCCATTTGGCAAAAACCTTAATTCTTATTCAATTGATTCGGGATTAATATAATTTTCTCCTCGATCCGACTAAACCTATTAGTCGAATTGACGAGAAATAATTTTAATTGATCCTTTGTTTAATTCTCTTCTCGACCCGACTAAATCTATTATTCGCATTAGACAAGAGATAAAAAATTTAAATAAATTAAAACACACTTTATTTGCTGCCCGCGACGATCGAATCTATCTGTCAGAGTAACCAACAATACCCCGTATAATCCGTTAGCTATAATGATCAAATCTATTGATCATCGCATCCAACGGTGACATATCAAATCAGGGTTGTACGCCCAAACATTCAAAACACACTAAACCACGATACTACGGATTTTCATCTCTTCAACACTGCGATTTTCAAATCTACGATAAGGTAATTCAAAATACCTTCGAACTTCGCATTTCAAAAACTATAACAAGGTAACTCAAAATACCTTCCAACCATATTAAATCAAATTCCAAGGCGTACAACCCTGTGCTCGAACTACGTAGACTCTGATCCTCCATAAGGAGGTACGTAGGCATTTGGATAACCAAGGCGAGTCCCCTTCCCTCTAAATCTCATTTTTTCCCGATTTATTTCCCTTAATTATTAATCCTTGAAAGCATGAACCTTGCCTTAATAATTTTAGCCATAAAACTGTTACCTTAGATTCAAAGCCATAGGAAAGGGTTAAGGGTGCCTAACACCTTCCCTCAACCTGATTATAATAATCTTACCCTGGTCTCTTAACTGTGCAGGGTTTCCTATTCGCCCTTCAGAATAGGTGGCGACTCTAAAAGTGTAATTTTAGGGCAGGTTGCTACAGGCGTATGATGTATGAATGCGAAATGTTTGTTAATAATGATAGAAGATTGTAGCAGCGTCTGGCGGGGAAAATAAATCCTTGACTGTTGTGGAGAATACAGAACCCGAGGATACTTAGCTGGGGATTTTTGGCTTCTTCTTTGGGATGAGAGCCATTTGAATGATTGATCTTGATGTACCCTGACTGGGGATAAGAGAGATGAATAACCTTGTTTGGTGAAGAGAAAAAAGTCGGGGAATCGGCAGTGTCGAAGATGTAAAACTCCATTGAGGAACTAAGTCCTTGTGGGACGAGAACATTTGAAGGTATCTTCTTAATGATTACTCTGTGGGGATATGATCCAGTGATTCCGGATTTGTGGGAAGATATGGATGTCTTGAACGTTGCGCCCAGTGATTATAGCATTTTCCATTCCTGGACTCGTTATTGATTGGAAAACACCAATGAGTATTGATCGAAGTGTTGAACATGCCTTGCATAGCTTTGCCCCTGGCTTTTACGGAATCTGAAGAGATTCACCTCGTGAGGACCTTATGAGATGTGTACAATGGGTGACATTCCCCTAGTAGCCATAAAAGCAGTATGATGCATGTGACTGATCGGGAAGTAGCTTCAGACCCACTTGTATGCATGCCCCCTGATTGTCTCGCATTCTTGAGAGTTTATTTTTACCCATCCCAATCTTCATGATGTTCTTCGACCCTCTGCTCAGTTAACTTTGCGTTTTAGTCCTAGCGTAGCTTGAAGTTGTAACATTAACATTTGATGATGGTTGAAGCACCGACAGTTTATTTGGAAAGCCAATCATCCTTTTTTGTAATTTTATTTTGTTGAGGTTTTGTAATGACCTCTTTTTTGTGTCGAGGATTTTTAGCAACCTCTTTTTGACCTTGTTATCCCTAACTTTTGCCTGAATTGTTTATTTTAAGATTACAGTCAGCGGGATATTTCGATTTTTGATAAGTCTCCTTAATAGGTATTGACTTAACAACTTTTTTCTTTTTTCTTCCTTTTTTATGGATATTGACTACCTGTCTTGAGAATTACGAGAATCCATCATCACTTGTGTAAACAACGACTAGAATAATTGAGTTAACTGAGTAGCTACCCTGCCCCAGGTTATGATTGAGGGTTTTAAATTGCATATGAAAGAAAACTTCTACTCCTTAGGCTCAAAAGGGTTTACGAGGGATTAACATCCTTATATCTCCGCTGTTTAGGAATTGAAACAATGCCTGTACATCGTTGTCATACCCTAATTTTTGACCCCCCTGAGATGACATATCTTCAGAATTTTCATCAAGTCAAAACTAGTACCCATAGCAGCCTGGCATTCAATCAAGGATGTTCAAAGACAAGAAAACTCAGGCAAAGGATCAATCATTGGAAGAATTAGTCTCTAATACAATCATAAGACTCAAGAGCTTCATTTTTTCACCTATGATTGATTAGACACCCAGTCATCTGAGTACAGGTTTACTCAGGTCACCAGGCTAGGGTTTTTTAGCCTATCAAGGACTAAAATCAGGGATCACCTTTGGGAAACCCTAAAAAGCCCCATGGGATCATTCAAAGACATCAATCATCATCAAATAGCTCATATAACAAGATCCATTGGACATTACACCTCAATTCAAAGTCTACAGTCATCATTTTCATCTGGTCGACAATTAGGGTTTTTGACCTAATTCACCAGGATAGTTGACTTTTAATCAGAGGCATGGATCCAAAACTCAAGACATGATTCAAGAACTTTTACCACCTCAATATAACCCATTTACATCACTCATTTGAGGAGAAGATCTTGATTCTACACAAAAGTCCAAATCTCACCTTATTTGGAAAAAGTCAACTGTATGGGATCACCTTTGACTTTTAAGATTTTTGGTCAAACCATGACTTTCAAGGATCAATATCATCAATATATGGATATTAAAGTAAGCATTCTAACATCTCAAGGGGGTTCACTTGAGGTGATCCAAGCACTTGGATCACTTCTGTAAGTGGAGGAACGCCATTGTTGCTCTCACTTTGGAGCTGTTGCAGTTGGAGGTCCATAGAGCAATTCAGAAGGTTTCCAACAAAGCCAAGCATCCAAGCACGTTCAATAGGAGGTAGTGGAGCTATCCAGATGGTCGCAGCTCATCTGTAACTGCAGATTCATCATCCTCCATGTTCACTTGAAGCTCAAATCGAGGGAGGTCCATAGAGAAATTCAGGAGAATTGAAGTTACAATAAGCATTCAGTTAGCATCACTGAGTCCCAAGGAAGCTTTTGGGATCATTCATACAAGCCCAGGTGCTCTCTACCATCCTCACGACCTCCATTTTCAGAGGTAAGTTTCTGAACTCCACCTCTTTAATTTAAGCACTCTTTGTGGTAAAGCTCGATTCTATCTTGTTCAGCATCATCAGAGGATTGAAAACCCTCTATCATCGTTCATTTATTCATCTTGTGCATCATTTAATTTTAAAATTAGGGTTTATGTGTTCTTCGTGTTCATGATGAAATTCGTTAGTTACACTTAGAATAAATGAATTCTGAGCCCATAATCATGTTCCTTGTCCAAAAACGAGTGAGATTGATGTTTACATCATGCCATTTAGTTGAGAAACCAGAGAGTTAGGAATTTGAAAATCTGAAGCTCGAGGAAGAAGATGAACATGGCGCGCGTAAAATTTGAATTTCCTGGCTTATCTGAAAATATAATATATTGAGTGTATATAGTTAACAAGCTGCGCGCGCAGCTCAGTTGGTTAAGTTTTGAAATGTGATCATGAAGGGCGTGGGTTCGAACCTCTCTAAGGCCAAACCAATTTTTTAGCACCCATTTTCATTTCTTTTTTTTTATACAAACTTCACACAATTAATAAACTTATCAAATTAAATCATTTTCACTTCATTTTTCACACACTTGTTATTTAATATACCTATTTTATGAATAATCAAAAAAATCATAAAAATCTTATTTATTTCATGTATTTTAATTAGGTTTAAAATAGTATGTTTTAAATGTTTTCTTAAACACTTTAAAATATATATTTTCATTTTGTTTTAACCTAACTATTTTGTGAATAATTTTATGATAAAACCCTAATTATTTAGGTCTTAATTGGGTATAGATTTCATCTTTGCCTTAATTAAGTTGACTTTTGTCAATATTCAAAACTGTTTTCAATCTCTGATTAAACAGATGATTAAGGTTTTCAAACAACAAAACCTTCTATCATTTCAATCATTTTCAACTGTTTCTCATAAACAGTAAATCATTTTTTAAGTGGGCCTCTAATAGAGTGTAAGTCCCAACACCTTCTTTCTTTTCATAGTTTGTTTTCAAAAACTGTATTTACAAATCTCCTTTCTGTTTTCAAAACATTCTTCTGGTATTTGAAGGGCATTATTCCCGGTGAAACTCTTCAGATACCTATGTGACCTTTGTCCATCTTCACTTCTTCTATTTTCAAAAAAACATTAACTGTTTATCATATATATATATTCAACTGTTATCCATCAATTACTGGTAAGGCCTTGTACATACTTCTTCAATGGCCTCCACTCCATCCAGGTTAGGCTTTACAAGCTTTCAATTTACAGTCTTTATTTAAATTACTGTCAAATATAAACTGTGCATATATATTAGTTTAGAACTACGTTTGAGTATAAACCCTAGGACAGTTAAACTATATATATATTATAGGAATATGACCTAGGATTGAGAATGTCTTCCCGGTGAAGGCTCTTTCCTAATTAGAGATCTGTAGTTCAAACCCCCAAGATGAATTATTCCCAGTGAAACATCTTGGCAAAAACCTTAGAATCCAAAAAAAATAGGACACATCCACCCAAAGAGGAATTATTCCCGGTGAAACCTCTTACCCATTTGCTTAAAGCCAAAATAAGTTCAAAACTACATAGCTTTCTCTTGTGCTATAACAAGGACCCTCGATGACCCTCGATTAGCCTCCTCTTGGGCTTTGTTCAAGGACCCACAGGCTTCTTAAAAGCATTTCCAGCTTCCTCTTGAGCTTGTATACAAGGACCCATCAGGTTTCTTATAAACATGGGAACAGGTCTTTAGTCACCTTTTTAGCCTACCCTGGTGAGTTTCTTCCAATTTAAACCAGACTTTAAACAAGCTAAGTTTGTCTCAATTTTACATTGAGTACATTTTTGGAATGAGAGACATGGACAGTCTCTGTCACCCTTATCCTCATCAATCTTCCTTAGCAGAGTCTAGGATCCATGTTTGCTTATCCTCAGTCAGTGTCAGCATTCATCTTGGGCTTTAAACAAGAAGTCTCATTAGATAATCTTTCTGCCATCATTTTAATAAAAACCCCTGGAAAGGGTTAGCCATCAAATCATTCTTCCATTTTAATAATAACCCCTGGAAAGGGTTAGCCTCCAAAATCATTTCTTTCATCTTAATCAAAACCCCTGGAAAGGGTTAGCCTCCATACATTCCTTCATTTTAATAAAAACCCCTGGAAAGGGTTAGCCTCCATACATTCCTTCATTTTAATAAAAAACCCCTGGAAAGGGTTAGCCTCCAAAATCACTTCTTCAAAAACCAAAGATTCATTTCTCTTAGGAGATAATTTCCCCAAAAGAGTCAAAACCCCTGAAAAGGGTCAGCCTCCAAAAACATGACAAAAATCAGTCTTTTAACAGACAATTTCTCCAGCTGAGTCAAAATCCCTGGAAAGGGTTAGCTTCCAAAAATCAGTCTTTTAATAAATAAATCCTTCAATAGAGTCAAAAATCCAACAAAAACAGTTAGCCTCAACCTTGGGCTTCATACAAGGCACCAAAACAATAAAACTCCCTGTTAATAGTCAGCCTCAACCTTGGGCATTGTACAAGGCAGATAATAGAGTCTCCCCTAGTGAGTCCTTCATTTTTCAGTAGCCACAACCTTGGGCTTTGTACAAGGCAGATAAACCATATTTCATGAGTCAAAGATTCCTAACATCCACGATCTTCTCCCATAGAGTCATCCATACTCAGTTTATTTAAGAGTCCGCCACAACCTTGGGCTTTGTACAAGGCAGAAAATAATGTTTTCCCTAGCTAGAGTCAGCCTCAATTCTGGGCTTTGTACAGAACACCAAATAAAATCGATCAAAATAGATTCTCCCCAAGTAGAGTCAGCCTCAATTCTGGGCTTTGTACAGAACATAAAGATCCCTTGTAAATTAATCCTCAGTGGAGTTTTTCTCCCTGAATCATATTAATAATCAATCAATCAAAAAGCCTCAAGCTTGGGCCTCATACAAGCCAGTTAAAAAGTCAAATCTTTCATACAGTAGATAGACATAGCTTATCTCTATAGAGAGATATTTTTACTACTCTACCACATTCAAACAAACAAATATTTCAACACTTCAATTTCAATTTCAATTTCAATCAAAGTCTCCCATTTAGGACTCTGAAAGACATGCTCTGGCACATCCCTAGACTTGTACACTTTCCCTAATTTGGATGAGCATCTTTCTTTCATTTAAGAGGCATCTGACTGGCATACTTGCAAACACACAAGTAAGGTCCCCCTCTTGAATGAAATGAATCCAGTTATTCTGTCACTCTATCAAAATGTTTGTGGTAGAATAGTACAAATACTTCTCTGTAAAGATGATTTCATGCCTCTTTACCGTAAACAGAGATTTAATTCAAAGCTTCAACCTTGAGCTTCAAGCAAGGCACCCAAAAATAATTAATAATTAATTAGTTCCCTGAACTACATTAAGCTCTGACTTCCATTACGGATATGTAGGCATGAGGTTCACAAGGAACCTCAGCGAGCTAATAAAATACCAAAAATAGTCAGTTTGTCTGTCTGTCTGTCTTTTCAAATCAATTCAATTCCTTCTCCTAACACAAAGGAGAAACTTTCCCAATCATTAGCAATAAACACAATCACAATGACACAGAGAAGGTTCCTGTAGAGTACTACAGATATGTAGGGTGTTTAAACACTTCCCTATGTATAACCGACCCCCCAGACTCCAGAATTTCTAGTCTAGGTGAAATCCCCACACTTAGCAAACTCTTAGGGTTTAGTTGAGATCTTTTTTTCCCTTTCCTATTCGTAGGACAATAAGAAAGTTCGTG
Source organism: Vicia villosa (assembly GCF_029867415.1). Classification (NCBI taxonomy): domain Eukaryota; kingdom Viridiplantae; phylum Streptophyta; class Magnoliopsida; order Fabales; family Fabaceae; genus Vicia; species Vicia villosa. Next base: position 74,550,831 of record NC_081183.1, read on the forward strand.
TGATATCGTAGGAAGAACTGAAATAAAATTCATCCCGCCACGGGCGCATTCTCCTTCCAAATTTCGCGTGAAGGGTCTAGCGTGCCGTCCTCCCAAGTGAAACGGGGAGGTAAAAAAAAAACGACACCACAATCGTCAACATAGTCTGTTCAAAAGCATCATTGTATGAGGTTGCGGTATCATTTTCGTCATCCTCCCTCAAAAGGCTTATAGCTTTGTACGAGTTGAATATCACAAAACATATGCAAAGTAAAGACACAATTTAAGATGAACGATAGCGAAATAATTTATTCAAGACAAACATATGCAATGCACTGATGATGATTATTAAAATAGATAATGTCTATCATAAGTCGAATGTTTAAACAAACAGGATAGAAATTGCAAATGAAATTAAAGCTAATAAGCCAATAATCCATCCTTCTAGACATTAATCAGCCTTGTCATGATTAGGCATGGGAGCAGTGATCACCATAGGGGTCTTAGGAAGATTGAACTCAATTTCACCAGCATCGATCATGTCTTGGACCTTGATCTTTAATGCCCAACACCTATTGGTATCGTGCCCGAGACTATTGGAATGGTAGGCACATCGCACGTTTGGATTGTGTTTAGCAGAGGAAGTGCTGATGTGTTGAGGAGGATCCCTCACAGTAATCATTCATGCCTTCAACAGATGTTGCAATGCCTGATCTAATGACATGTTAATTTTGGTGAATTTACGCTTAGGTGCGTATGGCTTGCGTCGTTGTTGTGGAACTGGTGTAGAGATTTAGAGTATCCGGGGTTCGAGCTTCCGGAATGTATATCTGATTGGAATGTTTCAGAAGTCTGGGGTCAAGCTTCCAGAATGTTCATCTGATTGGAACTTTCAGAATGTCCGGGGTTCGAGCTTCCGGAATGTATATCTGATTGGAATGTTTCAGAAGTCTGGGGGTCAAGCTTCCAGAATGTTAATTTGATTGGAAATTTCAGAATGTCCGGGGTTCGAGCTTCCGGAATGTATATCTGATTGGAATGTTTCAAAAGTCTAGGGGTCAAGCTTCCAGAATGTTCTTCTGATTGGAACTTTCAGAATGTCTGGGGTTTGAACTTCCGGAATGTATATCTGATAAGGTGTCTTCAAAATGTCTAGAGGGATATGCTTTCCAGAGTATATATCTGATGGAGATTGATTTGTTGATGGTATTTTTCTGATAAGTTGGTTGACCTGAAAGGCAAAGTTTGTTCTATGTGATGTTATGAATGCAAATGCAACCTTTTCAAGGATCTATAGGAATTTGGTTAGAAACATTAGAAAGTGATTTGGTCGCATCTTCGTTTGAAGAGCTTTGATTCTCGGATGTCCTTCTTTGGGAATCAAGCTCACCATATCCAGTGGGTCATAGCCTCTGATTCAGGACACTTCTGAATTTGAAGTTACCTGGCTAGAGGAAAATAAATCCTCTTGCCCCTTGATAGGTATTGTGTCTTTGAACTGGAAGATGAATGTCCATAGGAAAGTAAATCCTCTTGCCCCTTGATATGGATTAAGTCCTTGATAAGAGCACCTGAAATTATGCACCCTAAATCCCTAAGATCCTTGAAAGGGTTAGTTAACATGTTATGTTATGATGTCATGATGTCATGCAAATGTAATACATTTAGGCAAAGCACAAGGTGATAAGGACAAGTATGTCCTACAAAAAAAAATCTGCAAGGAAATCAAAGGGTTAGATAACAAACAAGTCACACAAGAGTCCTTAAGTTTAAAGGCTTGCATGAAGTCTGACCAGGTAACTACCCTTCCCCAATAGGTACTTCTAAGGATAAGGATGAAATCAGCAACAAGTTCTACAAAGTTACCTTGAATTGTCAGTCCTTCTAAAGCACCCTCGAACATGATACATACATACCATGCAATGATACTTTGAGAAAGAACCTATCTGAGTTGTAGTATCGGGTAACGACTATGCCCTCAACATACATCAAGAGTAGTCCCCCCCACTACGTTCCTAAAGGCCAAGATGGGTTAAAGGTAACTAAAGGTCCTTAAGCTCCGACTCACCCACAGATATCCACACGAACCTCCCTCATACAAGAGAAGCATGCAAACACCCATAGAGGCCTAACTTAAGCGTGAACTCTCATATTGACCAATCCTCCACATACATGAAGGAGGTCGCCATGACTATGCCACTTCCTATCTTAAGGTGCACTCTAGTCCGGGTATAGGATTCATCTTCCATTCAATTCCCAAAATAACCCTTAAAAAATAAAGCAAGCAAAACAAATATTAAGTGATCCTAAACTTTAAGGTAACCCCTCTTTTAAAAATCCCCAGCAGAGTCGCCAGTTCTGTAATACGGTGAACTGACTTTAAAGAAAATGTTACGGTAAGCAAGGGTCGCCACCGACTTTTATTTTATCCAATTGGAAAGGTAAAAAGAACATGAAAGACATTTGAAAGATTTTGAGTTCGGGGGGTAGGTTATACAAAGGAGAGGTGTAAGGCACCCTTTGCATCCATGGTTTTCCATGGGCTCTTAATTGCTTAGCTCACTTTGATTTGTTTGAATTGTTTGAAAAGTGTCGTGTGTGAATAGTAAAAAATTTGTTAAGGACTTTAGCTTGTAAATAAGCGTAGCCTTTTGGAAATTATTTGAAAAGGAGGTGTGAAAAGTATTTTGAAGCTTTGATTTGATTGAGAGCAAGCATTTAAGAACACCTACCCTACGATCGTCTTTCTTGTTCTTTAAGTCTTTTGGATGAAAGGATCTATCCATACCATGAGAGGGCAGGAAGTCTTTCAACTGGATGTGCAGGTCATCGAGAATGATCGTTCGCCACAAGATTGTCCCTACCATAAAGAGGACAGGTAGTCTCGGGGAAGGATATAATAGTCATTTTAGGCAACAGTAAGGATACCTTAGCAATCGAAGGGACTATCACCGTTTAATCGAGGGACAAGATCATTTATATCGAAGGTGACTCGAAAGGGACAATGATCTTTTATCAGAGGGACATGGTGATTTTGAATCGAAGGCAGCAAGCTAAGGTATCCATACACTCGAAGGGACTTGACTATTTGATCGAGAAGGCAGCATGAGAGTGGGTACCTTAAAGGTGTGTGTGTGTGCACCAATCACGTGAGTTCAGTTCGAATATTTATCTTTGCAGTTTATGAGCTACGTTGATTTATTAGTTGTCACTCCCTATTTTACTAACCACGCAGTTAATATAATTATAGGAATTAAAGGCACGATTTAAAAGTCCTACGCTATTACAATAAACACTTGCGGGGATGGGGGAAATTAAAGGCGGAAAGACAAACCTAATTACTATTACAATAAAACCCTTGAGGGGTAACAAAAAATAGAAGGCAGAAAGAAAGGTAGAAAACTTTTTGTACATGACTTTGGGGCAGATACATTATAATAGCAAGCAATAATAATGCGAAAAATAAAAATAAAAAATAATAATAAGGAAAAATTAAAATAAAGGCACAAGCGACAATCAAGGGAATATGAGATGAGAAGAGAAACCGCGGATAAAATATGAATTCAGAAAAAACGGGGTGAAAAAGCCTTTTATGGCTAAAAACTTAAGGGTAAAATCTAAGCCTACAGTTTGATAGACAACTCTTACATTGTTGATATGATTCTGATTAAAGGCTAAACCTGACTATGATTAAATTGTAAACCTAAAATTAATAATGATTAAACCCTAATAATATTAGCCTAAACATGACTTGGAAACCCTAATTTGATTAGCCTAAAATTAATCTAATTTAAATTAATTAACCCTAAATAAAAATTTAATTATTCTAATTAATTAATTAAAATAAACTAATTAAAATTACTAAAATAAACTAATTACTCTAAAAAAAGTTTATTAAAAGAGAAAGAAAATCAATTTAAAAAAATTAGTTTAAAAGAGCTTTTAGAAAATAAATTAGATATAAGAAATAAAGGAAAAAAAATTAATTAAAGAAACCTGGCGCCGGATCTGATGTACTGATTCCTTTATGGTATATGGTGGAACTGCGTATCTGGGCCCTTTGATCGGTCTTGTGTTGAATCCAATGGCTGGTGGCTGATGGCGTATGGCATGTGCGTGTGAGGCTGCTGTATGGAATCAAAAAACATGTTTATTCAAGAAAAATTAGTAAAAAATAGGGAGACCATGGGTTCGAACCCAGGTCTTTAGTGTTACAGGTTTCTTTCTTTAACCACGTGCGCTGCTATGTTTATTTGTTAATGAACCCAATGCAAAACATATTAATACATTAATGTTATAGAAATTCAAAGGCCTGTCAAAATTGGGGCCAGGATTCAATGCATAAACCAATCAGAATATAAGAGAATGGATGGTGGACTTTGACCAGCGAACGGGGGCATGCCACGCGCGTCTGGGGAATTTGAATCTGCTGATTGACGAATAGGCAAGGCATGCGCGGCTCAAGTGGGGTATAGTTACTGTTCATCTTCCTCCTCCCATGCAACTGCAAATTCTGTTGCGATTTCTCCCATGGAAATACCTGCGGATTTCGGAGCTTTTTCTGGAAAATTTCAAAACCTGCAAAACGCGATTAAACAAAACAACGAAACAACCTAGATCATCTTAAAACTGGGCCCTGATCAAGAATATGGGGTTAGATTGGTTCGTCAATGGCTGCAACCACCAAAACGTGAGTGCATTGCTCTTGTGCCCTAACAATGGTGGAACATGCTACAGGCCTCAAAGCTTTGGTTCAATGATTCTAACCCCTTCTAAACATCAATAAGAACACATTAGTATCATTAGTTTGCATTGAAACACAACAAATAATAAAAAACGAAAAGATTTAATATGAAGAGTATGATGAACATGAAGCATATGTTTTGGGTAGCATGGGACTTCAAGAAGACTATGAACGTGCCTCTGGGATTCTCAAGAAGACGATAGAGTGCTTAATAAGGAAAGGAGATCGCATGAAAGGGAAGTTTTTGTCATGCCCTAGTTTCTTGACTTTTTGCAACTTTTAGAAATCTCTTTTTCTTCCCAATTTTTTCGTCCTCTTTTGTTTGGCATATGCTAGGTATATATAATGGGTGAGAATTAGGTTAAATTCATGGGCCTGGACCATTGTTTTGCCCACATGGAAATTTGATTGAAAAAAATATAATATTTCCTTCTATTTTTGTATCAATGCCATATCTAGTCCCACCAAGCTTGATGTGCACGAAATTTGATAAAAAATATGGGCCCATTTGCTTGGATATTTGAGGTTATTTGAGGTTATTTGATTGGATATGATTGGGAATTAGATTCAAAACAAATCTCCTTCATAAATCTTTGATTTTTTTTAATTTTATTGACTTTTAAATGAATAAAAATTCAAATAAAATTAAATAAACCAAATAATTTTGTGGCAATTGGATTTTGGGCTCAACATATCATGAGGACGGAGATTGGATCTTAAGAATATGGGCCCATTTGCAAAGAAATCCATTTTGGAGCCTTTTTGTTTCACATTTTTCACTCAAATTTGTCCAACTTCGCCAAGGCATATCTCCCTCAACTTTTAAGATATGGAAGAGTTCTAGGACTTTTTGGAAAACTCAAGATGTCCTCCATAAGCCATTTTGGCAGCTTTTTTCCATTTGAGGATTTTATCTTGATGATATAGGCTTTGACAAAAAACTGCTTTTGGTTGACTTTCAAAAAGGACCTATAATCTTTTGATCCATATCTCTCAAATGAAGCATTTTTAGACTTGGCATGTGAGAGACAAATTTGTAGAGAATTCAATTTCCTTCAAAATGAGATTTGAATGAGAAATTTCTGATGTTCCATGTAGGAGTTATGGCTGGTCAAAGTTTAGGTTTTGTTGATTTCTGATCTTTTCTTGATGAATCATGATCAATCCTTGATCAAATTATGAATGATACTTCATAATAAGGTTGTTGACAAAAAATCAGGAGTTTTGACTGTACTTTGACCACAATCGACTTTTAGGTGAAACTAGTCGACTGTTGACTTTCGGAGCAGTTGCGTGGTCAATCCTTGGAGTTGAAACTTGAATTTTGTCATAGAGATAGTTTGAAACCTAAGAAGTCATATGAAGTCCATTGGAGATCTTGATTCATTCATTTTTCTTCAGAGAAATCAAAACCTTAGTTCAGGAGGTCATTGCTTAGGAGAATATGCCTTTGAGTTTTGAACTTTGGTATGAGTTGAAAGGAGAAGTGAGATGGGCAAATTTTGGGGTATGACAGTGTTTAACCTCCAATTTCATTTAGGGTTTGTCATCATGAAAACCTCATAAAATGCAATAAAAATACTAGTTCAGGCTTATTAGGATTTAGTTTTTTAGTACAATTTAGGCTTGAATTAGAATTCCCTTAACACATAGGAAATACATAAAAATATTAGTATTTTTAGGGTAATTTTGTTTTAATGCTTGAATTGTTTCTTTTATTCTTCTGTGTCATTTCCATTTAATTTTTGTATAATTTTTGTATGAATTTGTTGCTTAGTTTTAGCCATGCTTTGGCATATGTGTTAATATCATTAGTATGCTCCTTTTAGAATCTATCTCATTACCATGTTAACTTTAGGTAGATTTTCCTTTGTACAAAAACAATAACAATTAGGCTAGCGGATTAGGTTAGTCTCCCTTATCCATTTCCTTTTTCTTTTCCAACTTAAAAAACCTAATAAATACCGACGAAGATCATTCTACTATTTCTTTTATAGTGGGAAAGAAATGATTTGGACGTAGGCCCCGGTGTATTTGTTTTCTACTTATAGGGAGAGAAATGATTGAGGTGTAGGCCTAGGTGTATTTCTTAACCGCTAATTAGAGGAATGATTGAGATTAAGATGTAGGCCTTGGTGTATTTCTCTAAATACTTAAACTTTCTGTTATCATCTAAGTCACAAATAAATTCCCCTTTAAAAAACACCAACAATCAAAACACTTAAATACTTAATAAAGGTTCAAATCTTAATAAAGTGAGGAAGTGGTGCGAAGCCTTGTAGTGGGTTTTGTTCATCATGGAATTACATAAAAAAACACAAACCCATGTTCCTTCTCTTTTAAGAACAACTTAAGTCCATTTCATACTTAGGTGTGTAAGTCTCCCAAGGTCGAGCATCGTGGATTGTGACCTTAACCTCTGTTCAAATAAAAAACACAAAACAAACAAAAACATGTGAGCCGAACTACGACGCTCTGATTCCTGAAAAGTATACATAGGCATTGGTCGCGGGGCCTAAGCGAGTACAATTGTAAATATTCTTTCATTTCCCCGTATTTCTTTTGCATGCATTATCATTTGGGCTTAGACATAGATTACACCCCATAGATAACACCCTTTAGATAGAAACAGACATAGGTGGATACCATCAAGTACGATGGGCACGAGGGGTGCTAGTACCTTCCCCTTGCGTAACCAACTCCCGTACCCTGATCTCTGGTCGCAAGACCTTGTTCTTATTCTTTGTTAGGTTTCCTGATATTCCTTTCCCTTATGGGATAAATATATTAGTAGCGACTCTGTTCATTTTTCGCGAGCCTGCGACAGACACCCCCAGCCAGTGGATTTCTTTTTTGAAATTTTTTTTTTGTTTTCATGATTCTTTCTTAATTCAATTTTCCCTCAATTAAATAATAATAAAATATTTTTTTCTTGTTAGGTTAGAATTTATTTCTTTTTATTTTTTCGAATATTTTCATACTTTGTGAAATTCCCAAAATACCCCTAGTTGTTAAAGTTGACTTTGGTCAATTTAAATAACTTTTTCCCATCTCTCTTTACTTAGTAATTTCCCTTAGGTTATTAGTTCACTCTTGATTAGGAATTAGACTCCCTTTTCTTAATAAAACAACAATCATTAGGATAGAATATTAGGTTAGTCCCCCGTTTTCATTTCTTTTTCTTTTTTAACTTTAAAACACCTAATAAATACCGACGATGATCATACTGCTACTTCTTTTATAGTGGGAAAGAAATTATTGAGATGTAGATCCTGGTGTATTACTTTTCTACTTAGTGGGAAAGAAATGATTGAGGTGTAGACCTCGGTGTACTTCTTGACTACTACTTAGAGAAATGATTGAGGTGTTTACCTTGGTGTATTTCTCTAAATACTTAAACTCTTTTTGGTATAATCCAAGTCACAAATAAATTCCCCTTTAAAAGACACCAATAAAAAACACTCAAAATACTTAATAAAGGTTCAAATTCAAACAAAGTAAGGAAATGGTGCGAAGCCTTGTAGTGGGTTTTGTTCATCATGGAATTACATCAAAAAACACAAACTCATATTTCTTTTCTTCTAAGAACAAGTTAAGTCCATTCCATACTTAGGCGTATAATTCTCCAAAGGTCGAGCATCGTGGATTGTGACCTTAACCTCTGTTCAACTAAAAACACAAAACAAACAGAAATTTTTGAGCCGAACTACGGTAGCTCTGATTCATGGTAAGGAATACGTAGGCATTGGGTCGCGGGGCCTAAGCGAGCACAATTGTAAATATTCCTTCTATTCCCCGTGTTTCTTTAGCATGCATCCGCATTTAGGCTTTAGACATAGATTACACCCTGTAACTCGGTGGGAGAACTGACTTTTATTTTTAAGCAAGCAATGTTGCGGTAAGCATGAGTCGCCACCGACTTTTAATCTATCCAATAACTCGGAAGGGCAAAAAGAACAGAAAATACCCTTTTTAAAAGAAACGGGCTCGGCGGGTAGATTATGAAAAAGGAAGGTGCAAGCACCCTTTTCATCCGTAGTTTTCTACAGGCTCTTAATTTGCATAGCTCATATTTGTTCATTTTGAAAGAGGTGTAAGGACTTTAGCTTAAAAGCGTAGCCTAAGTTTTTGAAAAGAGAGGTGCAAAAATATATTTTATTTGAGCTAAGCATATTAAGAACACTACTCTATTTTAGTCTTCTTATATGCTTTTTACTCTTCTAAGAGAAACAGGGCTATCCTTACCACTTGGGGTAGGTAGTCCTATTGATTGGACATGCGGGACAATCGAAGGGTCATCGGAGGTCGTTGAAGGCAACAGGTAGAGGTACCTTTAGGAAGTTCGAAGGGACGATCGTCAGTTTTTCGTAGGCAACAATCGAGGGTCATCGAGGGACTTAGTGACGATTTTATATCAAGGGACCTTTGCTAATGGGTACCTCTACATTTCGAGGGACACGACCTTATAATCAAAGGCAACCAAGAGGGGTGTACCCTAAGGGTGAGTGTGTGCGAACAATCACGTGTGTATTCAGATATTTATCTTGATTTAGTGAGCTACGTTCAATTAATTATCTTGCACTCCCTATTTACTAACCACATAGTTAATATCATGCAGAAAATAAAATGCAGAAAATAAAACCTACGCTATTACAATCTTATGGGTGGGGGATTTTACAATAAACACCTGTGGGGGAGATGCGAAAAATAAAGAGCGAAGAAATAAAAGTCAAATTAACTATTACATCAAAAAAATATATTAAATAAAACTCGAGCCAATGTCGAAGTCTTGATAAACCTGAAAAGCAACGAGGACAAAAAAATATGATTAGTGCGAGAAAGAACTATTTATCATGATTCTAATTAATTATTGGATTAAATCCTAATCAATTAGTTGATAAAAAATGTGCAAAAAGAAAGAGAAAAAAAAGTTAACTTATAGTGTTTAAAACAATTATTGATAAAATTATGAAAAAGTCGAGTTTTCGATTAAAAATAAATGATTGTTGAAATACATCATTATTAGTAAATATAAAAATTTAGAGCAAATCATTAACAAAATAAAAGAAAATAAATAAATAAATTAAGGATTATGTAAAAAAATAAAAAAAAATTAGGAAATACTTAGCTCTGGACTCTGCGTGGAAGGTCCAAGGAGGTCCATGGTGGAACGCACGCTCAGGGGACGTTAGATCATACATTCACGTGATTTGATGGTTGACAGGGCGAATGTGCATCATATTCCTGCGTGGTCTGCATGTGCTGGATCTACAAGCTTTACAAGTAATAAAAATTAATGTATGACCTAGGGATCGAACCCAGGTCTTTGAAGACCATCATTCTCTTCAATTTCTAACCAGGCTGCATGATTTATTTGTGTAAGTAATAGTTCCAAATAAATAAATATGAAGCATAATAAAAAAATCCAAAATTTAAAACGTTAGTTACGTGTGGGCCCCAACATCGTGATCAAGCCAATAGAAAAGAGAGAGAGAACCTGTGAATCTTTGACCCACCAATCAAAAGAGAAAGAAAAACTGGAATATTTGACTGGCAAATGAAGTTGCTACACGCGTGGCCCAAATGGAGTCAGACCTACTGTTCATCTTCTTCCTTGAATTTCCTGCAAATTTTCTTTTGGAATTTGCTGCGGATTTAGCTGCAACTTTTCCTTCGAAATTCTGCACATGATAGAAACTCGACAATACACGTTAATGAAGCCATTAAAACGTCCAGATCCACTAAATGGACCCTGTTATACCCCAAAATTTGCCCGCATATTTTTTCAAGAAAACTCCAATCTAAAAATTAGGAGTTTCATATAATCATGGATTTTTATTTGATAAATATCCTGACATACGAAATACTTAGTTTTTAGAATTTTGCTTATACAGTATTTTGGCTCGCTGTTGAATTTATTCTTACGCAAACGCCAAATACTGTTTATCACTTCACACACGCTATTTATTTGATATTTATTTACATATAAGTGGTACTGACGCAATTGGTACAAAAGAAAATTAACTTTGACTGTTGATTTTTCACTCTAACTGCTGCATTAATGCCTGAACAGTCAGTTGACAGTCAAACTGCTGGCAGTACAATTCTCAGTGTTTTGTACCATCAATCAAATCAAACTATTGCAATTTCCAAATTCCAAGATTTTTGTCCTAGAAGTCTTCTGAATATCACATGATAAGCAGAGACCTAGTACTGCACAAAAATCAGGTACGCTTAACTGTCTCCTACACAAACAGTCCCTGACTAGGGTTTCTTGTTTTTTTAGGAGAAACAAGTTTTTGAGACCTCAAATGGATTTCATGGACATCCATATATCTCAAAGTACCATCATACAAATTTTCAGACTTCAATTAACTCAGACGCACCGTCAGCAGCTCAAACAGTCAACAGACGACCCGTTTGACCAAAAAAGTCAACAGACAGTCAAAAATAAAATTTTTTGTCAACATCCATATTTTGTCAAAGGATTCATCATTTGATCATTGGATGATCATAATTCATCAAGAAAAGATCAAAAATCAACAAAACCCTAAGATTCAAAATTAGGGTTTTCTCCTAAAAAGTCAACTGAACTTTGACTGGTCATAACTCTCTCATCCTTCATCCAAAAAATTCAAACCAAAGCTCATTTTGAAGTAAATTCAATTATCTTTCAAATTCAATTGATCCCATGGTCATCACATTCACCATTTGAAAAATATGGACAAAGACATTACAGGTCATTTTCAAAGTCAACAAAAAGAGACTTTTTTCAAAAGGACACACAAGGAGCATCAAAAATCATTTCGACATGAGACCAAAGACATTGGTTAGAGGACTCTTTGAGGTTTCCAAAAAGTGCAAGATCTCCTTCATATGACAAAAATTGAGGGATTTACACCTTGTTGAAGTTGGCTAAATTTTGGGAAAATGCATAAAACCAACATTGCTCAAAAATGTATTTTTTCCAAATGGGGCCAAGTTTTCAAAGTTCAAACATGTTTGCCATGATATTGTGGGCCTCCCACGACCAAGACAAAGCCCACACCATTTTTATCCATTTTTGGTTTAATTTTATCCTATTTTAAGATTAAATGAAAATGGAAAATGGAAGGATAATGGATAGCTTAGTTTCTAAGCATGAGTCATCCAAGAATCTTTAATTTTCTGCAGAAGATTGAGGTACAAGGCAAGAGCATTGAAGAGAAGCAAGACTTGGTCAACAATTCAAAGGTTTTAATATAAAAAAATCAAGAATTCAACAAAGGCAACAAAAGGCTTCTTGGCTTCAATTCTAAGCACAACATAGTCTATATAAGGGCTATCATACTTCACAAATAATAGAGCACGAAATCAGAGCCAAACTCTTGCTTGTAACACACTTGTAACATCTTAAAATTTTCAAAGAAATTCCAAATTCGAATTTTGAATTCAAGTCTGTTTCAATACAAACTAAACACTTAAACACCATCCTCAAGTATCATTGAACATAACCAGACCAGTTGCAAGCCTTGGAACATCCATATTCGACCACAAGACCTCACAGTTTGCACGAAATAAAACTCACCAAAATCTCATAACACATGCATATTTAACAAGATGTAGACTCATATTTAAGTTTAGTCTGAGGTCCTAATCATATTTAGAAACTTAATTGAGGTTTGGACACCTATACGAGGAACCACCATTTTAGGATTCTTACTTTCAAATTTAGGGCTTTACAGTTAATGCAAAATTACGAGTTCTAAATAGTACCATTAAACTCGCATGAACAAGACGAACTAAATGATGGCATCGCGCCAAATTTATGTTGTTGTTTGCTTGTATCCGCTATTTCCAACAGGTGTAAAAGGTTAGAGTTTTTACACCACCTGCAAGTGAAAGGTGTAAAAGCTCTATCCTGAGGAAGAAGATGATGCGTGGCGTCCTCTGATTGGCTGAAGGGCGCGCGCGTGTTTTTAAATTGACTTTGGATTCAGTGTTTTGCAGGTACGTCACGTGCTATGGTCCCTCATGTTGGTAACCATCAGATCCGTCCACTCAGCAATCCAACGCATCAGAATGAAGCACCATATTATGGACTCTATTTAAATATCACATATGATCATTCATCTTTTTATTTTCTATTTTATTTTAATTTCTTTGTTAAATTAATTAAAAATAGTTTTAAAAATCCAAAAAATACACAAAAAATATTTTTAAGTTTCTAAAATAATGTTTTATTTTCTAACATAAAAATATTTTATTTTTCTTCATAATTTAAATATTTTGTATAATTAATTAGATAATATGCATATATTTATCTTTGAATTATTTTCAACCAATCAAAAATCATAAAAAATTTTGTTCTTTATATTAAATATTGTTTATATATTATAAACTAATTTTGTACATATTTTGAATAATTTTCTCTTTAAATTTTAATTATTTGTATAATTATCTATATAATTATGTATTAATTAACTTAACAAGCATTTTGAACATATTTTGAACAAGCATTTTGAACATATTTTCTCTTTAAATTTAATTAACAAGCATTTTGAACATATTTTGAGCTTAATTTTTAGGTTTGAAATTTATTTTCATCTTTTTTTCCTCATTTTAATTTAATTAACCATGCATTAATTATAATTAAAATCAAAATCATAAAAAATCCAAAAACATTTCTTTAGTTTCTTGCAATTTAAATTCCTAGATAAATGTATAGGTTGTCAAATTCATGTAAATAGGCGTAGTTTACATTTCCCGCACAATCGATGTAATAGCATAGATTTACTTTCCGCATTTTACATTTCCGCATTTTAAATTCCAGCACATATAAACTGCGTACATGCCAAAGATAAAATTGAACCGTTAGATCACTAACTTCAAAGATAAAATACCTGAATCAAAACACAATCACATTTACACCTCTTAAGGTAATCCCTTTCTCATTCTTTCCAAAATCAAAGTCAAATTCTATTATTTCAAACGCAAAATCGAACTTTTGTTTATATCCGGTGAAAGGATAGATTTTTAAAGGAAATAGGATAAAGACCTTATAACTCAGGGTAGACCTCCTAATTTGCTTGCTCAAATCAAAACAAACAAATCTCTCATATATCATTGTTTTTCAAAATAAAACTTTTCAAAAAGGCAATACTTTGTATATATCCAAACAAGGATCATTACAAAGTTAACGCTCTTTTTTTCCAAAGCATCTTTTGAAAGATAAAAACACTTTGTATACATCCGCACAAGGATCATTACAAATTCAATTTACAAAGGTATTTCAAACCACATACGAGCATTTCAAAGCAATTGAAAACAAGTGAGCTAAGCAAATTAAAGAGCCCATGGATAACCATGGATACAAAGGGTGCTAACACCTTCCCTTTGTATAACCTACCCCCTTACCCAGAATTTCTTAAAGGTCTTTTTTCTGTTTCTTTTATAAACCTTTCCTTAGTTGGATAAAATAAAAGGTCGGTGGCGACTCTCTGATTTTCAAATATGAAAGCAGAAAAAAACAAAAAGAGTCAGTTCACGTATCTCTCCGCGAGATGTATGGCCGAAAACGGAGGTCCACAGAACTGGCGACTCTGCTGGGGACTACTTTCTAAAAACAAAATGTTTTCAAAAGGGGTTACCTTTAGAGAATAGATCACTTCGATGTTTTCAATTGTTTGACTTGATTGCTCTATTTTTCAAAGGTTTGTTTGGGTATTTTGTTTGTGAGAAAGATTTTAACCCGAATCTCGAGATACCTTAAGTATGTGACAATAGACCAAGGAAACTGTATGGCATGTACCGATACGGTTGATCTGGTAGTCATCGTTAGTGCGATACTTTGGTTTATACAGATGTCCCTTGAAAACGATCAAGGAGTATATTAGGCTTCCGAAATGTCATTAAACACTAATTTGTCTTAGAACCTTTTAGTTGAACTTGACTTGTGGCCAATTAAGTGGCTAGCTTTGAAATTGATCGAAGTTAGTTATCCTCGAGGAATATTTTGATCGGCCGTCCGAGCGCTGTATTGAGATGTTACCTCCAAGGATCATAGAACCCGAATACTATTCTAGGACAGGTTTTAACCAACTCAACTTCAGTGGGGAGGGTATCACCTATCAGCTTCATGCAAGCCTTTAAACCTAAGGCTATTGTTTGATTTGTTTGTGTGTGCCACATGTTTGACATCATAACATCATAAGCATCATAAGCATATCATTTTCTCACTAATCATTTCAAGGATCAAAGAGTTTACCTTTGTATTGTTATTGCAGGTAATGGCTCCCGCCACCAGAGATTACATCCGAATCAACATCTCAACGGTGCCATCTGAACTGAAAAACTTAGTATCAGAATTCCCCAGGAATGTTCAATTCACCGAAAAACATGGTCACCTACTCCATTTGGTTACCTCAAAATTTAAAGAAGACATGATACGGGTCCTGTTCCAGTTCTTTGACCCTGAACATCATTGCTTTACCTTTCCAGATTACCAGTTAGTACCCACTTTGGAGGAGTTTTATGAACTAATTGGTTTACCTGTTCGAGATCAATTACCTTTCACTGGTTTAGAAAGGATTCCAAAACCTGAAATCATCGCTGCTGCCTTACATTTGCGGAAATCAGAAATCGAGTCCAATTGGGAAACAAAGAGTGGAGTTAAGGGTTTGCTTGCTAAGTTCTTAATGGAAAAGGCTCGATTACTCCTAGAAAACAAAAGTTATCCAGCTTTCGAGGAGGTTGTGGCTCTTTTGATCTATGGGTTGGTTTTATTCCCTAATCCCGACCAATTCATAAGTGTACACATTATCAACCTTTTCCTAACCCGTAACCCGGTACCAACATTGCTGGGAGACATTCTACATTCTCTACACACTCGTACCCTGAAGAAACGAGGAACTCTTATGTGCTGTATACCACTACTGGCAAGGTGGTTTACATTTCATCTTCCCCGATCAGTGTTGAGAAATGAACAAAGAATGCAATGGTCTCGCAGGATTATGTCTTTGTCTCATTCAGATATCCGGTGGAACAACTTCTTTCAAAGAGACATTACTATCATTGATCATTGTGGAGAGTACCCTAATGTGCCACTACTTGGCATCAAAGGGGGCATCACTTACAATCCCTCTTTAGCTTTACACCAATTCGGATATGCAAGGAGCAACGGTCCTCACGACATGATTATCCATGGCATTGTGTTTGATTACGAGGATGATTCCCATAGACACCGACGAAGGTTTATACATGCATGGGGCAGTGTCTATAGAATAGAAAGCAAAACTTTGGGGCAATGGAATTCTATCCCTATGGAACCTTACCTCAGATGGGTGCGGGCACATGCTCAAAAACTCATCATGCCATATCCCGCTATTCGACCTGTGACTATTGAGCCAGAAGTCGAAGGAGACGAACCTCAAGTTATTCTACACCCGGATATGCCAACTGACCTAGAAGAGTTACAGAAATCTTGGGTTCAACTAAAAGAGGAAAGAGACACCTTCAAGGCACACTGTCAAGATTATGAGAGAAGATTATTGGAGCTCACCGGACAACTCCAAGAAGAACAGCAGATCAACACATTCCTGGGTGCAAAGAGAAAGCCTCCATGGGAGACCTGAGGGATCATTCATTTCCTTTATTTCTGTTTTGTAAGCCCGAATGAGGCAAAGAAAAAAAAAGCAAAAAAAAATAAATAAACTGTTTAACTAATGTTTGTTTCTCCTTTGTTTTAACAAATCTAAACTCTAAGATCCTTGAAAACATTGCATTCATATACATTGCATATACATTTCATTCATATACATTGCATATACATTTCATTCATTCATACACATTGCATAACAGGTTCACATGACGGATTTCTCATCTCCTCGTTGTTTATTTCAGTCAGAAGTGATGGAATCTGAAACAAGTATCAAGAATCTCGAAGCACAGAACGCCCAAGTTCAAGTGGCAATTTTGGAACTGGAAAAGGGGCAACAAGAACTGAAAGCCCTGATGATCAAGAAGAAAAAGAAGCCCAAAGGATCTGTAGGCTTGAGCCAACTGAAAAGAAAGATCAGAATCCCAGCCAAAAAGTTCAAAAAGCCACCAATCCCTGAAATAGTCGGTGATGGTGAACAAGGAGACAATCACAGCAACCAGGGTTCTGCCAAACCCTCTCTCTCTTCCAATGAAGAAGATTATCATTCTGGAGACGAACATGATGATGACAAATACCAGCAGTTGGAAGAACGCATGAAAGCTATGGAGATACAAAAAATACCTGGTTTAGATTTCAATGATCTGGGACTCATCTCAGATGTTGTTATCCCTCCAAAGTTCAAAGTTCCTGTCTTTGCAAAATATGATGTAGTTTCTTGCCCAAAACTAGATCTGAGGTCCTATATAAGAAAGATACAACCTCACACAACAGATAACAAATTGTGGATTCACTTCTTCCAAGAAAGTCTGTCGGGTACACAACTCGAGTGGTACTACCAGCTGGAAAGTACCAAAGTCCATACCTAGGAAGATTTAGCAGCTGCTTTTTACAAACAGTATCAATACAATGCTGATCTTGCACCAACCCGTACTCAACTAAGGGGCATGTCCATGGCAGCAAAAGAAAGTTTCAAAGGATATGCACAAAAATGGAGAGATATGGCTGGAAGGGTTCAACCACCCTTATCTGATCGCGAGCTGGTCGACATGTTCATGGGCACTTTAACTGGCCCTTTCTATAGTCATTTGCTGGGAAGCTCATCATCAGGTTTCACTGACCTGATATTGACTGGAGAACGTGTCGAAAGTGGCATTCAAAATGGAAAAATTCAAATAGGCTCTTCTTCTGGTACTACAAAAGGCCCATCAGTGGGAGAAATGAGGTCAATACAATGCAAATTCAGAAAGGTCGCCAGAATGAGCATCCCCAATCTGTAGGGGCATTTCTAATCTCCGCATCTGCGCCTTAAAAAGATCAACAGCCAAAATATACACGACGACCAGATGCGCCAAGAAGAAATTTCACCAGAATCAACATGCCAATCTCTCAAGTATTGCAGCATTTGCTAAAAGCATATCTGATCACATTAAAAGATCCTCCAAAGAATGTCAATACTTCTTCTCCGAGTTATCGCCCCGATGCAACATGTGCGTATCACTCAAACTGTCCAGGACATGACGCAGATCACTGTTGGGCCCTGAAAAATAAAATACAAGATATGATAGATGCTGGGGAAATTGAGTTCGATCCTCCAGAAACTCCAAATGTCATCACGGCACCTATGCCGAAGCATGACAAGGCTGTTAATGCTATTCTGGACACTGTTTACATCTATGATGTGAACGAATTATCAACTCCACTCCTCGAAGTCAAAGGGAAGCTAATCCAAGCTGGTTACTTTCCAGGTTGTGACCCTGATTTCTTTTATTGCACCTACTCGCCCAACGGTTGTGAAAATCTGAGAATGGGAATTCAAAAGTGGATGGATCGCCGTATCATTATGTTTGAGAGGCTCCCTTCTATGGACGTGTTATGCGAAGTCTTTGCAAAAGGGATGAGAATAGAGGATGTCTCAGTGATCTCCAGCTTACCATTCAAAATCTCTGCCAAGGCTCCGTTCAAAATTTCTGCTACACTCAAAGTAGCATCAGTAATCATTGCTAGTCCAACTCCATTTCCATACTCCTCAGACAAAGCTGTCCCGTGGGGTTACGACACTAATGTTTATGTCCATGGAGTTAAACAGGATACCTCGACTAAAGAGGCCACAAAGTTAACTGCTCCGACTGTGGATAATATTGTGGGTACCAGCAAGATCACGAGAAGTGGAAGAATCTTTTCACCAGAAATTTCTCCAAATATTGCTGCTGGTCCAGTCCAGGTCCCTGTTCCTAATCAAAATGTCAACGCTCGAGGCAAAGAGCCACAAATTGAACCAGTTCAAATACCGGTAGAGATCACTGCTGAGGATCCATCAAAGCAAGAAATGGAGGAAATATTGAAAATCATCTGCAAGAGTGATTACAATATTGTCGAGCAACTGGGGCACACTGCTTCAAAAATCTCAATGCTATCTCTGCTAAAGTATTCAGAAGCTCATGCCAAAGCTCTGATGAAATTCCTGAAAGCTGCGCATGTGCCTCAAGAGATTTCGGTCGATCAATTTGAGAATTGTGTTGCCAATCTAACTGTGAGTAACAACCTCGGTTTCTCTGATATCGATCTAACCCCTGCTGGAAAGAATCACAATAAAGCCCTACATATCTCCATTGAATGTAATTGGCACCACTCTATCTCATGTGCTGGTATATAACGGTTCTTCTTTGAACGTGTTGCCAAAAACAGTACTAGAAAAGCTTGACTTCGAAGGAATTATGTTACAACTAAGTGATGTTGTGGTAAGAGCCTTCGATGGGTCAACAAGAATAGTATACGGAAAGGTGAATCTCCCAATTAGAGTGGGCTCTCAGATCTTTGATTCTATCTTTTACGTAATGGAAATTCACCCAGCATATTCCTGTTTACTTGGACGCCCTTGGATACATGGGGCAAACGCTGTAACTTCTACCTTGCATCAGAAATTGAAATATCCAGTAAAAGGAAAGATTATCACAGTCTATGGCGAAGAGGAATATGTGGTTAGTCACCTGAGCAATTCCAAATATGTTGAGTTGGATGACGAATTCATCGAAACTCCCTGCCAATCTTTTGAATTGGTCTCTCCAGATGTCTCTGCCACCAAGCATATTTCTGCTACTCCAACTACAACTATGGCTTCTCTCAAAGATGCCAAAGTTGTGATCGTAAAAGGTGATTGCACAGTATGGGGACAGCTCCTCGATATACCTTACAAGTCTGACAAGCTAGGCCTGGGCTATGATAGTGGAAATCAAAAGAATGATCAAAGTCCTTGTTCTGGAGGATTAATGTCACATTTCATCAGCCAAGGAGTAAACACCATTGAAGACGATGGAGTGTTCTTGAACCATATCATACAGCCATATCCAGATGAAATTCCACCCGTTTCCATGGGAATGTGGGATACTTTGGGAGATCCAAGCAGCGGATATAATTATCAATATACCGCACCTCAGAGTTCTTTTATTGCTATGGAAGCTATTACCCCAACTGGATGGGGTGATCAATTTGAGAATGACAAAAGTCTCACAAGTCCTAGCACTCAGCAATATCAGAATCCACCTAAAGAAGTATGGGATACGCTAGGAGAGCCTAGTGGCAAATATGACTTTATGGTGAAATATTCCGCTCCTCCGAGCTCACAAGTCGCCATGGAGGACATTCTCCCAACTGGATGGGATGAACATTATGACGACAATTTTACTCTTGAAGAAGCCAGGGAAACACCAAATAACGAGGGTTACTTTCTGTCAGAATACACCCCTCACCAGGATACACAAGTCTCTATCCAAAACATCATCCCGACTGGATGGGACGACCTTATCAAGCATCTCGCTCAGCCAACAGAGATATCTCAGCCTGGGCTCTCGTATCCAGCAGAGTATATCACTTATCCCGAAAGATCACCGACTCATTTCCCCACTAATGAAATCAATGCTATGGAAGATGAAGAAGACAACTACAACTGGAACAGCTGGATACTCCCTGCTCACAACAATGGATTGAACAACTGGAAAGCTGAGGATGTGGTCTCCTTTGATCAGGAGTAAATGCAATTTCCTGTTTTCTTTGTGTATATTGTGCAAAGATAAAAATGGTTCCTGTACTATCGAACCATGAGCTTGAAAGCCGTGTGCCTTGCCCGAAGCACACTGGTCCTTTTATAAAGGCTTATCATATCATGATCATGTGCATTCAATAAAATCATGGGACGTTTGCATATTCAAATTTTGTGATCCTTTTTCTTTCTTTCTTTGCTTTTCAAATAGCTATGTTTTCTCACACACACTCACATAAATAAAATGCAGATTCACATTCACTTTGGATCCAGTCGATAACGATTCTGCTATTGCCCGTCATGACTTTGAAAATCCGATCTACCAAACTGAGGACGAAAGTGAGGAAGATTGTGAAGTACCAAGAGAACTTGCAAGGCTGCTAAAACAAGAAGAGAAGGCTATACAGCCTCATGAGGAACCAATTGAGGTTATCAACTTGGGAAGCAACGAAGAAAAGAAAGAAGTCAAAATAGGGGCTGATTTAGAACACAGTGTCAAGCAAAGACTGATTCAAATGCTGCAAGACTACGTCGAGATATTCGCCTGGTCCTATGAAGATATGCCAGGCCTTGACACAGACATTGTGGTTCATCGCCTGCCAATCAAAGAGGGTAGCACCCCAGTCAAGCAGAAACTACGGAGGAGTAGGCCTGATATGTCAAAAAAGATCAAAGACGTGGTTGAAAAGCAATTCAATGCCGGATTCTTGAAAGTTGTAAGTTATCCTCCTTGGATAGCTAACATCGTGCTTGTGCCTAAAAAAGACGGGAAAGTCAGAATGTGTGTAGACTACAGAGATCTGAACCGGGCAAGCCCCAAAGATGATTTCCCTTTACCTCACATCGATGTACTGGTTGATAATACCGCACAATGCAAGGTATTCTCCTTTATGGACGGATTCTCAGGGTACAATCAAATCAAGATGGCACCCGAAGACATGGAAAAAACAACCTTCACAACACCCTGGGGAACCTTTTGTTACAAAGTAATGCCCTTTGGTTTAAAGAACGCAGGAGCTACATATCAACATGCAATGGTAGCTCTGTTTCATGATATGATTCATCAGGAGATAGAGGTGTATCTCGATGATATGATTGCAAAGTCCAACACCGAAGAAGAACATCTGGGTCATCTACACAAACTGTTTGACAGACTCAAGAAATACAGGTTGCGACTGAACCCAAATAAGTGTACTTTTGGAGTAAGATCCGGCAAACTCTTAGGTTTCATCGTCAGCAGCAAAGTGTGGTGTCGTTTTCTTTACCTCCCCGTTTCACTTGGGAGGACGGCACGCTAAACCCTTCACGCGAAATTTGGAAGGAGAATGCGCCCGTGGTGGGATGAATTTTATTTCAGTTCTTCCTACGATATCACACGAACTTTCTTATTTGTCCTACGAGTAGGAAAGGGGAAAAAAGATCTCAACTAAACCCTAGGAGTTTGCTAAGTGTGGGGATTTCACCTAGACTAGAAATTCTGGAGTCCGGGAGGTCGGTTATACATAGGGAAGTGTTTAAACACCCTACATATCTGTAGTACTCTACAGGAACCTTCTCTGTGTCATTGTGTTTGTGTTTATTGCTAATGATTGGGAAAGTTTCTCCTTTGTGTTAGGAGAGAGAATTGATTTGATTAAAGAAAGACAGACAAATAGACAGACTGACTATTTTTGGTATTTTATTAGCTCGCTGAGATTCCTTGTGAACTTCATGCCTACATATCCCTAGTGGAAGTCAGAGCTTAATGTAGTTCGGGGAACTAACTAGGGAAATTAATTGTTTTTTGGTGCATTGCTTGAAGCTCAAGGTTGAAGCTTGGAATTAAATCTCTGTTTACAGTAAAGAGACATGAAATCATCTTTACAGAGAGGTATTTGTACTATTCTACCACAAACATTTAAAAGTGTGACAGAATAACTGGATTCATTTCATTCAAGAGGGGAGTCTACTTGGTTGATCAAGTATGACAGCCATCGTGCCTCTAAAATGAAAGAAAGATGCTCATCCAAATTAGGGAAAGTGTACAAGTCTGGGGATGTGCCAGAGCATGTCTTTCAGAGTCCTAAATGGGAGACTTTGATTGAAATTGAAATTGAAATGTTTGTTTGTTTGAATGTGGTAGAGTAGTAAAAATATCTCTCTATAGATATAAGCTATGTCTATCTATTGTATGAAAGATTTGACTTTAGCTGGCTTGTATGAGGCCCAAGCTTGAGGCTTTTTGATTGATTAGTTAATTATTATTGACTCTGGGAGATGACTCCATTGAGGATTAATTACAGGGTATTTTAGTGTTCTGTACAAAGCCCAGAATTGAGGCTGACTCTACTTAGGGAGACTCTATTTATGTGCCTTGTACAAAGCCCAAGGTTGTGGCTAACTGTTGAGGATAATTGAATTTTTAAGACTATGAATGACTCTATTTTGTGTGCCTTGTACAAAGCCCAAGGTTGTGGTTGACTGTAGCTAGGGTAAATATTATTTTCTGCCTTGTACAAAGCCCAAGGTTGTGGCGGACTCTTAAATAAACTGAGTATGGATGACTTTATAGGGAAAAGATCCTATGTGTTAGGAATCTTTGACACATGAAAGTATGGTTTATCTGCCTTGTACAAAGCCCAAGGTTGTGGCTACTGAGTGATAAAGAACTCACTGGGGAGACTCTATTATCTGCCTTGTACAATGCCCAAGGTTGAGGCTGACTCTTGACAGGGGAGTTTTATTGTTTGGTGCCTTGTATGAAGCCCAAGGTTGAGGCTAACTGTTTTTGTTGGTTTTGACTCTACTGAGGAGGTTTTATTTATTGAAAGACTGTTTTTCTTTGGAAGCTAACCCTTTCCAGGGATTTTGGCTCAGCTGGTGAATTTGTCTGTTAAAAGACTGACTTTTATCATGTTTTTGGAGGCTGACCCTTTCCAGGGGTTTTGACTCTTTTGGGGAAATTATCTCCTAAGAGAAATGAATCTTTATTTTTGACATTTTTTATTAATTGACTTTTATCATGTTTTTTGGAGGCTGACCCTTTCCAGGGGTTTTGACTCAGCTGGTGAATTTGTCTGTTAAAAGACTGACTTTTATCATGTTTTTGGAGGCTGACCCTTTCCAGGGGTTTTTATTGAAATGATGGATTGATTTTAATTGACTTTGGAGGCTAACCCTTTCCAGGGAATTTGATTAAAATGAAAGAATGTGTGGAAGCTAACCCTTTCCAGGGATGAATGGCAGAAAGATTATCTAATGGAGACTTCTTGTTTAAAGCCCAAGATGAAGGCTGACACATGCTGAGGAGAAATAAACTTGGATCCTAGACTCTACTAAGGAAGATTGATGAAGATAAGGGTGACAGAGACTGTCCATGTCTCTCATTCCAAAAATGTACTCAATGTAGAATTGAGACAAACTTAGCTTGTTTAAAGTCTGGTTTAAATTGGAAGAAACTCACTAGGGTAGGCTAAAAGGTGGCTAAAGACCTGTTCCTATGTTTATAAGAAACCTGATGGGTCCTTGTATACAAGCTCAAGAGGAAGCTGGAAATGCTTTTAAGAAGCCTGTGGGTCCTTGTACAAAGCCCAAGAGGAGGCTAATCGAGGGTCCTTGTTATAGCACAAGAGAAAGCTTATGTGGTTTTGAACTTATTTTGGCTCTAAGCAAATGGGTAAGAGGTTTCACCGGGAATAATTCCTCTTTGGGTGGATGTGTCCTATATTTTTGGATTCTAAGGTTTTTGCCAAGATGTTTCACCGGGAATAATTCATCTTGGGGGTTTGAACTACAGATCTCTAATTAGGAAAGAGCCTTCACCGGGAAGACATTCTCAATCCTAGGTCATATTCCTATAATATATATATATAGTTTAACTGTCCTAAGGTTTATACTCAAACGTAGTTCTAAACTAATATATGCACAGTTTATATTTGACAGTAATTTAAATAAAGACTGTAAATTGAAAGCTTGTAAAGCCTAACCTGGATGGAGTGGAGGCCTTTGGAGAAGTATGTACAGAGCCTCAACAGTAATTTTTGTTGTTTTGTTGATAACAGTTGAATTTATATATGATAAACAGTTAATGGTTTTTGAAAACAGAAGAAGTGAAGATGGACAAAGGTCACATAGGTATCTGAAGAGTTTCACCGGGAATAATGCCCTTCAAATACCAGAAGAATGTTTTGAAAACAGAAAGAAGATTTTGAAAATACAGTTTTGAAAACAAGCTAAGAAGAGAAGGTGTTTGGGACTTACACTCTATTAGAGGCCCAGTACTTTACAGTACTGGTGTAAAAGCAATTTGAAAAAAATGATTTGGAATGATGCAAGGTTTTGTTGTTTGAAAACCCTAATCATCCGTTTAATCAGAGATTGAAAACAATTTTGAATATTGACAAAAGTCAACTTAATTAAGGCAAAGATGAAATCTATACCCAATTAAGACCTAAATAATTAGGGTTTTATCATAAAATTCTTCACAAAGTAATTAGGTTTAAACAAAATGAATATATATATATTTTAAAGTATTTAAGAAAACATTTAAAACATACTATTTTAAACCTAATTAAAATACATGAAATAAATAATATTTTTTATGATTTTTTGATTATTCACAAAGTAGGTATATTAAATAGCAAGTGTGTGAAAAATGAAGTGAAAATAAGTTAATTTGATAAGTTTATTAATTGTGTGAAGTTTGTATAAAAAAAGAATGAAAATGGATGCTAAAAAATTGGTTTGGCCCTAGAGAGGTTCGAACCCACGCCCTTCATGATCACATTTCAAAACTTAACCAACTGAGCTGCGCGCGCAGCTTGTTAACTATATACCCTCAATATATTATATTTTCAGATAAGCCAGGAAATTCAAATTTTACGCGCGCCATGTTCATCTTCTTCCTCGAGCTTCAGATTTTCAAATTCCTAACTCTCTGGTTTCTCAACTAAATGGCATGATGTAAACATCAATCTCACTCGTTTTTGGACAAGGAACATGATTATGGGCTCAGGATTCATTTATTCTAAGTGTAACTAACGAATTTCATTATGAACACGAAGAACACATAAACCCTAATTTTAAAATTAAATGATGCACAAGATGAATAAATGAATGATGATAGAGGGTTTTCAATCCTCTGATGATGCTGAACAAGATAGAATCGAGCTTTATCACTAAGAGTACTTAAATTAAAGAGGTGGAGTTCAGAAACTTACCTCTGAAAATGGAGGTCGTGAGGATGATGGAGAGCACCTGGGCTTGAATGAATGATCTCAATAGCTTCCCTGAGACTCAATGATGCTAACTGAATGCTTATTACAGCCTGAATCCTTCTGAATTGTTCTATGGACCTCCCTCGATTTCAGCTTCAAGTGAACATGGAGGGTGTTGATTCTTGAGTTACAGATGAGCTGCAGCCATCTGGTTAGCTTCACTATGACCTGAGGAGTGTGCCTGGATGATTGGCTTGGCTCAGAACCTCCTGAATTACTCCATGGACCTCCAACTGCAAATGCTCCAAAGTGAGAGCAACAATGGTGTTCCTCCACTTACAGAAGTGATCCAGGTGCTTGGATCACCTCAAATGACCTCCCTTGAGATGTTAGAATGTTCACTTCCCAAAGATGAGCTCTGGTTTGAAGAAATCGATTCTTCTTGCCAAAGAACTTTGAAAAACAATGAACATGAGAAGAGAAAGAGAAAGCAAGGAATATGGTTGCTTTGGTGTGTTTTTGAATGAGGAATGCATCTGTATTTATAGGCAAATGGATCAGTATAGCTGCAGAGGAGTGAGCTTCCTTAGTGAAGTTGATTTGCTTTCTTAGCCATGAAGGAAGTTTGCAAGTATCTCTTATGCAATGATGAGAATTTTGATTCCATTTGATCAATCCCCTAGCCCTCGATTTTGTTTAATCTTAGGGGACAATTCTGAGCCAGAAATGAGCTCTAATTGGTTGGTGAGAAGATTCCTTGGGTGATTCATCAATTTGCCATAAATTCACAAATGTAATCATTACATAATCACATGTTCTTGTTTTTAGAATCTTCTTCAATTCTTATGGCATGGTGAAAATGAATGCATGGCATGGTTTCAGATGTGTTATGGGTCGTGTAGCATCCATAAGAGAGGTTATTTGCACAAAATTTGCAAAGTCCAAAAGTGTCCATGACCTATAATTTTACTTCATGAGGCCAACTTTGAACAAGCATAACTCTTAGCTCAAATTGAATTTGGAGAAGGTTGAACACAATTTGGAAATCCCTAAACATCTACTTTAAATCATTAGTTTATGTCTTCTTCAGAATCATTTGGGAAATTTGTGAAAAATGAGCCCAAAGTTGGATGAAAACTAGGTTAAAACACTTAGAAAAATTTCTAAGTGTTTATGACCTAAACTTCAAAATTTCCAAAACTTCATAAATGGTTGATCTTTTGAAAAAAGTTCCTTTGTAAGATGTTGTTTTATTTTGCAAGATCTACAACTTTCATGTTGGAAGTTTTTTGAGTTGTGTAGGTGAAATTTTGAATTCTCACTATGCCCTCAAAAACCCTAATTCCCGACTTTTTGCTCCTTGATGAATTTCTTTGGTCAAATGACTTTAATATCCATATATTGATGATATTGATCTTTGAAAGTCATTTTTTGACCAAAAACCTTAAAAGTCAATGATGATCCTTCACAGTTGACTTTTCCCTGACAAAGTGAATTTTTGGGCTTTTGTGTAGAAACAAGATCTTCTCCTCAAATGAATGATGTAAATGGATTATATTGAGGTAGTAGAGATTTTTGAATCATGTCTTGAGTTTTGGATTCATGCCCTGATTAAAAGTCAACTATCTTGGTGAATTAGGTCAAAAACCCTAATTGTCGACCAGAGGACAATGATGACCGTAGACTTTGAACTGAGATGTAATGTCCAGTGGATCTTGTCATATGAGTTATTTGAAGATGATTGATGTCTTTGAATGGTTCCCTGGGGCTTTTTAGGGTTTCCCAAAAGTGATCCCTGATTTTAGTCCTTGATAGGCTCCAAACCCTAGTCTGTTGATCTGAGTAATCCTGTGCCTAGATGACTGGGTGTCTTAATCAATCATAGGTGTAATAATGAGGCTTTTGAGTCTTATGATTGTATTAGAGACTAATCCCTCTATTGATTGATCCTTTGCCTGAGTTTTCTTGTCTTTGAATACCCTCGATTGAATGTCAGGCTGCTTTGGGTACTTGCTTTGACTTGATGAAAATCCTGAAGATATGTCATCTCAGGGGGGTCAAAAATTAGGGTATGACAGATGCCCCTATTTAAGTTTCTTTTATCTGGAGGGAGAGAGATTGAGATCTCGATCTCTCCTGCGTAAAAGAGACTTAAATATCAAAGAATGCCCGAATTTTGGGCGCTCCTGAGATGATAAAATCTTTGCATGACTTGATCCCGTTGTCGCGCTTGGCGGGGGATGGGGAGACAAACTCCTGCAGAAATACTTGATTTGGATTCTGGTGAATGGATGGCAATGTAGGATGCGCAATCCATCTTCTTTAACTAAGTGTTGATACTTAGAAAAAGGTAAACAACCTCCTCTCGTTCCGGATGTCCAAATCTCGAAACTGGTCTTAGTTGCGTTTGGACAATATCTCAAATAAAGAGAAAATTTCCAAAGGTTTGTTTCCTCGTCAAACTTCTTATCAGCGCTTGGAGATAAGATGCCATTTGACGGCTGTAAAGAAACTTCGAAGGTTTGTTTCCTCGTCAAACTTCTTACCAGCGCTTGGAGGTAAGATGCCATTTGACGGCTGTAAAGAAACTTCAAAGGTTTGTTTCCTCGTCAAACTTCTTATCAGCGCTTGGAGATAAGATGCCATTTGACGGCTGTAAAGAAACTTCAAAGGTTTGTTTCCTCATCAAACTTCTTACCAGCGCTTGGAGGTAAGATGCCATTTGACGGCTGTAAAGAAACTTCAAAGGTTTGTTTCCTCATCAAACTTCTCATCAGCACTTGGTGATGAGATACCATTTGACGGCTGTAAAGAAACTTCACCATCTTCCCTTTTGACTTGACGTCTTTGAAAGAATGTCATATGGCCTCTTGATCTTTTGAGGGGCTAATGACTTTGTTTGAAGGCGGACGAACTGTTTTCGGGGTGAAAACTGCCATTCGTCAACTGATGCCTGGGGAATCAATGAACTGTTTTCCTAAGAGGAAAACTGCCATTCATCGACTCTGTGGGGAGTTAAACATCCCAGAAACAGACAAATTGTTTGAAGAAACTGCCATTTGTCGATCTCTTGAGTATTTAACAGACAAACTGTCTTTTCTTGGGAAAAGACTGCCATTTGCCAATTGCTTAGGGGAACAAACTGTCTTCTGCCGGGGAAGACTGCCATTTGTCGACCCTGTCATGAAAGAAAGTGAGCAAACTGTCTTCTGCTGAAAGAGACTGCCATTCGCTGACTTTGTTGTGAAAGAAAGTGAGCAAACTGTCTTCTGATGAAAGAGACTGCCATTTGCTGACTTTGTTATGATAGAAAGTGAGCAAACTGTCTTCTGCTGAAAGAGACTGCCATTTGCTGACTTTGTTGGGGAATCTGAACTATCTTCTGGACGAAGACTATCATTTGCTGACTCCGCCGGGGATCATGAACTATCTTCTGGATGAAGACTACCATTCACTGATTCTGTTAGGGAATCATTTGTCGATCTGCTGGGAGATTCTGAATTTTTCTTTGACAAGAAGTGGCACCTCTTGACCCTGCTGGGGAAATACCAAACCTGTAGGGAATTCCAAAGTGTGAAGCAGACTATCTTATCTGAAGAAGACTGTCGAGTGTCGCTCTGCAGGAGATTCTCGGCTGAGGAATTCCAAAAGTGAACAAACTATCTCTTTGAGGGAGACTACCATTTGTTGACTTGCTTGGTGAGATCCTTGTATATGAACTGTTGTCTCAAAGGAAAAAGTTTCTCCGGAACTTGCAGGGGAAACTTGAGTTTATGCCTCAATGACTCAGGCATTCACAGGATCAAAGCCTGATTCGGCTATGCAATTATGATGTAATGTATGCATGAATATTATGACAATGATAAAATGTAAAGTGAATGTGAATAGAATTGTCGCGGATGTAAAATCCTATGATACGACTGAAATTCTTGTGGATCAGAAGATGTCCTCTTCTTGTAGTTCGAACTTTGTTGGGAATATCTGGTTATCAGTTGTCCGCTGTCCGAAATGAGTAATATGAATTGAAGTAAAGATCCGTCATCGGGAGATGTTCGCAAAGCGACCTCATGGGGAAATATTGGTTCCCGGAGTCTCAACCGTTCTCGGAGCAACTGTTTGCATTCTTCCTATTGTTTGTAAACCTTAGAAAGAAATTTCACCTTTATTTTTGCAAGTAAATTCATTTTTATTTTATGAAAACAATTGTTTCAAGAAAATGACTATTTAAACTTAAAATGCATTTCAAGAAACTGAATAAGACTAGATTGCAAAGGAAAAGCACAAGGCTCAAATTATTATATATGGAATGGTAACCAGCCAAATGCTTGATTCCATGGAGTATTTACAAAGTTGGAAATTGGTAATTTTCGGGAAAAGGGCTACGATGAAACGTGACGACCGTTATCTTTCCCTTCCACTCAGAGTTGCGCTGTATTCGTGCTTCGTAGAAGATGACCTGCTGATGATGAATACTCCGCTATGGATTTTGAATGATCAAGTTTGTCCTGAACACAGTTACTTGCCATATATCCCTAACTTTTGCGTAAACTACCACTTTCGGGTTTTAAGTCTACCGGGATCGATTATTTATTTTTTATGTCTCTAACTTTTGCCTGAATCGCCCTTTCGGGTTTTCGATTCACCGAGACGCTCTTTTTTGCCTAAGCCGCTCTTTGCGAGTTTTCAACTTAGCGAGCTGTTCTTTTGTTTATTTAGGCGAAGTATTTCTTGACTGCGTCGACGTTCACAGGACGGGTGAATTCTTCTCCATCCATAGTCGTGAGTATTAAGGCTCCTCCTGAGAAATCTCTCTTGACCACGTAGGGGCCGTCATAATTGGGAGTCCATTTCCCTCTCGAATCTGTGAGAAAAGATTGAATCTTTTTGAGTACAAGGTCGCCTTCTTTGATTGTGCGAGGTCGAACCTTTTTGTCGAAAGCTTTCTTCATTCTTTGTTGATATAGCTGTCCGTGGCATAAAGCTGTCATGCGCTTTTCTTCGATTAAGTTTAATTCATCGAATCTGCTTTGACACCACTCGGCTTCTGTTAATTTTGCCTCCATCAAGACTCTCATTGATGGAATCTCAACCTCTATAGGTAGGACTGCCTCCATGCCATATACAAGGGAGAAAGGCGTTGCTCCAGTCGAAGTACGTACTGATGTACGGTAACCATGAAGAGCATACGGGAGCATTTCATGCCAATCCTTATAAGTGATGACCATCTTCTGAATGATTTTCTTGATGTTTTTGTTAGCTGCTTCTACAGCTCCATTCATCTTTGGTCTGTAAGGAGATGAGTTGTGATGTTCGATCTTGAATTCTTCACAAAGCTCCTTCATCATTTTGTTATTCAAATTTGACCCATTGTCAGTGATTATCTTGCTAGGAATGCCGTAGCGACAGATGATGTGATTCTTGATAAACCTGACGACAACTTGTCTTGTAACGTTTGCATATGAAGATGCTTCAACCCATTTGGTGAAATAGTCTATGGCTACCAAGATGAAGCGATGTCCGTTGGACGCTTTTGGTTCGATCATTCCAATCATGTCAATTCCCCACATGGAGAAAGGCCAAGGGGAAGAGAGTATGTTGAGAAGAGATGGTGGCACATGAATTCTATCGGCGTAGACCTGGCATTTGTGACACCTCTTTGCATACTGGTAGCAATCTGACTCCATCGTCAGCCAATAATATCCTGCTCTCAGTATTTTC